>NC_142176.1:2936928-3671928 GCF_026936395.1 Plectropomus leopardus | reverse complement strand
TGTCGAGATCCCTAAAAATAGGGGTGTTTTTAAAACTTGTGACATATTGCATAGATCCAGTTATGTCTGCCTCGCCGCTTCATTCTGGGGACAAAAGGGGCATAAATTGCCTGCCAGGGAGCCCACAAAGGGATCTGACACCAGCAGAAATACAGCACTGAAACGCCTCTCATCGTTTAAATCATGCCCTGCAGATATATATAAAAAAAGTGTCCATCTCAAACAGCCATTTGGTCCTTTTTTTGTCTTTTTCTGGCACTTCTGTGAAAACAGTGTCAACAGTTCTGCCAAAGCGGTGAGATCATTTATTTCTCCTGTTTTCTATCAAAGTCGGCTTTTTTAAAGAATATTTTGTTATTTTCTGTCTGCGGGGGGAATGATCTGAATGGTCCATTTTCTGTTTACTTCAAAAGTGCAACTGTGTGACTCTTACCAGAAAGTGTCACTATCTAGGAAAATTAAAATACTTCACATGAGCAGCATATATACTGTATATATATATATATATATATATGTTTTTTTTATGGCAATGATAATATAGAGAAATAAATGGGGCAATAAAGCACATGTAAGTAAGGACTACAGGCAATAAATAAGTAAAGTGCGTTCAGAACGAGGGTTCATTATCTAGAAATAAGTCGGTAACGCCCAATTGTCAAAAATGATTAAGGCAATAAGTCACATTCTCTAATAACAGTGATAGATTTAGCTGTGTAATGTCAGATCATAACTTTTATGTTAAGAGTTCAGTTAGTTTGATTGTATTCAGACTGAGAAAAAGTGTGCATGTAAATGCAGCTGGTGTTGTTATATCGTCAAAGTGAAACCACAACTTCCAGGTTCTGTTCCTATAATCCTTTTTATATTTGTAATAACAGGAATAACTGAAAATCCAGCCCCCTGACATAACCTTAACCCCTAAACTTATTAAAACTTATTTTCACAAAGACACTTCATATCTTGGAGACTTTAGGGTGCCTGCTCATGATTTTTTTTAGAAAGATTTTCACTTTCAGAACTTCAGAAATTAGTGTCCTCAGTTCCTAAATGTTAACTTAGTGTTGTTAATAGAAAAGATGATGTAAAACAGTGCGTTTACATTCAGTTTAGCGTACGGTTATAGCTCGTTTAGGCCATTTAACTGTCCTTGTCCCAGTATACAATCACCCTGAGAGAGTCGATTCATTGACAGTCCGACTCCACCACAGCAGGTGGAGATCTGCCCTCATTCAGCTAATTGCAGTAAACCTAGATTATTTATACAGTCTATGCTATAGACCAAATCACAATCATTACTGTTTATATACAATAACTTTGGGGTAGAAAAGTGCTGAGCAAACTCTGCCTTCAATAATTAGTTTTAAGCCACCAAAGAAAAACAACATCTGTATTTGTTATATTTAGAATATTTTCACTGCTTCACCGCACTGAAAGACAGCCCTTACAGACGGGGATTTGAAGCCGTTATACCAAAAACATCAGACTCCACTGAGAAAAACAGCCACTTTACACCACTGAACAGTGGAGCTGCTGCTCTGCCGCTGCCTCCATCAGCTGTTGTGGACGGTAAAGAGGAGAAAATATTAAAATATCAAGCACATTTAAACTGGTGTTCATTTTTTAGGTGGTTAAAATATGTTTTGCTTTTGCTTCGTCCTCAACAGGACATCACTTCGCTTCTGTGCCGGTGTTGTGGGACTGTACTTTATTTATCAGAGTTGGGTGTTGGATTGGGGTGTGACTTTTTTATTTAAAATAAATATAAAATACTACCTTTAAAAGTTGTATGTCCCTCACTTAAGCCAAAATTCAGAGTTCAGGTGTTCATAAACACCATTGAGGTGTTTATGTGACAGAATAGCTCAACTTCCAATACACACAACACAATAATAATAATAACATTAATATCTTATCTTGGTACTGTATTAAGTCAAAAATGATTTTTTTTAGATCATTGCGTTCTGTTTTTATCTATCTTTTATGCAGCGTTCTAACTTTTTTTTAGAATCAGGGTCGTAATACCAGATTCATATATCAAGTTTAAACCCTCCACTGTGTCGCCTCTCCTCTTTTCTTCTCCTTTTCACTCCTCTGTTCGCTCTTCACCCCGGGTCACGGCACCAGTAAGGTCGCCTCCCAGCCACTTTTACGCTGATCGAATTAAACAGGCCAATGAATGCAAAATACTCCTTTCTCCCTCCTCCATCTCCTTCTGTCCGGGCATGGACGAGGACACCTCTGTCGTAACCACAGTAACACCCCTCTCGTTCCCAGAGGAGACCTGGCTGTCGAGAGAGGAGTTGGGATGTGATTTGAGGCACACGCACACAATCACTGTACTTTTATTAGAAGGAGGGGGGGTGGATTAGCATGGTGTTTGTAACAAAAAGGAGCCATGCATAGATTTTCCGCTACATTACCCCCTCTGGGAAAAGCCACTCGGGCCTTTTGTGCTCAACAGAGCTCATCGTACACCTGCTTTGTCTCAGTACGACATGCTGTCCCCAGATCGCTGTTCAAACTTCCTCATTCAACAAGTCAAACAACAACACAATTAGAATCAGAATAATTTGTTTCAAAGTAAAATGAGGAAGAGAAAGAAAAGAGGCCGGTGCTCTTTTGATTTTGACCGTGTTTGGGTGAAGTCAGAGGTGTGAGGCCTGTTAGTTTATCTTTTAGTCCTTCTGTTTTGGATTTGGCGAAGCAGTTCTGCTGTTTGCTCCTGTGGCTGTATTTCTTTTTCTCCTGAGAGTCTGCTGTCCAGAGCATTAGATTGATTAAAGCAGTAAATAAGATTTCAGCAGTGCAGAGCAGGCGAGGGCACGGGGAGATCCAGTCCGAAATGAAATATTTACTGATTTAAAAACAAATAGGAACAGCTCGTAAAAAACAAAATGATAACTTCCTCAAAAGGGATTGACTGTTATTCTCATCATAAGATTAAACTGTATTGATTTCTGTGGATAGATAAGGCTGTAGCAACAAGGCATTGCGACAGCAAACCTTTTTCTCAGTGCGTTTGTGTCCCCTCTCTAAATCTGAAGCTTTTTCTGGGTCCGTTTCACAGCTGATCAGATGGATGTTTTTTCAGTTGAAGATTATAGTGTGGTTTATTTTCAAAACTGCATAAAATCCAGTCAAATAAAAGAAACAAAAAACCCCAAATGTGTCAGGAGAGGTGAAGAAGCCAGAGGCTTATATGAACTGACCCCCTCAAGTTAAAAACAACAAATAATAACAAAAGTGAAGAAAAACAAACAAACACCATAGATAGTGTGAGGAGCTCGGACATCTGGGAGGAGCTCGGAGTAGAGCCGCTGCTGCTTCGGGTTGAAAGGGGTCAGTTGAGGTGGTTCGGGCATCTAATCTGGTACGAGGCCCCGAGGCCGACCCAGAACATGCTGGAGGGATTACATATCCCATCTAGCCTGGGAACGCCTTGGGGTCCCCCAGGAGGAGCTGGACAGTGTTGTTGGGGAGACGGACGTCTGGACTACTCTGCTCCGCCTGTTTCCCCCGCAACCCGGCCTCGGATAAGCAGAAGAAAATAGATGGATGGATGGATGTAACAAAAACCCTTAATTGACATTTTACAGCAAAATATAACAAAAGATAAATGGCAAACTTAAAGCAAACTTTTACGCCTGGCAGAATTAATGGCTAAGTTTCACTCTGAATGCACCTGATGCTCCATCTGTGCCCAGAGTACGCTGTGTGACCACCAAACAAGTTACGTTTCTGCAGAGCAACCCCAAAAAGAAAGACATACTTATCAAAAAGAGAGTCTCAGAGAGGGTCTGACACTGAACCAAATAAAATGTGCGCTCTTCTGCTGCATCACCTCACGCTGTGTAGACGCCGGCCGAATTCAAGCTGGTACAAATGTTGACCTCACCTGTCACCTGAGCTGCCGCCTGCTCTCTTCGCATTAAGCAGTCCACAGCAACGGAGAGCGGGGTGGAGGGACGTTGGGTTGGCTAATGTTAGCTTGCTTATTCTTGCATCATTTGTGGTCTGAGAAACAGGAAGTAAAACAATGATAACAACAACATGATAATGCTTATCAAGGATTTTAACAATGTAATAATTACAGCCGTATTTACTTTGTTTTTTAGCAAACTGGTCGTCCTGTCATTTAAATTCTGTCTGCAGTGATTTTCTTGTATTCTTAAGTAAAAGAAAATGCAGAGTTTAGAGATATAGTGAAGTACCAATTTTGTATTTGTGGCCTTTTTGGTTAAACTTGCTGTTACACAACATTTTAACATTTACTGTCAGTCGTCACTTGTTGCCACAGTAGCTGCTGTTAAGCAAAAGTACGTTGTCTCACTTCAAGTCAATAATTAAAAAATCCCTTCCACCAGTACAGTTCTTAGGTACATGTACTTATTACTACTTTTTTTGTATCACAGGGGCTTTTTTCTTGAAAAACTTGAAATGTAGAGGTTTTTCCACAAGGACGCTTGAGCAGCACTGTTTTATAAGCAGAATTAAATCTGAGCGAAACGCTTTGAGAAATTCACAAATAAAGCTCCTTTATTATCGCAGCAGTCTCCTCGGAGGCAAGCGTGTAAACTCAAACTACATATTTAAAGCGGAGAACATGAATAATGTGGCCTCCCTTTTTTTTCTTGTGAAGATGTTATGAGAAAACGGTGGAGGGAGAAAAGGGAAATTTGTTTGTCCCAAATGCAGAATGCAGGTCAGAAGCAGCTCAGACTGCTGGGAGATTATTCCCATCTTTCTTCTAGGACACATGCTGATGCACGCTGGATCATATTAATGATGTTTCTCTTTTACTCCTGCCATCTAATTGCCCCGACTTTGTGTTTGGCCCAGAAATCACTGATATGAATAGCATTATACTGGATCCACATACATATTTACAATGTAGGACAGCTTCAGTTGAATTTTAAGCTGCACTGCGGCAAAGTTTGCCAAAGTACTTCTGTCTCTGCAATGAAGGTAGTCTGCTCTTCTGTCTCCTCTGAGTCAGTTTGGATTGTTTTGGCAGTGCTGGGAGAAATGTTCTCAAAGCTGCTGTCGTCTTTGTCTGCTGTGTGTCAGCGGCCCTCTGCAGAAAGGCTAACACGCTCCCCTCATATTGGAAACATCCCTCTCACTTTGTCACTTTCTTGTTTTACAGTGTCTCATGCGGATGATTGAGGACTAATTGAGTCCCCGTTCAATCCCCGCTTGGCCTTTTACCCAAGTGACAAAGTGACTTTGAGGGTTTAGAAATGCCACCAAAAACAGCCCCACACACACTCACCCTGTCTCACGCACACACACACACACACACACACACACAGACACACACACACACAAATACATACAAAAACATGTATCTAATCCATATGCATGGGGAGGAGAGGCTGCAGGCTGTTTGTGAAGAGGTTATTCAACCCCATGGGGAGTCCATGGGGATAAGAATAACCCTACCATGGCTAAATGTCACTCTAAGTGGTGTGTGTGTGTGTGTGTGTGTGTGTGTGTGTGTGTGTGTGTGTGTGTGTGTGTGTGTGTGTGTGTGTGTGTGTGTGTGTGTGTGTGTGTGTGTGTGTGTGTGTGTGTGTGTGAGAAATAACTTCATTTGCTGGATGCTTTTACTGTAGATGAAAGAGCCAGGGTCCACAGCTGCTTCCCCTCTGGTCCTTCAGGAGCACTCTGGGTGCCTCTGGCTGCTTTTAATAAACACCCTCCATTCAGCCACGCCACCAACACTTAGAAAAATACTCTTCACAAAATCAAAACAGGTAATTTCCGCGATGCGCAAACTTTAAAAAGCGCAGGGACAAAATATTCAAAAAGTGAGAAATTAATTTCTCCTAGAAATTGCACTTATATAATACTTAATCATTTCCCTAATTACGGTGTTGTGACAAACATTATCTCTGGCTGTATTATATTCACAGGCAACGTTTTCAAGTGAATAAAGTGTTACGTTTATGTAATTTCCTATCGTCCTGTTCTCATGCACTGCAGACTGCTCCTGCTTTCAGTTTCAGTTTGTTTATTTGGGAAAAGACATTTCAAATTAATAAATACTCATGGTATAAAAATGCCAGAATTATTGGAAAAGGCTATGTTTCATCTGTAGTCCCTTGGTTAAAAGTGTTACAAAAAGCTTAATAAAATACAACAAAGCAAAAAAACAGGACGCACTAGAGGTGGGAATCACCAGAAGCCAGACGATACAATATTATCATGCTACAATATTATTGTGATTTTAAACATTTTGTAAAATACAGTTTTGCCATAAAATTTGGACTGCAAAAATCAACTGATTATATTATGTGTGATATTAGTTATTTATATAACTAAAAACTTGATACTTGGCATCCCTGCAACAATACGACATTGTGATACTATGCTCTATTGACTTTTTTTCCCATCAAGTCCTCCTAAAATGAAGAAAAAACAGTAAACAAAAAAATAGTGGTGGCATTGCACACATAAAACCATACAGCAAACAAACAGGAAATTTAGATAGCAGCAACAAAAAATTAATTGGAATTGATTAAAAAATTTGTAAGTCTTCAATTTTTTGTTTTTTCTTTTTTGTTAAACGCATGTGACTCATGGGGTGGATAACTGATCTTTTAGAGCTGATCATATCAAATCGATGGATGAGAGAAGCAGCCGTTTGTGAGTGAAAGCAAACTTTAAGACTGCGCAAAATGAGTGTTGCAGTGCATGATTGAATGAACTGTCCAGCACCAAAAATATAAAATCTGTTTGCGGTAGCAGACGTTTTATTTGTGGCGGGCCACCAAAAAATAACCCTGCAGTCAGATACATGCACGCAAACATTCAAACTAATTCTCAGTACTGACACACTCACGTAAAAAATATATACAGCAACCATAAGTCTATGTGTGAAGTAATTCCAGTCGCAGACACACAGGCACAGAGAGAAAGACAGAGTCCCCCGTGTGTGTCTCTAACTTTCATCAGTCCAGCAGGGGAGGTGAGCTTAGTGTCACCCAGTGGGTGCTGAGACACTGTGTGATGGAGATGAATGAGGTGTGTTTTGTGAGCAGCAGGAGGAAAAAACAAACTCTGTTCACTCGATGTTTGATGCATTCTCTGACATGCGGTGAGGAAGCCTGTCCGTCCTCTCTGCAGATGTGTCCCCTGACGACGTGCAGGACTGTCTGTTCTCTGGATTATAGCTGTTATACTGCTGGAACTGCTTTAAGGATTTCACAACATCGATTTAGCTGTCATTTTACAGCTGCATCAGACAGTTTGTTATGTGAAAGTATTTCTGTGTTGTCACTGTGGATCACACACTGAGGCTGGAACAGAGTGTCTGTAAATACGTTTCATCAACAGATACAGTGTGAGCAATACCTAATTCTTTTAAAAGACTCACTGAGAATTAACACATAGGTGCAAAATGACTCCTGTGCTGAAGGCACAGGCAGTACTTTTACAGGCATAAAATTTGGTTTTTGCACTTATTGCGACAAAGACAATATTCCAATTAAGCTGTTTTCATGTCTAATGAAAATAAATTTTCCACTAATATTCATCTTGCAGCTGCTCATACTCCGAGTAACATGGACTAACATGTCGTTTATCATGTCAAAATATGGAGAAGTAGAACAGCTGGACCTGATTATTATTTTGCTTCTTTGCATCAAAATAGGATTTTTTCGAACAGTTTCATATTGGTGGTGGACTTTTGGACTCTTTTCTTCCTTCACCTTCTTGAAAAGGTTGATGTTGTGAAATTTGTGCATATCCAAAATCATGCTGATATCCAAGTCTTTTGTTAAATTTAAAAGCGGGTGTGTTTCTCCTTCTGATCAGAAATGTGGAATTTCCTTTTGCATGCATCTGCAACCTTGCAAACTGTTGGCGAGTTGGTTTGTAGTAAAAAAGGTAAAAAATCCCAATTGAGATGCATATTCAAAATGCCCAAATAATGCTCCTAAAACCAGAATAAAACTAGTTTGGAAAGCGGCCCAATTCGGAATATTTAAACAGAATATGCTGTTGACATGACTCATGTCAGGTATTAATACAAATCATTTAAAGCACATTTATTACAAATTCAAGGTGAATATTTGAAATTGAACTACATTTTTTATGCAATAATTTTGGTATTGGATGTAAAGAAAGCCTTGTGGAGCAGAGCAGGAGTAAATCCAGGACACTTTATTAGTGACACAGAACTGGGCTATAGTCGTCTTTTCACCCGGGAGCTCCACCTGGATCTGTTTCCATCTCCCCATTACTTCCCCTGAAACACATCCACCTGATCTGGCCGCTCGGCTACCTTTTCCAGAAACCATGGTTACGGGCTGTTGTGTTTACCACTGGACGCTCTGAGGACAGGAGAACCTCGCTTAGCGACCGGCGCTGCGACACAGCGACCCAGTGAGTGTTTCTGCAGAAGTTTAGTTGGCTCGGCTAGAGTTCCCCCCACCCCCACCCATCTGTTAAGACAGTTTTATTTGTTTTCTGCTTTCCCTGAGGTTCATATGGTGATGATAAAATATTGGCACCTTTTTAGAAAATATTGCAATATGCAGTTGGGGACAGAGGGAGCAGTAATAATCGAAGTCCAGCCCAATAAAGGGGGGTTTAACAGTTTGATTCAGATGACCATTCCTAAAATACTCAGTGCTGCAGGCCTCTTAACAGATTTATATTTCCTACTAGTTATATGGTGTTTTAATCTTTTTCATTTCGTAGTGTGTTGGTAGTGATTTGGAGAAATAGGAACAAACAGGAAAAATGGCCAAGCTGTGCTTTAAGATTACTGGTGCTGCTCTAAATGACTTTCAGCCACTTTATGAAGCGAGGGCCATTTCAGAGGCTCAAATTATTGTTTTTGACGCTCAACATCCTTCATATGATGAGTCCTAGATGTTTCCGTCGGGGATGAGGTTTACTCTCCCCAGAGGTACCATTAATAGATGCAGATTGTCATTTGTTTCAACTGGTATGGGTTTTTTAAACAAATTGTGCTGTGTTGCCTTTATTGTATTGTATACACTTGTGTGGGACTACTGTCTGTAAATCAAACTGTCCCTCGGGGACATTAAAGTTGTTTAGTTTTTTTTTAAATCTTGAAGTAGTTCCTTTGGTATTAAGGTTATTGATCAACATGGATTCCATTCACTTACTTTAGTTTTTCCCTTGTTTTCCTGAAATGAACTGCTCATATGCAGTTGTTGGTAAAAGCATTAAGTACTGCATTTATGTATAACTTTGAGGTAATTACATTCTAGTTTGTAGTTCTATTCTCTTACATTTAAGTGGGAAATATTGTCATTTAATGTGTGGTTCAACTGTGCAGGCAGCTGATTTCAGACAAAGCGACCCAACTGACAGAAAGATGTTGGGATTGCACATTACTGCAAATTACAAAAACGTTACTTCTGTAACTTTTATGTAGCAGATACGTTGAAACATGTTTCTTACAACGCTGTTGTAAATGTATGGTTAGGTTTGGGCACAAAACAGTGGCAGTGATGAAAAGATCATGTTTTGGCTAAAAATACTGAGGTTTCATAGCACAAAAGTCACTGGAGAGTGGGAACGGGTCGTAATAAACGCCATTGTTTGGCGGCACAAAAGCTGCTAAAACCACGGCAGCTGGTCCCTTAAAAAAAACAGTTATGTTGTTTGTTGGTCTTGAACAAAAAACAACAAAGTAGAACACTCTAAACATCGTAATGTTTCCTACTTACAGATATTAGGGGCCCTCACATTCAGGGCCCCCAGGCAGTAGACTTCTTGCTGAGTGATGAAAAATGTAGGCTATATGGTATGAAGTCACAAGAGTAATTCAGGAGAAGTTTGGCCTGAGCGATGGTCGCTTTTGACTCTACATAATCCCACATTACAGTGACTTACATCAACCTTCCACCGCCTCCTAACAGCACATAATCATTCAAGAGCTGCTCCATCTGTCTATGCACTCTGTTTCTAATTCATCCAAAGTTTATTTTTCTTAATGTCACTTGCTCAGAAGTAAAACTTTGGCGCTGACACATTCAGCGCACTAGTGATGAACGGAGGTATCGAGTTCCATTTTAGGAGAATCATTATACAGTGTTTAATGGAAAACTTACTAAAAATAGAGTCCTCTGCAAAACATCTTTCAGTGGCTCCGTGAGGTTAAAAGACGTGGTTGGGAGTTTGGTTCCCGTACGGTCCCAGATGGCCAAAACACGAATTTCCTTCAAATAGCTTTAATTAATTCATATCTTTGCTTGGGGAGTGTAATTACTTTGACAAATACATGATGTACCTATGGGAAAAACTGATTTTAATTTCCTTCCGTGAACGTCCTCCTGGCAGTTCTTTCCCCCCATGGGAGTTATTGTAATTACATTTTAAATACATACTAAATGTTCTTCATCTGCTAGAAAGACCTGACTTAATGCAAAATAGAGCCTCCAGATTTTTTTTCTCATTTCATACATTTTTTCCAGCAGTTGTACTCTCTTAAAATAACCACGGGATCACTCACACTGACGCTGGACACTACTTGCTTGCTGTGCCTCCAGTCATAATAATAAATCTGATGAAATTACTTTATAACATACATTACTGCATGTGTATGTGATGCCTTAGTGCATATATTTTTAGTTTTGTAAGTCTCACCGAGAATTGAGAGGAAAAGTAACGCCTGCACACTCAATATTGGTGCCTTTTAAAAAGTGATTTCTGTATTCAACCAAATCGTCAGAACAAAATGTTACTATTATAATTTTCTGTAAACCGTGGAGATGTTTTATTTTTACGTTTCATATGTCGCAGATATGTTGAAACTTTTGTTGTCAGTTTTCAATTTATGTAGAATTTGATCTTCTCCAACTCCAAAAAAAAAAACAATTTATCATGGAGAACTGAAATTTTGGTGGGACATGTTACCCTTTTTCAAGATTTGGGGGGACTTGCCAAGCCTTCCCCCAGGAATTATGATTGCGCATGCGTGTGTGTGTGTGCGTGCATGCGTGTGTGCCACTGTACACACGTTAATGTAAGTTGGCACTAAGTACAGCTTCACTACTAATTGAAGCACAGTTGTGTAGATGGGACTGAGCTGGGGTCAGGCTGCACCTAGTGTGTATGTGCGTTCTTATGTGTGTGTGTGTGAGTATGGTGATGGGGGATACTGGTCACTCTGCCAGACGAGACTAATTAACTGCCTTCCACTTGACCCCCCTAAATCCTTCTGTCAGGGCGAGACCTCCTCCACAGCTCTGCATGGCCCCGGGGCCACGGCTCTACAGCTCACAGCTGACAGCCTATAGCTGCTCACACACAGCACACATCTCAGACCGGCAAGTTTGGTCAGCACAGAGTCAGCAATGCCTTGTCATAGATATGTGGAGTTGTGATGTTTGCACACCTAAATGACTACATAAGGTAAAAAAAAATGCAGAAATGATTCATGTGAGTGTTTTTTGATCATCTACCTCATTTTTTAGGTTTGGTTAAGTTGCTTAAGCAACTAAAACTACTTGGTTATGGTTAGTTCAAGATTGTAGTCGTGGTTATAAGAAACAAGTGCTGAATGTTGGTAAGGGACAGGATGCAAATGGCAGTCTCTGGAGTCAAAGCAAGACACTTTGCCCCCCCAGATATCCCCACCAACCTCCTGCCTGGACAAAAATGGCACTACATTGGAGTGGGCCTGTTACTGCAGACCTGTTGGATGATGGGTTATGATGTTGGGAGTCCAGCTTGAGTAATATACAGTACATGCATGAATTTTAAAGGATACGTTCGAATTATTTCCCAAGTCAGGCAGTTCATACACTGAGTGTAGGGCTGCACCCATCGATCAGTTTTTACCATGCTGTCTGCCGCCAACTTAACAGTGCTCCGAGATGATTTCACCATAGCAGTTGCGCTCCTGTGGTAAGGAGTACAACTGGAACTCTCTCTCCGGTAAAGTCCATGCTCTGATCGGGTGAAGCCGACTATATTGCGCAGTGCAGATGCATGTTTTGCATTGACGTTTTTCAGTAATCAGTTACATTGATGAATTACCCCAGCCCTAGCTGAGTGAGAAATTCACAGAACATGGAAAATTCTGTTGAATCAGCCCATTCTCATACCAGGTAGTCAAATACTGACACTTTGTGTAAGATATCTATGCTAAAGCACCCTTTAGTGTCTTTATGAGACATACTGGGCTTTCAGCTAACTCCCATGGAAACCTAACAGCTACATTAGTTGATGCTGAGAGCAAGTGATGCAGTATAAAGAGGGAGAAAGTCCACGCAGGGTGAGAGGGAGGCGTGCCGGATAGGTTACACAAACAAAATTATTAGATTTTGCTAAAAAAACTAATTTCAGTTTACTAGTCTGTAATAAAGACATGCTTCTCATATCTATCTAACAGGTTGCAAGTGGTTAAGATTGGTCATATAAAATGTACCCCTTTAACTTGTAAAATGGGAGTTCCACAAGGCAGTGTTTTGGGTCTTTTACTCTTTCTTCTTTATATCAGTGACTTAACTAATATTAGCACCCATTGAATTAGTGCCCCCTACTACATGTAGGGTCACGTTAAGTTAGGTAGCTTTAGGAAAAGAAACATGATGGCGACAAACCTTGATGCAGCTAAAAGTTCACTTTGTTCCACCCAGGACATAAACATCTGTCTCGTGAGGGAAAATCCTGGGTTTGTTTGACCAATATACCTCCCTGACCTTCCTTTTTACACTATTGCTCTTCATGGTACTTTCTTCTTTACTCTTGTCAGCGGATTCATCATGTGATTGCAGTCTTTGTGATAAAGTGGGTTATATACGAATTACTGGTGTGTTATGTTTCATATCTACATAAACACTGCATGGGAACAGCCAGCATGTAATGTGCAATCAACATTGTATTTACTAAAATCTGTCATCTCTACATGTCCTGAGATGTGACACATAAACCCTCTCAAACTCACTCTACACATTTTTAACCTCAGAAGCTATGATTCTAGTTTGACATAAATAATTAAAAACAGAAGGTACTAGTGCAAATAGTAAGTGCTCTAAAAATAATGGAAGTTATTGGGATGTTTACAGCTTACAGTTTCATCTTTTTTAAAACCACTGTCTTATGCTCTTTTTCACTTTTCTCCATGCCTTGGTTTTGCCATCCAACTCTGTGCCACCCCCGTCTCACAGTGGTATGCTCCATAATAAGAAGTGATTGCTTCCTCTCAAAGACTATTTTTGTGTGCTGTTATTTTTGCCCTCATACTTTCTCCTTTTTTCCTTTTTCCCTTGCTTCCTCTTGTGTATTTTCTCGTGTGCAATTTAATTAGCTCTGACTGTATGGTCCACATCAGCCAACAATGGCCAAAAAAGACATGCCGCTCTCAGAAGGTCACAGAATCTGCTGGGATTCAAACACGGTATTTCCATCAGTGGGGATTATCTTTGGATTCAAAGAGATTATTTTTGTTTTATGTGTTTATGTCAGAGTTGTTTTTAGGTCTTCAAAGTCCAAGTCAAGTCTTTAGTCTTTGAGCTGTGGCTTGCAAGAAAAAAATGCAAGTGTTTTTAGGTTTATCAGTGCTTAAAATATTAGCACAATGGCCCAAATCACACCAAGTATTTATTTTTAATGTTTCAAACAGACTCTACTCTGCTCCTGGTTTTGATGTGAATACGACTCAGGTCACATTGAATCAAAAATATTAAAAAGGAAAAGCAGTAATTCTTCTCGTACAGTATATATGAGAAGCAGGAACCATGACAGTTTTTTTTGCATTAAAAAATGATGCACTGATTGCTTCAGCTGCACTTTTATATTTTCATATTTTTTGGTTGTGTGCAAAAATCTTTGTTTTTAACATAGTTATCTAATAACAGTAGTGGAATAAAAGTAAAGTGTAGTAGAGTAGAAGTGGAAAGTGCCATGGGATTAAAATACTCAAGTAACTGAAAAGTACCCTCAAATGTGTACATTAAGCACAGTATTTGAGTGATTGTACTTACTTACATTGCTGCTCTGGTCAGCAGAGGGACGCACAGTAACTGGAATTATGGTAATTGGGATCAATGCATCAAGTATAGTGGTTTCACTTTAGCCCTGAAAATATAATAATCCAGTTTCATATTATAATTACTCTAAAACCTTATCTAAATTTGATTAAAAAATAATCATGCTTTCTTTTTAAACCATCCTCAAATATAAAACCTTTTCGTCCTTGTGTTGGACAACATTTTGTTGTCTGTGAAAACAAGATGTTTTTCTCATATCTTGGTCAGAGTGCTCTGAACCAATTTTTAAATTTTCTCTTACCTAAGAGAAAGAAGACATTGGTGAATCCCAAAAATCAGTGAGTACTAACAAAATAATAACAAATCATATATATAAGCAAAATTAAGGAAAAATTATTTGTATATCGTTTCTTCAATGAGGCCCATTGTGAGGAAATGTTGCATGCAGTCGGCAAAAGTCATAAGTATGTTGAGTGACTGGAGTCCAAGTCTTAAGTCTACATCTTTGATTTTTCTGTGTGAATCAAATCATTTATTCAGCAACTTAACTTCTAAACGTGATGGTGCAGAAATATAAAAATTGTGTTAATTTGTGGTAGAAATTCCAGCCACCTGAGGACTAACAGGCGTTCACATGATTTTATGTAATGCTGCTGCGTACCTGCACTGCAGTAACCGCAGTAAACTCTTCACCACCACACCACAGTGTTCCTTTACAGTGTGTCTTGGCCTCAGCAAGCTTACTTATTATGCTCCTTAAAATACAGACTAAAGTCAACAGTGGAGTGTGCTTAAATAGAGTTGTCCTCACTTGGTTTTTTTCCTGCTGTGACTTTATCAGGAAGAGTTAAAGATGTCCTGTGACTCTTACCGTGCCTGCTACAGTGTTTGGTCATATTGAAATCATTTTCAATAAGAGGTTACATAAGCACGAGTATGCTGCTTTGAGTCTGACCCTGGTTTTGATCATGTTCAGGATGTGGAGTTTTTATGGAAATATAAAGAAACCTGGTTATTCAGCACGATTCTGACAGTTTCCAGGTTGTGACATCCAGCAGCTCTGTTATTCCTGAACTGACTGAGCTACCTGGATTCACTTGAGTTTAGCCTGTTGGATTCTTCATCCTGTTTGTTTGGTATCTATCTCCATCTGATCCCCAGCAGCAGGAAGTGAGAGCAGCATTATTAGTCTCCATGTGTGTTCACACACAACACAAGGCAAATTATAGAGCAACTGCATGAAAAGTCAGTGAAAATTAGATGCAAGTTCACAGAAAGGGCGACATGAACTGAGGCAAAAACATGTCTGCATGAGACTTCTGGGCTTAAACAGAGCACACTGCCTGTGCGAGCAGCGCGTCTCAGCTGCTTGTCAGCCGCTGCACATCTAGAGAAGAGATGGCTCGCTGACTTTCTTCTGGCTGACTGTGGTGGATGTCAGCAGAAATAGACTGTGAAAATAGTGTTTTGATAACTATATTGACTCTACCACCTTTTATTAGAGTTTTAATGTATTGATCTGTCACAGAGATGAGGAAATACAACTTTATCTGTTTTACTCAAACTTTCCTGTTTCAGTTTCAAAATAAAATCTCTCTGACAATGTCTCTGTCGACAGAATCCCATCAGTTGTTGACACAAGGCGTTTTAATGTAAAATATTTGCAAGGCCGTGTTGTTGACAATGCAGGAGATTGCACGACTTCATAAATGAGTGAAATATTTGCTTCTTAGTGTCACAGCAACATCAGTGCCAGCGTGAACACTGCCAGCATGCAAGACGCTGCTGTTGGGCAAAGCTGTTACTGATGCAGTCGCGCTGCATATCATTAAAGACACGGTGCCCGTATATACAGTGGAAAAGCCTGGGTTAATCCACATGCTGAAAACTATCCACCCCAGGTACATGCTACCAAGCTGCAAGTATTTTGCTGAAGTTTCCGGGCCTCGTCTGTAAAACGGTGAACGTGAAAAGATCGATGGGGATGCCGTTTGACTCCACTCCAACAGACCTATTGTCCAGTAATTTGAACACAACGAATAACAATTTTTGTTAACATAGAACTACTGTTGAAAGGTGGCTGTATGATTTCAGAACGGTTCATTTTCAATAGTCTACTGTTTCAACTGCAAAAGTGTACAATAGGCAATACTGACTTGATTCCCTCTACATTTTTCAGTTTGCCTTTGTTAATTTTTATTGCCAAAATCAAAGCAAAACTTGTTTTGAGTCATTTCCTTGTCATTGTTTAAAAAAAAAAAAAAAAAAAAAAATTAAATCGTGAATCGAGTTTGGTGGAAATTTTGTTTTTAGGCCATATTGCCCAGTCCTAGGCTGATCCTTGGCGATCATCTTGAATTCTTTCTTCCAAGATGGTGTCATAATAGTGGCTGCATGTTGCAGCAGCTCCCAATAAAACCCGTTTTGCTTGTTTTTTTTGTTAATGCAGTCCTTATGGTTGTATATTCTTCTCATTAGAGATGGATGCAAGGTGAATCAATGGACCTCTTTGTGATACTTTTCACACTCTTTGTACCAGGGAACTGTGACAATGAAAGCGGTAGGTTTATCTAGGGCTGGGTGATAAAACGATAACGACATCAATCGCGAAATAACTTCTCCTCAATTTAAATATGAGACATAGTTGATAGAACGCATTCCAGCCATGTTTTGACAGACTACACGAACAGCCAATGATAACAAGAATAGCACCGCGGCGAACCAAATGCAGCGAATGACTTTGAGTGTAGAACAGCCGAGTGTTTGACAGCCACAGCGCTGAAACAGCCAAATTTGCAGAGGTGGAAAGTGAATTCTTCAGACTTTTACAGACTACTTTGTGTTAGTTTCAGGTTTAATCAGACTTTGGATGAATCATTTAGAGACATCAGGGCGCATTGCTCCGTGTTTCATCCAGCTGTTCGCGCTAAGCACAGCTATAGAAGAAGTAGGCCTACTCAAAAGTTTTTAATTCCCAAGTAAAATGATTAATAGCACAGAAGTTTGACAGAAGTTGAAGTCAGAGTCCTGCAGTCTGGAGAGGTTGGCCTATTATCAGCACAATGTGCTTAAGAGTGTTTAAAATGGGCCTTTTTTAATTTTTAAAGTTTTAAATAAAAATAAATCATATGTTTATTACACTCTAACACACCATGGTCACATGAAACTGTGTCAGTGAACTATGAGGGCAAAAAAGCAAAATAATCGTTCTTTAATCGTAATCAAAGTAAAATGTTCAATTAATCGTGATACTGATTTATGGTATGAGGTTCGGACCTATGCTGGGAGGAAATTTTAGTAACTGGACCTCTTTGAGTTTTAGTAGAATAGGTCCTCCAGTTGGTGATGCCTGTTCTACAGTACATTTTAAGAATTAACCTTATGATATCTTCATATCTCATTTATGAGTAAAAGTAACCTTTAAGCTTGACAGAAATAGTAAGTCGATGTATATCACGATATATATCGATATCGACTGATATGAAAAAAAATATTGTGAAAAGACTTTATTGTATATCGCCCAGGCCTAGGTTTATTATAGGTTGAAGAGTAGACGGCATCTTGTCACTGTTGTGTTCAATCACTAATATCATGTATGATCAGTTTTTTTTCATAGTTTATAACCTTTAGACCAGACAATGAAAGCATACTCAAGTGTTTTTCTATTTTAATCGACACTTTTCTTCGCTTTAATGCGCTTATTCATGCCTCTCACCCGTTTTGCTCTATAGTCCACTGCTGTGTGAGCTGAACAGTTTCACTGTAGCATTCAGGAGTTTAATATCTTTCTTAGTTTCACCTTAACAGTAGCTCCTTCACTCCGAACCTCCTCGTTTGCTCCGCCGCTCTGCAGAATCACTCCGGCAATCTTATGGCCTGATTCTTATGCTGCTGCCGTCCTCGTCTCTGTGATGTGGGTCCCTGCCCGCTCTCTAAAGTGCTCTGTGGAGCCGAGGCTGCGGAGCTGGTGTGGTCTGCTGACTCTCAGCCTCGGCTGCAGCGTCTCATCGGACGTTTCATTATCCTCTATGTGTTCCCTCAGTACCGGCTGCCGGACCAGATAACTCACAGCAGCCGCACTGGGAGGGAATGATGGAGCTAAAGGCCGTGTGTGTTAGGGAATGTGTGTGTGTGTGTATGCAAGTATAGCAAAAGTGGTGATACACAAACTTTAAAGGCCTCAACATGATTCACACAAAGAAACACACCACTTTTTATCATGGTGACTCACGCAGAACACAGCCATGGCTAAACGAAGATTTTATCTGTTAAAGTTTTGTTGTCCTCACCTCTGTATTCTGAGGATATTCTGTTTGAAATATGTGTTCTTTGTGTCTTAGTCTCGTTTAACGTTTCCACTCTTCACTATGCCAACTGTCTCTGTGCAAATCAAACACACGGGCGTCGTGCTGGATTGGGGCAAAATGAACACATATTTCTCTGTCCACTGGCCTTTGAGAACTCGATTTTCTTCGTCGACTTTTCTTTCCTTTGCACATTTGGAAAGTGACGTCCTCACTGCATTGGCGACGTAATGTACACTGTCAGAAGACGCCAAAGTCTTGCTTTCTCATGCCTGCAAGACAGAGCGTGAACACCAGTTTGCCGTTAACTAACTTGCTAATTTTGAATGGGCGTCCATTAGCCGACCCTTGAACTCTGACACATGATGACTTAAATGTCATACACTCGCTGGCTGTCAGCGTTACCATGACAACTATATAAGGATTACGTTTAAGGCTTAATCTCAGCCCGGGATCGCTGTAATGATTTCCAAGTAGACTATATTCTACATTCTTCACTCTTACTATCTAAAGGCCAAACTACTTCCTGCATTGGCATCAGATGTAAATTGAGATGTGCGTAATTGTCCAACTGGGCAGAGAAAATGGTACCACTTGACTTAAACAGCAAGGCGGATAGAGTTAATACTCCTTAATGTAGCTGGCTCTCTTCATATTGAGAAAAAACGTGGTTCATGTCCAGTTACTGACTGCTGTCTCTTTGGCAGCGCTGCTAATGTGCACAGTGACAGATTGCGATGTGTAACCAAATTGCCTCCTCTGTGTTTGGCCTTCTGCGCAGTTATGTTGGAGAGCGAATGTTTTCTCCTTGTTATTCTGCTTTCATGATGAAGTGGCGAGTGATTGTGCAGAGATACAGTACCTGCCGTGGAGCTGGGACGTGGATATTGCTCTGCACTGACTGACGAGTTTTTGCTCGACGGAGGAAAGTCAATATCACTCTCCGGCCGAGGAGCTCTTCCATCAGGCTGGATTTAGGGTCTTTTAAAGAGGCAAATACAATTGCTGGTAAAACAAACAAGTCTGATCAAAGGGGGCACTTCAGCAGTTTGTTGTTCCTCCTGTCCTTGTAAAGTGAAGTGGTTCATGGGAAATAGCTGTTTGTTTATATTCCATACTGAACGCTCAATGCTAATGCACAGCACCGGCGATGTGTTTTTCCCCACTGGCTGTCTGTTTATAACTAGAGCCGCTCACAGGGAGCACACCGACTAATGCTTTAAGTCCAAAGGATTGGTTCAAGTGAGCTCGGCTACATATGCAGCCTATTATCTGGTCTGATCTGGGCTGCACAGTAGTTGATGGTCATGCCAGCTGCTCCGGTAAAGCGTCAGACAGGAGCTGGACATCCACTGATGACTGCTGTATGGATTCTGCGCCTGTTAGTCTCATCCGGTCTGTTTGAGCCGACCTGATTCTTTATCCTCTCCTTTTATCTGCTCCGCTCGCTTCCCCCGGGCTCGTTCCCATCGCTGATGAAGGCCCGACATGTGCGTCTGATCGCTGTTAGCAACCAAATATTTGCATCCATCTCTCCACCCTCTGACCCCACCACCTCTCTCTCTCTCTCTCTCTCTCTCTCTCTCTCACACACACACACACACACACACACACACACACACACACACACACACATCCTTGTACTTCTGTCTTTGTGAGGACCCTGATGGACAGTTCCTTCCCTAGTCCCTCAGCATTAATATTACTACTAAATGTCTCATACCCTATCTACCTTAAATCAAAGTATAACCTGAACATTAACCCTTTGCAGTCTGGGCAGATTGGCTTGATTTGTTTTCAAAACATGGCAAGAAGGAAATGAGCAATTTAGAAGGAAACAACTCAGAAATTAGTAAAGAAAAAAAGAAAGAAAGAAAATGATCAACAACCGCACAAAAATCACAAACAAAAAACAGAAAAGTTACCAAAAAAAATACAATGGTTTTATGAAAATAATTTTTAAATATGTAATAATGATAATTTTAAATATAGTTCTCTGGAAAATCTTCTTTTTATTTTTTAAAAATAATTTTAAAATCTACAGATTTAATGCTCAGAGGCTTCTATGGTGGCAGATGCGATACAGTGAATGTCCCCCCAGTGTGTGGTTTGTCCGTTCTGGGCTACTGTAGAAACATTTTGGTGCAACATGGCGCACTCTGTGGACGATGACCCGCTCCCTATGTTGATTTTTTATTTTCAAGTAGAAGGTAGAGGGTAGATTTATTTGTCATTTTTTAATTGTAGTTTAACTGTAGTTAAAAAAATTTAATTAAAATTTGTCTCTAAATCCTGCTACACCTTCTACCATCGAAGGGGAAAGGAGCTGCTCTGTAGCCCGTTGATTATACACTAAAGAAAAACTATTCCAATTTTCAAAATATATCCCCGTAAATCTGACACACTACCTGTAAAGCCAAATCTTAGATAGAGATAGAGATAGATCGATAGGTTTTTATTTCGAACATGTAAAACAAACAGAAAAGATAAAGATAAAACAAAATGTCTATAACAAAAATGGATGATAACCTATACTCAATGAATATAATTTTCTACCTTTTCTCAGCTAATCAGTTAATTAATTTGTGAACTTTATATCATATCATATCATATCATATCATATGTCCACAGTTTCCAAAAATGTCCTCACTTTGTTGGTCATATAGAACAAAAGATGGTGTGGTCCTCACAGTGTAACAACATTACACACACACACACACACACACACACACACACACACACACACACACACACACACACAGGCTCCTTTCGTCCGCCTTCAGATCCCATAATAGCTAATAGCTGGAACATTCTTGTGGTGATTCAGTTTGTTGGAGGCCGTCCACCTCCGCTTTCTAGGTTACATCGAATGCAGGGTGTTACATCAAATGACAGTTTCGTGACCAGTTAAACGCACCTCATTATCTGCTCAACCAGTGCGTATGAGATAAAGATCTCATTACCCAATCAGGTCAGAGCCCAGAGCTTTGAATTTTCTTTCAGATTTCCACACATCAATCAGTTTGGTTGAAGCATAAAGGAGGCGTTGAGCCCAGGAGAAACGAGAGGTTTTAGCAGTGGGTGTTGGACTGGATCGTGTCCCTCTACAGGTTGTAGCTGACTGGACTGCAGCCAGTACCAGTGAAAAAAAACTCAGATATTAATATGTCTTTCTTTAGAAATATCCAAATATGAGCAGCAGCAACACTCACACAGCCTCCTACCATGTGTTGTATAAGTGTCCCATGTGAGCATGCTGCCGTTAGCTGCAGTATGAACCCATACTGTGGTATAAAATCTTCCACCAATATTTCCCCTTTATGTTGTCTCCAATTGTGATCATATTAAGTTGGTAAAGAAACTGCTGTTGGGCCCTTATGTACTCCCACACTTTTATCATCATGCATTTGCAGCAAGTCTAAAATACGGTTCTCCTCTACTTAATAACTTAAACTTTGTTCCTCCTAGTTTATCTCCGTCTTTTTTTTCCTGTAAATAACAATGTCAAATTGCAGATATTTGATTTTGGGTATGTGGGTGTATGCATATGTTTCATTAATGAGAGTAGAGGTTTAAATTAATTGGGAAGCTAGTTAATTAAAATTCAGTGATTTCTGGAGAAGGGGTGGGGTTTAATTAGTTTGTTTGTCAATATTACATTTTGTCTGTGTGCTTGTTTGTGAAACCGTTCCTCTGTTTTCTTTTTTTACATGTTTGAAATAAATCAAATCAATAAAATCTGCTATGTAATGTCATTCTGAGGAAGTGTAGCATTGGATGTAGCTTGTTTTATTTAATCTTTTTTTTTTTTTTTTTAAATGCAAAGGATGGTGATGTTTGTGATTGGATTTCCCTTCAAGGCTAATCTGGATTCAGTAATGATAGTTTTGGTAATTTCTTGTAGGGGTGGGCTTAATATCGAATATACTCAGTGTATCGTGGCTTGTTCTGTGCACAATGTATAAAATGACTTTCGCAACCCTTGAATATAACTTGTCAAATCATTTTTATAAACCACCAGCGTTTTGGCTATTCCCTTACTCTCTCCAACGGCTCTCTGCCTCCCACAGACACACAAAGCAGGGCTTTTGCAGAGCTCCAGTCTATGACTATTTAGTCACATTTTGCAACCATGGAGCACTACTGCGACTTGCAAAAAATATTAATATAAGAACTGAGAAGAGCTGTTAGTTTCTTTCGATCTTACAGAGAATAAATCACCATGTTTAACGGCGCTGCGGTAACAGTTTAACTTAATGAGTGGTAGCAGCGGTAGTGTGAGCAGGTGAGGGCTGTTCCTTCAGAATAAAAGCACCATGGGTCACACTCTGATTTATTTAATTATAACAATGCTTTTGAAAATTTCACCATAAAAGTACTTTATTTAACTTCCTTATAACCAGATTTTATTCAATGTCATTATAAGAGTATATGCAACTTTATTATATGACAGTACTTTATTGTAACTGCAGTTCATCCAATAGTTTTGTAGATTTGTAGTTAACATTAGTTTTAAGTACATATGAAAATATCAAGATATATATCATGTATTGAAATATAGCTTTAAAATATTACAATATTATTTTAAAGCTATATTGCCCAGCCTTAAGTACAAGCGTAGCTACACTTATTTGGAAACAACAATAAACTGTTACCCACATTGTTACATATTACTGTTCTAATACAACAGCCATAAATTATTTAAATGAAAAAACGAACAGATGTCACACATCATAGTCCTGCAGTGTCTATAGCTTCATCTGGAATATGAATCTTGAGTATGACTGCGATCAGCCGACTGACCTGTGTTGGCCCTTGATGGGTGGTAGGTTAGTAGTCAACGGGGATTTCGCTCCTAATTGGGGCTGTTTGAATAAGTGGATGAAGGATGGATATGCATGGACTTGAACTTCCCTCTTGTTCCAGAAGGAATCCAGACAGACCAAATGCTGTGGACAGTCATTGTTTGTGCACAGTTTTGTAGTGTCTTAATTTCTGCAT
The DNA here is from genome assembly GCF_026936395.1 of Plectropomus leopardus. Taxonomy (NCBI): domain Eukaryota; kingdom Metazoa; phylum Chordata; class Actinopteri; order Perciformes; family Serranidae; genus Plectropomus; species Plectropomus leopardus. The sequence goes on along the minus strand of NC_142176.1, from coordinate 3,648,647 downwards.
GAGCCAGCACACCTGTAAAAGGTGACTGTGTGCATGTGTGCTTTTCTAATTTTATGTGGGTCACATCCGTATAATAGAAGTTTGTCCTCCAAAGTGGGTACGTTTAATTCATTCTCACTTCATCCACAAGGTGCTGGTTTAAGGTTAGAGTCCAGATAGAAACAGAATGAGCTGGGTGAATTTGTGTGTTTCGTGCCCTGGTGGGTGTGTAATAGCTTTATAAAGAGCTTCTCACTGCTGATTTTTAATTTAAGGAAAAGTTTTGAAAAGTCTTCTTATTTGATTTCTCTCCAAGAGAGAGATGAGGAGATTAATATTAATCTCATGTCTGTGTGTTAAGCACAGAGCTGGAGTCAGGACAGGGTAAGGTCAACATGGACTGTAATTGCTGTGCTTAACCCTTTAACACCTGGATAGACATCAGTTTGTTTTTTTTTTGTGCTGTGCTCAGACACCTTTCACAAGTATTTAAAGCTCTGAAACCTCTGAATCTTGGTTTCTTTTCTCCTCAAAACATGGAAGAAAACAGAGTAAGCATCTTGGCAAGAGATGGTGGGATTATTGGATACATGTAATCGAAAAACTATGGAAAAAATCCCAAAACAATATATATTTCTGATTACATTACAAAAAAAGAAAAAAAATATTGATATTTCTTATAACATTTTACTAATTTCTTGCTAATTCTTGGGCCATTTCTTGTTAAACTTGTTGCCCTCTTCTCATGTTTTTGGAGAAAATCAAGCCAATATGTTTCGTTGTCAAAGGGTTTAAGTCTGCGTCGTCCCACCATGACGTCATCCCACCACGTGCATTTGTCGACGTCAAAAGTATTTGTGTCTTTCTACAACATTGACAACCTAGTTTTATATAAGTGAAATACTTCTTTACATTCATTGCGGAGAGAGACAGATCCACTGGCTGATGGTGACAGGTGCAGGCCTGATGTTATCAGAGGATAAGCAATTGTCTGAAAGTTAAGGCGAGAAGAGTTTAAATTGGGATTGAAATGCCTCAGCAGCATCAGACTTTCTGATATCAGCGGGGAGGTTATTCCAGAGTAAGGGGACATGATAGGAAAAGGCCCTGCAGACTTTTTTTAACTGCGTGGACAGACAGGAGGCCTGCACTCTGAGAGCAGAGAGGACAGGATGAAATGTAACGTTTGGGGAGATCAGAGTGGTATGAACTTGAAGGGGCGAGCCCGTTTACAATTTTGTAAGTCACCAGAAGCACCTTTTTGATGACTGAAGGTTAGAGTCGAGGGTCCTCACAAGTATAGTAACACACGTGTTTGTGCGTGCGGCTATTTTGAGCTTCATCAGAGAGAGCAGGACGACGCAGGGTTCCTCAGCTTTCTCATCATTAGCCCAGCAGGCTGCCAGACTCATTTCCTCCATTCATACTATTGTTGCCCCTCCATCACTCTCTCCTCTCCTCCCTCCTCTCACCTTTTATCCTCTGTTTTCTTTTCCTCTCCCTGTGTCTCTCCTTCACCCTCTTCCTCCCTTCTCCCCTCTGTCTGCAGTCTTTTGATGTTTACTCTGTAGTTGGTACTCATCAGAAACTCCCCTCAAACACAATGAATGTCTGGGCCCCCTGCAAGACTTTCTCTCTTTTGTTTTGTAAAGAGAGAGTGTGTCGCTGCTGCTCTTAAAAATGTCTCACAGCTTTTCACAGGAAACAGTAGAAAGCTTAATAAGTTCCTCAGACTGAGAGACTATTTTTAACACGCTGCAATTTACTTTCATCTATATTAAAGTGCTCCATATATGCAAAATCATAATTCTGCTGTTGAAATTTTAATCTCAACCAGCTGGATTAAATTAGCATTTTTAGTCTGTGTGTGTTATACTTTGGGCAGTATACGAGCATTTGGGGCATTTAGTCTCTGGGATGATTTAGGGGGGTTTGGATACATCAGCAAAGACTGGAACTGGAAGCTGTGGTGATTTTTGGATTGGACTGGAGCTGCAAATAACTTATGGTGTCACAATTGAATTGAATGAATCTGTATTTCAAACATGAAAGAAAAAAACACGCACAAATAAGAGCAAACACGACTTATAGCCAAGTGCAATGAACAAAAACAAAAATACGAAAAAGATACATAAAACCTACGAATTAGTCTCAGTAAAAGAATTGTTAAGCCACTTATATTAAGCATAAATATCACGTTCAAAAAGGAGTAGAAAGTGTCCGTTCATTGGGAGCGCTGTTGGAATAAATATTCAATCAGTTATTTATTGCTGCACACATTTGGAGCGCAGCGCGTACTCTGGACACAGACGGAGCAGCAGGTGCAGTGAATGTGAAATTTTATTGTTAATTGCACTCGTCGTCAAATTTGATTTCACTTGCCTTTGCAGCAGCTTCTCCTCTCCATCAATCTGATCTGATCATCTCCAACCAGATCAACAGATCAATTATCCACGCCACGGAGGAGGCAAACACTGAAAATAATAATTAATAAATAAATGCATAAATAAATACATTTAGAAATGAATAAATAAATATGTGAAAATGCCAAATAAAATGGGAAATTAAATAAAGTGGAAAATTATACATAAATAAATTAGCAAATAATGAAAAAATGAAATGGGAAAATAAATACATTGATAAATTAAATAGGAAATAAATGGGAAATTAAATAAATATTTTCATTTTCGGCATTTTCATTTATTTATTGACATATATATGTATATATTTATTTATTCTTGATTTTGACAGTTTCAGTCCTCCATGCACTAACAGCTGCTGAGAGAAAATAAGACTCATAATGAGTTCCACCTGTGCTGCAGACCCCCACCCCCTTTGTCTGGTACCCTCACATAGTTTATAATTCTGGTGGAAACACTGTTTAGTCTTAATCTTTTACTGAAAATTGTAGTTGGTTTTAGGTCACATTTGAGAAGATTTGATGATATAGTCAATGTAACTTGGTTTTAATCATAATTTTATTCTGGTCAATGCTTTAGACGTAATTCTCTCAAACGTTTTCATGATACCGTAACGGTTTAGCTGAAGGATATTTCTCCTGGTTATAAAAAATCCACCGAGAAGTAATCAGACCTTGAACTATAATTGTTTATGTTTAGTCATCTTGGCTTTTTTTGTTATTATCTGTTATTCTGTATATGAAGGCAACTCAGTCGGCAGAAAAAATGTTGGCATGTTTGGTTCTGCAAACTGTGGATTTGCATGTTTTAATGTAGCATGTATGTAACATGTAACATTTCACAGGAGAAACACAGACAAAATATTCACAACCAGAGTCTAAAAAGACGATGGAAACTGAACCATGACTCGCTAAAACACAACCAGTTTTGTTGTTTGTTGGTCTTGTACGGCAGTCCACAGGTGGGCAGGCGTCTCGTCTGCAGTGACACACCATCTTCTCCACCTCCTGATGACAAAATCAGCTTATTTTTTACATCACTTAAAAAAACTGATATGGTATGTAAATGTGCATATTCAACATATTTAGGTCTTGCAGAAACATACAATGCTATAATTTTCTTCTGGCAACTGGGCTGGTAAAAGGAATGGACTCTCCTTGTTTGAAGGAGCTCTCAAACAATTTGATTATTCCAGGAGAGTTAATCCCTGTGACAGCTACATAATCAGAGAGAGATGTAAGCACAAATTGTCATTTCATAGTGTCAAGAGTTTCAGCAACAAGAAGTGCTGGCATCAAAGAACACTAATACAGATGTTGTTTTGGAGATTACATCTTTCATACGCTGGTATCATGTTGATATGAAAGCTGTGATCAGTTTCAAAAAATGAAAGATTGAAGGTGAGACATTTTTCTCAAATAGGTTTGTTGAAATTCTAAATATATCAAATTGTATGTTGTAATAGTCAGTCTGCGTGTGTGTGTGAAGCTGTCATCAAAACACAATTTCTAAAGGAGAGAGAAAAAAGCGCTATGGAAAAGCCGAGTTCAGTTCCCCTATCAAGAGCGCAATTTATTCTCATTGCTCACGCGGTCATGACTCCAATCATTCACTGAAGAGGAAGGTGTAAAGGCCAAATGCGGCAGATAGAAATTGGGTTTTGAAAAGGATGAACGAGACTCGCTGGGAATTTATTCAGATCAAAAGCCGACGAGTCCGCCACTTCTTTAGTTTTGCACTTCATGCTGCCCTTGGTGGATGCTGTGTTATGGCACAGTCTTAATAGTTTCTGACAGCGAGTTTCTGCATATTTCCAGTGTTTCAAAGTGTCCAAGAATCACTCAAGAAGGCAAAAATCAACCGGAGCCTTAAATCAGTGAGGAGAAATCAGACTATAGATTTAATTGCACCAAAAAGCAATATGTTAACCCTTTGATACCTGGATTGGCATCACATTCTTGTGCTGCTTTCAAGCAAAATCTGAGCAAATTGGTTTGATTTTATTTATTTTTTTAATGAGAAAAAAGCCAATGAGCAACTTGGCAAGAACTGATCTACAAATTTTAGCTAATTTGCATGTGCTTTTTAAAGTTTTTAGGCAAATTTTAGGGTCATTTCTTTTGATGTTGCTCACTGCCTTTCCCCCTGTTTTTGAAAGAAAGCTAGCCAACGTGCTCACGTTTCAAGGGTTCACGATAAGGTTTTATTGATGACTTATAGAAGATCTATCTATAGCTTTTACTGAAGGAAAACAGGCTGGGCAGAGTATTGACGCCAGAAACAAATGAAGCTGGAATTAGAAGCAGGTGATAAGTGATTAAATTGGGGGCAGGAACAATGGATCGATCGTGGTGGAATTGTATAAATATTTCTCATTTCTCACTGCGTACTCGGCAGTACGAGGAGCGCTGGCTGTCAGGTGACGGAGGAAGAGGCCCTGACAGCAGCACCGCCTGTATAATCACAGTGTCTCTCGCAGTTTTGTCGATTTTGTTTTTCTAATGACAAATTCCATTTAAAACAAATAAACCAGATTTGCTTGATTATTTACTGTAAATTATCCCATAAAAAGTATTAATTCTAAAGGGAGATAGTTGTTTTTCCCGTATATGTTGGGGTGTACTTCACTATTTATGCTGTGCACTGTACAAAGCCAATCTGCAAAGGTGGGTTTCCATTAACCCTCATATTGCACAAATTGAAATTGTGCATATAAAATGTGCCTAATGGAAATCTCGCCCATGTTAAAAAAAATGTTTTTACGCCGGCATGAGGCGGTATTTTAGGGAATTTGCAAAAGCAAATTTGGCAAAACTGCAATGGAAACACTTTCTAGTCTTTTCTAGGTCACATGATGCTATGGCTTTGTGCTTGTCAGTAGGAACTGGCTCCCTCATGATGCAGCAGGAGATACAGGAGCTGTTATTGCATCACATAACTCTGAGAAAGTTGAGAAAATCATCTAAAAGTATTGAATCCACATTTCCTCTGTGAAATTGTGGACTATCAGCTCCCAGAAATCCCTCAAATGTGGCCGCTACCACGTATACAGGACTTGACTTTGATTTCCTATCGTCGCTGGCGATTAGAAATAATGAAGGTTAGTGAGGTGGCTGCAATAGAATTAAACCTGATAATGTTTTGAACATCCATCGCCATGCTTCATGGAGTGTTATCGCCAGAACAAAAGTCACACAACTTCGCTTGATGGAAACGCAGTCATCTTGCAATTGTTTTATCACATATAACATTTTGAAAATATCGCTGAAGTTTTGAGGAAGTCTGTGATGGAAACCCGCCTATTTATGCCGTGCACTGTACAAATCCAATCTGCGAATGTGTCAATGTGGACACGACCTTAGACTTTTGTTTATCTAAATAACAACACATTTAAACCAATTAAATGAGAGGTTATCACACACAGATGTAACTGATAAATGTTAAACAATTAATATCGAGCAGATTCTACAGTAGTGCAGAAATGTCCTGCAGTGCAGCCTTTTTGTTGCAGTTATTCCTCCACAGCCTCTTGGAAGTTATACATTTCTCTGTCACAGACAGAAAAAATAACATTTAAATTTAAATCCTGTATCTCATATTGACCTCAGAATCAATCTGCTGCTGGCAAACACGGCAGATTGAGGTGAGCGGAGCAAATAACTCATAACACCCTGATTAAGATAACATGACGAACATCTGCCTCCACTGTCAATAAGAAGAGGAAAACACAGCGCTGCTCTTTCTCTGCCAAAACTTCTGATAAAAACATCCAGAGCTTCTGTAGTTCAGATGATAATTGACAATCTGATTTATGACTGTGTTGCATTAAACAGCCGGCACCAGTTGCTGGCTGCCTCACATGCCTGCCCCGAGGCAACCCGAGAGCAGCTCCTCCGTGATGCACAGACAAGTGATTTACAGTGAGAGCCTCCTATTTCTCACAAATACAGTTTACGTTTCCGCCCCGGCCTTGAGAATTATTGCGGAACAAATTAGTGGCCGGGGATTCGATTGGCGGAGCCCCGCAGCCCGGAGCGGCGCTCAGAGGAGCAGGACTCACAGTGGATGTTTGGTTCCTGACTGATGACTGCATGTGGTGGGTGGCCTGCAGGGCCTCTCAAACTGTCGAGTCTTGTTAGTGTTCACAAGCATCTGCGCCTGTCTGAGTCCATGTTTATGTGCGGTATATATTCTGAAGAAGATTTTTATGTGAAAATTAAAAGCTTCTTATCAGCCTCAGCAGAGCGGAGCGTCACCTTGTAGTCACACGTTCACATCCTCCCACATTTAGACTTTTTGTGTGTCTCATCTTTTCGGTATCTTCTGCTGCGAGGCAGCACAGACGGGCCGGCCAGGCTGGTGAACATGACTCACTCTGCAGTTTACTGACATCATCTCACAACATTTCTGGGTCTTAAAGTAAAAAAAAAAACCTCTTGGCTCTTAATGTTTGTGACCTCAGCTGACAGGTAGAGCGTATCTTTTCTGTGATCTTTTCAGCCGCAGGATCTGAGAGACTCCAAATAATCCAAAGATAACAGGAACTGTTGTGTGCGACTGGTGATGGAGGTTCGAGAGTTCATGTTAAATTTAACCCTAACGCTCACTACAAGAATAATATCACATCAAAAGAACACTGCCAGGTCATCCCTGTGTCCTTGAAATTACATTGATATGTTTCTTCTTCACATGGTGGTGGCAGCGTCATCACTGCCTGGATAATGTTCAGAGATATATTTTCTTTTATTTAATGAAATGTGGAATCAAGTCACATGACCTGGACAAGAATCGGACTTGAAATTATGAAGTGAACTGCAGTTACAATAACGTTTTAAAAAAGTAGCTACTGTCGTATAATAAAGTTGAATACATTTCTGTTATAATAATATTGAATAAAATATAGTTATGGGGAAGTTAAATAAAGTACTTCTCCAATGATCTTTTCTAATATATATATATATATATATATATATATATATATATATATTCTCAATGCCAGCTGACGAGAATGTGCATCAGGAACACACTACTCTGTGTGACGCAGATCGTAAGGCTACACCCCTGGGCAAAAACCCACTTTTTTTTTTTTTTTTTAAAGTGTCTCCTTTCTGTATATGGAGCTATGCGGAGCTCTGCCCTCCTGCAGCCGAAAAAAGTACACAAGAAAAACAACTTTGTGAAAGAAATTGTACTCTGGTACTTTCACCCCTGATGAAAAGGCATATGCATGTTTGTTTTTTTTCCTGCATATGAATCGTTCACACCTTCCTGGTGTCAGGTAGATCTGTGTTTAAAAAATAAACTCCTGTCCCACAAAAGGAAGTGAGACATGATCATCACGTATACACAGCAGGAGAGTCCAGAATCTGATTCTCTTTGTCTGGTTCTCTGTAAGAAGTCTTATTAGTCAGGAGTCAGAAACGCCATGAACAGAAATGTAGCCGTAAAGGCTGAACCTTGTCTGAAGCAGCTTCCAGTTTGCCTTTTGTATTCTAGCCTTGTATAACATCTCCTCTGACAGCTCAGAGGTATTTCTTCTGTCAGCAATTCTATGAGGCCCTGACACTTTGTGCAGCTCTGAGGGAGCGCTGCCTGTAAGCCTCGATGGTCTGTGCAAATAGTGCAGCAGCTTGATTAGTGACTGGATGAAAGGAACGCTGTCAGGCCAAAGTAAATACTCACAATGAAAGATGTTTTCCAGCAGGAACTGCTTGTTATTATACTTGCATCTTTATGTGAGCAGTTGTATTGTTTTAGACTGAGCATGTGTTGAATACAGCTGTGTGTGTGTGAGGAGTGGAGGCAAACAAATGAGAAGAATCACATTTTTATTTGATTGTAGTAGAATTTGGGCATTTTGTGTGCAATGCCAAATTAGATGGGTTTCCATTAACCCTCAAACTGTACAAATTGAAACTGTGAATATAAAATATGCCTAATGGAAACGTGTCAATTTCAAACAACCTACCATTTAACGCAAAAAAGTTTTTATGCTCGCATGAGGAGGTATGTCAGGCGATTCGGAAAAGCCATGTTTCGCAAAACTGCAATGGAAACGCTTTTTATTGCCTTTTCTAGGTCACATGATGCTGTGTCTATGTGCTTGTCTGTAGGAACTGGCTCCCTCATGATGCAGCAGGAGCTACAAGAGGTTTTACTGCTCTGGTGTTCTGGAGGTGTGACTGCAGAGCGATACAGACACACCACCGCACAAGTGTCAATCATGTAAATGCTCACAGCGGTGTAGGCCATGTGCGTAAGCTCTGCATGCCATATAGTTGCCAGTGTATGTTATTCATGTTAAAGCTGTAACGTTTTTATATTCAGCAGCACTGAAGTTCACCACATCACAGAGACTTGAGATTTAGTTGTTTTGTTACAAGAGACTTTTAAATTTAAGTCCAGCACTTTGATATGTTTTATGTTGTCTCGTTAAAGCTCTGTCTAGAGAGCAAGCGTCTCAGGCTTGTTTTTCAGTTGAGCATCTAAGATTGCAATACATTTTTTTTGTTGGAATACAAAAAAAAGCTATTAGGGAGCAAAATTGTGATTCACATTTTCGTTTCAGACCGTTTTTTGAGATCATATGAAAAGTTGATTCTTGATAAGTTCAGCCGATAGGTTCAGTGGCTTGGTGTCGAGACGGTTCTGCAGCATCCATGTGTACATCAGGTTTAAGAACGGCGCACGCCGAACATGAATGGCTTCATCTGCGATGATTCACTCTTCATTCTCTTCTCTCTCACATCTCATTTTAAAGGATAAATATTGTCCATTTGAGAGCCTCATAAAACCCGCTTTAGTGGGCTCTGTTTCCCCTCTGTCTCTCTCTCACACACACATATTAAGTCGAGTACCCCATGCTAATTTCCCGAGGCAGGTATGAACAGATTGTTTGCTGCTTAGGAGCTGAAAAATAATTAAAAGTCAATGAAGAGCAAAATTGTTATTTCGCAAGTTGTTGATATCTGAACAGTGGAAACAAACGGAAATAAAAGAAGACCCCCTCTGTGGTGCTGATTTTCGTGCCAAAATTTGCAGTTTGATGAAAAGCTCTGTGGTAGAAAATTTGGAAATAAGAGATGTGTCGGTAGCAGTGTGGGAGGTTCACATACACTCGTGCAGTGGTTCGGATATTGGGAGCTGGTTGCAGCTTTGTGATACAGACAATGGCTGTAGGGGCTTTTAAGGGCTGCATTGTGCTTCATGTGTGAGCGGGAAAGGAGGAGGTAGAGAGAAATAAGGAATAAAATTGAAGAATTAGTGAAATAATGGCAGGGGAAAGTGGAAGGAAGGGATTTGAAGAGTCTGCAGCTGTTTCACAACACTGCAGCAGAAGCAGCAGAGCATCTGCACGTACAGATTATGTGTGAATCTAAGCTGGATGTTGGAGGGAAAAGCAGGTGGGGACCTTTTTGATAGTTTTGGCTGTTTTTGTTCATGTTTCCTTCTTGTTGTAGTCAGAAGCATCAGACTGCCCCTGTTTTTGATGCAATTTGCTGTTGATTCTAACTGAGCACCTCCTTTTTATATACTTCCTGTCTGATTTTATTTGGTATAATGCACATTTCTACTCCATTAGCGCGATAACAGAGTTATGTATTCACAGCTCTGTCGTTACAAGTTTTTTCCCTCCAGACTTACTGTTAAAATTCTCCAATTAAAGACAGTTGGTTCCGTCTTTTTATTTTGTTTTTTCACTCAGAGTGAAGTTTTCATCGTTGAATCTTTTACACAGATGTTTCACATTAGATGCCTTTCACACCTGGATCAGCATCAGTTTTTCTTGTGCTGCTTTTAGATGCCTTTTACTAGCATTAAAACCTCTGAAACATAAGAAAAATGGTTTGATTTCTTAAAAAAACACAATATGAAAACATAATCAGCAACTTGGCAAGAAATGTCCAGAAAAATGCAAAATAAATTAAAGAAAAGTTGACCAGTAAATTGTCTGATTATTAGCTGGGAAGGATCAGTAGATATTATCAAAACACAAGGAAAAAATGTCAAGAAAAATCTGTTTAATTTTCTTTTAATTATGTAATTAAAATTCTGTTACAGAACAAAAAAAAATGTATTACCTTTTTAGCACTTTTTCGTGGTCATTTTCTTGTTTTTTGTGGGCTAATTTCTGTTTTTGACAGAAATGATGCTGGTCAGGTTTTAAGAGATTAACCCTTTGAAATGTGGAACGACATCAGGCTTCTTGTGCTGCGAAAACAAAACAGGAAGGAATGCAAGGAATTAGTAACATGTTACAAGGAAATTTCCTAAAAATGAGTTTTAAACAAGAGGAGGGTTTATTTAAAAAAACATCCAAAAACATGGCCACAAAACTATATTTTAAATTATAATAATTGTATATTTAAAATTATGTTTAAAAGAAGTTATAAAATATAATATACATATATATATTAACATTTTCTAAGTAATTTTCTTTTTCTGTACCTTTTTTTAAAAATATTTTTATTCACCATTTATCAGGTATTATTCTTCTACCTTTTTTACTAATTATGTTACAGGAAAAATATTATAAAATGAATACATTTATCAGCATTTTACTGAATCTTCTTCTTTATTTTATTCATTTTTTCCATGCTTTTTATTGTATTTATCTAATTCTTTTTTTTTCTTTTTGCTAATTTCCCATTAATTTTGCTCAGGTTTCAAAGTGTTAAGCCTGACCCCAAATTAAACTTGTTAATCAAAACTGGTGGATATGGCTAAAAGTCCACAGCAGCCTCCCCTCACCCTTAACCTTTAGCTCAGCGCATCTTATCTTTCTCATTAAATATGCATCATGCAGCACATCTTTACACAGTACACTTAACGCTCCAAGCTAACAGATTTCTGGATGTTGGTACAAAATAATAAGTCCTCAGCTGGGCTGCATTTCTCTGCTGAGACTCTGAGTCGTCCTCATTCCCCAAATCTCTGTCTTGTCATAGCCAACTGCGCTCGTGCCTGATCACTAATACATTTTTCTTACTCATTTGCCTTCATATTTAAAGTGTATTTGATGCTTGCGGCTCTCTCCTAACAGTTAAAAATTATTCTATGTCCTCTTTTTAATCTTGTTTGGTGCTTCAAAGACTTTGACGTCGGGGTGTACCTCAGAGTGTCCTCAGGCAAGACTCAGTTTGACAGGAAGAGGACGTGTTGAATCTTTCCCACAGTAGTTTGTGGTTTTGATCAGGGCAGATCATATGTTCCCGTAATTATGAATCTCAGAGTGGATGCCTTCATGTTATTCGGTCTTTTTCAGGGAAACCTCCTGCTGAGCTCTCAGTTCATCTGCCGTTCATGTGTATCTTGAGAAGCTGCTCACTGTGATGCTTCCTGGCTGTCAGTGGATTTAATGCTCCAACTTCTGCTGCGTTCATGTGATGTCGGAAGGTCGGAGTTTCCGAGTTGGAAAGTCGTTCTTCCGACTTTGTTGTGTTCATGTAATTTGAGGTCGTAAAGTGGGAACAACACAAAAGCTACAAAGATTCATATTTTTCATATATTATTTTTATTATATATTTTTATATGTAATCTAGTTACTCTACATGCAGACAGCAGTTAACATAAATACCATATTACACTTTACATGTGACCAAAAATGTATATTTAATACGCAAATTAATAAAAGTTTCTTACCATTGACAAAACACTGACTTTTGACCGCCATGTTTATGCATTTATGACGTCAAGTTGGCAACTCGTGTTATAAAATAACGTTGTTATCAATGTTAGTATACTCGCCTGGTGGGCTTTATAGTTAAAAATGTGCTTGCTTTCCACAGCTAATAGATGCAGATACTTAAATGTGCAACTACTAAAAGTAAATGATAGCTACTAGGACCAAAATATCAAAATATATAATTTTTTAACATCAGTAGTTGACACTGTTTCCATGCTTTCTTCCGTTTCTGCTGCCCTGAAACGTAAAGCAAACATCGCAACTGGGGTATAATTGAAATTTCCCAATTTCCAACTCCTAAGTACGAACTTGTAGGGCCATTCATGCGTGCAGAATTTGTAAATACTATATGATAAATACGGCAAATACGAAATTCATTCATTTCATTCCACTTTTTTAAGAAGCTGCTTCTCAGCCAAGACTCTGTATGGTTACATGCACATTTCCATTTTGGACTGTTCCTAGCTTGATCCGAAAATTGTTCTTATCAGCCATCACGAGGGATTTTATCTGCTCCGGAGGATTTTTAGCGGGCCGACATACTCCACATCTGATAATCTGAAAGATGCAGAAAATGGAGCCTGTTCCGAAAACTGAAACGACAGACGAAAGTTTCAGGCTGGGTGTGCATGCCTGATTGACACAGCGTGAGGTCGTATTTATCTTTAGACCTTTCAACAAATAGCCCATTACCTTTTTCCATGTTTTTGACAGAAATTGCACCAATTTGTTCCAAGTTCAAAGGCTTAAATACTCATAAAAAGCATCTAAAGGTAGCACAAGAAAAGTGATGTTGTCCAGGTTTTAAAGGGTTAAACTGTCCTTACAGCTGCTGCAGAGAAATGAATTCTGAGTTGGTTTGCAATGAAAAACCTTGACATTTGCTTCGTGTTGTTCATTCGAGCTTGTGTGGTTCATCTGAGAGTCAGAATCGTACTCAGCGTGGACTCGATACGTCTCTAGGGGAGAATGATAAACTGAACTGGCCGGTCCGTCGGATCAGGATGTCAGAAAGGATCCAGGAAGATACCTCATCTTACAAAACCACAAATCCCTGTGCAGTTTCTCAGCTCTCTGTTCAGCCCTGAGCGCCGGCTGAAGGAGTCGGTGGTCAGTCTCACCCCACTGTGAAGACGTCGGCTTCCTTTCCGAAAGAATTACTCTCTTGCAATTTGAACCCCGGGGTTATGCGTCAACTCAATATAGGAGCTTCCCTGCAAGAAACCGGGGATTAAATGTTGATTACGAAGCAGAAAATTAATTGCAGTGTTTGTGTAAAGTGCTTAATTGCCTGTTTGATTTATGAGTTGTATACGGCAGAACGGTAAGAGGATTTCACCTGTTGTTTCCTCATTTTTTATCACCGGCAGCAGCCTCGTGAATATTTAAGGGTGTTTTGCAAGAATCGAGAATTTGTGATATATGTGCATGCGCTGCATATGTGCACGTTTGCACCTGGCTGTAGAGAACACAAGGAGCAACACCATAGCTGTCAGTCTCCGTCTTTGCTGTTTGATTTGGCAGCGCTGCAGCTGAGTAACTAGGACATGGCTCTAAGTGTGTGTAAATGTGCAGCAGACAGACAGATAGCGTGGGGAAAAAAGTCTTTGTTTAAGGGGAAAAACAGTTTTTGAAGGGTTAATCTCCAAACAGAAACTTGATGAAAGCCACAAAAACACAAGATAAACAGAGTATTCAAATAAGACATAATTATTACTTGCAAGCCCGCCAGAGCCAAACTGCAAAAACAATACAGCTTAAAACCAATAAATACAGTGCGCGCCTTCCAGTTCATAAATTACCAGCACAACACGAAAAACCAGTAAGTAAATTCATGCATCTGAAGTAGTGTGGTGTTAGGATAGTAGGTATATACACCTGAGCCTGTCCTCCTCCAGAAATACGACCACATAAGTCATTTTTATAAGCAGAAATTACGGCCCATGTTTACGTTTTTTTTGTCAGCTGGCGACCTCTAGAGGCTGTAGTAGTTATGATTAGGGATGCACAATAATTATCGGGATGATAATTATCAGCCCGATAATGGGACTTGTGACGTCATACCGATAATTCCGATAATAAAATTGTTGGCCGATAAACAGAACTGATAATAATAAGCACAAATGATGGTTTCGCTCTGTTAGTACTACACACACTGCGTTACGCTGCGTGTCAAACTGCTGCTGCTAGATCAGTCCGCAGCATGTCCTCAGTCAGCAGCAGAGTTTGCCCCATTGTTTTTTTTTTCTTTTTTTTAACTCTCTCCCCGCCATTGAGGAAATCTTCCGTCAGTTGGTGTTTACGCAGCATTTACAAAACTGTAAAAAGTACAGTACATCAGATATTCTGAAGCAGAATAGTAAATGTTGTTTTATGTATATTGACATAAACTTCTTTGCACATACGTTCAGCATTAATTATAACCGTGTTGCAGGCCAGCTGTAGCATTTCTTTCCCTGTAGAGTTATCTGGGACTTGGTACCAGCTCCTGAGCAGTTTTTTTTCTCAAGATTATAGTTAAAATCATATTATGGCAGAACTTTCTTTGTGCCGCCATAATATGGTATTTATAAGTTACTTTTCCTTTTTAACCAATTTCTTGCTAATTTTTGGGCGATTTTTTGTTAAGTTGCTCGTTGCCCTGTTGTCATATTTTTGAAAGAAAAAAAGCCAATTAGGTTTCAGAGGGTTAAGCATACTCTTCAATGTTTTTTTATTTCTTTACGCGAATAAACGATGCCATCATTTTTCTCGTGAGGACAGTCTTGCATTTGCAGTTCAATGCTTTGATATAAAATTTTGTTCAACACATACTTACAAAAAACTTTTAAAACAACTTTACTTTTCTCTGTTAAACAGCGCAACGTGTTTCAGTCTCCACATCGCCAAAACAAACCCAAAAAAACAGTGGGTACACAATGTCTTATGACCAAATGCTCAGAACAAGAGCAGGATAAGAGCGGAGGAGAAATATCGAGGTGATTTTTCACTTCTTGGCTGCCTAAAGAAACCATTTGACACTTCCATCACTGTGATTCAATGCAGCTTCTCTCCAGGGCCATTAAATCTTTTATAGGCTGTTATTATTTGTCCTGTTGCTATACATGATGTCATTGACGAGTCTCATGTGAAGTCTGGTAAGGGACCGTGTGCTCAGCTCGCCATATTGGCTGTGCTCGGTAAACACAGCTCTCACGCAGCCTGATAAACAGCTGCGGGTTGTGTACGAAGGGGCACGGCGTGATGTTGATCAGAGCTGGTACAGTACGTCTTTACAGTTGTCAGTGGCATTTTGAGGCCAGGTCTCCTAGTGCGAGCGCTCCGCTGCAATCAGCCAGGGAATGAGCTTAATCGTTTATAATGAGTCCAGAGTCCGACCTGCCAGCCGCGTGAATGAGACGGACTTAACGGGTCAGAGCAGTACAGCAGGTTCTCGTTTTATATCTGCAAAGATGGAAAAAAACACTCTCCATCTTTTAACTGTATTTAAACTGGACTTTCTTCCCCTCAAGCCAGACTCGAGTCACCAGTTTGATTAGTTGAGACTGCAGCTGACAGGATCAGAATGACTCACACCTGCACTTTCACTTAATCACCAGTGACTCAGAACAGGAGTTGTACTTGAGTTTGTTGACTTGATGGACTTGATGCCCTCGCCAAGCCCGAGGAGGGAGAAACTTTGCTGGACCAGCAGAACATCCACAGACAGACGGGCCAGTGTTTAAACTGGAGGCCTGCTGGAAGCTTCAAATCAATAAAAGTAATTTGTGTACAGTATTTGTGCAGCATATCTTTTGACAGGAATAGAGAGAAAAGTTTTCTGTGGGATGAGAATTGGCATTGTCCTTGTTTTTAGTTTCGTTCTAATGAGTTACCACATCACTGCTGCTGCTGCCTCAAACCCGCCGTCTATCTTATGATCCATTTTAAGCCCTGTAAACATTGTCAGTGTCATTAAAAAAAGTCTTAAATCTACCTTGCCGTAAGCTGCAGGAGCCCCGGTCGACACGGAAGTCCAGTGAAAAGCAGCAATATTTGTCAACTTGGGATGAGAACATGTTAAAAAAAAATGCATCTACAATCAAAAACAGTCTTGCATGCATTTTGTCTGGACAAATTTGCATCCATAATTTGTGGTTAAGGAGCTTAAATGCATTGTATACTCTTGTAAAATGTCTAAACAGAAGGGATGGCATGCTTAAAGTTTTGGAGTTAAATCCTTTTAGATCCCTGCTCTCCACTTTCACATTTTGCTAAGAACCTCTTCCTGATTTTTTAAACTAGGTCTAAATGTTGCCACTGAACTTCTAATGCGGATTAGTTTCATGTAAACTTTTAGCAGAAATGGTTAGATTGCAGACCCCGCCACA
Organism: Plectropomus leopardus; assembly: GCF_026936395.1. NCBI lineage: Eukaryota > Metazoa > Chordata > Actinopteri > Perciformes > Serranidae > Plectropomus > Plectropomus leopardus. Next base: position 3,632,193 of record NC_142176.1, on the reverse strand, counting down.
GGCGTTGAGTAAATAAACCTTCCTCGTATAATAGTTTACAGTAACAATATGGATCAAGATTAAATTCATGCAGAGAATACACACACCTGCAGTGAAGTGATCCGGTCCAGAGTACATTAAACAGACTTCATAAGTAGTAGATTTTATCCTGCGTTCAACTCTCTCATACATATACGGAGGCAGGCAGTTTTTTTCTAATCCCATCAGACACACTCCCATATCAGTACACAAGATGAGATTAATGCTGCTGGCTATTTTCACTCCGCATGAGCTCCCACAACCAAACAAAGTGATGCAAGTCTGTTTACCAGCTCTGAAACTGCAGGAGATCAAGTGTGAAGCAACCTAATAGGATTTGCACTTGTACATGTTTCATGATGCTTAGACAAAGAGGAAAATCTATGATGCAAGTTGGGATTACTGGAGGAACCAAAAAAAGAGAAACAAAGGAATCAATAAATAAATCAGTGAGTGAAAATCGATAACTGAAGGGGTGAGTGAATAAATCGATAAATGTATGAATTATGGAGTAACACAACAGTGGCCTGCTTGTGGGAGAAAGGAAATAATGAAAAGGTAATCCAGCCGCGTACATTCAAGCTTTGCCATCCTCAACCAATCAATCCGGTATGTGTCCAAATCCACATTCAGTTCAATATATCTTTATTCAACCAAACGTTAGGATAACCAGCTCTCACTGTAAATATTAGCATCAAACAACAGCAGTGTGTTCGCTCATGTGGTCCAAATCAATAATGAAATCAGAACAAAACATGCCGAAGGAGCTTCTTAGTTTTATCCTCCTTTTGTTAGTAAATTAACTATTGTTAAGATATTGTGCAATGACTCCATGGGCAGAAGAAGAAGCAAGTCAGCATTATATATGAAGTATTTTTATACAAAAAGGCTCAGGCAGTGGGTGATGGAGACAAAAGGTGCTGTCGGTCTGTACCTATCGGCACTTCACAATGCCCGTGTGTAATTTCAGAGTGATTGGGTAACGCATCGAGGAGGAAAATGGATGCAGACAGACGGAGGGATGGAGTTCTTGTCATTTTAGAGAAGGATGTCGATCTTGAGTGACGTAAAGGTTGCATTGAATTCTGATACGGGTTGCATCGCGTTCAGACGGAGTTTGCATTTCAAAAAGTCTGATCTGTATATGATTTGAAAACCACATATAAAAGCGGCCCAAATCTCAGTTAAAAAGATCAGATTCTACGTGATTTGTGCTGTTCACACTAGGGGTCGATATATTTATTGGCCTGGAAGATTATTGGGGTTGATATATATCTGTATTGCCGTTTGTTTTAATGATTGCTGATGAAATTAATTAAAAAGTACGAAGAAAGTTTCAGCACGGGAGGAACTTTTACTTTGTAAAACCTTTTTTTTAAATTTATTTTTCATTTAAATTTTCACCTGATTTTATAAAAAAAAAGTTGCGGGGAACTTGCTGTATATGATTTTGAAAGTTTCACTTTTGAGTAAATGTTTGCTTAAGGCAGGCATGTCAAACTGGTCCACAGGGGGGCCGGTGTGGCTGCAGGTTTTTGTGCCAACCAACCAAGAGCACACAGTTTGACCAATCAACTGTCTGAAGACGGAGATCAGTTGATTAAATGAGTCAAGTCTGGTGTGCTGCTACTTGGTTGGAAACAAAACCTGCAGCCACACAGCCCCTGTGGAACTTTATATGCCTAACAAACATTTAAACAAGGTTTTGTGTTGAAGTTTGTTGTATTTTAAATTCATTTTTAATGTAAATGCATATCAGTTCCAAATATCGGTTATGGATCTCATTAACTACTAATAATTGGTATCGTGATCGGCCCTGAAAAACCAACATCAGTCATCCCCTAATCTAGAGTGTCATGGCTGTTCACACTGATGTGGCATCTCAAAAAATCAGATCTGGTGTAGAACTACATATGAATGTGGCCCAAATCTGATTTGAAAAGATCATTTTCAATGTGATTTTTGCTGTTCTCACAGACATTAAACCACCATCTGGGTCACAGATCAGATTCGGACCACTTAGGCCCACAGCGTGGATGCAGCTTAAGTACCATGTTGGGTCCTAATCATGGCAAATTTCGAAATAAACTGCACATATCCAGGTCATCTGGGTCGTCAGTGGACACAGATTGCTGATACTGAACTATGCACACAAAGGGCCAGGCAGGCCAGAAAAAGCCTTGGCTGGACAGATTCTCCTCATGCCGATGTTATTACTGTTGGAGGTCTGTGATGGCTGTTAGCCGGCTGAGCCCGACAACAAAAGGTGGTTTTATCCTATTAGCAGAGTGCTAACGTGTCTAATTCCTCTCCAGCGGATCAGTCTGTCTCTTTGGATGCAGCAGGCGGAGGAAAGCGAGGGAATACCGAGCTCCACTGCAGTGCTACGTTCCAAGAAACACGAATCGATCCCGTCTATGGGGGTACGACGTAACAGGGCTGGAGACGGCAAAGTGTTTGGCTCTGCCAGCTCCAAGGTCAGCCGGTGATCGGAGGCCTGGGAGGCAGGGTGAAATGGAACCTGCGGAGGCATGTCAGAAATGTTAATTCTGGTTGACCAGGCATAAATAACATTGTCAGAGGAATTAGAGTTTGTTCCTGCGCTCCGGGTTTCACTGACACGGCAAGAAATGTTTTGGTTGCAGGCCTGCGCTATACCACTTCTCCAGGAAAAACAGTTTTCTGAATGGTATAAATGCGTGTTTTGACTATTGGTGCGGTGACGCTCGGGTTGAAGGGCACAATGTAAAAGCACTTTAGAAAGCTCACGTCTTTCGTCCTCGGACTCATTTTCCATAAATACTTCATTGTGCTTCGATTTTCCTCTCACACACACACTCGCAGCCCAGTATGAGATTCCTTTTTCTTTGGCACCACAGGGTCTGCTGTGACATCACTGACCCAGGGGAAGCCAATTTTCCTATTTTTGGTGACAGGCAGCCAGGAAAACCCACTCTCTTTCCATCTCTCCCGCTCTGTATCAAAGTCTCTCTCTCCGTCACTCCCTCTCTTTCATCTGAGCTTTTAACGCAGGAGATAAGATAGCAGGAAAAGGTCGGGGGTGAGATGCATGAAGGCTGTCACAGCTCGGCGGGACTGCTCGCCTCAAACAGATGAGTGTATCGCAGGACTGTGAGGTAATGCTGCTGTTCAGTGGCCACAGAGGGTAAAGTTGTGGCTCTCCAGCAGCCCGTTACTCAGCAGAGTGAGACCTGTGGCCTGCACCGGCTAACGGCTGGAAATGTATTACAGATAACTACTTACCCTGTTGAAAGTGTAATAAGTTACATAACTATTTAAATTAGTTCATCAGAGTGATGTAACGTCATATCAGCTGTTCTATATCAATGGTGCAATCGCAGAAAGGGGGGGCAGGGTTGTCCTCAGTGAGATTAAAAAATCAGCTATTAGCAGTTAGCAGCTAACTCAATAAAGAGGAACAGCAGCTGGAAATGCCTTCAAATTGGGAAAACAGTGAGATTCAGGAGCTCCTTACCCTCTGAGCAGAGGACGAGATCAGCCGCCGCACAACTGAGATGGTACATGATGGTTGTTTACATGTTTGAAACACTGCTTACGTGTATGTTGTATGTCACACAAGAGGAAGACACTGTTGTGTTTTGCTTCCACCATGCCAGCATGCTGTCTAAAATCACACACTGGAGCGAGCGCCATGATGTTGCTTGTGTTTTGTTGTGTGTAAAAATAAAAAGGAGGCATATAGAAGGGACTTTATAGTGGCTCTATAGTGCTATTTCTGTATAAAAAAAGGGCTAAAGTCTTTCATTTCAAAGTTTAGTCTTTTGTTTTGCAAAAGTCATATTGACAACAATAGAATAGTTGCAATCTGTCAAAAAGCAGGAAAGAAGAAAAGGCAACTATGCATGGTTAAAACAGGAAGTACCATGACATTTCCTCCACAAAATGATGCAAAAATGCACAAATCGGTGCATTAAAAAAACACCAGAATGCAAAAATCTAGTGTTTATCGACAAATGTTAAAATGAAACCTGAAGATTAAGAAAAAGAAAAACTGCAGAGCAAGCAGCTGTTTGAAAATCACAGCAAAGACAAAGAGAATGATTTTGGGTGCTGTGTGTTTGGCCTCACTATGCTGCAAAAAGAGCTGCATGCTGAGCCACAAACAAACGTCAGAGAAGATTTTTAGGTGAAGACTGAGACTTAAGAGGACTCCACCTCATCCTGATTTCACGCCATCTGATAGATTTTCTTGCCATTACCGATTGTTCTTGCGGGTAGTGTTGTTGTGTCTATGAAGTGTTTCCTCTGTTCCCGAGTCAGTTGACAGTTGACTGGGATTTCGGTGGTCTCTCAGTCGCACCACCCCAGACTGAGCTGATGTGCTGCTGTGTTAGCTCAGTGTGGATATATCTGCTGTCACTGTGAGAGCACAGATGATCTCTGCCAGCGTGGCACACTTTCAGTACGTCCCACTGGGCCTCTAAGCTGTCTTAGCTCAAGCTTTATCAAGAGTTTATTGTTGAGTATTTTTCACACCTACTTGGTTCAGAGCAGTTACTTCAAACACTGCTGCAGGTTCTCTCTCAGTTGAGTTAGTTGGTTTTCTGAGAGAAATCAAATCATTTATTTTACTTTATTTTATTTTATTTTTTTATTTTTTATTTTTATTTTCTATTTTTTTGTTTTGTTTTATTTTATTGTACTGTATTTCATTTTACTTTAATTTACTATATTTTATTTTAAAATGTTATTTTAATTCTTTTTAATTGATTATTTTATTTATTTATTTTGTTTTTGTTTTTCGTTTTTGTTGTTTTTATTCCAATTATAGTTTTCTTTAATTATATATTTCTCCTATGAGGCTTTCTGGGGAGCTTCTGTCACTTTTAGGGGCTCCAATATGAGCTTGGGATGCATTTCTCTTTTTCTGTCTCTTTATCACCATGGATCATGAATAAAATAAGGCTATTATTGATGTGTGAAGTAACATAACTTAAGTAATTTTAAGTTTTAATCATTTGTTTTTACTTTATTTTATCCCTGTTGCTTATTTTTCTTCTATTTTATTTATTTGTTTGTTTATTCATTACATAGACTTTAGTAATCTTTTTTTGTTTGTTTTGTTTGTTTTTTTAATATTTTATATAGGGGTCAACTGATATTGGTTTTTCAGGGCTGACACATTTTTTGTGCTTTTTAATAAATTTTATCAGGGATCATTAAAATAAAATGCTGATACAAATCGGCAAAATTCCAAATATTGGTCCCTATAATCGGCCAGGTCGATTATCTCTCAACCTCTAATTTCATTGTCTTATTATAATTTTCTGGTCTTGCAAAACTTTGCATAGTTTGATTGTGTTATCCTTTAAATTCTGTTTGTTAATCCAATTTTTGTGATCGTTCGATGTAGTTTGGGCTGTGCGTTTGTATGAAAGGTGCTTTGATAATAAAGTTGAGTTGAGTTTGTCGGTTTGGGATTCTGCGTTTTCACCCTAAAGAAAGCTTCGGTCTTTAGTACATTAATACAGTTTATATCAACTGGTCAGAACACGCTTTGTGTGAAAATGTGAATATCTAACCTGACGTGACCTTTGCATATTTGTTTGTCCTCCTGCAGGCGTCCAGGATGACCCGCTCAGATGAAGACCGGGACATCGGGTGGGACGCCTGGGGACCCTGGAGTGACTGCTCTCGTACCTGTGGAGGCGGAGCCTCCTACTCTCTGCGACGCTGCCTGAATGGAGGGTAAGCCTCGTTTAACGTCCAACTAGACACAGTTTGACAGCATTTTGATTCATAGAAATACCTTGTGGCAGAAACCTGATCATTAAAACGGAAAAAAGAATCCAGCATCCAGTGTGTGTTACCTCACAGAGCTGCTGCTCGTCGTTGAGGATGATGACACTGTTTTAACCCTTTAAATCCTGGAGCGGCATCACTTTTCTTTGGGCTGCTTTTTATACGCCTCTCACAGGCTAATTGACCCTTTGAACGCTGAGAAAATTGGTTTGATTTCTCTCGAAAACATGGTGGAAAAAAACTTGGCAAGAAATGTCCCACAAATTACAAGATATTAGCAAAATGTGATGAGAAATATTGCCTAATTTTTTTAAAAAAGGAAGGAGGATTATTAAAAAAAAATAACTATAGATATAGAAAACTATATTTATGATTATAATAATTTTATTTATATATATCTATATATATATATATATATATATATATATATATGGATAGATAGAGTTTTTTTGTTTTCTTTTTGTGCTTTTTTTTCATGTAATTCTTTTGCCCATTTTTGGGCCAAGTCGAAAACAATTTGCTCAGGAGCGACATGACTTTTCTATTTTTAGACACACTTCATGAGTATTTAAGAGCAAATTGGTGCCATTTCTTTCAAATACTCAGTCAAAAAGGCAATAAGAAACTTGGACTGAACTTGCTCAAAAAATTGCAAGAAATTAGTAGATTTAGAAAATTATTTTTAAAAAGCTAGGGGAAAATTACCAGAGGTTTAAAAAAAAAAGCTAAGGAAAAAAAATATTTACTTCTAATTAAATATTTAAAATAATGCTACAGAATTACATTACTAAATTCAATTACTCTAAAAAAAAACCCAGGGTTTTTTTCTTTTTCTTTTTTCTTTTTTTTTTTTTACATTTTACTAATTTCTTGATAATTTTTGGGTCATTTGTTCTTTTATTCCTAATTGCATTTTTCTCATGTTTTTGAAAATAATCGATTTTCTCAGGTTACAAAGGGTTATTGTGCAATAATTCTAGTTTGATTACAGCTTGGGTGGACCTGTTTGTGTAGTTTTGGTTGATTTTTATTAGTTATGATAACATTGCATGCAACAAAATAATTACTGAGATCTGAGACGACAGACGCATCACTAAAAAGAAGCTTCATTATTTAGAGAGAGAGAAAGAAGAGGCTGTAAACTCAGACAGAGTCCAGACTGTCTCCGCGGGTCGGCGTGGACGTGATGCAAGGAAGTCGAGGAGACAGCGTCTGGCTCGGGTGTGTTCTGTATCTTCCTCACACTGATAAAAGCATCAAGTGTGTGGGTTTTTGAGTCTCTGCTGCTTTTAAAAGCCACATTGAGGCTGTCTGCTCTCGCTGTCAGCCCGTCTGTGCTCTGCTATTTGTTGTGCGGCGTTCAGGAAGTCATCACAGCCAATCTATTTCAGACTCTGCCCCGTGGCATCATTCTGCAGCCTCCTGGCAACACATTTGTCTCCATTATATCTGACTGCAGCTCAGCCTCGCTCTCTCACCCTGCTGCTGATATTTCCCCCCACTAAGTCAGAACTTTCTCTCCTGCACACAAACAAACAGTAAATACTCACAGCAGTGCTAAAGCTTGTTAATTGGCACCTTGTGGTTATGAGATGAAATGAGTAGTACTGAAAGCGATAAAAAGAGGAGTAAATACACCCTGAGAACTGGCCTGTGGGTTTGTCCGGAGGTGGTTTAATTGTTGTGTTTTGTCATATTCGGGGCAGCCTTGCTTCATTGAATGTTTCCTGCGGAGGAGAGGAAGGTTTTCTCCTACGTGGTGTCGAGTTACGAGTGCTGAGAGACACATTCATGAGCCTGGAAGAGTCAGCCAAGGCCTTAACATTCAGGTGCTCATCCCCCCAATTTTCCATCTGAGATTCTGACTGCAGTATAAGCAGGTTTGTTTCACTCAAAGCTCTCTGAGACTGTTGTAGGTATTTCTCAAGGTGGGTTTTCATTACAGATTTGCGCAAAACTTGAGTGATATTTTCAAAATGTCGATAAATAACTAAATGAACTAAATAAAAAATAATAACTAAATAAAACACTATGTGGAGCCATAATAGAGAGGCAAGCCCCTCATACGTGGCCACTCCCACGTATAAGGGACTCGCCTTTCCATTATCGCTCGCATAACACGCCTACATGGCCTTGGCTTGGAAATAATGACGGCTAGTGTGGTGGCTGCAATAGAAATAAAGCTGCTGATGTTTTGAACACAATATCTTTTAGGTTTTGCACAAATCTGTAATGGAAATCTACACAACTGTTGCACAGTAGTGTAGATTTCTGGGAGGTGATAGTCCACGATTTCACAGAGGAATTGTTTTTATCAAATTTCTGGATGATCCGCTCGACTTTTGAAGAGTTATGTGATGCATTAACAGCTCCTGTATCTCCTGCTGCATCATGAGGGAGCCAGTTCCTACTGACAAGCACACAGCCGTAGCATCATGTGACCCAGAAAAGCCAAATAAAGTGTTTCCATTGCAGTTTTGTGAAATATGGCTTTTTCGCAATGCGTGAAAAACCACCTCATGTGAGCGTAAAAGCTTTTTGTGCGATAAATTGGCGTTTTTTCAAAGTTGTTTCCAGTAGATGAATCTTATATTCCCAATTTCAATATGTGCTATTTGAGGGTTAATGATAACCCGCCTAATTTCACCGTATAAACCTGGGATCTGTGTTGGGGTGCCAAAACAGGGCAGGTTGCCGGTGCTGAGTCTGCACAAATCATGGTGCTATGAGCGGGCACAATCCAGTCTTTGTGGATCTGGCTCTAAGATTATGTGGGTTCTTATGAATGCTTGCACACCCCTGAAAAGCAGACAGACCATGATCTCAGTGGATTTCGGCCTGCAGAAATAATTGTTTGATCAATGACCTCCATGTGACAGCTAGCTTGCTGCCAAAATGCAGCAACATTTTATCAATTTGGCTTCTCAACACCACAACGACTACCTCAACTGTGAAATAAAGGACGAACCAAAGATTCTATAACAGAAGATACCTTAAAAGCTGTGATTATAACTTTTAAAAGCTTGGACCAGATAGTGGAGTAAGACACTAAAATATCTTAATATTACAAAAAAAACAACTGTTATTTCGGGATAAAAGAATAATTGCTTAGACAACGCTGAACATGTGATCATGGCATCATATGGTCATTTGCGTGAAAGCTTCCACCAGATTTCATCTGCATTCATTTCCCGTCCGAGATTATTGTTATTAAGGCCCCCTGCAGCGTCCTCTATGATAATATGTCCACACTGAGTTTTATCAGTCTGACCTGAACGCCCCGCCTGACTGTTTGAAGTCTGACGAGGTTACTCAGTCGTCTGAAGACTGCCGGTGGTCAGGCTGATCACGGCGAACCCTGATCACAGCTGCCAGCGTCTGGAAGTGATTGGGAGTCCTGATTGGTTCAGACTTCCTCCACACTGGGAGATTCACACTCCAGTCATTACAGAGACATCTCCCAACCAGCCGGCCTGCAGGACCACTGTGTGTTTCTGTGTGTGTGTGTGTGTGTGTGTGTGTGTGTGTGTGTGTGTGTGTGTGTGTGTGTGTGTGTGTGTGTGTGTGTGTGTGTGTGTGTGTGTGTGTGTGTGTGTGTGTGTGTGTGTGTGTGTGTGTGTGTGTGCTATAAGCGTGTGTGTTGCTTTTTGAACAAGTAAGGGCGAGTTTGACTTCTGGACATAATTAGTTGGAAAAGTCTGTGTATGTCTGTGTATGTGTGTTTTTGTGTGTGTGTGTGTGTGTTTGTGTGTGTGTGTGTGTGTGTGTGTGTGTGTGTGGACAGTAGCCACAGCGAGAACATCCAGCCTAATCTGCAACTTCATTCAGCTCTTTTACACACACACACATACACACACACACACACACACACACTGTCTGTGTGTCTGGGTCCAGTGTTTCTTTTGGAGTGGAGCTTGTCTTTGCCCGTTGCTTTGCCTCCTCTGGTGCCAGACTGTGTCTCTCTCCCCTTTAAAGGTCCATTAACTCCCACCAGCTCTGTCTGCCCTTATACAGCAGCACTCACCCAGCAGAGAGGAGATCCGTCTGTGGCTGAAATAATTGACACTGCCCACTGCTGTCGAGCTGTCAAAGACAAGCATGTACAGATTTTGGGGGCAAATTGTTGCCAGACACCATGTTGAATCATTTAAGATGAATGATGCTTTTGCGAAATGATGTTTTGATGTTTGTTGGTGTAATTATTAAGTATACAGTAGTGAGAAACATATGGCTCCTGTAAAAAAATATCCAACACGTTCTCATCCCAACTCGTCACATGGTGCCGCTCTGTCAGCGACCTTCAGGGTCAGTTTATAATGTTTTAGGTATCCTTCTGCGTCAGCTGTTTAAGCTGCGGGATGCTGTAATGTCAACAAATGCACGTGGTGGGATGACACAGCATAGTTCTTATATATCAACAGGCAAACGATGTAACGATGTCATGATGGTTAGGATGAGGAAACAAAGTCATGTACAGTTGGGTTTTGGCAAAAGTGGCTAAGGTGTGGAAAAAAAACCCACTACCGCATGAAAGACAGTTTGTGGGACACATTCGCCACCAATCCCACCCCCCCTATAAGCACACTCACCCAAATTATATTTGTATTTACGGGCAGGTTATTATCTGACGCTGGCCTTCAGTGTTTCATGTGCACATGACTGTTTCTGTCTAGCTGCATTTTCAAGTGCATTCTCTTTTCTAGGTCACATGATGCTGTGTCTATGTGCTTGTCAGTAGGAACTGGCTCCCTCATGATGCAGCAGGAGCTACAAAAACTGTTATTGCATCACATAACTCTGAGAAAGTTGCGTGGATCAGCCAAAAATTTTGAATCCACAATTCCTCTGTGAAATCGTGGACTATCAGCTCCCAGAAATCCCTCATATGTGAGGGGCTCGCCTTTCCATTATCGCTTGTATAACACACCTACTCAGCCTTGGATTGGAAACAATGACGGCTAGTGGGGTGGCTGCAGTAGAAATAAAGCTGCTAATGTTTTAAACATAATATCGATTAAGTTTTGCACAAATCTGTAATGGAAACCTGCCTACTGTCACACAGTAGTTGTGTTCGGTCCTGAGAAAGCCAATAACAGACCTGCACTGTTTATATTTCTGTGTTTTGGGTTTAGCAGAAGACTAATGGTTATAGCTGTAAACATTCCCAGACCCTGAAACCACAGTGCACACTCACACACAAACACTCTGCCTGTCACTGAGCAGTTATTCATGCATTTCAACAGGAGAAATCCATTAATTGGTTCATTAATATGGAGCTGTGGTTTTCTGTTGTCTGTGTTTGTTTCGCTCGGAGCTGGCTGAAAGGCTGCAGTGTGGCTCTCAGCTCCCTATCTGCCCAAAATGGCAGATTAGACCACGCCTGCTTTACACTGGGATAAATGAGCTGCTACCAGTTTAATCTAATGTTATTGCAAGTCGGCAGGTTAAACGTGCACTTTGTGGCAGTTAACACACAACGAGAGATTGGGTGTTGTTATTGTTGCTAACAAGGTGGAACGGATTTAACAGCGTGTCCATGCTGTCACGGGGAAAGAACCGTTGTGCTATGGCACATTTCACACAGGGCTCAGGTTCATTTTGTGTGTGTGTGTGTGTGTGTGTGTGCATGTGTGTACGTGTGTGTGCGCGTGTGTGTGTGTGTGTGTGTGTATTCAGTTTTGTTTGACATTTTGGGTTCTGCCAGCTGGAACTCTGAAGTGCTGAGATGGCTGCTGGCGAGGTGATGTGTGCTGCAGGTGGAAAGTGCTGTAACCTTACAGGTGTGTGTGTGTGTGTGTGTGTGTGTGTGTGTATGTGTGTACCTGCATGGGTATTTTACTGGTTACGTGCGTGTTTGTTTAGTGATCCATAACGTTTTCATTCTTCAGGTATTTGCCTGCAGGTCCTATCCAGAGCGAATTGATAGAAGTTCAACAAAGTTTGGAAAAGTCAGAGAAAATATTAACAGTAGGCTGAAAAGACAGTAAGAAGATGCCCTGCAGCACAACACTAGAAACTGACAGACTTATAAAACAATTTGTGAAATTATTGTATTTCCAACCCCAGTTCTGAGGTCTTCACACTGACATTCTGTCCGTGAATCGACTTCAACTACTGCTGGTGTGTAAAGCACTGCATCTTTTAGGCCCTCTTTTATGGCTACAAACTTCTGCAACTTACTGAATGCAACACTTCTCATAATGCCTGTGTCATGCACAATGTATTATTTAGGCACCTTGACAGACTCTGTGAACTTATCCTGATTTACCTTTCCTCTCATGCACATAAAAAAAGCAAAAAGCTACTTTTAATGAAAAAGAAACACAAGCTCAAATGTACAAGTTTTAGTGTGACCTGCAGAGGTCCACAGATATGGAATGAACTTGCTGATCAATGTAATGAATAAGATTTTGTTTGTGATGCTCAAGGCATCAGAAATTACATAAAAAACAAACAAAGGCAAATTAAAATGAGATAAAATCATTCTTTTTTAGTCCCACTATGGGGAAATTTGCAAAACAAGAAGCATCAGTGAAGAAAAATACAATAAATGGACAAGCAGAATGGCTGAATTCACATTAATTCGAGGGATTTATTGCAGTGTGTCTCTTCTTAAACCATGTTCTGTTACTTCATACATCTAAGTAAGTTTGTAAATAATGTTCACTCTGACTTCTGTGGGTTAAAATCTTTTGAGAACAGCTGAAACTTAAAAGGAAATGCGGAATCGTTGTAATGCTATTGGTGCTTTAACAAAATCCCTGTACCTATGGAACGACTATGGTCGAAATTCAGAAAAACAGCTACTACAGGATTCTTTCTATTCATAAAAAGGTGAGCAACAGTCTGGCAGTGGAAGACAAGAGTAGCAGTGGCATTAAATGATTTTCAAGATTTTGGTTAACTCATGTTTTGCATGCAGTTTTGTGTCACCTGTCAGTTTGCTGAGAATTTTTTTTCACCTTCCCTTGCAGAAGCTGTGATGGCAAAAACATCCGCTACAGAACCTGCAGCAACAAAGTGAGTCTGAACATTAATACTTTTTGTTTAAATGCATTTTGAATTTATACATGTTAAATTTCAGTGCAAGACTCTATCTAAAAATATTAAATTTTCAGCTGCAAATTTTACATAACCCCAAAACCTTTAAATACTTTAATATTTGAAATTCTGTTACAAAATTATAATTATTTTAATACACTAATATAAGCAGTCATTTCCTTGTTTGTTTTTGCTTTGGACTTTCCTTTTTTTTTTTTCCTTTTACTAATTTCTTACAAACTTTGAGGTAATTACTTAAGTTGCTGGTTGCCTTCTTCCCTTATTTTTTAAATAAATTGAGCAAATTTGCTTGGGTTTCAAGGGGTTAAGATAATATTTCCTATTGATCTGGATACTTGTAAGAGGAAAGAATACCAAATGTAGGACTCTGCAGTCATTAAATGTACCCCCAGCCCTCTATGACAAGTTCAGGTCATACCACAAATATGTGACGTTCTGTATGTGTGCCAGGTAGGGAAATAAAAGACGCATCAATTATTTTGCCATAATAAAGCCTGTTTAATGTAAAAAGTGAATAATCCTCCACTGGTCCCTGACAGCCCATCAGGTAATATCAACGGTCGTCATTTGATCCATGAAAGACCAACAACCACAACCACCCCCACGACGACCGCTCTACAGTCGCACTTTCCCAAACCGCAGAAACACATCCAGCCTGTTGAAACACCATTTTTAATCAGAGGAGAACAAGTCGTATTTCTCCTCGTCCCCACTGAGGTGGTTTAGTCTGGATTCATTTGCAGAGCTTCAATCACATCCAGTGGGAAAAGGTCCCAGGATAATATTTATCCCGTTTCCCCCCTCTCTCACACGTGGAAGCCGACTGTGCGAACTGCAGGCTTCATATAGGCGTCTGAAGGATATGTAGGCTGGCAGAGTGTGACGGAGTGAAGCTGATGTGTCAGGCTGAATGTGTCCAGTTCTCAGTCAGGGAGAAGAGAGAGTTATTGGATGCCAAAAGTCTGCCAGTTGTCACCCGGAGGAACAAGCATCCCTTATTGATCCGAGACTGCTTTCAGTCCCCAGAAGCAACCAGGTGTTAAGCTGTTGACAGCTTTTCTGCACTATTTCCTCCTCTGCCGCGGTCAGGCTGGCTGGATTTTTTACTACGTCCAGTTTGAACCAAACAAACACATGAAATGCAACATTTTATTACCTACTTTAGTTTGTGGTTTGAGTCGTCATGGACATTGCATTTCTGACGGCGCACTTTGGCCTGACCACTCGTATCCAGGATTCTCACTTATCCTGGAAAACTTGGAAATGCTTTATTCCGATTTCTAGTAGCTGATAAATTGTCTTGGATGATTGCAGATACCTGAAAACTTCAAATAAAAGCCTAGTCCCTTTTACCAGCCGGGTGCAGTGGCACAGTCTTGCTGCTAGTGATTTTTTTCAGGTCATTACTTTCTTTGTTTTTTTTTTCTTTTTTTTTACTTCTCTTTTGGATGTTGGCGGGGGTTCAGGTAATTTTCAACAAATTTATTGCTAACTTCTGGGTCATTTCTTCTTGTGATGCTTATTACCTTCTTCCCAGGTTTTTGAATTAAAATAAAGCCCAGACTTTAGTTGTGTTTCCTGTTAAACTTCAACTATCAGCGTAGTCCCAATTAAACGCCCAGTCGCTTGTACGAGCTGGGTGTGGCTACACATTTGGACAAATGAAGACCTACTTAAATATAAAGAAATTGCTTAAGGATGATGGTATAGAAGATGATAAAAACATGTGTTTATATATAAACTTTCATAAAATGACACTGAAAATGAATAATTTCTGTGTCTCTTTTCACCCTCTGTCCCTGTCCCTCTCCTCAGGACTGTCCTGCTGAGTCGGGTGATTTTCGGGCCCAGCAGTGTTCAGCTCACAATGACATCAAGTACCAGGGCGTCACCTACGAGTGGCTGCCGTCACCTTACGACCCCTCAGCCCCCTGCGCGCTGCGCTGCCAGGCTAAAGGGCGGAGTCTCACCGTTGAACTTGCCCCCAAAGTGCTGGACGGGACACGATGCCGGGCGGACGCTTTCGACATGTGCATCAGTGGAGTGTGTCAGGTGAGGGACCGTGTTATAAGTAAGCTGTTGTCAGTCAGTCAGTGACAGCGACCTGTGATATAATTAGATAATACCTCCATCATCAGTCTCATTTTCTGTCTGAAGAACAAAATGGTGCAGTGGTAGGAAATAACATCCCACAAATAATGGGACAGTTCTGCAACATGAAATGCTGCGTATTCTTTGCAGCTCTTTTATTTATTTTTTTAACAAATAAAACAAACAACTATACTATAGAATAACAATCATTAAAGCATTTCAGCCTGTGGGAAAGGGAAATCTCTGCAATTCAGTTAAATTTTAAATTTGTTGACCTGAATTTAGGGAGTGAGGCAGGGAGGGAAAGGGGCTGGAAGAGAATTTATTTATTTATTTATTTTTATTTATTTATTTATTTTTATCTCTTTTATCTTTTCTTTACTTATTTTGCTTAATCTGTTTATACTCTTGACTCTTTACCTTTTTGCCATCTTCCTTGCTACACAGACACACACACACACACACACACACACACACACACACACACACACACACACACACACACACACACACACACACACACCACAGCTATTCAACACCCTCAGTATACATTGTCCCAATATGTCATTGTGCCTGTTTGTCTTTTGTGTCAATTGCTCTTTTTTCACCTGTCTATTCTCCTACATAGTATTGTCTTTGTAATGTCCTTCACTTGTTTTGCGCCTGATTAATTAGAGAATAAATTAAAGACCTTTTTTTTAACTTTAAAAAACGAATTCCTTTAGTAAATCCATCAACACATGTTGCAGACAAGAGGCAACCTAAGAGGCTAGAAAGTGAGCCAAAGCATAAGCTCCAAAAACTGCAGTTCCTGTCCTGTCCACTTGAGGCCGGCTCCAAAAGTGAGTCTATCGTCATCACCCCGACCTAATGATAAAATGACCAGCTTTACCGCAGAAATAAACATATTTACATCCTGCAAGTAAATATTTTGCAGTTTTGTGAAATATGGCTTTTTTTGATCATCTGAAATTCCACCTCATGCGAGCATAAAAATGTTTTTGCTATAATTGGGATTTTTTTTCTACGAAATTGAAATTTTCATTAGGTGTGTTTCACACTTTTAATTTGCACAGTTTTAAGGTTCATGGAAAGCTGCCTGCTGTTGATATGATACTAATGTGCAAATGTAATGTTTTCATGGTTTGCAGGATGCCAACATTTTCTTCCAGCTGCTGAACTGATCCGGCTCACTTAAAGATAAACATGTATTTTGTATGTGTTTTTTGACCTTTTGCCAAAAAAGACTAATATTCTCCGTTTAGTAGGACCATCTCCTACTAACCCCAGTGCACTATTACCATGGGAAACATTACTGCATGGAGTATTCACATTGGTGCTTTGCCTCATAGCCAATGATATGGTCTTGTAATGGGCCATCATGATCTCAAAGAGTGAGCTGGGACATGGAAACTTTGGTCCCTGCCGTGTCATAATCATGTCAGAGACGCTATATTTAGCGGAGCTTTGTTTTAGGATGCACACACAGGGATTTACTGTGGATCGCCTCTGCTTCCAGGCTGGCTGCTTGATTAGAGGCTGTTTGTGCGTGCCTGACAGGAGGAGGAGCACATGTGTCACACTTGACAGGCCCATTTCCGATAATGCTATTTATACAGTATATATTCTTTGACACAAAGGTAATGTGGCAGAGGGAGGTGGTGTAAACCTGTTAACAGCTGCTGAGTGTTCTCGTCCAGCTGTCAGGTGAATTTTGATGCATTTCCATCCGTTTTGTTGAAGCGGCAAACAAGAATCAGTGAGTTTTTAACAGCTCGTCGTTTTTTATTTTGCTTCTTTTCTCTCATTTTGTACAAAAATAAATCACACTGTTTAGTCATCCAGCTAATAGCCACACCACCCTGACCTGTACACAGGGGAGATGGCTGGTTTGACACTGTGGGAGGTTGAAGTCAACAAACATTTTATTTACTGACATTTAAAAACACACAAAGCCACCCGTGAAGTGCTGTTTATCTGGCAAATGCATTCTTTCACCAGCAGTTGTGTCATGGATATCATTAATTAACCTGACACCTCTTACAGAAACTGTAGACTAAAGCAACATAAACTCCCCAGTGGTTGCAGCCACAAACACTTAAGCAAAGAAAAGACAATTTTAGTCCCACGCAACATTGCTCAGCAACGCAGCAGCTGCTCTCATCTCTAGAGTGACTTCAAAGAGTTTGTAGTTGTACTCTGAACTTCACTTTGTCAGCCTTGCAAACATGCAATTCGTCCTCAATCTGCTCAGTGTTCAACTTTATATATATACTATATATACTGGATATACTTTTTTTTTTACTGGTTTTAGTTAGGAACATTAAAGACAAGGAACAACAGACAGGTTCATCGTAGGTTGCACAGGTTACATTTCAGTAACTGTGCTTTCACGTTGTAAAACTCAGGGAGCTATTTTTATTCAATTATCATTTCTTTAAATTTTCACTGAACTTTCTTTTTTTTTTAAAGTTGCTGGTAACTTGCAGTTTAAGATAAAAGTTTCAGTTTTGGACTTTGCTACATTTCAAATTTCTAAATATTTATTATTTATTTTTTATGTAAATGCATATCGGTTCCAAATATCGGTTATCGGTCAACCTAACTACTAATAATCTGTACCGGTATCAGCCCTGAAAAACCAATATTGGTTGACTCCAATTAAAAAAAATACTTACATAAAAGTAAAATTACAGATTAGAAGTACACTAAAAATGACTTTGTTACAGTACTGAGAGTAAATGTAAGTTGTTACTTCCATCCCTGCCTCTCTGATATTGAGGAAATTTAAAAAACTGTAAAGTCGTTATGACTTAACGCACCAAAAATTATTGATTGAAAGTCAGCTGCAGTGAAGGGGTGTGATGAAATAAAAGAAGTCGAAGATAATACCTCTAGAGAACGAAAAGCTTTAGCATAAGAGCAAAAGTTAAGAAAAAAAGTGAAAAATTCTGACATAAGGAAAGAAGTAGAGGATTAAACAACAGAGGGAACTGCAGTGAGAGAAAGGGGTTATCTCCTCTCTGCTTCCTCAACAACAGCCGAGATGATAGCATCCGCGCCAGATCCATTAACAACACGCCCTGCTTATGCAAATCCAGCAGTCTCCATCACACAGCAGCGGCTCATGCTGCAGCTCCTTCAGCGGAAACACAGACACTTTCTCAATCTGACACCTGAAATTGCACAATATCCTGTAATGATATCTTGATACAGGAGCCATAAGAGGCTTACACCTTTCCCCATCTGCAGATGTCATCCTGAAATATCAGGCGACGATAGAACGAGCATTTTCATTCACAGGAAAAAGAAGTTCTCAGACTGCTTAGCTTTTTACTCAACAACCGTAAATTATGTTTAAGAAATACACAAACAATGTCAAGTAGCTGAAGGGTAATGGAGCAGTGACGGACTCGGGGAGTAAAAATATCCAGTGTTTACATGTCGTGTCTTACTATCAGCATTATATATCAGTGTCTCCGGTCACAGCGCCAAGCCCCGGTCATACGCCATTAACAAAATGAGCTGCAACTGGTGTTGTTTATGTAATACACTTGAGTGTGTATTTATGTGTGTGCAGTGCATGAACGCTTTCATGTCAGCAAAATGTTGTTTCTTAGGCTGGAATAACCTTTGTTGTAGCAGTCAGATCATCACGAGGCTTTAAAAGTAAACTAATGAAAAAACTATGAGGTGCAAGACAGGATTAAGCCGCAGTATGTCTGAAACAAAAGGCAATTGTTTTGTAGCTGTTTTGCAGAGATACAGAGAAAAATATGGAGAACTTGAGAGAGAAGTTCAAATTCTGCATACTGTCTCACCTCCACACACCTGGCCAGTCGCTGCTCAAGTTTTGTCCGTATGGAAAGTAAACACACTTTTCTCTGAAAGGCTTATCCTAGACAAGCTACTGAGAGATTGAGTTACAGAAGCTAACTGAACAGAGGTTTTCCAAAACATGACTGGCACTCGACGGATACTGTTTTTTCAGGGCCAATACCGATACCAACTATAAGTAGTTAATGAGACTGATGACTGATATTTTGAACTAATATATATGTTTCTGATAAGCATTTAGAATAAAAATAAAAATATTCTGTACAAAGTGAAAGTTCCTCCCATGCTGACACTTTCTTTGCACTTTTTAATATATTAATTTTGTCAGAGATCATTGAAATATAATACAGATACAGATAATCTGCAAAATGCCAGATATCAAATATCATCTCGTGAGTGAATGCAAACTTTTACACCCAGCACAGTAATCAGTTAAATTTGACTCTAAATGCGCCTGAGGTTCTGCTGCTCCATCTGTGCCCAGAGTACGCTCTGTACGCCGAGAGTGTGGTGCAAACAGTAATTATTTAGAGAGTGCTGAAAAGTCCACCTCAAAAAATATGAATTCCATTTGTGGCAGCAGAAGTTTTAATCGTGGCAGGCTGCCACAGATGAATGAATGTGTGGGAAACCCTGCAGTTGGTGCACAGCCTGTTTCATCACAAATATCCTGTTGAGCAGTCCTAACAAAACACTTGTCACTGTTGGATGGCCTTATGATACATTTGTTAGCTTGAAAAAAACTTGTGATTTTACTGTAAATTTGAGGGCAAAGGCCGGTATTTTTAACCGTGGTATCAACAATCTCATACAAGACCACTGATTAAGCATTGCCTGTTTCCTAGCTTCTCTCTGCGTCTGTGGCTAGTTTTTCTCTAAGCGTGAAGTCTTGTTTACCTGAAGGCTGGAGAGTGTTTGAGCTGGCTGTTCCCTGCTGAGATGATCCACTAATGCACGAGTAAACATCTGTGACAAGTGATCAGATGCAGAGACTGCAGGAGAGCTGGTGGCATCAGTGGCATCTCAAACATGTACTGTAGTTCAGAGATCTGTGAAGGCAACAAAAGTCCCGGTTCGGAAGGTGGCTTTTGGCGTTACGCTTGTAAGTCAAGAGTTAAAGCGTGCTGGAGCTACCTAACCACTAAAATCCATGAAAAATAACGACAGAAAAATAGTCCCCAAACTAATTTAAGAAATTACAACTCTAAAATTGGCTTTTTAAAAAAAAAAAAAAAAAAAATCCAGCAACTCACAGTGCAGATTTTTTATCAAGTTACTAATGACAGATAATGACTAATGACTAATGACCCCCCACCCACCCACACACACACACACACACACCAACAAAAAACAGCTAACAAAAAGTGAAAAAACCAATTCAGTCTGTTCATCACGCCTTAAGATTTTTTGAGCTGTTTTTTGAAATTAATAAACATCCCTTCCCTTTATTCTTCGTAACAGTACGTCATTTAAGGTAAGAAGAAAAAGTTTTTTAAGTTTTCCAAACACTGACTTTTTTTAGATGCAGTGATCCGACAGTCTGCATCGTGGCGGCACGCACCAGTGATTCTACACAGTATTACATGCTCCTAATCCCCATAAATACACCCCGAGCTCAGTCACTTACAGCCTGATTTATTTCGTGGATTCTCTCAGCTGCACACTAAAAAGTACAATATCAACAGAGAGTTTCCCTTTTTCCCCAGTCCTATTTTGAATGCCGAACAGCAGGAGTTATTGTCATTGATATTACTGCGCTTCCAGGAAACGCCATGGGGTGCCAGAGGTGGAATAATTTCTAATATTTAGTTTGAATAATGAAAAAGGTGCACCTTGAAGGAGCAGGAAATTATTTTCGAGTAGAGTTCTTACTGCTCCTTAGAAACAACCAATATGAGTTCCTAATAATAATGAATAATAATACATTTTATTTTTGAAGCTTTTTTTTTTCATACCCAAAGCGCCAGAGAGACAAAAGCAGAAACTCTGATGTCTGTTCAAAATAAATGAAATGTATGCTGATGGGGATTTTTTTCCTGTTACACCCCGACTCTCCAGCGTACTCTATCCAATAAAGGCAAATATTTAGAAAAACAGCGTAGGATGGGTGTCTGAAGGCCCGTATCAAAACTGGTGGAGATGTCTGAGATTTCTCATTCGTCATGGAGAAACCCTTGTGCCAAGATTTACACTTCTTTGCTGCTACGCCCAGAAAATACGACCGCCCGAGACAAAGTGGTGTCTGACATCATTATGACATTGTGTGACAGCTGTGGGGGACACTGCATCAGTTAAACAACAGCGGCCCTGGACAATGACAATGACTGAAGACGTAAATGGACCTCATTAGGATTTACAGCCCAGTCGCCAGAAAAAATGTTGGCATTGTGCATTTCTGCAAACAAGGGATACGTAATATTAGTATGTTCATGTGTATCATATTAAAGTGTCTCAAGTGACGTCAAGATTCAAGATTCCTTTATTGACATTCAGACATCAGACAGGCACACAGCTGAACCAAATTTTCAGACAAGGTTGCTTTTAGTGATTCGTAGCTATTTTCTAGTAGGGATAGTAACAAGAAAAGTGTTTTTTGTTTTTTTTTAAAAAAAATTTTTGCAAGTCATTGCTGTGTTCCCAGCATCTCCTAATCCACCAAATATGTTTTTGTTTCTTTGTTTTTTAGTGACCTGCCGCTGTGTTTCCACCAGTGATAAAAAGCACTTTATTATATTATTATCAAGACGTCGTGTGTTTTTCTGCTAGGTTAGTGTCGCAGTGGTATTTTTTTGTTGTTTTGTTTTTTTACTGAGACGTCGATGCATCATTTTCTGCTGGGATAGTGCCACAAAAAAGTGGGGTTTTTTTTAATTATTTTTTTTTTTTATTTTAAGTCATCACTGTGTTTCTAGCAGCTATTTAGCCACCAAACGCGTTTTTTAGTGACCTTTCACTTAGTTTCCACCAAGAATAGTGCCATGAAAAGTGGTTGTTATACACTGGGACATCCATAGCTTTGCTTCCAGACAGTTCTCCAGAAAGCAGAATAAATCTGGAGAATTTAGAAATTTAGAAACTCAAATGAGCTTGTAGAAATACACCACCAAAGGTACTACAATATATTACGATACTCTAAAAATGACAAAAATATAGTTTTGTGCAAATACAGTGGAAAACAAATTGACTGAGATATTAGATGTAACAGACTGCCATATATCACACATTTCTTTTGAAAAGATCAGTTTTTCTGAGTCCGAACAGCGACGTCTAAAGCTGTGTTTTCCCTGAGGGGATATATCGGCTCTGTGTGGGTGGAAGGCTGAAGCAACAGCCGCTGAATAGACCCATTTTCAGATTTATCAACATTAGTGTGGACAGGGCCTCAGTATTAGGAGACTGCAGTATTGGGAAGCTACTTGCTTGTTGGCAGGAATCCAGGTAGAAAACAAAAACTCACAAATGGAGCTCATTTCCTCGTGGTTAGAGAAAGTTGTCCCTCTTTCACTTCAGTTGTTCGGCACTCAGCTCACGAGTCGAACTTAGTATGAATGACAGAATCTGCCTGTAAAAATCCGGTAAATTAAAAATCTCTGGAGGGACTCGGGCTGCTTCATTAAACTGAAAACACCAACAATCAGGCCACGCACACGTACTTAAAGGGAGATGGATGACGGATGTGTGCAGCTGCTGACGGTCCCGGCATGCAGAGCAGGCACCGGGCCTGGCAGGGATGAAATGGCATCACCTGGTGATGAAGGCAGAGCCACAGAACGGGGCGCCGGGTTGCTGTAGCAGAAAGTTTGTCGGTGACGGAATGAGGCCAATCCCTCCTCCGGTGCATGTATATGGATTAATAATACAGCAGAGAGCAGCATGATATCCAGCTGTATACAAGGAGCAGAGAAAATAATACAATTCCTGGGAGTAAAGTGGAAGAGAGCGCTGCTGTGTAGCGCTGTCTGTCCGTGTGTATGTGTCACTTTGTTTTGTCAGTCTGTCACAGTGACTCAGGATGACAAGCATCAGCATATCGACATCAGGCTGTGTGTTGGCATAGTCACTTTTACACAGAGATTCTGCAAACATCCCATAAAGAAAAGAACACCCGCCATTATGCCAGCTTTGCTTTTTTACATTCACCCAAACAACGCTGCCAAGAACGATTGGATTTTTTTTTTTCAAGTGCATCGCTGTGTTTCCAGCAGCGTCTTAGCCACCAAATGTGTTTTATTTAGTGACCCGTCACTGTGTTTCCATCTGGAATCGTGCCACAAAAAGTGATTGCTATTTACTGAGGCATCGCTGGGCTTCCTGCCGGGAAAGTGTCACAAAATGTGGTGTGCTTTAACTTGACTTTGCCATGTTTACAGGTATTTTAAGCCAAAGCATGACATTTAGTAGAACATCCTGTTTTTTTGGGTATGCTACATTTGACATAGTATGTATAGGGACAAACTAAATCGTTTTTTCCGTGCTATATGATATGGTAGTGCTGATTTTGTAACGCACAGATTTGAGCCTGCAGGTTGATGCGAAGGTGAAAATGGGGCTCGCAGGAATGATAGCAGCAAAAGAGTGAGCAGAGCACTGACAGCTTGAAGTACAACACCATTAAAAAGGGTCCATTGAACATAACTGTGGAGGCTTTAGCGTACCAAAATTTTGCTTCATCACTGTGCGTGGGTGTGTTAAATATGACCATTTTGGTCTGTCTGTATTGTCACTTATCATCCTTGGTTTGTGCAGGCTGTCGTGAGCATTTGTAGCTCACCGCGGATCAATTTCTTTCTTCTGAAGTTTAATTATAAATTTAAAACCATGCAGTTGTTTTTGAAAGCCAGGAAGTCTAATTTAAATGTGCTGCTACCTCTCTAACAATTACATCTCATGGGGATTTTGGAAAACACTGCCTGCAAAGTAATGCTTGGATCCTTCTTAATTTGTCATGCATTTGTATTGCTGGAGACTGCGTAGAAGCATCCTGTGACCTGAAATGAAATATTGAGATGGAACTGATTAGAAACGCTGCCTTTATTTTGCTGTTTTTTTGTGTTCATGTTATTGGAGTTGAATTTGAACAGAGAGCATGCTGTGGGAGGAGGATTACAGGGAGGGCAACAGCTTGAACAGGTCACCAATCCTCCAAACAGAACATGCAGACAAACTCGTGTTCATATCATTTAAAGCCTGCACGCAGTGTGTGTCTGTTCAGCTGCAACAACAGCTTATTCTCATTTTCAATTCATTTTACTATTCTCCGTAAACTGATTTAAACAATGACAGTAAAGATCTTGTCATATCTCTTCCTGACTGTTTATTGGTGATTCTTGTGCAGGAGGTGGGCTGTGATCGGCAGCTGGCCAGCGGTGCCAGGGAGGATAACTGCGGCGTCTGTGGCGGCGACGGCTCCACATGCCGGCTGGTACGAGGACAGGCCCTGCCGCACCTTACCCCCGAACAACGTAGGTGATTCACTCGTCATCTGCGTCCGACTCACGCACGTCTTCACCCACTCTGGTTCCATTTCTAAGCCTCGTGTTCAGCAAGCTCATCCTTAAAACTTTACAAAGCAAACTTTAAATCCGAAGACCCTTACAGCCCTTTCCCTCCTACAAATGTTACCAAGTCCGTCACCTTTCAGCTCTCTGCAAATAGCTCGGCCCTGTGATCTCTCCAGCTGGTTTTAGGGAAGGCAGCTTTATTTGTACAGCACATTTCATACAACAGGGCAACTCAAAGTGCTTTACAGAGCAATGAAATATAAAACATAATAAAGGATGCAGATTTACAATAAAAGAGTAAAGAGATGAGATATAAAATGCAGCATCTATTACTAAATAATTAAAAAATATTAAAAGTAAAATCACCATTAAAAATAGCAATACGTTTGCAGACAAGAAGTGCAAAGGTAAAAAGATTATTAAAAATGATTGAAAATCAAGTTTGAAATAAGTTTGCAGTCATTAGCAGGTGGACTATGCAGTGCAAAAACAGGGAACGTTTTTAGCTTTTAATTAAAGGGGTCCAGAGTCGGGGCTTGTCTTTTATTCCAGGTTTGTGCTGCCTGATAATAAAACGTTGCTTTGCCATGTTTAATTCTGACTTTTGGGACGCTCAGCAGGCCTGCCCCTAATGTTCTGAGGGCCCCTGATGTTCTGAGGGCCCTTAAAGGTCCATATGTCACAAGAATGTCAGAGATATATTTGGGCGCTGAGCCACAGAGTGATTTGTAGACAAGCAGCAAGATTTTAAAATCAATTCTCTGAGTGACAGGTAGCCAGTGTGAGGATTTTAGAGCTGGAGTGATGTGCTCATATTTCCTAGTTTTTGTCAGGACCCTCACAGCTGCATTTTGAATAAGCTGAAGTTGCCGAACAGCTTGTTTTGAAATGCAGAAGAACGGACTGTTGCAATTATCTAATCTACTGGAAATAAACATTTCCAGCCATGTTTGCAGGGACCAAAGCAGGTATTTTTTTAACACGAGGTTGGGATATTTACCACAAAGTTTGTGCCGATCTTTTAAACAGTTTATTGGGACATTTCTGGCTGTCTTTGTGGCTACCAAACCATGTATTTTCTTATCAAGACGTCGGGACTTTTCTGACCATGTTTTTGGCGACCAAACGGGGTATTTTTTAACAAGAGACATTTCCCAGTGTCTGTAGTGACCCAACTGAGTCATTTTTTTAACGAGACATTGGGACATGTCCAGCTATCTTTGAGGTAACCAAACTGGGTATTTTCTTTAATGAGACATCGGGTTGTTTCCATCTGTGTTGTGGTGACCTAACAGGATATTTTAAGCCCAAACATGATCTTTCCAAACCCTGACCAAGTGGTTTTTGTACTTAAACCTAACCACGTTAACCACAGTGTTGCCACAACGTAAAATTAAACAGTGAAATGTAAAGAAATGTAAAATTTCAGCGTATGAAACATAGATTCAACAGTGGTTTGAAGAAACATACAATCACTGTGAAAAGTTGTTGTGGAAATGCAGGTTAATGACTGTTTCTAGGTGGCACCGAAAACTATGAGGAACTGCCAAAAACTGACGTGAAGTTTCATTTTCTGGCAGTTTGACAGTTTTACGGGATCCTTGACTTGTAAATGAAAATGCAGCGAGCTTCACAAATGCAAATCAGGACAGTAGGAGGATTGTGACTCACAAATCATCTCGAGGTTACAAATTTGGTTGGATTTGGTTGAGCAGATGGAGCGACACGGTTCACGAATCAGTTTCTCTTTTTTATTATTTTTTTTCACAGGTTTTCATAAAATTAAATATATTTTTTAAAAATGCACTATGCATAATAGAGAAATCCAGACAGAAAATGTGTATTTGGAAATGAGTTTTAATCAGTTTTCGGTTTAGGTTTGGAGCAGCAAAACTGGCTCAGCATCGATCAGTCAGCCTGTCAGGAGAGATTAGAGGGAAACTGCTGACAGGGGGATCAGTATTCAGTACTCGCTGTGGTTTTCTTGAATAAAACAACAACAAAAAAAACCAATAAATCCACACTTACTGATGTTTACCTCTGAGCATTTTTGTTTAAAATCAGTCTCTTCATGTAAAAAGCAAACACACAGGTGCATATGTTCGTCTTTATTGAATGGGCGTGTTTACTGCACAGTCCATCTCCTTTCAACTGCTCCTGCCTGATAGATTTGGAGGCTCCAAGCAGTTTAAATAACCACAATATTGAAAATATGAAAATGCAATTTCCACTGGAGTGGAAGTTTGTTTAAACGTTCCCAGGGCTGCGCAGCATTTCCCAAAGTTTTAACAGGTTAATGAAGCACATATTGGCAGCAAATACAGTATATACGCATACCAGAGTTATTGGCTCTCGAGCTGGAGTATTGTATCAAATGTTTCAAATTAAGTTGTTTTGGCATGCCTCGGGGAGTGGAAATGAATATGGCTGGAATCCCTAAAAAAAGACTGGTATTAGAAATCACAGCCAGTGACCGTGTAATTATTTCTCTGGGTTTAAATATGAGGGGGATATTTAGAGAGCAGCAGGAGTGTGTCATTACCGTTCGGGTGGAATTATATACAAGAATAAGACGTATTATATAAATAGAATAAAACCGAAATGTCTTTATTCGAGAAATGTAAAACACAGACGCAGCCTTCAATGATTAGTAAGTCTGAAAAGTTAGAGCACTTAGGAAAATGTTTGGCTTTGATGTAAAGGGGTCAAAACTCCAGCAACAGTTGTATAAAAAAAAACACTTAGTTGTGCGCTAGTTTTGGCTCGTGGCCTCATGAGATAATACTTGGCCATCCTGACCCACATAAAGGGTATTTATCTTCTCATTGTGCCTTGGAAGTAGTTGAAATTGTACCCGAAATCTCTGCCCTGCTTTTATTGCCTTGAATGACGTGAAGGTGAAAAAGATTGGCAGAAAAATAACATTATATAATATTGCATTCCAGTCAAACAGCACCAAAGGCTAAGAAATGACCACAGTTTAAACCCTTAAGAAAGGCTGGTTTTTAGTTCGTCCATCAAATGCGAAGAACAAAGTTTATATTGTTTTAAATATTTGGAATCTCGTGATATTAATATTTTATGTATAAAAATTTTCTGCTCTGAATCAAAATGCTTTTTATAAAAAATAATGTATCAATTAAAGCATAACTCCCATTTATCCCAAAAACATTTTTACACTTGCATGAGGTCGTATTCTCTGTTATTCAAAAAAGCCATATTTGGCAAAACTGCAATAGAAGCACTTCATTTTTTGGCTTTTCTAGGTCACATGATGCTATGTCTATGAGCCATGAGCATCGCGTAACTCTTCAAAAGTTGAGTGGATCATCCGGATGTTTGAATCCACAGTTCCTCTGTGAAATCATGGACTATTATCTAAAAAAAAATCCCTCATACGTGGCCGTTCCCACGTGTAAAGGGCTCACCTTTCCATTGGAAATAATGACGGCTAGTTTGGTGGCTGCATTAGAAATAAACCTGCTAATGTTTTGAACATCCATCGCTGTGCTTCTTGGGATGTCATATAACATCACTCAGTGCAAACGCAGTCATCTTGCGACTGTGTTTTATCAACCTTTCGAAAATATTGCTAAAGTTTTGGAAACTCGCCTCCTGTTTCAGTTTCACCTTTGGAACAGTGCTGTGCCACAAACTGGCATTTTCCACGTCTTCACCAGGCCTTCATTTTCTCATAAAGCTTTAACACTCAGCCCAACTTAAGATCTTATCGATAAACTATCATGTTAAGCATCTGGAGCCTAATAGCACATTTCCTCGTAATGTCCAGCACAAGGCTGCCTTTGTAGCACTGGAGTAATGTGGATCGACTGGGGCCTAAATAGCGGAAAGAGTCTCTGTGTATCGGGTTTGTCTGCCACTGCCAGTTGCACTTAAGTCATCTTTCCTCATCCAAGAATCCTCCCTCGCTCCAGAGCCCAAATAAAGTCCTCAGGAGTGAGACAATGACGACATACTGGGACTTGTGTAGCAGTGGGCAGATGCGGGAGTTTTCACAGCGCTGTGACGGGAACCTTCAGAGAGCCCGTAGATCAAGGAGAAGGAATACAAACCAAATATCCTGCTTTGGCTTTCATATCATAAAACAAAAAATAAAGGGAGCTCTCCGAGAAGTCAGTGAGGTGTGATGTGATGACATCCTGTTAGGTCCTTCAGAGGATCTGGCAGAGGAAAGATCACTTGATGATGATCAGATAGACCGGCTGACGCTCTGCTGAAGTTTGAAATTACAGGTGACTATACTCAACTAAAGCAGTGACTCTCAACCAGGGGTCCGGGGACCTCCAGGGGTCCTTGGGGGAATTCCAAGGGGTCCACAGAAAATGGAGAATAGTTTGTTTTATTATTTAATTCACTATGGAGGAAAGCGAGTTCATTTTAGCTCAATGTTACATACTGAGACAGAGACAGAGTCTTCTGTCCATACTGTGCATTCATTTTGTCCATAATTGTGCACATTTTTTACGGATACAGAGGAAAGGAAGCCAGTCTGTGGGGGCAGTTAGCATCGTTTAAAATCCGTGTAAAGTGATAATTAAATGTGTGTTATCTGTTCTGAGTTTGTCACATCACAGAAAGATGTGTTATCAAACACCAGACTGAATTTGAATGACCAAAAAAATGGCCAAGTATGTAAAAGACTCAAAATCATGAAAAAATGCAGAGTATTCTCTGATCCTCCGCTGGAGGAGCGGAGGCCACGCCCAATCGCGGGACTGTGCTAATGATGCTTCTGGTTTTTATACTGTTGCATTGTCAGGGGCGGGGTTATGATGAGTGTAGCTCCATTGCATCATAATAATTATAATACTCACTACGTGTTTGTGGACAAAACGTTTTTGTTTTGCTTGCACGCCTCTCTAGAAAACGGAGGATACAAAAAAAGGTGAATAATCTCTGAGTTGAAGTAAACGGTGACTAAGTTTAACAACAAAACTTTATCAAAACATCCATATATAGACTCTCACACAAACTCCTGCAGTATAAACCAAGTCTCATTATCCAGTCGTGCGCTCAGTACTTCCCAAACACCTACGTTTTTGCTAAAACAAAACAAGATTTAAAACACATCAGTAAAAACAGTCTCACGCACAGCTGTGTGTCTGGAAACAAGCGTGGGTTTGAATTCTGCTCGAGAGGAGCTCATGTGCACTCCATGTAGGAGGTGCTTTTTATTGTATGTTTTAGACGTACCTTTTTTGTTTGCTTTTTAAAAAAAGATGCTGCGGCCCCATGGGTATGGAAAGCCAGAAATATAAAAATAAATAAAAATTAATAAATTGAAAAATTCATTGAAAAAAGAGAATTTTATTATTTAAAAAATTAAAGAAAAAGAACATTTTTTTAATTTAAAATTTAGAAATCTGCCATAATTTAAAACCCTAACCCAAAATACAGCCATTTGAAGTTGTATGCCCCTCCCCTAAAGCCAAAATAAAAAAAAGTCTTTTCCCAGTGCCTAAAAATTTATTTGACGTGCTTCCCTTTTCTGCACTACCCCTCCCCTTTCATAAATAAGAAACAGTCCTTAAGTTATCTTTAATTATTTTTCTCTGATGCTGTTTTGAATGAATTGTTTTCTAAAATAATATATATTTTAAAAAGCTATTATATAGTATTGAAAAAGAACAGATAAGGAGTATTGGTGGTCGTTTCAGAGAATGTACGGTCTTTAGGATTTGCCTCAGTGTCATGGAAAAGTTCTGGAAATTTTTTGTCAAAAATGTGGACGAACCCTGCCAATCTTTCTCATGTCTTGATTCTGTGGCGCTTCCCTCGACGGGCTTTTTAACAGGCTTGTTTCACTCTGAGGAAACCCGTAAAGCTGTGGTTTCTGTAAAAAGTTTCTCTGGCCACTGATACTCCACCTGTCACATGTTTTCACTTCGGTTTTAAGTTTCAGCGTCTCGGGTCCTCTCTGCTCCATCTTCAGCTTTAATGTCCCGAGAGACGAGAGCTGATGCCGTAAACCAATCACGACCATTTAGGCTTCCTTTGGTTAGTGAGTTTATTTACCATCACAGACACACAGAGTATCACCTTTGTTCCTCCGCATCCATTATTCATGACTCCTCTATTTATCAGTCATTGCATTTGGAATATGAATCGGCCGCAGTTTTCCCTGAAGCCTCAGTTTACGGCTCCGGCAGACTCGTGTAAAATGAGCCCGTAACTGTTTATCTGTGTTTCATTTCCCTTATTTACTCTGAAGGTCACTTTTTTTTAAATGCCTGGCTTTACATTTAATCTCCATTTTAGAGTTAGAAAAAAATAAGCTTCCATAAATTAAGGACGTTGCAGATGCAGTTTCCAAACGTAATTACGTTCGGGGGCAAAGCCCTGTGGCCGGCTGCCAAAACAGCTTAATTGTTTGAGCTCAGCGTTCGTTTGTCGCCAGAAGGAAAAGTAACTCTCATAAAATGTGGAAAATAGAATTAACACTCCATTTGTCTATAAAGGTCTCGCCTCGTTACTATACCTCCTCGCCTATCCACAGAGGGAGAAACACTCGGAGTGTGAAAACTCAGAGTATTTCAGCAGTCTGGAAAACAGAAATGCTTCCACACAGCAGTAAATACTTTCAATAGTTAAGCTGTTTGTGTACGCTGCGAGCGCCACCGTACCGCAGTCTCATGATTGACTAGTTAGCGAGGCTCACTGACATTAACAGCACACATGTGGATGTTATTTAGGTCTGCAGAGTTGATCAGTGCTGCCGTGCTGTAGTAAAGCAGGCAGAGTTAGGGATGGCAGTGAGTGTGGTTTGGTGGTCTTCTTCAGTCAGAGCGCTCAAAAACAGGCAGGAAAACGGTGGAGATGGTTTTTAAAATTTAATATAAAAGGGCATTAATGCAAGCTATACAGGAGCTCTCTCTCCATTATGTAGTTCAAGGACTAAATATATTTAAGAGCCCCTGAAAAGAGCTTGAATCCTCGCCATAGCGGCCGTGGGTTCGATTCCGGCCTCAGTTTTTTTCCTGCATGTCGCATGTTATGTATAATAACTTGTTAATTGTCAAAAAAATATGCGTGACACTTTGTTTTCTGTCTTTAAACAGTTAAAGGCCTACCGTATGCATAATGCATTAAAATGTAATGCTTTTGGTCTCTGTATGTCTGCGGTTATTTTATCTCTTCCCTGAAATTACTTGTCTTTTTAACGTTTCCTTGTCTCACCTTCTAATTTTGCACATTCAAGGTCACAATAAACCGCGTGGCTCACTGGCTGTTTGGTAAACTGTCAGTTATGATGACATCAAATGATATCGTTGCGCGGGACATCAATCGGCCGGCTACGAGACAGAAATAGGAACAAGTGCAGATGCAGCGGTGTGATTTCAGACTTTGATTGGACGTAATTATTTCAGAGAAACTGCATTTCGTGGATGTGCAGATGCTTTCGTGGACTTGTCAGGGTTATAGATTAATGCGCTGCAGATACGAGATTGGAAGGAGTGATCACCATAATTTGTTACAGCAGCAAAACAGTAGCTGTGAATTAATGAATTCCTTTTGGCTGAGACTGTTGAACTGATGGATAACAACAGATTGCGTTTGCATAGACACAGAAACAGTGTGTGAACTATAGTGAGTGTGTGTAACAGGCGGGTTTCCATTACACATTCGTGCATAACTTAAGCGATACTTTCAAAATGGCAATTAAACACAATTATGACATGACTGTGTTTCCACTGAGTGATGTTCTGCAACTTTTCCTCTCAAGATAACATCCCAGTAACCATGGCGATGGATGTTCAAAACATTAGCAGCTTTATTTCTATTGCAGCCACCGCACTAGCCGTCATTATTTCCAATTGAAGGCGACGTAGGCGTGTTATGGAGCCATAATGGAAAGGCGAGTCTCTTATAGGTATGAGGGATCTGGGAGCTGATAGTCCACAATTTCACAGAGGAATTGTGGATTCAAAACTTCCAGATGACCTGCTTAACTTTCTCAGAGTTAGGTGATGCAACAACATCTCTTGTAGCGCCTCTTTTATGTATATAATGTGACCTAGAAAAGCCAAAAAAGCGTTTCCATTGCAGTTTTGCTAAATATGGCCTTTTCAAATCAATTGAAATACCACTTCATGCAAGTGTAAAAACCTTTTTTTGTTATTTTTTGTAATTGACCTGTTTCAATTAAGCATATTTTATTTTTATTTTATGTATTTTGCACAGTAAAAAATAAAACAGCAGAAAACAACAAAATAGAAGCAGATTGTGCAGGTGAAATACAGAAAAACCTGTGAGGCTTATAAGAGAATCTCACCTCAAAGATTTACAAAAACAAATAAAGAATCCTACAATATTAAGAAATAAGAACAAGTCGACGCAGGATCATGAAGTACAGTTACAATGCCTCCTGCAGGGCAAGTAGTCCAATGTCTCAAAGTACAAATGTCCCAAGGAGGACGACAGCTACTGCATAAGAAGAGAGTGTAATTAACCAACAGGGAACACCTGTGCTGGTTAGTAGCCACAAGCCACTTCCTCCTGTCTGTCCCCTGCAGCTGAGCCCAAATATACCTTTTTTTCCCTCACCTGTAGCTATTTATCAGTTTTGCTGTGAGCTGCAGTATTGCAGTTATCAGTCGCAGAGCTGTCTGCCTTCTCTCCAGTACAATGGAATCAGATGGTACTCGGCTCATGCTGCTCAAAGTGCCAAAAAAAACTTTTCAACAGCAATGCCTGCTTTCTGAAATCCTGACCTGTTTTCTCAAGATAATCCACAGACCTTGTTGTTGGCAGTTTCATGTAGGAACTATTTTCTTTTTACCGAAATACACCCACCAACCGTATCACTGTGAACGAGGAAGGGCGCATCTACTCGTGTTTAATTCTCCACTCAGGTGTGCGAGTTTTTTCCTTTAATTTGGCCTGTCTTTGTGTATTGTGTTGTACTGTGTGTCTCCCCTCAGCCATGAAGACCGTGCTGGAGATGCCGTTAGGAAGCCGCTTTCTCAGACTCAACGCCAAAGGACCTGATACGATGGGTGAGTGACAGCGGTTCAGTTCAGACGCTGAGTATCAAAATAATAATAATAGTGATTCTTTTAATTTATTTTATTTTACAAGAGAATTCAAACGTGTATTTCATGTGTATTATGTCCTGTTGTTGTTTTTGATTTAACCTGACTTTGTCCTGATATTTATGTGTTGTGATATTGACTGCAGCTTTTAGTTGATATATACCTCCAAGCAGGAAACGCTCCCACAACACTGACTAATGTTACCTACAAATTGCAATAATGTTTGAAAGAAAACATTTTAATCTCACGTTTGAAGAACATTTTAAGGATGTTTATCATTTCAAATAATGTCCCTTTAGGGTTAAATACTGACCAAGACGTAACATGTTAATTGCAGCTTTCTGAGGATAATTTAGTAATGTTAGGAGATGACAGATGTTCTTTTATGAAATGTTCCCACAATGTTACATGAGAGAAAAGGAAGAACTTTTTAAAAGCAAATTTCAGAACATGTTACTGAGGACTGAGAATACACAACATTTTTTAAATAAAAATTTAATTTGATTTGTTAAAGATGAAAAACATCAACATTTTCTTCATGTTCGTAGAGAATGTTACCCTAACTTTAAGAAAAACGTTCTGGGAACTAAAAAAAACTTACCACTAAAAGTTTTACTAAAACATTGCATTTGTTGCATTTTATCATTCTCGAGTGTTTAGAACCAAAAATTGCTAGCTGGGTATCCGCAAGTTGTGTCGAAAATAAATAAAAAACAATTTGTCAAAAAAAAAACAAAAACGTATCTGGACAGACACCAGAACACTTCTGATACCAAAATTTTGTCCGGTTGCCTACAGATTTTGCATAGACGACCTTTTTTAGAGATTACTTACATTATAATGTGAAATTTATTAACAGTTTGCAGAAATGCACAATGCCGTCAATTTTCTGGCGATGGGTTGAAAAAAACTGCGACCTCGGTGACGTTCATGTATTGAGGAATAGTAATTATATTATTTTAATTTGGAAGATGGATTGAAATATGGAGCAAAGAAGACTTTTCCTTAAAATCCTCCATTATCTGGAAAGGAAATAAATAAAAATGTCCTACATATCCTGAACACTGTGATTTACATCCTCGGAGCATTTCGGAGTGTTTGTTTGTGTCATTTGGGTTTTCCTGACCTATTTTACTGTCGGCTGAAAGAAGCGAAGGAGCCCACAATGAACGCAGCACATGTCCACAAGCCTCAACCCTGCTAATATACTCAAGTTCCAGCGGCGTAATACCCCGAAGACCTGCAGGATTTACTGGATGTGTGCTCTGTCAGATGTTTCTGAATCAAGGAGTGACCTAAGAATTACTTTAGCAGATCATTCATCAGCTACCAGCAGATCAGTGTTGCAGATGGAGGGAGCAGTGAAGCGAGAGAGCGACCACAGTAAAAGAGAGGAAATCAAACGCACATTTACAGCTCGGCTGACCTCGCTCCCGAGTTCATGAACTCCTCTGAAACTAAATATTATCAGAAGTCTAATCGTATTTTAACCATTGGCAGCACGGGGCCCTCTTTACACACCGGCTGTTTTGATTTTGAATGACTTCTTGTCATGATATGGAAATCTGAGGACTGTGAATTGTTTCAGGTTGTGTAAGCTTTTGGGGGAAATAGTTATAACTATTGTAAAAAATAAGTGGATTTAAGATTTTTCTGTTTTTAATACAAAATAAATTAAATATAATAAAGAAAATTTAAGTGATTATAAAGTAAAAGTGGTGTGAATAAAAAAAAAAACATCTAAATAATAGTTGATGCTTTGTCTTGCACCTTCTGAAAATTGTTGTCTTTTGTGGGAAGGATTTGTTTTCCCACATGTCAGTCTACTTGTCTGGTCCCACTTAAAGGGAAAGTTCACCCCAAAGTAAAAAATATATATATTTTCCTCTTACCTGTATTGCTATTTATCTTAAATATTATCTAGACTCGAAAATCATTGAGGGCAAGCCCTCATTTACAATGATGTCAAGCAGATAAAAATAATGAAATATGTATATGTAATAATAAAAAATAGAATAAAATCAATACAAAAATATTTAAAATATATAAAAATACTTAGAGAGAAATGTCCTGCAAATCACAAGAAATTAGTAGATTTTAGATTTTTTTTTTAAGGTAGGGAAGAATTTCCAGAGGACAGAGGATATTTCTAATTATCACAATTATATATTCAAAATTATTTGTAGAATAATTCTACTTTTAAGCAGTTTTTTAAAGGACATTTTCCTGTTATTTTTTGTTGTTTTGTCTTTATTTTTAAACTTTCCAGGTTTTGTTTTTTTTTGTTTTGTTTTCTGGTAATTTTCTTCTACTTTTTACTAATTTCTTCCTGATTTGTGGGTCATTCCCTCTTAAATTAATCATTGCCTTCTCCCCATGTTTTTGAAAGAAGCATGCCCAGGTTTCAAAGGGTTAAACTACACTACACTGTTCTCAGGATCTCCAGTGGTACTGCTCCGTTTCATCCATATCCAAAAGCTCTCAGAAAACGTGCACACATACACATGAAATGAACATAAAATACAGACAGAGGCCTCGTCCGTGTCTTTGTACGTATCTAATGTTGAGCTTAAACGAGCCCTTAAACTCGCGATAATTTCAGTCTGTACAGAGATCACTGATGTTTTAAAAGCACGGTACAATATGTACGGACATTTCTTGCTCAGCAGCTCCCCTGTTTTATAAAGAGAAGCAATAGATTTAGATAGTTATTTGACTTTAACAACAATATTGCTTATAAACTTGTTTTATGCTTTTTATGCACTTTTACTGTTTTTACTTTTGTTGTTTAATATTTCTTATATTTCTTTTATTCGTTTTCCACCTCAGGCCTGTCTGCAACTTATTCCCAGAGTTATGGTTTCCATGTGCTGCATAATTATTTTATTTTTTTTTTTAAATATATATATTTTTATAGAGCACTTTGAGCTGCATTTTATGTATGAAGGTTGCTATACAAATAAACATTATTATTATTTTTATTATTAGTCACTGCCAATGCTGTGCGCTAACATTAAACCCCAAAGAGCAAGCCAAAGATGTATCTGTACCCACTCTTTTTTTTTTTTTAATGTATATTACTTTTTCCGCCCTACTCTGTGCTTTTTTTCTTGTCTTGATTTATTGATTTTTGACTTCACTTGTGCTCTTGCAAAATTGTTTTATCTGGTTGGCCCTGCTTTATCTGATGGTATCGCTCCACAAGAAATAATGTTTTCTGCATTTCCTGTTGTAAAAGTTTAAAATCCCACTCGCACCAGATCTCAAGTTAAAAGTTATTCTTTATTCTGTATCAGATGACAGTTTCTCTCCTTTTAGTTTTTGTTTTGGACCAAACTATAGTCCACACCCAGCCTCCTCACGCCTGCTCACCATGTTAATATGCAAATATTTAGTTCAAACACGGGGCTGATATTGAGTCGTAATAAATGTCCATTTTGCTCTGTCTCCTTCAGTTATCGAAGCCGTCTCTCTTCAGGGGAGGAAGGAGGAGACCAGTCTGTTGTCTACAGGCTCCTATGTGATCGGAAACACTTCGCTGGACTTCCAAAGAGGGACGGACAGGCAGACGCTGAGGACACATGGTCCACTCAACGCTGATTACATCATCAAGGTGAAACAAACATGACAGCACTCGTTTTGTAGTAAATTTTGGCCTCTGATGTTCATATTTGATCAGAGATACAACATTTATCAATTTCCTAAAAATTAGTAAAAATAAATAACAAGAAAATGACCCAAAAAGTGCTCAAAAATAATAATGGTATTTTAAATTTGTAAATAGGATATTTATAAATGTAGTTTATGAATATTTTTCCATCCCATAGCTTAAAAAAAAATATATATATATATATATATATTTTAAAATTACTAAATCTTGCAATTTTTGGGACATTCTTTTCAAGTTGCTCTTTTTCATTTATACCATGTTTTTAAAAAGAAATCCCACTAATTTTGCTCAGGATCCAAAGGTTTAAATACCTGTGAAAGGCGTCTGAGTGCAGCATAAGAAAAGTGATGTCGATCCAGGTTTCAAAGGGTTATTTGTTTCAAACCTCCATAACCTATAAATCAGACCAAAGTTTAAAATCTGTAGTTTAAAAAATGGTCTGCAAATTGCAAAAAGTAAGTATTTTTAGATTTGTTTTAAAAGCAATGGAAATGTGTTCAGAAAATTATAATTATAATAATCATAAAAAAATTGTATTTTTTTACACACTTTTCTGAGATCATTTCCTCTGTTTTATTTTATTTTTATTTTTTTTAAAAACTGCTTATTTTCTTTTTCTCATGCTATTTTTCTAATGATTTTCTAGTAACTTTTTTACTAATTTCTTTGAATTTTTGGGGTAGTTTTTTTGTTAAGTTGCTTGCCTTTTTCCAAGAAAAGAAATCAATTTTTAAAAGAAATCAAGCCATTTTTCTTCTGGCTCTAAAAGGTAAAATGTGCAACATTTGCACTACCAGTGACTGTTAGGTTAGATAATGCAACATTTGCCTGATTTAAAGGGAGTTTTAGCCTTCTGTCTGAATAAATATACAGAGTTATTTTTGTTGGTTGAACAGATACAGGCAATGACATCTGAGTACATCTCGAGCAGTTATAACGAAGTCAGACGTTTCAGCTTAATGCCTCACAGTCAGATGTCTTGCAAAGATAAAAGCATTTTGCATTGACTTCACTGCTGTGACCAAACTCTAACACCGTTCTGCATTTTTAAAGGATACCTCTGGTGATAGCTGTGTTTTCTTCTTGTCAGCAAATCCTGTGAAAAGACCCAAACCAACAAAATGCATCCCACTAACAAGTGCTGTGTGTGTCTGCAAAGACCATTTTATCCTCTTCCTCTGTGCTACACAGCTCCATTGTTGTTTAAAAAAACTTCAATGAGCCATGCTGTTGCGCTGGCTGACATGTTCCTTCATTACCATGAACACAAACACAAGTTTATTTCGCCTCAATCCAACATCCGCTGTCTTCTGCCAGAAATACTCATCAGATCTGCAGCTGAAAAAGCCCCCAAACAAACGCACTTTTACTTATGTTTGTTAAAAGCTACAGCGCCCAGCTTATCTTCTTTTTTTCTTTCTAAATCTTTATTATGCAAGGACCATGCATAAAAACATAAATCTTAAAATGAGAGGAGATGAGTCATGATAGATTTAGCTATCAGCCAGTTTACAAGGACAGTTTAATGTTTGGGGAAATGTGACAGGAAATGTGTGTTTTTTTTCCGAAGGTTTCTGACTGTTTGCAGCTTCTTCGACACTTGTGGAGTGAGAGTGAGGTTGCCGGGTTTGGTACCATCCCGCCTTTTAAGAGATCTAACACCTTGTAACTGCATCCAAAACAAAAAAATGAGTACATATAAAATCCAAATTAAGCCTAAAGAAATGTGAGTGCGGAAATAAAATCAATACAAATCTTCTCAATCTCAGAAAAAGAAGAAATGTTGAACGATTCTTTGAGAATTTAAACTCTATATTTGTGGCTCTTTCGTTTTTTGGGCTTTGGGTTGCGTGACAGCAACAAAGTCTCACAGAAATACGTGAGATGGAAACGTCCTCATAACCCATTACCTGTTGTTGGGCACGACGCTGGTTAAAATAACGTCCGACGACACAAAAGCAATGCAAAGTCTATCATGATAATCAAGTAAAGTCAAGTAACAACATTGACTTCTGGTTTCACACAGGACATGGACAGGACAGTAATAATAATAAAAATATTAATAACAATGATGATAATAATTTTTATATAGCACCTTTTAAAACAATGTGATTTGACAAACAAGGCAAAACTGAAGCAAAAGGTTTTTTTTTACAGAGGCAACATAACTATAAGAGCCAAATGATAATTCAGAATTAAAGCCAGACAAAAATTAAAGTAGAATTAAAACGAGAGAGAAACGATTATGAAACAAAAAATAACAATTAATAATAAATAATATAAACCCATACCAATAAGAGTAAACACAGAAATAATAGTACTAATCAGAGAATAAACATGATCAGGGCAGAATAAAAGAATAAATTCAGAGATGAATTAAAAGACAAAATAAAACAGGTGAATTAATATTTATTTATTCTTTAAAATGGCATTAATGTCATTATGTAGTTCCTGCAGGATTTTACTGCATCTTATCCCCATCAGACAAGTTTGGCTCTTAAACCAAAAGCATCTTATATGTTTTATATTATCAGCAAGTCAGAATTCATGTTGTTACCACTGATTTGATATAACAGATATAACAGATCCCTGATCGCCTCCAGTTTTATCGGATGTGTAACGATTCGTCCAGTTTATGTTGGAACCAGAGCTCGGACTCCCAGCATCCTCTCTGCCTTCTGCATCTTCACACTTCACAAATCTCAAGTGGATATAAGAGAAACATTTGAATAAGGCTCTCCTTGTGGATGCAATTCAAACGCAGCTTGTCTGTGCACATGCTTAACTGCTGAAAATGATGTCTCAGCTGCCTCCATGGTTCGGGACTCACTGATGTGGGAAGATGTTGTAACAGCAGCGTCTGGTCCTGCAGTGCGTGCTGGAGGACACAACGCTGCAGATTAAAGTCCTGGTGTTCTCCTGTTGGCCCAGATGTTGGATTATTTTTATTTTTACTAAGTGCTTTTCTTTCTTGTCGATGTACAGCGGTGGTACTCAACTCACGACCAGAGGGCCAAATCTGGATCCCGACAGGGTGCCAGTTGGCCCTCCAACCAGTTTCTAATTCACATTAAAACTACAGTTTTGGTATTTTAAATATACATAAGGTGCCAGAAGGCATAAAACAGCATCAAAATAGAGCTTGTTCATCAAAAAAAGTACTAGTGGAGGATCCTTGACCCCCCGACAGAGGTCCTAGCCAAGCCCCTAATTTCCAAAAATCCTAGAAACGTCCTAAAATCCTAGAAATGTCCTAAATTCCTCGCAATGTCCTAAAATTCTAGACATGTCCTTAAAATTCTATAAATGTCCTAAAATCGTAGAAATTTCCTAAAATCCTTAAAACAACCTGAAATCCTAGCCACGTCATAAAAATCTGAGAAACATCCTACAGTCCTAGATATGTCGAAAATCTCAGCAATATGCTAAAATCCTTCTAACATTCTAAAATCCTGAAAGCGTCACAAAATCAGAGAAATATCCTAAAATCCTAGAAATTTGCTGAAATCCCTAAAACATCCTAAAATCCTAGAAACACCCTAAAATTCAGTTTTTCACGTTACGTTTTTGGTGGCAACATGACACGTCGCATTCTGTGTTTGGAAGGTCAGAAAACACGTTCAGCAGTTTGGTGAACGAGGCCGAAGCTTCAAAATTGTGATGAATGACTTTCACATCGATTACATCATCAAAAGAAAAAGACGAGCTGCTGGACAGCGCTCATTTTACCGAGACAGTCCTCTGTCCTTTGAATCAGAGACGTGTAACTCTTTCACATTAATGACATCAAAGATTGAAGGATTTCAGTTTGTGTCAAATCATCAGCCAGAAATTTCGGTGTAACGTTTGACTCTGACTTTAACTTGAATCTCAGGTCATTTCTGCTTTCCTGTCACATTTTCACACATCACAAAATCTTGCCAAAAAGCAGCCACTTTAACCTCTTTCGCTCCTTCAGCTTCATTGTTAAATAGATTTTACAGCTAGTCTTCTGATCAAAGCCAGGAGGAGGGATCACATGACTTTAATTGGAGCGATTTACGGTGTTTTTCCACACCTAATTTGCTCGATATGTTGTACAGATGAAGTACGGAGGCTCCAAGGACACCGTCGTCCAGTTTCTCTACTACCAGCCTATCAGGTACCAGTGGCGAGAGACTGACTTCTTCCCCTGCTCCGTCACCTGTGGAGGAGGTGAGGTGACCGTCAGTTTGGTCGACAGAAACTGCAAACGGGCGTCTTCATGTTTGAGTCATGATTAAATAATGTCTTGGCTTTTACTGACTGATTCTTGTGTTGATATCGGCCTCCGCTTTCCTCCGTCAGGCTACCAGCTGAACTCTGCAGAGTGCACAGACATCCGATCCAACCAGACCCTGCCGGAGCATCACTGCAACAGCTATCCCGAAAACACCAAACCAACTCCAAAACTCAAGGAGTGCAACATGGACCCTTGCCCAGAGAGGTAGGATCATTACATGTAGGGCTGATGATAAAATCCCTCCTCAGTGCTTAATTTTTTTTTTAAATCTCTGACCCGTTTTGCATCACTCTTCCCCCTTATAAATAACTAACAGTCAATAACTCTTACCGCAGAGGGAGGCTGCCGCAGCGTCCAGTCCAGATTAAATCAGATTACATTTCTTTCATGATGGAGGAAAAACTCCAAACAACCCAAAATCAGCAGCGAATCACAGAGATGCAGATTGGCATGGGACTGATATTAACCCATGACCTCTGTGTTTGCCGAAATATTCTCGGTAATTTCCCCTGGAATTAATACTTTACAAATTACAGACATGGCCGATTTGCTTGGGATTAAAATCACAGAAGTTGTCCACAGTTATTACATATTACTCAAAGTCCCCACATAATAATATGAGCCTCGTGTTTTTTTTTTAGCTCAGATGAGAGATATACAACTTAAAAAGGCAGTATTTCATATGTATTTTAAAATAGAAGAGTCACACCCCAGCCACCCCCTCCTGTGATAAATAAAGTACAGTCCTGTGACACCGGCACAGAAGCTAAGCGATGTCCTGCTGTGGACGAGGCTGCAGCAGAACATACTTTAGCCTCCTAAAAAAATCAAAATCAGTCGCCAGGACTTTAAATGTGAGAGCAGTCTGCTGTTTAGAGTCAAACCAGGTTCATCCCTGTAACCCCCCATCACAGGCTTTGTTTGATCTAGCTGAATCATTACAATTTTCACACCTGCCGAAAAAGCGGATGATCTTCTCAGTTCATCACAGAGCTTCTTTCAGTAAAGTCTGGATCAATGGAGAATTTAATCAGCAGGCTAAAGAGCAGAAACGCTACATCAGCAGCGCAGAGCATTTTCTCTCTTTACACTCTTTCACCGCTTTATTCTAACCTTGAAGGCCAAACTGCTATTAATGAGCTCCCTGTGTGGGCTCACATTTATCACATATGCTTTCCCGACAGTCTTATGACCACATGACTAATGCTGCTGTCTGGATACCATAGGCTGATACACTGACAGTGTTTTTTTGATATTTTGTCTCCTCCAGTGATGGATTCAAAGAGGTGATGCCGTACGATCACTTCCAGCCTCTGCCTCGGTGAGTAACCCTTAAAATCCTTCATTTCAAAAGTTACAAGAAACTTTAAGAAGTTTACTCACTTTCCTCATCTGATGATTACAAAGTTTAGACAGGATGAGCTCTAGAAGTGTTCGGTGATATGATTACTGGTTGAAAACGTCCTGCAATCCGAGAAATGTCCTAAAATCCTCGAAACTTTCTACAGTCCTTAAAAAGTCCTAAAATCCTAGAAATATCCCTAATTCCTAGAAATGTTCTGAGATCTTAGAAAGATCCTAAAATCCAAACAACATCCCAAAGTCCTAGAAACATCCTAAAAGCCTCGAAACATCTTAAAGTCCTAGAAACGTCCTTAAATTCTAGGAATGTCCTAAAATCCTCAAACGTCCTACAATCTGAGAAACGTCCTAAAATCTAAGAAACCTCCTAAAATCTGAAAAATGTCCAATGTCCAATCCAAGAACCATCGTAAAATCCAAAATATTTTAAATGTATGATTATAAACGTAGTTTTTTGGACATTTTTCCCTATCTTTTAAAAATAATTTTCCAGAGCTACTGGTTTGGTTCTTGCCAAGTTGCTCATTGTCTTTTTTTCCTCACGTTTTTGAAAGAAATCAAATCATTTTGCTTAGATTTTGAAGGTTTAAATATTTGTGAAGGCGTCTGAGCACAGCAAGAAAAGTGATGTCACTCCAGGTTTCAAAGGGTTAAGTTACATACATTCAAAAATATAAAAACTCTCTGAGAAATAAACTCCACTTTACCAAAACTGAACAAAACTGAAATGTTTCACTTTTTCAAAAAAAGATTACGAGGCCTGTCTGCAGCTAACCCTTCAACCAAACTCAAAAATAAAATAAAACAAAACAAACAAACTTCCAAAAAAACACTGTGAAAAAGACAGAGCTGTAACCAAACTTGGATCAAAAACTCAAAAACGGGAATCAACAGGTTAAACAGGAAGGCACCAAAAAAAGTGAAAAACGTTTAAAAAATAAAAACACAGGAGGAATTACATTAAAAAGCCTTTATTGAAATGACTACATCAATAAAAAAACAAGCCAACATGTTTTGACCATTACAGATCCTCGTCAGGGCTTTAAATAAAAAAGCAAAACACTTATCACACCCCACAACTGTTTTTTTACACGGAGAACGAGCGAAAACAGCCACTCAGCTGGTGCTGTTCCACTGCAGCTGCCTCCCAAAGTCAAACATCACCCATCAGTCAACGCAGGCGTCTCTCCTCTTCACTCTGACTTCATCTCTCCGGTGGAGACACGCAGCGCTCCACTTTTGCATATGATTTCTTTTTTTTTTACTTCTAAAATTCCTCCCAGAAGTAGCTGGCTGCGTGTCAGCTCTGCAGACGTGGTGTTCTCGGCCGTGTGAGCTCAGCTCCTGGCACAGCGCTCCCAT
This sequence comes from Plectropomus leopardus, assembly GCF_026936395.1. Classification (NCBI taxonomy): domain Eukaryota; kingdom Metazoa; phylum Chordata; class Actinopteri; order Perciformes; family Serranidae; genus Plectropomus; species Plectropomus leopardus. The sequence goes on along the minus strand of NC_142176.1, from coordinate 3,588,192 downwards.
CCGCTGTGATTGGTGCTGACTGCTGTCACACGCGGAGAGCGATAATAAGCCATCATTTCCTTCAGGCGTTCTCGGCTGCGCAGCGCGCGGCAGCGACGCACGCCAGCAGCATATGTTCTGTACGAGGAGGAACCGGAGCTCAGAGAGTATTAATGTGTGTGTATTCGTAGTGAAGGCGTGAGGTGTTTCCCTCAGGGCGCTCTTGACTTTAATCTCCACTGACATGTGAAATAACTGTTGAAATGCTGCAGCGCATGTATGTTAATGTTACCGCTGCTATGTGAACACTGGATACATTTTTCACTGTGTGCTTTGTCACATGGGTTGTACAATATTTTAGTATATTTATTTGTCTAGAGGAGAAAAAAATGGTTTGTGTTTTGGGAGCTTCATTTGGCCTCATTTCAATGTAACAATCACCAGTGTGACAGCCCTGATTATTTCTGTAATTGTTTGCATTAATGTGTTGTTGCTGGTTTGCACGCTGAGGAAGGTTACCTCCCCGACACCTCGATGCATTTTAAAATCATTTAATCAGAGTGCCGTCCTACTGCTGATTTAACGCTCCTGTTTCTAAAGGCATCAACACCCAGATGTTCATATTTCAGTTGAGCAGTTTGATCCATTATTATTCTTGTTCACAGCCAAGGTGCAACATGTGAATGAAACATGAAAACTTTTTATCATACTTTGGGTGATTTAAAGTCCAGCGTGTAGGATTTAATGGGATATTTTGGCAACAATGGTTGCCAGTATTCTTAAGTTTTTAATTTTCGTAATAATAATATTACAAAATTATTTAAAAAGTGCATTAAAATTACCTAAAAAAATAGTAAAAACAAAAAAATAACAAAGACAAATTAAAAAAAAAACAAAAAATGTCCTTAAAATTATTATAATTTCATCACATAATTTCAAATAAATAATTATGATTATTGTAAATATACTTAATCCTCACCTTTTCCTTTTTGCGCCCAAGATATTTTTTTTCTTGCAGCTTGTGAAACATTTCTCACCAAGTTGCTCTTTGCCTTTTTGTCCCACGCTTTTGAAAAAAAATAATCGCACCAATTTGCTCAGGGTTCAAAGGTTTAAATACTTTCGATACTTAAAAGGCTTCTGAAAGCAGCGCAAGAAAAGTGATGTCGCTCCACGTTTCACAGGGTTAAAGCGGATATTCGTAGAACTTGTTCAAACCAAAATTTAAGGGCTCTTTTTCTGAGTCTGACATTTGAACATTTCAACCTTTAGTCATGAAAAGATATCGCCATCAGTATATTTTGCAGCATGAGAAAGGTTTCATGTTTCTGGATTTTGTCACTTCTTATATTTCTTTTTTTCTGGCTGCCAATATTATATATATTTCAGTATGTATATACAGTATATATATATTACTATATAACAGTTTCTGTTTGCAGTGAACTCATGGATGCACAGACAAATTGAATTGAATTACAAACACTAAATAAAACGAGCATTTTTCATCATGCTTTCCATGTGGATTTATGCACATCTGGGAATGATGTGACCTCCTGCATGTTTAATTTCCACTGACTCTAAAAACATTTCATGTGCTTCATGTCTGCGTTCAGGTCTGACAGAGTTATGAATCAGAGAAGAAATGTGATTTTGACACAAATTGCAGAAATTGGGAACTAAGAGGTTCTAAAGTACCATAATTGCCTCCATAAGCTGTGTGTCACAGTCGCTGCTGCTGCTGCTGAACGTGCTGGTGAACGAGCCAAGTCGCCGCTCAGACCGAAATAACAAACGTCACGTTGTTTCAGAACATCAGCACGCGCCATCCTGATGTTTTAAATTTAGGTCTGAACACTTCATGAAGATGTCATCAGTGTTGGATCCATCGTTAAATGACCTGAGGAAGCATTAGCTGAGCTCGGATCCTGTTGTCTGTGTGTGTGTGTGTGTGTGTGTTTGTGTGTGTGTTTGTGTGTGTGTGTGTGTGTGTGTGTGTGTGTGTGTGTGTGTGTGTGTGTGTGTGTGTGTGTGTGTGTGTCTGTGTCTGTGTCTGTGTCCATGTCTGTGTGCAGCTGGGAGCAGGGCCCCTGGACGCAGTGCTCTGTGTCCTGCGGTGAAAATGGTGGCTGGCAGGATCGCAGCGTGCTGTGCGTGGAGGAGGACACCCACGGACAGTTCTCGCAGGTGGAGGAGTGGAAGTGCACCCACTCCCCTCGACCAATCACCAGACAGATCTGCAACGTCTTCGCCTGCCCGCAGTGGGTGGCCATGGAGTGGTCTCAGGTCAGTGAGTCCCACAGAATAAAGTATGAAAGGACTTTTGGAGGCCAAATATTCACCTGTTTTTCTTTAGTCTTACTTTTCTCTTTCTTTAGTTACCTTATCATTTGTACCCCCCCCACAAAAAAATTAAATATAATGAGTGTTTTATATATATTTTTAACAAAAATTTTTAAATCGACAATTATTTTTAGCACTGAAATGATTTGCAGATTTAGCGATTAGTGGATTAACAGTAATCAGCAACAGTTTTGATATCTGATAAATCATTTAAGATAGTGTGGTTTGGACTTCTCAGATACAAAAATTTGCAACTCAGTCACCAGAACAAATTTTAAACCTTTCTTCAAATGTTACATTTGTACGTTCCATATATTAAATTTGTACATTTTTTTGTCATTATGTAGAGGATATCTTAAAACGGCATTTTTTCTATGTTTCAGTTTTCAGTTATGTGTTGTGACGCTGTGGTTAACGTGTGGTTGGTTTTAGGCACAAAAGCTACATGTTTAGTGTTAAAACAAGATTATGTTTTGGCTTTAAATACTCGATTTGGTTGCGACAAACTCAGCTGTAAATGTCCCGATCTGTTTTATTGCCAAAAATTAGGCAGGAAATATCACAACTTCTTATAAAAAAAAAACACTTGGTTTTGTCACAACAAACACAACTGAAAATGTCCTGATGTTTTGTTTTAAAATACTCTTTTTTTTATTGACAAAAATAAGTTGGGAAAAGAGTCAATGTCTTGATAAAAAAAAAACTGATTTTGTCACCACAAACACAGCTAGAAATGTCCCAACATCTATTTAAAAGTATGTTTTTGTCACCATAAACATAGCTGGAAATGTCCCGATGTCCTGTTTAAAAATACTTTATTTTATTGCCACAAATTAGGCGGGAAAAGTCCCAACATCTAGTTAAAAATACGTGGTTTTGTCGCCACAAACACAGCCAACGTTTTGTTAAAAATACTTTCTGCAACCAGCTGGAAATAGCCTGATGTCTTGTTAAAAAAAATAAAAAATAAAAAAAATTGACCACAAACAGGGCTGGAAACTTCCTGACGTTATGTTACGTTTTTGTAATTTATTGGTCTAAATCGGAGGCAGTCATCTCTCCATCCCCTCCTCCGCCTGACGACAAACTCAGCTTGTGTACATGTAAAATCAGAGCTACGTCACTTAAAATATGTACATAGGATACATATGAAACATACAAATGCAACACATCAGTGGTTTGCAGAAACGCACAATGCCGACGTTTTATCCTGTCGCCGCTGATTGCTGCTTTTCTCTGTCTCATATCACGATGATTCGCTATTTTGGAGTTTTGGTTTGTTGGTCTGACATTACAAGCAATCTGAGCATTTAACTTTGGACTCTGGAAAACTATTTTCAGCATTTTAACTAAATCACTTAATCCAAAATAATTGAGAGATTAATCCTGCGGTTCTCAACCCCGGAGCTCGGGACTCCCAAAGAGGGGAACACGATCAATCTAAAGGTTCACGAGATGATTAACACGGGAAGAAAAAAGAAAACGACGTTTCTGCTACACTGAGATATGTTTATTTTAACAGGTTTTTCTCTACTTCTTAAACAACACTGAATTGTTTCATTTCATCTCTGTTCAAATAGACTGAACTGCCCTCAGCCGGTAGATTTACAAACAGGCGGCATCACAAATAGACCTGAAGAGTCACGAGCCACAAAGGTTATGAAACAACTGTCATGTCTGATGCTGTTTGTGAAGTGGACAGGTTGTGAGGTAACGTGTGTGTTTCCGTCCCGCTGCAGTGCACAGTGACGTGTGGGCGTGGCCTGCGTTACCGGGTGGTTCTGTGCATCGACCATCGCGGGCAGCACATCGGAGGCTGCGAGGCGTCGCTCAAACCTCACGTTAAAGAGGACTGTCTGGTCCCCATCGCCTGCCACAAGCCACGAGGTAGGACACTAATAACTCACAGAGAGAGGGGTGTGTGTGTGTGTGTGTGTGTGTGTGTGTGTGTGTGTGTGTGTGTGTGTGTGTGTGTGTCAGTTTATTTGTGCTGCATTGAAACACCTTTCACAAGATATTTTAACCTTTGAAACCTGAGTGAATAAATAATGATAATAATAAAACAATTTATTTATAGAGCACATTTCACAATACCAAAAGACACATAACAGAAACAAAAGCAAAGTCAATTAAAAGTCAGTAAAAACCAGATGTAATAAACAAAGACATGTAAAAAAGACATGAGAAAAACAGTCAGTGAGCAACTTGGAGAGAAATGTCGCACAGATTGTGAGAATTTAGTGACAAGAAAATGACATGAAAATTAGTTTTTACAAAAGGGGGAGGATTATTAGAAAATTATAGAAAAAGAAAAAAGAAAAAAACAGAAAATGGTAATTATTCATTATATACTGAGAATTTTGTCACAGAACAAAAACATACATTTATATATTTTCAATTTTCTTCACTTTTTAGGGACATTTTCTTGTTTGTTTTAGGTTTTCGCTATTTTTTCTTGGAACTTTTTGCTAATCTCTTGCTAATTTTGAAGCCATGTTTTGTTGAGTTGTTCATCGCCTTTTCTGGTTGTTTTAAAAGAAATCAAACCAATTTGCTCAGGTTTCAAAGGGTTAAGGAAGCTGAGACCATAATGGACAAGCGTTTGAAGCTCATAAATGTCTTCAGTTTTTGACATATAGACATTCTTCTTTTGGATAAAAGAAGGAATTTATTAGTACCAGAAGGCTAAAATTTGCACCAACCCACTTACCAGGAAAAAAATGCTGGCGTTGTACGTTTCTGTAAACCGTGGATACGTTCGTGGATATTTTGTAACTTCTGTTCCAGCAACACTGAGGCTAACATTTACTTTTACCTTTAGGCACAAAAATCACTAGTTTAAGGTCAGGAAAAGATCACGTTTTGGCTTGTAAAACCCAGAGGGAGCAGAATCCCTGCTGGAAAAGCAGAAATATCTTCCTAAAAAACAACCACTTCTCATCAAAAATTAATGTTTGGAGCCTGAAAAAGTCACTGGAAGAACAGCAGTGTCTCGCTAAATCACAGTCGGTTTTGTCGTTTGTTGGTGTTGAACAGTGGTCTGCAGGTTTGCAGGCGGTTTTTCTAGGCGACACGAAATCCACCAGTCAGCTCATTTAAAGCGTCACTTTAAAAACGTTCATATGATAATATAAAACATGCAAATGCTATGTATCGGTTGTTTGCAGAATCGTACAATGCCAGTTTCATGCATTATTGTGCTTTTTATGCACCAAATTCTGCCTTTTCTGCAACAATTAATGGTGTAAAAGCGCATCTCTTCTTTCATTTTTTTTAAATGGGGGAGATAAATGCACGTTTTAAATATTGAGGGTGATGTGTCTCATGTATCCTCCCTGAAATCTATGCATATGAATAAAAGTGATCTTATATTCTTTACCTTACTATTTCATGCTTATACCACAACATCAACCCCATTATTGTAAAGTATATGGTATAAATGGCATGTGCATTTTTCCAGAAAAATAAAAAAGTCATAACTTGGCATCGCATTGGATACTTTATATCATCTGCACTCTGAAAAACACACAGTAGAACTGCATAAACAAAAGTATTTGGTTACATACAAAACTACATCTCCAGACCATGCAGTACTAAAACTTTATAGGTACAAGCAACATACTGATATAATCCCAAGGTCAATTTAAAATATGAGCTGAATAACACACATTATATAGAGCACAAATATAATATAACATGTGTTCATACATTTCTTTTTTCCATGAGTTCTCATGAGTGTGTGTACTCTACAAGTGTGTGATATATGGTCGGCTGAACAGCACTGCAGCTGTGAGTCAGGGCTCTTTTTCATTAGCTGTGGTGTGTGTGTGTGTGTGTGTGTGTGTGTGTGTGCGTGCGTGCGCGTGTGTGCGTGTGTGTGTGTGTGCGTGCGTGCGTGTGTGTGTGTGTGTGTGTGTGTGTGTGTGTGTTGTCCTCAATGCCCACAGTCGCCGCCTTCACCATAAAACCAACAGGCTTCATTTGCATCAGCTTCCATCATGTGACCCTGATTTATGATCCGTCCTCCACCACAGACGAGCATCTCTGCTCATTAAACTGCTGGATTCTTTAAAAGCTCGTCATTTTCTCCCAAAAGTAGCTCATAGTTTTCATGCATGTGCACTATGTGCCTCTAAATGCCAGTTAACCCTTTGAAATATAGATACGGCATCAGTTTTATTGCGCTGCATTCAGGGGCCTTTCACAAGCATTTAAACCTTTGAAACCTGAACAAATTGTTTGATTTCTTTTAAAATTGTGGAGAAAAAGAAGCAATGAGCAACTTGTCAATAAATTACAAGAATTACATAAAATTAGTAAAAAGTGACAAAGAAATGACCTGAAAAAGAGGGGGAAAATGATCAGAAAATTGTTTTTAAAAAAAACACTTGGTAAAAATGTAAAGAGAATTACTTATATTTATCTTTAATAATTATGTTACAAAGATATATCTATATATAGCTAGTAGCGCTTTTTTCAGTCATTTCCTTTTTTCTTTTTCTTTTTTTTACTTTTCTTTGATGCAAGTTTTTTGTAACTTTTACAAATTTTTGCTGTCTTTTTTTTCTTTCTTTTTTTGTGGGGGGGGTCTTCTCGTAAAGTTGCTCCTTGCTTTCTCTAATGTTGCCAAAAAAAGACCAGTTTGGTCAAGTTTCAAAGGGTTAAGTGCTTTTTCACAACAATAGAGAAGTTGATATTAAAACGCGCATTAGCCACCTTAAAAAAATGCCTCCCTAAAATATACAATATCTGTCTAAGCAGATGCTGTATTGAGTGTTTTTTTCCTGCAAATGTCCAAAAAAGACATCTATATGACGTATGTAGTACAGATGTCTTTCAGGACATTGTATACGTATCTTTTCTGGACGACATAGATGTCTTTTATGGACCACACAGATGTCTTTTCTGTATGACATAAATGTCTTCTTGTAGTCATATAGATGTCTCCTGGATGCCATACAAATGTCTTTTCTGGACGTCATATAGATGTCTTCTGAACATCATGTAGATGTCTTCTGGACACCATGCACATGTCTTTTCTGGATGACATATAGATGTCTTCTGCACGTCTTATAGATGTCTTTTCTAGACGTCATATAGATGTCTTTTCTGGACATCATGTAGATGTCTTTTCTGGATGTCATAGATGTCGTTTCTGGACGTAGTATAGATGTCTTCTGCACGTCTTATAGATGTCTTTTCTAGACGTCATGTAGATGTCTTTTCTGGACGTCATACAGATGTCTTCTTTGGACGTGTTATAGATGTCTTTTCTGCACGACACAAATGTCTTCTCTGGACGACACAGATGTCTTCTGCACGTCTTATAGATGTCTTTTCTAGACGTCATATAGATGTCTTTTCTGGACATCATGTAGATGTCTTTTCTGGATGTCATAGATGTCGTTTCTGGACGTAGTATAGATGTCTTCTGCACGTCTTATAGATGTCTTTTCTAGACGTCATGTAGATGTCTTTTCTGGACGTCATACAGATGTCTTCTTTGGACGTGTTATAGATGTCTTTTCTGCATGACACAAATGTCTTCTCTGGACGACACAGATGTCTTCCTGCCGTCATGCAGATGTTTTTTCTATACAACAAGTAGATGTCTTTTCTGGATATCATACAGATGTCTTTTCTGCGTGACATATAGATGTCCTCTGGACATCAAACATTTTGGTTTAACATGTTTGCCGGTGTTACAGCTGCTAACAGAAGTTTCTGGCCCAAACAGCTGACCGACAGTCGATCAGAAATGTAGCGCCAAAGGAAAAGGCTGAGTGACGGTGGTAAAGCGGTGAAAATACTCTGAAGTAGAGTTTCTGAGTACTTTGTCCACCACTGGATACTGTCGAAACTGTGTTATTAGTTGACTGACAGTGTGTCTTCATCTTTTGTTTTGAGTAATGATATTCTGCAAGCTGACAATTTGCATAAAATCTTTTTAAAAACACATTTATAGAGGGGAAAAGTGCTCGAGGCTGGAGGTTTTAGGTGCAATGAGCACAATCAAGCCTCGCTGTGGGTGAACTGCTTTCTTTTTTTCATGTAAATGAGCTCGTTTTCTCCAGAGTGGATCGAGCAATTAACTCAGGCACAAAACAACTTACAAGAGGGTTTTAATCAATATCTTGTTGTTGTCATTTTACATCAGATGTTTTATTATTATGCAGTACGTCAGTGCACACTTATTTTGGCCTGTCACTCGCCTCCTGCTGGGACCTGCTGTGAGGAGGCTCCGAATCCTGCAGCAGACACGATGACTGATGTTACGAAACTTTTGGTCCAGTTCGGAATAATTTCCTGCTTTGAGGTTCTTGATGAATAAATGTCCTTATCAGTGGTGTCAGACTGGGACTTTTCTGTCTCTGCCAGAGTCCCTGCCAGTGGAGGCCAAGGTGCCCTGGTTAAAACAAGCCCACGAACTGGAGGAACAGCACACTGCTACAGAGGACCCCACGTGAGTACACACACACACACACACACACACACACACACACACACACACACACACACACACACACACACATTAAGACATAAACAACATGCATTATCCTCGCTTTTGAAGTCCTACTGTTGTGCTTTCTTTTTAAATAAGAAAATCTGAATCTAAAAGTGGAAAAAAACCCTGTATTATTATGCCTCCGTGCCAGCAATAGCCGAGGCCGGAGGCATTAATATTTCGGGGTCGCCCAACCATATGTAAAAAAAAAACCAAAACGTACATCCAGCTCGGCCATTCTCATGAATGCGATATCTCAAGAAGGCCTTGAGGGAAATTCTTTAAATTTAGCCCAAACATCCACTTTGGATGAAGAATGACATTTTTTCTTATAATTTTCTTGTACTTTTTTTTGGTTTTTGCCAGTGTCTTGCTCATTTTCCATCATTTTTTTTCTTCTGTTGCTCATTGCCTCCTTTTCATATTTTCAACAGAAAACAAGCCAAATTGCTCAGGTTTCACAGGGTTAATTTGAAGTTAGACAGCCATCTCTGCTTCCTGTTTTATAAAGTTTGCCGTGCACTGAATGACAGGGCGTTAGGTTTGGACTCTGGTTTATGCCCACGAGCTGACCATAAAGCATTAGTCATTTTCTCTCTCAGGTTTTTTTTAACCTCTTTGGCGCAGTTGCTCTGCAAGGAGAAAATATTTTTTATAGATATGAGAAGAATCTCCTCAAAAACGTCAGTGGCTCTTTCACAATGTGCAGTGTGCAAAAAGAGATCATTCGACGACATTGAAGTCAGACTCGACCTGTAAGATTGTCATTGTGACTTTTACATAAACGTGACTGCAGGGTGAATATTTAAAAAAAAAAGAGAACGACGTGAAATTGTGCACATGCATGCAGGCTATACATTGTCATGCAGTATAAACACTCTCTTTATTTATGTTATATAATCATTTTCAGGCACGTAGCTCTTCACACACACACACTCACACCCAGATTATCCGTGGCTGTGTGAATGTGTCCGGCTCTGTTTCCTCTCGTTTCGTGGCTGATGATAAGCATGTGATTATTGCCTGCTGCTCCGGGCCTGGTCAGCTCTGATAGCCTCCCTGGGATCCATCAGCTCCCAGAGCTCACACACACCTCAAACACTTTGCACACACACCTACAGCCGGCCCCGGCAAATCTTCGTCACATGCAGCCGGGCAAATCTTATGTAAGCCACATTAATTTGATGAGCATGTGAAGCTCAGCTCCGGTGGTTTCTCTGCATGCTGATGGTATAATCCAGCATAAATCAGTCTAGTTTAACACAGTGTCCAACACGTAGCGGCGGTAGGTTTGACGAAAGCTCTGAAAGGTTTGTAGCATGATGCCTAATCTCTGTAAACAGATATCTGCGTATGTTTGTAGAATCTGTAGGCAATAAGACACGATTTTGGTATCGGAAGCAATCTTGTTTCCATTTCTTGTCCACGTAGGTTTGAGCGATCTAATCGGAGCGTGATTTGGTTGCATGCAGGTAAACAGTCTGAATGGAGAACAAAACAGGCGGAACGTGTTGACTGAAATGCAATCTCATAACAAAAGCATGCATATTTTTAATCTGATGTTTGATTCCTTCCAACAACAAGCAGAACAACATGTAAATCTGCAGAGATCACAGCAGAGCCGTGACTTAGGGACAGTTCTGTAGCTGCGCTGCTTCCTGACAGTTTGGGGAACGTTCCTCTCTTTAGTTCCACTAGAACTCAAACATTATTTTCGGCATTATTTTTGTACAATTTAAGTTGACATAAGAAGATAAGAGGGGAAAAAAAACAAAATACACAAATTAAATTGATTTTGCTCTTGAAAATGACTTTGTTAATAAAAAATGCGATTTTCCAGATTTTTGTCTGAAATGTAGTTTTTTTTTTTTTAATGAAAATGCATGGCATCTCTAAAAATCAGCAAGAAAATTGATAAATAAATGCAAAATACAGCTATTTGAAATTGTATATGTCCATCCTCTAAAGCCAAAATAAATAACCTAAGTCCCTCCCTTGAAAAATGATTTGATATGCCTCCACCTTTTTGTACCCACCCCCCCTACACACACAAATATTTAAATATTTAAACTAAATATTTAAATATTTAGTTCTAATCCTGTTCTGAATTCGTCATTCTTCAAACTAATATATTTATATTTCAAATAGCTATTTGAAATAGAACTGAGTATCAGTTGTTGTTTCAGAGAATGGTCTTCAAAATTTGCCTTAAAGTCACGGAAAAGTCACGTAAAAATGTGTGTGAACCCTGATAAAGCCCTTGTAATAATGTTTTTTTTTTGCTCACTTTGACACATTTTTGAACTATTAAGAAAGATAAATGCATGCAGAGTGCGGTGCAAAGAGAGAGCGATCTGCAGGAGGTCACACTGTGATCAGATCTCAGTCAGGTGTAAAATGGCACCTTTGCAATTTGGCCACATATTTACGAAAACAACGCACTCAACATACTGCAAGGTCACCTTGCTCCTCCTCTTCCTGCTATTTCAAACCGCCTCTCAAAAATAACAACAACACACAAGTCCGTCCTCTGCAAAGGGAGAATAAGAAGAGCTCATACAACGGCATCTCTTCAGGAAACTCTCCGGGGATCGCAGTGACGTGTGAGACGAGGCTTTACCTGATTGATTTAGGTAGCTGAGCATTAATGAGCGTCAATATGCTTTTTTTGTCTCTGATGTCGGGCAACCAATTTATCGTCCCTTAAGAGTTTCCTGTGTCGCCTTTCTTGACCTCATTTACATATCAAAATCTGATCCCTCTGCAGGCAGAATCAAGATAAACGAAAACAGATTGCTTGTTAATAAGGATGGAAGTCCATATCTATGTAATGAACGTGCTCTCGACAGACAAAAGGATTGTTTTTCTCCGCTCATTTGTGCAGTTTTTCCTCTGTGAGTCTGTGCGGCTGAGCTTGAATCTACCTCTCAGTGATAGGACTGTCTGCGTGAACGTATTTCAGCTCCCCTCAGGAGAGCCCTGCAGAGCGTCTGACCTCCAGGGAACCTGTCTCTCTCTCTCTCTGCTCACCTCCGCTCAGCTGCTCTAACAAGCTCGCTGTCACACATTACCTCTGCTGCATCTGCCAGTCAGCAGCTTCAGGGTAAAGCAGCTGGAGTTTGCAAGAGACACAGTGAACTGAAGCAAATTAAGTTTTCAGCATCGACATCGCTGTGTAAGATTGTATATAAAGGCACAGTTCACCAAAAAGTAGTAGTAGTAATAGCTCTGGTGTGAGTTTCAGAGTGTTGGAGATATCGGCTGTAGAGATGCCTGCCTTCTCTCCAATATGTAGATTTAATCTAGGTCACTCTACAGTTAACATTAATACCATATTACACTTTACATGTGATCAAAAATTGATATTTGATATGTGAATTAATGTAAAAAGTTTTTTACTATTGACTTTTGACCGCCATGTTTATGCATTTATGACGTCAAGTCAGCAACTGGTGTTATAAAATAATGTTGTTATCGATGTTAGTATACTCGCCTGGCATGCTTTACAGTTAAAAGTTTGCTTGCTTGCTAATATATGCAGATGCTAAAATGTGCAACTGCTAAAAACGTCAAACGTCACAACTCAGTGATTCGGGTATCATCGAAATTTCCGATTTCCTACTTGTAATTACGACTTTGGAGGGTCGTTTATGTGCTCAGAACTAATCCAAGGAGCACGTGAAGGCAGCATTAGAGGGACACAGCTTTAAAGATTTAAGCTTCTTTTTATGCTTTCCTCTATTCTAAAATACAATTTGTGTAGAAAAAACTAATTCTTATTCTACAAAATATTCCATACACCATATTTTTGGATGTTTCCGAGGTGCACATGAAGGATATGTCCTCTGCCTCTGTGTTCAGGTTCGTACCCGGGCCCTGGTCCCCCTGCAGCACCACCTGTGGGCCCGGCAAGCAAACTCGGGAGGTAAAGTGTCGGGTGCTGCTCTCATTCACCAAGACGGAGGTGGACCTTCCAGAGGAGGAGTGTGGCGAAGACAGACCCCAGCTGGAGAGGCCCTGCATCCAGGGACTGTGTACCAAAGTCCCAAGCATCTCCGCAGGCCTCCAGGAGCAAGGGGCCCCGAACACACAGACGGGGGAAGTGTACAGCTGGGACTACAGGGGCTTCACCACCTGCTCAGCTACGTGTGCAGCTGGTAAGGTTTCTGGAATAAACGTCTGCAGTTGAAATGCTCCGGACTATTCTGTCCATGCCTATTGTCCAACGGGTCCTTGTCTGTGTCCTCCGTCCAGGGAAGCAGACAGCAGTCGTGAGGTGTGTTAACAGGAAGCAGGGTGAGGAGGTGGAGGACTCTCAGTGTGATTCATCCAGCCGGCCGACAGTAATGATCCGCATTTGTAACCCTGAGCCGTGCCCCCCAAGGTGAGAGACCACAAGGTCGCAAGCCAAGTAGAAAGCTAACTGACCCAGAAGAATCACAGCGCAGTGAGGGGCCGCTCCGCCTGGAAGCTCGAGAACGCTCTGTGCTTGTGCCCAGTTTAACTTTGACCTCTGTATCACACGCATGAATGTCAGTGGCTGATACAAGGATGAGTTGTGCAAAGTTTCAAGTGAGCCAGGTTAATGACTGCTGAAAGACAACAACGACTGTGTGTCTGCAGTTTTTGAGGCTCAAAAAATGGGGTTTTTGTAGAAACCCATCTATGTTTTTCCAGCGGCTTTTTAGGTCCTAATGTGACTGTTTTGTAGCAACCTGTCAGTGGTTTTCCAACAGGTTTTAAGCCTGCAGTCATGGATGTTTTGTAGCAATCCATCAGAGCTTTTTAGGTTTGAAACCTGCGTGTTTTGTAGGAACCCGTTTGTGTTTTTCCCAGCAGTTTCTTTGGCTCCAAAGATGTCTCTTTTGTAGGTAACTGTGCAGTTTTCCAGTGATTTTAGGCTCAAAACATAGGTGTTTTGTAGCAACCATTTACCTCTTTCATCTGGTTTATGGCTCCAACACATGGGCTTTTCTGTAGCAACCAATGTATTTTCTCCAGCAATGTTTAAAGTTCTAAATGTGGATGTTTTGAAGTGACTCATCGCTGACAGACTCCAAACATGGGTGTTTTGTAGTGAACCATTGGTTTCCCAGGAGCTTTTTAGGCTCCAGTTATGAGTGTTATGTACCAACCTGTGTGGTTGTTTTTTTCCAGCAACTTCTTCGGTTCCAAATGTGGGTTTTTTGTCATAACCGTCTGCTTTTCCAGCAGCTTTTTTGGTCCCAAACATGGTTGTTTTGTAACAACCCATCTGGTTATTTTTTCAGCAACTTTTTAAGTTCCAAACATGGCTGTTTTGTGGTGACCCATCTACGTAGTTTCAGTGACTTTTTAGGCTTCCAAGGTCGGTGTTTAGCAATTCATCAGTGGTTTTACAGGATCTATTTAGGCTCCTAGTTGTTTTGTAGTGACCTGACTGTGTTTTTCCAGCAGCCTTTTAGGCTCCAAATGCAGGTGTTTTATAGCGACTTGTTTGTGTATTTCCAGCTGATTTTTTTTGGCTCTAAACATGGGTTTCTGAAGCAACCCATCTGTGCTTTCCAGCAGCTTGTAAAGCACTACATGTAGGTGTTTTGTAGCGACCGGCCACTGTTTTTCCGGCGAGGATAGTGCTGTGAAAAGTGGTTGTTTGGTACTTGACACTGGGAGCGTGGGGCTATTGACACATATTGTAGCTGACCCAAGTGCAATTAAAACACCATTGCAAAGCATTTCTATCCAGCCACTGAGCTTAAATCACAGAATAATGATGAATAACAGCAGCAAACCGTGGATGTTTTATGTCATGCATTAATCCAGAATCAGTATATTAATTTAGGTACAGCACAGTTCTGCAATCACATTTTTTTCAGCTGCCAGAAGGTAAGACTTTGCTACACTTTCCCCAAATGACCTTTCAGAAATTTACCTAGGTCACAATATTTAAAACTCAGCACATTTCAGAGTTGAGTTTCAAAGAGGGTTGAATTAAATATCACCAGTAAACTGCCCTTTGAGGCAAAATCATGACATGTGAAAATTGACTTGACCTAACTAAATTGGGTGGAAATTTTGGGTTTGGGTGGTACTTCTGGGTGCTACACCACAATCAGGGAGTGTATCGCAAAGATTCCCGCTGTGTGTGCCAGCGCTCAATGAGCAGGGAACAGGAGCTCATGTTTCTTTCCACAGCTTAATGAGATTTGAACAGAGGGAGGAAAAAGGCCTCTGAACATCAAAGCTGATGTCAGCAGTCTAAACCCAGAAACCAGGAGATAAGGATCGCACAGCCAGGCCCTTAATTACTTTAGCTGTCCTTAGAATTTGACTCAGTAATTTGTACCATACACACCAGGCAGGTGTTTCCAATGTCATCAGCAAACTCCTCTGTGCTTTATTCTGTAC
Source organism: Plectropomus leopardus (assembly GCF_026936395.1). NCBI lineage: Eukaryota > Metazoa > Chordata > Actinopteri > Perciformes > Serranidae > Plectropomus > Plectropomus leopardus. The sequence continues at coordinate 3,572,981 of NC_142176.1, read as the reverse complement.
TCTTATGCCTTCTTACATGCACGGAGAGCAGAAACGTTGCTCTGAGAATTAACCATACATTTTGAAACTGTAAATCATTTCCCCCCATGTTAGAATAACTTGGGAATGAAGTTCATTGATGGATTTCAGAGGAAAACTAAACAGAGCTGCCTGCATCAGTTTGAATAAACACTGGGATTACGGCTGGGAGTGCAGTCGGAGAGTTTGGGACTTTTGCAAAGGGCTGTTTCTTTGTAGACTGATTTATAAGCCATATTTGGCCTTCCAAAACAAGCTCTACCTTACTGAGTAAACACAATAAGACGTGCAGTCAGACTGGAGCTGGTGGATGGTTGGGTTGGTGAGGAAACATGAGTAGACTGTGTGGCTCCTGGGTACAGAAGAGACCTTTACAGCAACACAAATATTTATTTGGCCGAAAAAAAACAATATGCATTCATGGTAAAACATGCTAGCTGAAGGATACATTTATGAACTTTTCAGTTTTTTATCCCACCTAAATGCACATGTATGTGTGGTGCATTTCACTTGCTTTTCATTATTTATTGTTTTGAATAATTTTTGGCTGTGTTGATGCATATGGCATGGATTTAGGCAAGATTTTGTATTTTTGTTTAACCTTAGATTTTCTAGCTCAGCTGCTACAATAAGTCTGAATTACACTGTGCAAGAAAAATTGGTACAACAAAAAAAATTCCCAAAACGCACCATATAAACCCATTCAAACTGCAATTTTTGATTCCACAGCCATCAAAGCGTAAAAACATGCACTGTAATATTTCTTGATGTCATTCTGGGCTTTTGCCTTGGAATTTGTAATTTTCACTATATTGAAAATAATTCATTTGTTATCTTATTTTTGTTAGTTTTTCCCTCTAAAAACATAGTGGCATCATGACAAAAATGATAATTGAATATAGGATATGTATGATTAGGACTGATGTTGGTTAAAAAAATAAACACAGTGAAAGTAGAAAATAATATTAATGTATAACATTTTTTTATAGCCCTATGATGAAAAGCGCATTTTAAGCGGTATAAGTGTATTTTATACTGCATAAAAAATAATAATGTATAAAAATTAAAATTTCTGCATATATCACTGACAAATTTCCCAGACTGTGATAATAAAAAATAATCTACTTAGCATGTAGTATTTAAAAAACAATAAAATAAAAAAGTAGTTGCTTTAGTCCAAACCACTACTTCCTATGACCCCAACCAGAGCATGCAAGTGAGCGGGAGCATTTTTGGATGGGGTGCAAAGACGACTTTTAAAACGCTGCAGCGCCACTTCCTCCTGCTACAGTTTCACTGCGCTGCTGCTCACAGCATGAGTTTTAACTGAGCTGGGTTGTGGTTTTATAAATGAATCAAAATTATGTGTTTAAAGTGGCCTGGGATGAAACCGGGAAAGTGTTTAAACTAAAAATAAAATGCAGCACATTTACCCCTCCGCCCCTGCTGAAGCTCCGACTGCAGGTCAAAGGCAGCGGCAGAGCAGATTGGGGTCTGTTCATGGCAGACTTTGCTGTCGTCTGATATCGAGGCATCAACATCAACTCAAAACTGTTTCATTACAGCTAAAAACTCCTTGTAGTTATATATCAGTTCACTCCCATGTTTTGGTGCAGTTGGTGTTCACACGCGATGCGTACTGACCAGAGTACATTTGAACCGTGCTCAAGAGGACTATTTTAACACCTTGAAACCTGCCCAAATTGGCTTGTTATCTTTGGCAAGACAGTGACGAGCAACTTAACAACAAATTGACAAAAACTTGCCAAGAAATTAACAAAAGGTTAAAGAAAATTAACTGAAAATAAGCAAAAAGACAAAAAAGAAATAAAAGCAAAATGGGAGCAGAGGGGGTTGATATTTTTATATTAATACTTCGGGGTTAATATTTCTGGTTTTATTGTATGAAGCACTCTTTGTACAGATTTTACAGTTTTGCTTGTATGAAAAGTGCTATATAAATTACAAATAACAGCTTATTGATCTGATTGGCTTTAAATATGTAATTAAGAATTCAAAAAATATTAAATACCCCCCCCCAAAAAAAAGATTTCTGATCATTTCCTTGTCAAGTTTTACTCTTTTTTGCAGTTTGCCTGACATTTCTTGTTATTCTTATTCTTCTTATTATTCTTATATTTTTTCCCATGTTTCAGAAATTTAACAAAAGGCGTTAAAATGCAACATAAAAACACTTTTGTCGATCCAGGTGTTAAAGGGTTAAAGTGGACTTGGCGTGTGCCGCGGTACAGCACACTGTGCTCACACTGATCAAACCAACTGGACTTTGGGGTCAGGTACTCGAATCGGGCCACGGTCCCTGAGGTGAAGGCTCCCTCCTTCTGATGTAGACGAGGTGCTGAACAGAACCAAGGATTCAATAATGACTTGGCCAGATGCCTCGCTTTTAAAACTTTCCAGCTCCGGAGTCCAGAGTTGGATTTACCCACCTCTGTCCCGGTCTGATGTGAGGCCAGCAGGCAGGTCAGTGGGTGTATTAGTGGCAGCCTGCGCCTTATTTTGGCCTCTTGTCCCTCTGGCCGTGCTGGGGATTCAGGCTGGATTCTCCTGCTGCTCTGGGAAAATGATTACCATGCAGCTAATAATACACAGCTCCACAGTAAGCTGCACACACAAGCGAACGGTCGAAAACAGTACATGACTTTAATACAAAGCTCTGGCAGGAAGCATAACTGCAGTCCTTGATCTTATTTTCACAAATCTTTCCCCGATTACGGACTGACTAGAATGCCATCATTTACTTTGCTGTGACTTCTTGCTTTTTTCAGGCCTCGGTGCTGCAAAACAGTTGGCAAAACAAGCCGACTGATCTTCCAGAAATCAGTCTCTAAAGCAGTCAAAGCTCCTTCTCCGCTTTTCAACACTCTGATTGCTCACTTTGATCTGAGGCATAATGCCGAAAAGACTTTGAAAGGCATTGGAAATACATGGAAACTGATCAAAACTCAGATCTTTCTCGTCCGGTTTCAGCGCTCTCTGCTGTAGCTCTGCTCTCCGTCAGTCGGCAGCTGTCTTTCTGTATACAGCTTTATGAAAAGTTGTGCAAAGTTAGCTGTCTTAGTCATCTGTCAGTGTTAATTCTGACAGCAATTAAGATTTAGTCTTAGTCTTGAGGCAAAAACACTAGTTGTTAGTTGTTAACTTGTTAGTTTTAGTCACATTTTGGTCGTTTTTATCCTTCATAGTTTTAGTCTAGTTTCAGTCGATGAAAACTCAAAACGGTTTAGTTGACAAAATTCGAGCATAAAGGTCCAGTGCAATGCAAGCATCAGAACAAACGTTAACGTCATTTCTGCAAATCATGGATGCATTGCATTTGGATATTATGATAAAGCGGACACATCGAAACTTTGTTTCAACCACCCTGTGGTTAACATGTGGTTAGGTTTAGGCACAGAAAACACTTGATTATGGTTTGGAAAAGATCATGTTTTGGCTTAAAATACCCAGTTTTGGTTGCAAATTCCCAGCAGGAAACACAACGCTTTTTGTGGCACTAACCTCACTTGAAAAACAGTGACAGTACATAACAAAACACACACGTGGGTGTAAAAAAGTCATTATAGAAATACAGCAATGACTGTTTGTTGGTCTTTTTATGATTTTTTGGGGTGTTTTGCCGTTATTTTATAGGACAGCTTAAGTGTGAAATGGGTAGAAAGAGGGGATGACGTGCAGCAAAGGGCTGAGGCTGGAATTGAACCTGCAGGCACTGCAGTGAGGACATCACCTCTGTACATGGGGCGCCCGCTTAAACCACCGAGCCACGAGCCCCCCTGTTTGTTGGTCTTGAATGGCGGTCTGCAGCTTTGCAGGCATCACACTAAGTCAGATCATATATTAGGCTACAACACTCTAAAGAGATTGATATGAAACGTGCGAATGTGATGTATTTGTGGTTTGCAGAACTGTACGATGCCAACATTTTCTTTTGGCAGCTGGGCTGTGCCAGATGTATTCTGTGAGCACAGGTTTTGGTCTCTGTGCAGGCACAAACTCTCTGAGATCAAAATACTTGATGCAGCCGCAGAGTCACTGTGCCTGGCTGATGTCTGTCAAGAAATCGTTCCAGCATGTAATTGTCAGCTTAATATTTCCAATTGTGCATTAATTAAACAAATCAGATACAACGTGTAAATTAATCCCCTGTATTTTTTCCACTGCGGCTTGCTGTTTTTCTCCACCTCCAATCCTTCGGTGAAGATGGACTGACCACGTCTTAACTCCAGCTCTCTATGTCACGCACAGACGTGAGACTGATGCGTCTCATCTCACTCTCAGAAAAAAAAGAACATTTACCAAAAAGTGTCTTTCCTTCATGTGGCTCATATCACTTTGAAACTAGTGATAATGACACTATGAAGTTCAGCCAGTAGAGAATCAGAGGACAAGAAGTGTGTGAGGACAATCACAGGACGTCAGTTTGCAATTTTTTAAAAAAGCTGCAGGAACTCAAAAGTGACAAGATGGTTGTAATATTTATGTGCTTAACTGTCCGTTCGTGTGTGTGTGTGTGTGTGTGTGTGTGTGTGTGTGTGTGTGTGTGTATGCGTACGTGTACATGTACATGTAATACATGTTCGTCACTGCATTTCCAGGCAGCAGATGGATATTTGCCCATCTAGTAGTTCTCCAAACTTGAAGCACATCTGATTCACAGTCAGTGATTTACTGCTCTCTCCTCCTCTAATAGACATTTACAGGAAGCAGCTGCAGAGTGCACGGCCTTACATGCACGGGACCTCTCCGTCCCAGGCGCGCGCGCACATACACACACGCACTAATGTAGAACACACAGGGAGTAGTCTGCTTGCTGCCTGAGAGTTTGGGAGACCAACAGTGAGAACACAGTGAAGTGTATAAACTCCCATATTCCCTCATCTACTCTGTCTATAAAACTCTCATACACTCATCCTCTCTCTCTGTGTGTGTGTGTGTGTGTGTGTGTGTGTGTGTGTGACTGCTATACATCATTCTTCTCTGTGGGGATTCATCTCTTTCCTTGTATTCTTGTATTTATTCTGAATTTATAAATTCTAAGAAAGCAAAAAAGACACAACGGCCCTGTATGAGGCCAAGGTTAGTTATTTAAGATATGGACTCATTTTCATCACTGTGTTTAACATGACCGCATTTGAAGACGGCAAATGATCGTGGTTGGGGTTAAAATAAGAGCATTTGTTAGGAAACTCCTTTTAAGTAAATAAATCCGACATATCCGACTGCTCCGGCGCGCGGATATGTGGTACGGCCCGCTCTAGCGCAAACATGTCCGACTGCTCCAGCGCGCGGATATATCCTATGGCCCGCTCCAGCGTGCAAACATGTCCGACTGCTCCAGCGCGCGGACCTGGAGCAGTCGGACCAATAGGCACAGAGGCAGCTATTCAAAGCGCCCATACCACTGATTCATCATATGTACCTGTAAGTCAGGCATCACCAACTTGCGGACCGTGGTCCGGATCCGGACCAAAACTTTGTCTTATCCGGATCCGTGGTCAAGTTGCAATAAAATGTAAGAATGAGAACAATATTTTTCAAAGAGTAGTGCTGGGCAATTAATCGAAAAACAATCAAAACTGACAACCAGAACCTGTAACTGACATAATCTTGCCCATGTTGGGTACTTCGGCTATTTAAAAATCTGCCCTGACATTATATATCTTCTAGTGATTGATATCACAAAGGAATGATGCTGGACGGCTTCATTCTCAGATACACGTTGCTCTGATTCTTTCTAACTCGGCTCTATACTTTCAGTTTCTCCCACACAGCGTAGGTGGAAAGAGACAAGGCACAAAGAAGAGCTGTATCAGGGTCGAAAATGTGCCACAAAGGTGTCATTTAATACTAGAGCTGAAAATGGGAAATGTATCACTTCCATTTCCTCGGTCCGTCTTCTAGAAAGAGCTTGCGTGGTGATGTTAGTTTTTTTCTGACCTGCTCCATTCTTCATTCTCTGCAGATGGGAGGTGACAGCGTGGACCGGCTGCTCGGCGTCCTGCGGCGTCGGCATACAGACCAGGAGTGTGTTTTGCATGCGTCTGCTCTCAGTGGACCAGCAGGATATTCTGACTGTTTCAGAGGACGAGTGCAGGGAGTTCAAACCCGCCATCCTGCAGCCCTGCAACCAGGTGGACTGTCCTCCAGCCTGGGAGACCGAACCCTGGCAGCAGGTACGGACTGTGTGTGTGTGTGTGTGTGTGTGTGTGTGTGTGCGTGTGCGTGTGCGTGTGCGCGCGCGCTCATGCATGAGATTGTGTGTGTAATAAAATTGGATTAAAATCCTCTTTTCGAACCTCTGTCTTCTTCTGCCCCCTCCCTGCAGTGTTCCCAGTCCTGTGGGGGCGGAGTCCAGGTGCGGAAGGTCTACTGTAAGCAGCTCCTGTCCACAGGGGCCTACAGGAGGCTGGGGGACAGGTCCTGCTGGGGGGCCAAACCTGCCACTAACAGAGGCTGCAGCACCACTGACTGTCTGCCCTACTTGGCAGGAGGAGAATGGGGAAAGGTGAGAACAAAAGAAACGATGGAGGCGGCAAGCTTTCTGTGTAATTTGACCCAGATCAAGTCTTCATTTATTTAAGTTACTTTTTATTTTTAGCAAAATTATTTCTTTTCAGTGGAATTGCAGCCAAACATGGATTTTCTTGTGGGAGAGATGTAAATGCACATGTTTTTGTGACTTGTTTGGTATTTCAATTTGCAGCATTAACCCTTTAAAACCTGGATCGGTGTCACTTTTCTTGTGCTGCATTAAGACGGCTTTCACAAATATGTAAATTTTTTAACTCAGAACAAATTAGATTGATTTCTTTCAAAAACATGGTGGAAAAAGCAATGAACAACTTGGCAAGAGATGTCCCGCAAATTGTAAGAAATTATTAGATTTAGAAAATTATTTTTTAAAAGCTAGGGGAAAATTTCCAGCGAACTATATTTCTTATTATCGTAGTTATAATTTTAAAATTATTTTACAGAAAAAAATATTATTTTTTATATTTAAGATTATTTTAAGTTTTTTTCACGTAATTTCCATGTTTTGTGTTTGTTTTATTTACTTTCCTGTTTTTTAATTTTTTTTTGTTTGATTGGTTGTAATTTTTTGCTTGTTTTGTTTGTTTGTTTGTTTGTTTTTTGTTTTTTGTTTTGTTTTTTACCAATTTTTAGGTAATTTTCTTGTATCTACTAATTTCTGGGTCATTTCTTCTGAAGTTGCCTTTTAAAAAGAAATCAGGCCATATTGGCTTGGTTTAAAACGGTTAATCAACAGTAACACATCTTGATGGTGCTGACATTTGAGGCAAATTGGTGCAATGTCTTTCAAAATCACTGAGGGATGAGAAATGCAAAGAGCAGCTTGGTAAGAAATGTTCCAATAATTGCAAGAAATTAGTATATTTAGAAAATGATTTTTACAAAAGCTAGGGGCTAAATGTCTAGGAGAAAAAGAAAAATCTTTGGGGAAAACTAGGTAATTATTATGATTACATATTTAACGTTATGTTACAGAATTATAATGCATTTTTAAGCACTTTTCCAGATCATTTTCTTGTTTTTTTTAGATTTCTTTTATTACTAGTTTTTGGGTAATTTTCTTGCACTTTTTACTAAATTCTGGGTCATTTCCTCTTAAGTATCTCATTACCTTCATCCCAAGATTTTTTTTTTTTTTTTAAAGAAATCAGGCCATATTGCCTTCGTTTGAAAAGGTTAACCAACAGTGAAACGTCTCATCAGTGCTGACATTTGAGGCAAAAGAGAGCCATAAAGCCTGAGCTGTGTTGCAACATCCACATTTCTATAATCCTGCTCAGTCAGAGTATAAACTGCTCCATAAGAGGGACATGGTTTGAATGCAGAATGAGACGCTGGTACAAATACAATTCTTGAAAACACTTTATTAACGTAAAGAGACATGAAACTGGATAACAGTATGTTTACGTACATACTGTATGTGTTGAGTTTCAGTGTTTTTTTATATTGTACAATTGTGCAAGATACAGTTCATGTTCTGCTGCTATTGTACCATTTACATCCTGTCATAATTCAACAGTAATTCTATCAGAAATAATTCGCTTGGCATGTGCCAAAACATTGTCTGTGAAAAGCATTGCTGCTAAATAAAACCCAGTTTGAGGTTTTGCAGAATCGTTCCATTCCCTTAAATTCTCTTCTGTTTCCCCGTGCAGTGCTCGGTGTCCTGTGGTTTGGGGATCCAGCGTCGGGAGCCGATGTGTCGCCAGCTGACAGCTATGGGCCACCAGGCGACGGTGGACAGAGAGCTGTGCTCGGGGTTGCCTTCACCACCGCTCGTACGAACCTGCCGCATGATGGCCTGTCCCAGTAAGAACACACACTCACACACATATTTAAACACCATATTACTATGGTATATGTACTTTTTGTCCAAATGTGAAAAACAGTACCTAAGGTGGGTTTTGTTGCACTAATGACAGTAATATGAAACCTTTGGGTCTTTTTTAAAACACAACAATATATCAGTATATATAACAATATATTAGTCGATTTTATTGGCTCATCACAGATATATCGGTGTCAGATACCCACGATATAAAAAGTTTATTTTTAACAGAACATGATACAGAAAAAAATTCCCAATAAAATTTACTGTTTCTGTCATTTTCTTCAATAATAATAATGATGATGATGATAATAATAATAGTAGCTTTATTTATAGAGCACTTTTCATACAAAGGATGCAGCTCAAAGTGCTTCGCAACAAAAATGCATCACTAAAACAAAAGGACAACAACATTAGAAAATCAAAAGACAGTCTGCGATAAACAAAATATAAAAGTCAAGGTAAAAAGTACAGAGACCAGTAAGAATAGAAAAAAAATGACAGAACTGTTACAAAATAACAATTACAGGAATAACATTTTTTTAACCTTGACTAAATAAATAGGTTTTCAGCTGTCGTTTAGAAATGCTCACTGAGCCCGCCTCCGTCGCTGTGAAGGACAGAGGGATGCCGTGTGCTATGAAGGCCTCTGGAGCGAACTGTTATCTGTGATAACTGGCTTTATAAATAAAAGTGAATTGAATTGAATCCCGCAGCTTTGGGAGGGGTACTCCGTAATTTTGGAGCGCAAGTCACAAAAGCTGTGCTGCTTGTTTTCTTGTTTAATGTTAATTTAATGTAAAATATCCTGCCTCCATTACATATCTTTGTCACAAGTGCCATATCTGAGCGATAATTGCAGTGCATAATTGCTTATATTTAAAATAAAATCAGCTGATATATCAATATTGGAATTGTTTTTACTCCCTAATATCTGTTTTGACATCAGCCCCAAAAAACAGAGGCAAAGGTGCATTCATAACCAGAAATTATATTACAAATATATTTTCAGATCTGCTTTGCTCCTTCCACACTAATACAAGAACCAGCCTTAAAACACAGATACTCTGGCTAATTCAGACCCAGGTTTTGGGTGGGCAGCAGTACTTCACACTGAAAAGCAGCACTGAAGATGCTGGTTTTTGTCATCTTTGTGTTAGTTTATAGTTTAGTGAATTGCTGATTTTTTTTGTTAATTTTAGGGGTAACCCACTAATGTGTGTGAGTGCGGTGCTTAAGAATTGGCGGAGTAATATTTACAGTGATGAGGCAGGTGTGCTGTCGTGCAGATTTGAGCACTTTTTTAATGTCTCGTTGACCAATCAGATTGCTTGCTCGGGGCTACTTGTTGTATAATGAAGCGTTCATACGTGGTTTTAAAGTAGTCCCCGATTTCTGCGGGTACCTCGTCATTTTGGATTATGCAGAGTTGTTCGCTTGTTCTTTCTGATATAAACTCACAGTAAGAAGAACTGTCGCTGTGACAGGCTTCATTACAGCCGTATTAAAACTCTCATGATCGCCATGTTGGTACACGGTTGGAAGGTGTTTACCCATGAGGCTGTGAACAATGTATACACTCCCCAACCGTCTGCAGGGGCTCACTTTATCAAGCTATCAACAGATCCCGTTCTTTCTTTGAACATTTGAAGGAAAAACGGTCACTTTGAACTCCCAGCCAGCCTTATCTTCAGTCCTCATGCTAACACGCTGTGCGGTCCAGAACGTATGCGGCGAGGAAGAAGTGTGTGAAGTCCCAACATGTGGGAAAGACATCTGAAAATCATGCATTGAATTCAACAGCTGCTCAGTGTTGATGAGTTCACATAAAGGCTGCGGGAGGAAATGCAGTCTCAATATCTGCACGTTTATGTTTAATGTGTGCATGTGAAGAAAATGCACACAGAGTCGTTTCACTATTCAGAGGAGACACAGTTTGATCAGATTCTGAGTCCCTCTAACTCCCTCAGCTGGGACACGGACTCTAAAACATACAATTCAATGCTTGCTGATGCAATGGGACTCCTGAGAGTCTGCATGTGTTTTATCGAATGTTTTCTGCAGCTGCTGCTCCCTGCTCTCTCTCTCTCTCTCTCTCTACAACAACTTTTTGTTAATCGGGATTAAGGTCAAGGTTGGGTCATCGGGAGTAGGCCTGAGGGATACGACCTTAAATCAATGCCAGGATTCATTTAACATTTTACCTCCAAAAATGAAAGGTGACCAAGCTTTTGCGGTGGCAGCTCCAAATCTGTGGCGTAATTTACCACTTTATATTAGACTCTGGAGAATTTTAAGTCATTGGTCAAGACCCGCTTCCTCTCGTTGGCCTTTGACCGATATTGAGCCGTTCACCTCTCATATATGTATTTGATTAATTGTTTTGGTATGTTTGTTTTAACTTGTGCATTTTATATATTTATACTGCTTTTTATGTATTTTTATTGACTATTTATTTTGTTCTGTACCCTCATAGTTCAGTTATTATTAAATTATCCAATGTTATTATCCAAGAAATAGAAGAGGAGGACTTTTACAGTTTCATTTGACCATGGTATTTTGATCTGTTGTATATAATGCGATCCAAAAATTCAATTCATGTCCATATGAACACACTCATTGATAATCAGATGGTCATTTTAAAGTATTCCTTTAAAACAGATATGGGAAAATCAGAAAGGAGACAGAGTTTTAATACAGATTTGAAGGTTTTAAAACTCAGAAATATCAGCAACTACTTAAGTTATTTGTTTTTTTCACTCATATTCAACATTTGAACTTGATATTCAGGTTAAATAAAAATTCAGATTGTTGCCTAAAGTTGCACCAACATCTCGTGAACTCTTATAAAAACTCTCATTCCTCTTGTCATGCCGTGCTTTAGCCTGAAATCCAGGACTGAAAATGTTAAAAAATGTTGTTTACTGCCCAAACAAACCAGTGTTAAAATGTAATACAGCAAACACCGTCTTTTTACCACTTCACACTCTGTACACTCTCTGTTTTTAATATTTCTCCACTCTCTCTCTCCCTGCTTCACCTCCTTAACCTCATATCAATATGATTTTTCCGGTAAAATTGTGTTAGAGTAAAAATTAAAGACTTATATGTATCCTCTCCGCTAACATACCAGTGGATCCCAAAGCCAGCGTTCACATGGACCATCCATTCATCCACTAATAATCACCATGGCCTTGAACTCTTATTTTTCCAACCATGCTTAAATTAACCGACGTCTCTGCCCCAGATCTTATCTCGCTGTATTTTATTGGAGTTAATGATGTCGGATCTTATTTGGCCGTTGCCCCTTTGGCCCGGGAGTCTGAGGGGAGACAGCGAGGGAGGGAGACGTTTGCATTTTCTCACAGTCTAAGTATGACCATCAATCAGTGCGGTTTACAGTCATCGGTGCTCCCTCTGACCCAAACTGCTTCATTCGTCAGGACGGATTCTGCGTTTAGCTCAAGTGTGTAACAGTGAACAAATAAAGGTGTCACACTGACGGGTCCTCGTCCGTCCTCGGGCTGCGTGAAATTCCCGCTCAGTGCTGGAATGTAGCTAAGTATATTTATTCAAGTACTTAAGTACAAATTTGACACACTTATACTTAACTTGAGTATTTTCTTTTCATGCCACTTTATACTTTTACTCTACTTTACTCCATTTCAGAGGAAAATATTGTAATTTATTACTTCCCTACATTTATCTGACAGCTTCAGAAACTTAACAACTTACTGTTTTCACATCAAATATTATTTTTTGTTATAAATTAAATAACCAAACAGTTTATACAAGTACAGCTGAAATGAGCAGTTGGTTAATCAATTAGCTGATTGTCAGAAAATAAATTGACAGCTATTTTGATAAACACTTACGTCATTTTCATATTTTTTTACCTACATTTTTAAACTATTTTTTAAATTCTCTCTCTCTTATATACGTAATTTTCTATAATTGTGAGGTTTGGGGTGTTTTTTTTCTACTTTTTATAATATAGATTTTTTGGTGTTTCTTTTTTTCATTTTTGGGGTTAATAATTTTGAGGTTTGTTTTTACAAATTTTTCTCATTTCAGTTTTTTGTTTTGTGTGTATTGTCACTGCATTGGCTATTTTTACTTTTAATACTTTGAGTACTTTTTCATCATTATACTAACTTTACTTTTACTTTACTTTTTCCATTTAAAAAAAGAATATGTATATATATATATATAGCATATTTCTCTGCATTGGCTATTTTTTTTACTTTCAATACTTTGAGTATTGAGTTTTTCATCATTACACTTACTTTTACATAAGTAACATTTTCAGTGCAGGACTTTAATTGTAACAGAGTAGTTTCACAGTGTGGTATTAGTACTTCTACTTAAGTAAAGGAGCTGCTCAGACATAAAATATAGAGCACCTTACAATAAGTAATACCTTACAATAAATGACTGCGTTTTTGTGCTCAGAGGCTCTGTGGAAGAGCTCTGAAAGAATATCTTTTATAACCACAACAAATTTTTATTTGCAAATACCACAGAAGAACTGATGATACAAATAGCTGAAATGTTTTGCGTACACATATATCCCTACCCACTCTAATTCTTCCTCCCTATGGCAGCATCCCTCTTAATGGGTCTCCCATGGACTTTCCTAAAATGTGTCCTCGCCCTTCATCCATTTGGTATATATGGAAATATCAGAGGTCGATTTAATGTGAGGCGTTTGCTGATTTGAATGAGCACTGCAGACTTCAAAGTCAAACTATTTATAAAAACGGGGGCGCTGCGGGAAAGCCCTCAGAGTAAATAAATGTAAATGATAAATCGTTGTGTAACAGAAGCACAAATAGAGAAAAGTCATAAAGTCAGTGAACTGAATCAGTGATGTCAGTAACAACAATATCTCAGTCACCAGAGAAAACATGAGGGCTTTGTATGTTTCTGCAAACCACAGATATGTTACATTTTCACTTTATTATGAAGCAGATGCTTCAGGATGCACATTATATTGGGACAGGTGGAAGCAGGTGGCCTGGCTTTGTCTTAAGAGGGTGAAAAAAAATGATCATAAGCTCCAAAGCTTAAGTAATACACATTTGGTGCCATGCTCATTTAATTTGAAACCAGAGTAATGTGGTTTGACTTCTTTCAAAAACATGGGGATAAAGCAATGAGTAACTTAACAAGACATGGCCAAAAAATAGAATATTTAGAATAAAATGATCTAAAAATACGCAAAAAAGAAGAAGAAAAAACAAATAAGAAAATACCTAAAAGGAGCTAAAATATTAAAGACAATATTAATTTTATATATTTTTTGTAATATAATTTAAAATATAATAATTATAAATACAGTTTTCTGGACATTTTACCTATTTGTTTAGGTTAATTTTTAACAATACTAATAATACTTTTTAAAAACAATTTTTCAAGTATTTTTCTTGTCAAGTTTTACAGATTTTTTAAATTTGTTGCCAAGTTGGTCTTTGCCCCCCCCCCCATGTTTTCAGAAGAAATCAAACCAATTTGCTCAGGTTTTAAAGGGTCACATAGCTTGTGAAAGGCGTCTAAACGCAGCACAAGAACAATGATGTAAATCCAGGTTTCATGTGTCGTTTCTACATTTCCAGATAAAATCAGTTAAATAAAATATGATAATTAGTGACATTTAGAGTAATGTTTTTCTTTTTATCTCACTCTGTCTTATGTCTCATTAAAAAAATAAATAAAATTCACACCTCAACTTGAAAATGTTGGGAAAAAAAACCCCAAAAACTTCTCTTTCTCCTCTTCTTCATTTTCAATAACAGAGCACAAGAAAGAGAAAGACAACCGAAAGGTTCCGGTGAATAATCAGGTCAGGCAGACAGCACGGCATCCTCCAAAGGTCAGAGGTTATAATGAGGGGATGTCCCCTAAACGGTGGTGTCCACTGCTCATGGGTGTGCACAGAATCTACATCCAGACCCACAAGGAGAAACGCCTCCACCTGACCGTCGGCGGCCACGCCTACCTCCTACCCAACACCACCCTGGTCATCAAATGCCCTGTCAGAAGGTTCCCTAAAGCCTACATCCACTGGCTCAAAGACGGACGCCCCCTCCCCAGCTCCAAACGCCTGGAAGTCACTAAATCCGGCTCTCTGAAGATCCACCTCCTGGGTGCCGGGGACATCGGGGTGTACAAGTGTGTCGCTGGACCTGCCTCAGACATCTTCACCGTCCAGCTGATAGGCGGTGACAGAGGGTCAAGTGGGAAAGTGTCGACTGCCAGTCCGAGTCCCAGCTGGGATGAGATGATGCAAAGCTGCCACAGTCACTTCTCAGTCATGGATCTGGATCCTAGACTCAGTGTGTCTCTGCTTCCCCCTGCTGCCCAGGAGGCCTCACTGCAGCCGCGGGTGGAGGAGAGGCTGATTAATATCACTCTGCAGGCGGACAGACGGGAAATCCAGCAGGAGCAGGCCTCAGAGCTCATCTCCTCGCTGCTGACCCACATGTCTGCTGCCCAGCTCTGGACCAGGACGGCAGAGGGACGAGGACCAGATAAAGGTAATTATGAGTCCAGCTGCCTGCTGTGCAGAAGTGTGTTTAACTTTGCTGCTTTTTGATGCTTTTCTTATGTAAGACTCTTTCCTCCACCACCTTGTAAAGTAAACAGTGATCAGTGTCACATTCAAGTATACTCAAGGAGGAACTGATTAAAATTTGGTATTTTAAGGTCAAGGTCACTGTGACCTTGCATCCATCTCATTTTTGTGAATGCAATGTCTCAAGAGGGCCTTGAGGGAGATTCCCTAAATTCAGCACGTACACTTGGTGTCAAGGGTGAATTGACTGGATTCTGGTGGACAGACGTCAAGGTCACTGTGACCTTGCATTTGTCTCATTCTTGTAAACATGATATCTCATGACCACCTTGATGGAATTTCTTCAAATTTGGCACAAATGTTCGAGTGGATACAACGATGAAGTGATTACATTTTGGTGTTGATAGGTCAAAGTTCAAGGGCAAGGTCAAGGTGAATTGCATTCATCTCATTCTTGAAAAAGCAGTATCTCAAGAAGGCCTTTAGGAAATTACTTCAAATTAAGAGCAAATGTTCACTTGGACTCTAGGAAGAACTGATTAGATTACGGTGATCAAAATCTCAGAGCCACCGTTGTCCTTATCTGTCTCATTCTTGCACGTTTGAGTGGACTCAATGATGAGCTGATTACATTTTGGTGGTCAAAGGTCATGATGACCTTGCATTTGTCTTGTTCATGTGATAGCGATATCTCAAAAACACCTTGCAGGACTTTCTTCAAATTTGGCACAAACTTTCAAGTGGACTCAAGGAGGACCCAATTAGATTTTTGGTTTTTAAAGGTCAGGGTCACTGTGACCTTGCATCTGTCATATATATGAATGCAATATCTGAAGGTGGCCTTAAGGGAGTTTCCTCAAAATTTGGCACAAACATCTACTTGAAGTCAAGAATGAACTGATTTGAATTTTGTGGTGGAATAGTAAAGGTCAAGGTCAAGGTCACAGTGACCTTCTAAAACATGTTTTTGGCTATAATTAATGAATGCATATGCTCAGATTATATCAAATGTCAACTGTGACATTATAATGTTCTGCATTATTGCTTTTCTGTTCATTACTCAGCGTCGTATCTCAGGAACAGAAGGGGAGAACTGGTCAGAAACTGAATTGGTGACACTAATCCTGAAATTGTGCCGATTGTAGAAATCTTCTGTGTGTGAAGCATTCATGGTTTTACAGACATGGATGTAAACTGCAAGAAAAACTATTTCTAGTTTGGTATGTTCTCACAGTATCGGTTTAATTACTGCTTCATGGTGAAACTTTTGTTCCTGCCCACAGACAGACTGCCCAACTGGTCCGAGCGCTCCTCATTAGAGACGGTTGCGCACAGACCAGTGATCATCAGACAGCAGCAGACCCTCCCACTGACCTTTCAGAAGAACATCAACATCAGTATCGGACACAGAGCCCTCCTCACCAACACCACCCGATCACTCACCATCCTCTGTCCTGCAGAGGGCTTCCCGCCTCCCAAAATCAGCTGGACCAAAGATGGAGCTCCACTACAGCAAAATGACAGGTACAGTACTCACACTTTATTAAGGTGTCACTATAACAGAGCCCAAGACAATAAAAGTCTGTCTCATAGAAACAATCTAAATCAAAACAAAACTCTGATTCCTGAACTCGTGTTTTTGTGCATCTCTGGGTCAGTTTGACTCTCTTAATTTTAGAGGCCTTGATGCATCAATATAATGACAACAAAAAACATTTTTAAGCCTTTCTGGAAATAATAAAACATATAATGTAAAGTCTGTGCTCCGTATTTCACACATTCTACATTTATTCCAATAAAATGTAAAGTTTTATAACCATCAATTTAAACCTATATTGACAATATTTAGATGTAAATATCTCTCAGTTTGTTTTAGTAAGTCTTTATGGACACAAAGTGGACCAGAAATAAAGAAGATTTTCTACTTAAATCTAAACCAAATAAATCGAGCTACAGCAGAAGTGTGAAAGCACACTTATTCCCTTTTTCCACCAAAATTAGTGCATACACGCAGGTTTGTCAAAATGAGTAAACCCGCTAAATATAGGTGATAGACTGCATTCCCACTGTCAGTGAACACACCGCTGCAGCACATGAGTCTGCCCTCTGTCAGCTGGTGCGTGTGGGTTGTTTTGTTAGTACTGTATGTCCGTGCGGTATCACGGACAGGCTGGAGAACAGGTAAACAGTACACAGCAGCAGGAACAGAGATCTTTGAAAACGTTTCAATAGTTTCTTCTCTTGATATATCTATTAATTATTCAGTCTGTCTTTTAAACTCGGTGCAGATGTATTTGGATCAGTGTTTTAACGCTGCTTAGGAGAAGACGAAGGATATTTAGTGTCGGTGCATCATGCATTTCACCAGAGAAATTCAATTAAATCAAATACAGCCTAAATTAAAGGTTAAATATTAGTTATTGAGCAGTTTATCGTTCTCACTATAGCGGACACTTTCAGCATCTTTTCGGCCTGACTGGTTCCTCTGATGGCTGAGCAAAGTTTGATAGTACTGTGAGTCATTTTTTATATATTATATATTTTTATATATAGTCTTCAATATTGCAACTTATTAATATTTCAAACCAGGGGCACATGTGGCGAGCGAGTAGATTTTAACATCTGTGTCATCGGTCTTGCTTCCTTAAATTTGTCCAGAATTGCTCAGACGAGCAGATATTTCTGGATTGTGATGTACATTTTAACAGCCTGCGGATGCAATGCAGCGTATGGCATTTCCAGTGGCATACAAGTGAACTGCGCTATTGAGTTTCTGTCTCGCTGAGTAGCTCTGGTTCCATGAATATTGATGACCTTTGAAAAAATATTGAATGTGAGCAGGAAGCAGACCACACACTTTGCAGTTTTGGGAACCTGCACTGTAACGTCCTTGTCGAATAAAATCCATAGCCAGGCCTTTAAAAAAAAAAAAATCTTATTTGCTCAAGTCCCAGGTTTGAAATGCAGATTGAGGTTTGAGAGCTGCCACTCACCAGTTGGTTCTCATGTGTGGGAGCAGCAGCTGCATATGGAAGCCATCACCACTTCGCTCAAGGCCCCGTCAATCACACCATGACTGACTGCTGTAGAGAGGGTGCTTTTCTGCATACTTACACAACATGCCCTGTTCCTGATTTCTCCAGTCGTCCCTCTTAACGGGCACTGACAGTCTCTGCAGTGTGCGCTGCTTCAAAGCTGCTAAACTGGGCTCGACATGGTTTGACAGAGTGCTGCCAGCACACTGGATCCGTGTAGTATCGGCTCTAAAGTGTACCAATAACAAGACTTGGTTCAGGTTTTGAGTTGTCATGAGTTGGACATAACGGTCAAATAAAATGCATCATATAAATTATTTCTAATCATACAAACTAAGAGGGTGAGATGCTGTTAAAAGCTCCAGAAAAACCTATTAATGGATATTGAGATAAGACTTTTTGCCAACACGGGCGGATTATGAGACAATGAGCCTCATTTTCTCGTAATTATCTGCTAAGAGAAAATACAAGAGAAGTTAACTCCAGATGCACCAAATGCTCTTAGACACCCAAATCTGCTCCGACCATGTGAGCCCAATGCTGAATCCCACTGATCATAAGTCACCTGTCAGCACAGGTAACGCCCCCTAAACACTATATAAGGGCAGGTTTTGTGCCGAGTGCAAAGACTCCCATAAACAAGACTGCTTACATGACCCCAAAAAAGACTGTGAGAAGAAGAAGAACTTCTGCAGGAGTGAAACTTATGTAGGCTTATGTATGTTTAATAAACTTTAACAGAGTAAAGATCATTTCAGAAAAATAGTTCGGTTTGATTTGATTTGTTTTGTCTGTTTGTTATTTATAGCACAGGTCTCTTCAGAAATATGGAACTGGGTGCACAATATAGATTGAACAGTTAAGGTACCAAAATAAAATGTTTAACCAGGACCCCATTATTAGGTGTTAAAGCAGGACCCGCCTTGGTTAATGTTGTACTTATTGTTGTATTTTATTTTTGTACTTGTTATTCAACTCCAAAAATCTGCTGATGCACAATGACCCTGAGACTTTGACCCCTGAGCCCTTGGGTTCTGGGGTTCTGGGGTTTTGGGGCAGATTTTCTGATACAGACAATCTCACTTACATAGTTATTAACCGAATCTGCAGAGATGCAGAAGCAGGCAGTGTTTGAACACACTACTTCCAGTGTTCCACCACATTTTTTTGTTCCAATTTTTTCCTCTGTACTTCAAGCAGCTTTTTTTGGTCTATGGTAAGAAAATCAAATCATGTTTTCCACATGTGTCTGCAGGGTGTCGTGGGACAGCTCTGGAGGACTCCACATCCTTCAGCCCCGAGCGTTCGACAGAGGCCAGTACACATGCACAGCTGCCAACACACACGGTTCGGACTCCGAGACCTCTCAGCTGCTGGTAGCAGGTTTGTCTTTTGTTTCAGATACACCAGTTTAACCCTAACCCTAACCCTAACCCTAACCCTCAGCACATTTTACACAATAATTTTGGCTGTGGCATATGGCATACATTTTGACAAGATTGCGTATTTTTGTTTAATCTGTGAATTTCCAGCTCAGCTCCTACAATAAGTCTAAAATACACTGTGGAAACTAAATTGTTACATTCATACTGTTAAGTGCAAAAAATGCGTCATTTTTTCTTTTTGCCACCTGATAAAATTATATTTATATTTGTCGTGTGGAGAAAATACATGCTATTCCCACTAGCTGCGCTGTCAGAATCAGTGTTGCTGCAAATCAATGACATATCCATGCTGTGATAATCACAAAAATATATATATATATATTTTTACATTTTTTTTCTCATCTAAAAACACTGTGGCATCATGAAAAATAAACTTAAAGGTTTAAAATTCCAAAAATTTATGAATATTTAATATTCATAATGTATAATATTTTATGAAGCTTTATTTTGAAAAGTGCATTTTGTGCACAGAGTGATACAAGTGTGTGTAATGTTAAAGCTGTCCTAACAGTTAAGTGTAGGCGTCATTATTATGTACATCTACTATAAATACAATTTAATATTTCAAATATTTTACAATTAAAATTGTGCTCCTATGACAGTGCCCTAATGCGTAATGTGGTTACTTACCCTAAAAGTTCCTTTAATGATACAATACTTCAATATGTACTTATCTTCTATTGTTTTCTAATGTGCCGAGTTATTTTCTTCATTTTACAACCAGAACTAGTGATAACAAAACATGCATGAATAGAATTACACACAGTAGCGCTACAAAAGAGGTGAAATGTTTTAAATTCAATACAGCATGCGTGACCGATGCTCTTTATTTTCTGTGTGTGTGAAACTTCAGAGCCACCAGCCATCACAGTGTCGTGGGGGAATGTTTCTGACCACGGGCTGGTTTTGGGCCACAGCTTGAGGACCACAGTTGGGGGACGAGTCAGCGTTCGCCCGGGCGCCAACCTCACTCTGGACTGTCCCGTCACAGGTGGGACACAATACCCTAAATGTTGCAGACTGCAAAGTCAATTTATGGACAAATGTGTAAATATGACTTGGCATGTATGTGTTGTGGTTAATCTTTTTTTGCGTAGTTATGCATATGTGCAAATAACTCTGTATTTTATGGATAAGATACACCACAAATAAAAAATAAAGTTTTTAGATAGTGAAATACTTTTGGATCATGATACCCATTTGATGTCTTCTGTGGGTTTTCTACTAATTAAAGGTCATTAAAAATGGGATGATGACAGAGAGCAACTTTTGCCAAATATGAAAGAAATTGCTAAAATGTACAAGAAAATAACAAAACAGAAACATAAACAAACAAAAAAAGGAAAAGCAAAAAAACATTCAAAAAACAAGGAAATTAGCTGAGAAAAAAATGCCTAAAAAGATGTGCGCCGAACAGTCTCTGATTTCCCGTTGCTAAGTGAGCCTTAATCACATCTCATCCGCTTTATTCTCCTGCAAGCAGACATTAGTCAGAAGAGGGCTTGGTAGAGAAACAGTTTTCGGTTCGAGTCAGCCTCGCCCTGATGCCGGCTCTCCTCCCTCTCTTTGTCTGGCACTTACAGTTTCGTTTGTCCCCTCTGGTCTGACTGGCCGCTCGGCGTATGCCGTTGGTAGAGATCCTCTCGCAGTCTGCTGCTTTCAGTCCAAACCCCACACAACTTTTCCCGATGTTGATAAGTGCTTCTCTATCGTAGAAAAGTCGTGCTTCAGCAGAACGGACCATGGTGTTGAAAAAAATAGAAAAATAGAGCAAAAAAGTAGCAAGGATTTGAGGAGCTATTGGCTGCTGCATCTACATACATTGTGTCATCATTGTAATATAGCCTGTATTATGAGGAGTTACCCGTAGTTCTTACTGTTCCCTCTGCGTTCTCTGTCAGGCGTTCCTCAGCCCACAGTGACGTGGAACAGAAAGAACAGACCTCTAGACGCCGGCACAGTTTCTCTGCCGTCCGGCTCTCTGTGGATCAGAAATGTTTCCCTGCACAACCAAGGCACCTACTCCTGCAGCGCCACCAACGCCATCGGAAAGTCCACGGCCTCGACTGTCCTGCAGGTTTACGGTGGGTTCACACACAAGTTGTATAAAAACTTCTCAACCGTCTCCTGCAGGTGTCAACACACGCTCAGATGTTTGTGTGAATGTGTGCAGGTTCATATCCTGCCGGAGGAGGCAGGGTGGCTCCAGTCTCACAGGAGCTGAACAGGAGGAGGGTCCTCATGGCGTCACACCGAGGGACGAGTGTCTTTATCAAGCCCGGAGACATTCTGCGAATAGGTACGCACACAAACAATACGAACACAGCCTGCCCGTCGTCATGTTCACACAGTCGCATTTAACTTTGGTGGAGACAGAAAACCTTACAGACAATTATCTCCGAAGCTTGTGGACATAAAATCGAAACTGTCATGCATAAAGAGATGTCACTAGAAGGGAGTGAGAAAAAGGGGTTTTTTGACAAATACCACATTTCTGTGCTCTTTGAAATTTTGAGAATTAAGTAATATTTTGAGAAAAGGGCTACAGAGCTCGCTCCTCAGCTCCAGATATTTTTCTTTCCTTCGAGATTCAAGATTCAGCTCATTTGTCCTTTTTTATGTGTCTGAACACATAAAAAAAAGTCACGGCAAGGCAGCTTTATTTGTATAGCAAATTTCGTACAACAGGGCAATTTAAAGTGCTTCACAGAGCAATAAAATATAAAACATAATAAAGGATACAGATTTACAATAAACGAGTAAAGAGATAAAATAAGTGATATCATTTTTTGAATAAAATCACCATTAAGAACAGCATGAGTGCAGACAAGAGGTGCAATGATAAAAAAGGTTGTTTGAACTGATATGAAATCAAGTTTAGAAATAAGATGACATAAAAAAGATGAAATACTGTTATCCCAGGACTTTAGTTGTTTTTATACTCAACTGACGTCATCACTTGAGGGAATTTATCAGATTTATCACAACTTAAGGCACAAAAATCTCCACAGATATCTATTCACACGAGCAGCAGTGCTCATAGTTATCAGACACGTCGATACCTCATCGGCTGCTACTCTAAACTCGTCACGATGGTCGAGATCCATTAGTAAACAAATACATGTAGAAGGTGGATTTATTGGTCTTTTTTTAAACCAAGTTTATAAAACGAAATTACATAATTTACATAATTTTGTCCTTGAACCTGCTACATGTGTTATATGTCATGTGTTCTGAGAGATTTCACCACAAAATCTTCTCTAACTCGACTCAAATTAACTCTAACAAGTAACCGCTATCATGTTCACTTTCAGATGTTCAGAACTAAACAAATTTCGTGAAAATCGGTTCAGAGTTAAGCGAGTTTGAGTTGATTTTACAGTGAAATCTTCATCTCTCAGTACATATGTAGTATTTGTTTACTAGCAGATCTTGACCTCCGTAATATCACCTGAGCAGACACACGTCAAACCGGGATCACGATATCTGTGCTTCTTATATCTGTGCTAGTTCCCGTCCAACACCTGTGAACAGATTTCGATGTTTAAAGTCGCTGAAGTTCCTCAACGGTCCATTGAAATGTCAAATAACTTTTTTTCTCGTGTCTCTTCACAGGTTGTCCAGTGGTTCCTGAACACAAACTTCCGGTGCGATGGGACTACAACAACCAGACCCTGAAGGAGGTTTCAGGTCCAGCTCAGACCCAGGGTCCAGGTCCTGAAACGGGTCTGCAGTACAGGATGCTGGTGGGAGGTCGTGTCCTCGAGGTCAACACAGTCCAGGTGAAGTTCTCAGGACGTTACCGCTGCCAGACGCTCGTCAACAGCAGCAGACAAACGCTGTCTGCCTGGATCAACGTTCACACTGAGGGTGAGCGTGAAGCTGATCTGCACGAATGTGTGTGTATGAAAAAAAGGATAAAAGTGCGCACAGCAACAAAACGTTAAGAAAGGTGCTGGACCCGCAAAGAGTGCAAAGAAAAACAGAGAGACATCCGCACACTTTTGTGTGTTTGTATGAGCCTGTGCAGATATTAGCAGTGCACTTATTTCATAAAAAGAAAAGTTAATTAATATTATTGTGAAATACTTATTATTTTAATATTTATAGTTCATGTGCAGTACCAATGATGCAGTGAAAGCAACTAAAAGTAATAACAGTAAATTTAAATTTTATTTTTTTATTTTTAATAATATAAAATTCGTTAAATTATTTTTTATAATAATAATAATAATACATATTGTAATATTATAAATACATATTATTAGTGTTATTGTTAATATTATTACAACAATAATCATAATAATCATCAGAATTTAGCAAATTTAACATTCATGTATAAGAGGCAAAATAAACGCATTAAAGAAAAAGAAAAAAGTAAAGAAAGAAGAAATCTGTTTTCATATATGTGTGTCTGTGTCTGTGTGTGTGTGTCTGTGTGTGTGTGTGTCTGTGTGTGTGTGTGTGTGTGTGTGTATAAATTACTAAATACAATAATAATATTAATAAATACACAAATTATTCTAAGAAAAATAAAACACAAACAAAAAAAAGCATACAATACAAATCTATATTACTACATGGATATGCACCACAATCTACTTTTATCTCCAAGCAGCCTCAAAATTACATATTTATTTACTTCAAAACGTTGAATTGGAGCTCTTTGATGCTCAGAGAAGACTTAACATTTCAGATTTGTTTTATATTTTAGATTGAAATTGTACTCTTTCCCAGAAATAACCCAATTCCTGAAAAAATTAAGCATTAGTTGCAAGGCGGGCATTTCAAAACCTGAAATTAAAAACTGAGAATCTGTGCAGGACACTCATTTACATGTTTCAGCAGATCCTTGGATGAAAGTTAAATCTGTTTGATTCCTCTGTTCTGTTGTTTTTTTTTCTTTTGGTTGCTTCCCTGATCCTGTGGATGTGAGTTTTGGTAGATGTGAGTGTTTTACATTTGGGTCCAGAGTTTGGCTGGCGTTTTGGAGAGTGGACCACGTGCAGCGCCTCGTGTGGGAACAGAGGGACGTGGCTGCGGAGGATTCACTGCGTCACTCTGGATGGGAAAGATGTTCAGCCCGCGATGTGTCAGCACATCCCCAAACCTGCCACTTCCCCCGTCCCCTGCAACAGACAGGACTGCCCTCCCAGGTACACACACACACACACACACACACACACACACACACACACACACACACACACACACACACTCACATCAGGATGAAATCTCTGAAAGTAGATCATCAGATTGGGTCAGATACGGAGCCAGCTCCTGGGACAGGAGTCTGGAGAGTTAACCCTCTCTGGGACCGTGGTGCCACGAGAAAACACACCCATTTTTGGCATTTCACACTCACATTAAACATCCTCAGGTGATTAATTTTTGGCGTAAAGTTTGCTGAAATATATTTACGTTTTTTCACTGAGCTGCTCCACAGCTGAGGGCAACATGCACACAAACTAAGTTATGAAAGCAGTTCATTTGTGTTGTTGTATTTGTATTTTTTTTCAATTTCAAATTTCATTTTAAACTGAAATGTTTCTTGAATATTTTATTTTATTTAAACAATAACCCTCTTTTTTCATTTCTCACCATTATGGTACAGGTGACATTCACCAAAATCGTACTCCCCAAAACAACATTTTTTGAAAGTTATGTTTACTTAGTTTATTTTATGACACACAAACATTGTTTTTTTTGGGTTGTTTTTTTTTTTAAAGAAAGTTAAAGAAATGATAAAAAAAACAACCTCATTGGATAAACAGCACAGCGTTAAGTGAGTTTCAGGAGGCAGAATAAGTTTGTCCAGTGGGTTACATCATCACTTGTGGCAAGAAAATGTCCAATAAAACCCAAAATGCAGGTTCTTAATTAAAGGAAGGCCTATTTTATACTGACAGATTATACACGACCTAATCGTCCCCCAAAAATGTTGTTTTGCAGATACTTTACACTTACAACACCGTGGTTGATATTTGGTTAAGTTTAGGCACCAAAACCAAGTCGTTTTAGTTTGGAAAAGATCATGTTTTTCCTTAAAATACCTGGTTTTGGGGCACGAGCAACGCTGAAAAAGAAGCAATGGGTCCCTAAAAAACACCCAAAGTTAGGGGGCAAAAGCTGAAGGAAAACCAGCAAAGTGTCCCTAAAAACAACCATAATTGGGGACTGAACAGCTGCATGAAAAAGAGCCACAGGTCCAGAAAAACACCCCGAAAAAATGCTGAAAAAGCAGTCACAGGTCCCTCAAACACACCCAGATCTGAGGGCTGAAAGCCGCTGGAAAACAAGTGACGCGTCACTTAAAAATATCCACGTCTGGTGCCTAAAAAGCAGCTGGAAAAACAGTGCGATGTGTCTAAAAAAAACACGTTTGTGGGCTGAAAAGCTGCAGGAAAAACAGCGATGGGTTTTAGGTACGAGGTAATTTTATTTCTCATTCTTTAAAAAGTAATTTTAAAATTGAAATTAAAATTTGTCCCTGAATCCTGGGCTGGTGGAAACAGAAATTAATCACAAAAAACAACCAGTTTTGTTGTCTGTTGGTCTCGAAGAGTTGTCTGAAGCGTCTCGCCGAGGTGACACACCGTCCTCCACCTCCTGATGACAACGTCAGCTCCTAAACTACGTCACCTCAGAAACGTTGATATGATGCGTATGAAACGTGGTACCATAACGTATTTATGGCTTGCAGAAAGATACAATGCCAACATTTTCCTCTGATAAACGGGCTGTTTCCCAATAAACATGTAATCAAACGGAGCTGCATTAGACTGACGGACTGATGTTATCTTTAAGTGCACTGGCTCACGGTCGACTCTTTCACACGCCGCCTTTGATGAGGCAGAAACACAGAGAGGGCAGCCCGCTAATGAATTCATGAGGAGCAGCCAGATCACCACAGAAGTGTAACTCTCAGCAGAATCTGCTCACCCCGAACCCCCCGCTGCTCCCAGCTCTGCCCGCCTGCCTTTACCCATCATGCAGCACATCAGTCAGGCCCCCCCACCCCGCCGCCACACACCGAGCCAGCTCCAGCTCTCTAATGCTACACAAATGACCCACCATTAGCTCCAATCAGGCCAGGACGCCGGAGTCAGACGCCGAAAGACACAAAACTCTCCGTTTCAGACATTTAAATCTGTTATCACGATATCAGACTTTGTTTGTAAAGCACTTTTCATACAGATGAACTGTTACACAAAGTGCTTTATACACTAAAACCAAAATCACACACACACACACACACACACAAGCATGTTACTAAAAACACAAAAAACTGCACTCATTAAACCCGGGAACTGAGGAAACGCTACCGTACGTGAGGAAACAACCGAGGCTGAAAAAGTACATAAATAAGGAAGCAGATAAAGAGATTAATAAATGACATAACAATAGCAATAAATAAATAAGTAGATGAGCAATTGGGTAAAATATGCAAACTGTAAATAAGAGGTAAATTAAGGATAAAAATAGAAAATAAAATAATTAACAAATCTGTTAAAAATAATAAAATGATAAAGAAAGTAGTAAAAACCGTACAAACCTAACCCCAAATGAAGCTCAGTTAAAAGCCAAACTAAAAAGAAAGGTCGTGAGTTTGCTTTTAAAAATATTAACCCTCTGCTGCCCTCGGGTCTGCAGGCTGTAACACAAACGCGGAGCATAATCATGAAAAAAAGCCTCACTGTGAGTTTTTGTTGCAACTTTCGGGACTATTAAGAGTTCACTGCGAGAAGACCTGCGAGCTCATAAGATCAAAGCAAATCTGATGAATAACTGCGACCAAGAGCTTTAAAATCCAGTAAAAAAGATCTTAAAATCAACCCTGAAACACACGGAGAGACAGTGCAGAGACCTTAAAATTGGTGTGATGTGATGTGCGGAGTATTAACAGTTGGATTTTGTGTACGGAGTTGCGATGCGTCTTTTTGTGATAAGACAGAGAGAGAAACTCAGATGCACAAGAAGATCTTACAGTTTGACTCTCAGCAGGAGGTGCGGCAGCTTTCTCTGGGAAACTGCTGACTCTGTGTTTTCGAGCGAGCGTACTGTAATACCAGGCTTTGTTGCTGACCTTTCACTGTCCACATCAAGAAAACAGCCACACACACACGCAGCCAAGTACATTTCTGAAGCACACACACACACACACACACACATACACACAAGGAAAACAGAATAACTGTCAAATCAAATCATTGGGGTTCTTGTTCTGGTAAAAATGTGTTGATGACAGCTTTTGTCTAAGATATTTCAGCAGATTCACTGGAAACAAAATGCATTATATGAGAGATTTCTTCTATATATCTGTAAATGAGAATTGCTTTTAACCTTTTAAAACTTGGGCGACTGGCTTGAGTTCTTTCAGAAGCATGGGAAGAAGGCGTTAAGCAACTTAACAGGAAATAACCAAGAAATAAGCAAGAAATTGGTTTTAAAAAAAAGAAAGAAAAGAAATTATCTGAAAAATTCAAGGGAAAAAATCCAATCAAACAAGAAATTAAAAAAAACAAAACAAAACAGGGAAATGATCCGGAGAAAAAAACAAAATAAAATAACTTAAATAATAAATAAATAAATTATAATCATAAATAAATTTAAATTTAAAATAAATAATAAATTTTCCCCCAGTTTAAAAAAAACAACATAGCATATATTTTATAGCATATATGGATATTTTAATTGTTCTTACCTGTTTTTACTTTCGGTGCTGCTACAACAAGCAGGATTAATAAATGTTTATCTTATTTTAATTATCTTCATTTTGAAGTTTGCAAGACATTTTTTGCCAAGATGCTTGTTGCCTTCTTCTCCGTTTTTTTTCAAAAAATCTAACCAATTTTCTCGCATTTCGGGTGTTGAAATACGTGTGAAAGGCGTCTGAATGCAGCACAAGAAAAGTGATGTTGATTCAGGTTAGTGTTCTCGGCTATATTTGCATTTAACCCTTTAAAACCTGAGCACACTGGCTTGATTTCTTTGAAAAACATGTAAAGAAGACAATGAGTAATTTAACAAGAAATTACCCAAAAATTAGCAACAAAAAAAAGGAAAGAAAACAAAAGTAAGAGAACAAAAACACAAAATGACCCGAAAAATGACATGAAAATAATAAAAGTCTAATCTATCATTTTAAATATATAATCATAAAAACGATATATGTATTTTAATTATAATATAGTTTTCATGAGTTTCTTCCATGTCTTTTTTCTAATTAAACTCTCTTTTTTTTCATTTTAGGTAATTTCCTTCTCATCACAACTCCCAGCTCTCACTGGGCTGTTTCCATCTTTGTCTGGAATAAATTCTGTTTACCTCGACACACAGAGTTTGAGATTTAAAATTTAAAGACCCTGGAGGCTGTTTTGGAAAAGCTCTATTTAGTTTAGATGAACAAATTCAAAAGCAAACTCCTATTTTGAGAGTAATGTGTCAGTATTTTTTTGTCATCGTTTCAGGTGGTCGGTGTCTGAGTGGACGAAGTGTTCGGCTCTGTGTGGAGGCGGCTGGAAACAGCGGCAGGTCTCCTGTCAGCAGCTGGATGCCAGAGGTGCGGTGAAGACTCTGAGCGCCGCCGCCTGTGAGAGGACGAGCCGACCCACAGACACCGAGCAGTGCACCGCCAGTTACTGTCCCACCTGGGTCACCAGTCCGTGGGGAAAGGTACAGTCACACACGGAGTTAAACGAGTCACATGATAAAGAAAAGCCGTTTAAACTCGGGTGTTACTCTGTTCCAGTGTTCAGGGAGGTGTTTAGGTCCAACCACCACCGTGCAGAAGAGATCTGTCACCTGCCAACACGCCAACGGCTCCTCGTACACAGACTGTGACCTCAGGGACAGGTATGCACACAAACACCCAGAAGGACAATTACCAGTGTTGGTATCAGGTCTATATTCTCATTAAACTAGTTCTTATAATGTGTTAACTCTTTATTCAGAGAGTTAACTCTTTGAAACCTGAGCAAAGACGCTTGCTATCTTTCAAAAACATGGTAAGAATTCTGGCAATCAGCAACAAAAGAAGAAATGACCCCAAAATTAGCAAGATTTTACTGAAAAGGATAAGAAAATTACCTGAAAATTTGTTAGAAAAAATAAGAAAATGCCTAGAAAAATGCTTAAAATTATAATAATTCTGTAAATCAATTTTAAATATAAAATATGAACATTTTTAATGTTGTTTTTTTCTCTAGCTTTTTTCTTTATTTCCCCTCGAAAAATGTCCCTTTGTTTTTTTAAAAAAAAAAATCCAAATCTATTAATTTCTTGCAGTTTGTGGAAAAATTGTTTATTACCGTTACCTTTACCTTTTACCTTTTTCTGATTATCATATTATCACAGGGACTAAAAACTAAACTAAAAACTGCTCTCTTTCAGGCCTCCATCAGTACGCAACTGTTCCTCCGACCTCTGTGATGTCCAGTGGCGTCCCGGTGCGTGGCGGGCGTGCACGGTAGTCTGTGGGAGCGGCTTCCAGTCCCGCAGGGTGGACTGTGTTCACCGCAGGAGCGGCAGGACTCTGGCTGACCAGCACTGCGCCTGGATCCAGCGGCCCTCCACCTGGCAGCACTGCAACACCTCCACCTGTGGGAGTAAGTCTGTGCGTGTGTGTGTGTGTGTGTGTTTGTGTGTGTGTAATACACCACAATTAGGAACAGTCAGCAGTTTTAAAGGAATATTTCACCCATAAAATTACTATTTCTATATGAATTATTCATTCAGTGTTACCTTGAATTTGTGTAAATTTAGTTTTTTTTAGTTTTTCTCATAAAAAAAATTGTAACAAAATTTTAAATAAATGGTTATATTATATACATATGGTTTTCTGGGGGAAAAAAATCCAGATTTTTTTTCTCTTTTTTAAAAAAACAAATTTTCAGGTCATTTTCTTGTCGCCTCTTTACTATTTTTTTGGAATTCGTGGGACATTTCTTGTCGAGTTGTTCATTGCTCTTTTCCTCAAGTTTTCGAAAGAATTCAACTTAATTTCACAGCACAATAAAAATTATGTTGATTCAGGTTTTAAGGGGTTAAATACACTTACATTGTTGTTTTTTGTGTTGTTTTTTACATCAGTTTTTTTTCTCAGAAATGGTGAGAAATATAGACCTTAAAAAAACTGAAAAAAAACATTGCCAGCAGTTGAATTTTTTTTTTTTTATGGTGCGTTTTGATCCCATGCAGGTGAATGTAAGGACACCACCCAGTACTGCAGCGTGGTGAAGAGACTGAAGCTGTGCTACCTGGACATGTACAAACAGAGATGCTGCAGCTCCTGTTCACAGGATCCAGACTCCACCTAGTGGCCGCGCGCGGTCACAAGCGCGCTACATTTTGTACAACAGATGGACCACATGAGACGAACGACTGAGCAAACACTGAGAGGACGTCATCTGTGAGTGGATGCTTCGAGATCTGCACATATTTAAACTGGACGAGCTTCAGTCCGACTCTTTCACTTCCTAAAAGGAACCCGAGCAGAGCCTCAAAAAGGCTCGACGGAGGAGGGTGGATTTATTTTCTGATTCGGACCCAAACTCCTGATATGAAGACAAGTTCTCACTATGAGGATCAGATGGAGTTTTTTGGACGTTACTGCAAAAACTGAACATTTGGTTTACGGTGACATTCATTCGTTATATTCCCTCTTGGCTGCCAAAAAGGAACATAATGTTTATCGTAGAACGCGTACCACTGTCACCTGAAAGCAAGACGTAGACTGAGATAACGGTTTGCCAGTGTGTGAGAAACTGAGGTTCATCAAATCATCAGCTACATAAAAACAGCCTAAAATTCTTGTAGTCATGCTTTTACATACACTTATACTCTTTGAACTTTTCTTTATTTATTTGTGTAATTGTTCAAAAGTACTTTTATAGAATTATTCACATAAAATATTAAAGCAAAATTCCAGTTTATTACAATTTGGGTCTAATTTTTATAGTTTTGTTTGCTCGATGAATTGCTGCGATCTTGCAAACCAAGACGTCAGACAGTTTGGAGGTAAAACTGACAGTGAGTTCATCCATAATTGAAAAAATTAGACCCAAGTTGTAGTGAACCGAAACGTGTCCTCTGATATATCCCTGACTTTCCTTACCATTAAAGTGGTACAGTTTGTCACCTTATGATTTTAAGAGCTGCTAACCCCAAGATAATTTCTTTAGTGTCATACTGATGAGTTTAAAAGTTTGGTAGACACACTGAAATCTTGTTTTACTTTAATATAGAAATAATCCAATTTAAATATGACACAAAAACAACGCAACAAGACCTGTAGATTGTCATGTTGGCCCTTTAAAACCACACATCCATAAAACCAACCTTATCACCAGACGGTATGTCGATGTTGGACGACTCAGCGAGATTATTTTTAGTGCCAGTATTTTTAAAATGATCCATGTCAACGTTATTTTTGTGAAAATTACAGAATTACAAAAAAGATCATCCTTATGGCAAATAAGCAATGGTCAAAGTATAATTAAAGAATAAAATACTCGGTTAATGTTTAGGAAAGATTGTGGTTACATCAGAGTTGGGGTTGGGTTAGAGAGTCTCAAGTCCGCATATGACACTCAAAAGTCCAAACATCATGTGGACCCCATGTTGAGCCAGGAGGAACCCCAAATCACAAAGTGACAGAAAAGTAGAGAAATGAGATGACAGAGAGAGAATCCAAGAGACCCCTTCGCCACTAAAATAAGCACATTTATGCAGGTTTCTTAAATGTGGAAAAATGCATCAAAAATCGGCGATAGACATCTTTCCCACTAAACCAGTAAGCCTTTCTGTTTTTTTTTTACCTAATGTGTCACATTCAATGTCACGGATGGGCTGGAAAACCAGATTAGTTAACAGTCGCAAGCAGCATGGAGGCCAGTGAAAATGTTAAAATGGTTATTTCTTACTTATTTTTTCTTACTCATTCAAACTAAATTTTGAACTGTGTTCACTCACTGCTTGGACAGAGACAGACGGTATTTTGTGGCAACCTGCTTTTGCATTGCACTGGCAAAGGGGCTAAACCCACCCAGGTGTTCCCGTCACTACCGATGGAAGCTGCTCGCAGCTGAAGCTTATAAATATTCGTGAATAACGCAGTCATTTTACATGTATTTCATTACGTTTTCATAAAAAATGGTCTGTAATCACAGGCCTCAATAACACGTTCTGAATGTTGCTTTGGAAATGTTCTTCCTTTGTTCTCATGTAACATTGTGGGAACATTTTATAAAGGAACATTCAAAGATCTGTCACGTCTCAATATCACCAAAACATCCTCAGAATGCTGCAGTTAAAACATTACGTCTTAGTTAGCATTTAATCTAATAGGAACATTATTTGAAATGCTAAAACATCATTAAAACGTTCTTTGAAAATTAGATTAAATGTTTTCTTGAAAACATTATTGCAACATGTAGATAATGTTAGCCAATGTTGTGGGAACGTTCCCTGTTGGCTGGGCACACTACTCCGGCGTTTCCAAACCCCTAAAATGGAGACGTTTGAAAACTCTATTGACCCCGTTTTACTTCCAAAACTTCTGAGTTAATTTTTGTTTTTCCTTGGATGGGCAAAAACGGAGACTTTTGGAAACGATGATGCACGATGATCTTCTCCTTGAAAGTCAGATGTTCGACACTCAGAACAGAATATCTGGGGATGCTGGGCCAGTGAACCCTTTGTTGCACATGTAATCAAACGTTGGAAGTGTTTTAATTTATAAAATCGGTTCACGCGTAAAACAGATTTTAGGATGGAAGTCCTTCTCGACCATTCACCCGTGTGAAGGTACTGGTTGTGATTGGAGTCACGTGTCACTGATGAGAAGCTGCTGTTGTGAAAGCATGAATTCATGTCCATATATTCATCATCAGCACCACTCTTTGACTCTTAACTCGAAGGTTTTGTAAAATAATTTCAGTATTTCACGTGAGGAACAGTCCCGACTGAGTGAGAGGCACCAGCACCACACTGATTCTGACTGATGGGTCTGTTCACGTTACCTTTGTGTTGGTTATCATACTGATGTGCTGCATTGTAAAATGTCTTGTATATACTGTGTTCTAAGTGCAATATCGTATATGGAGTGTATGTAGATTGTGTGCGACTTTTATTTTCTTACTTATTCATGGTTAAGGTGTCTTTTTAACTCCTGTTGAAGATCTTAGAGTATAAAGCACGTGTATATGTTGACTGGGCGGTACCTTTGCTGCCGCTCGCCTGATTTTATTTGCATGTGTATAAGCCTCCGATGTTTTATAGGTCCGTTGTGAAATGCCACGCGGTGACATGCATTCTCCGTGTCCACCCCGGCTACCGATGGCTTTACAGTGAATCTGATGTGCTCACGTTACACCGCTTATGGACTTGCAGCTTGACTGAAGGATTCTGAGGTAGTGCGACAAATTATTTAAGTGCTTTAGATAACATCGTAAAGGAATAAAGACAGTTTGATCACTTCATAAATGTGGCATTAGTTTTTGACTTTTTTTTAACCCTCTGAAACCTGGAACGACATCACTTTTCTTGCGCAGCTTTCAGGTGCTGTTCACAAGTAAATAAACCTTTGAGCCCTGAGCAGATTATGCATCAATCCATCTGTTGTTGTCCACTTATCCGAGACCAGGTCCTGGGTGCAGCAGGCTGAGCAAAGCACTCCAGACGTCCCTCTCCTCCCCAGCAACGCCTTCCAGCTCCTCCTGGGGGACGCCGAGGCGTTCCCAGGCTAGACGAGATATGTAAATTAGTGCCTGAACATGAGGAAAAGGGGCAAATCAGCAACTGAGGAAGAAATGTTCCACAAATTACAGCAAATTAGTAGATTTAAAAATATTTTTTTAAGCCAGGGAAAGATTCCTAGTGGAAAAAGGAAATAAGTTAGGGAAAAATATATACTTAGAATTATCATTATAACTTTATAATGATAATTTTAAGCACATTTCCAATTCCTGTTTTATTTTTTTTTCCTACTTTCTTCCCTGTTTTTTTTTAAACTCATTTTCAGGTAATATTATTGTGCTTTTTACTGATTTCTTGCTAATTTTCTGTAATGATGTTACAAAATTATATATTTTAAGCCGTTTTCCAAGTCTTGTTTGCTTTTTGCACAAACTAATTTTCAGGTAATATTGTGCTTTTTCCTAATTTCTTGCTAATTTTAGGGGGGCATATATTTATTTGCTGTTCATTACTTTCTTCCCATGTTTTTGAAAGAAATCAAGCAAATTTGCTCGAAAAAAAAAACCACTTGATCCAGCTGTAACGGTAATTAGAGGTGTTTTCTTAAACTGATGCACATGATTTTAATGAGCATGAATTTGTGACGGCACAGCCATAAATTATCATCCAATATGCAAAGAGATGATTGGCATTTTCTTATGGTATGACACGGTAGCTGCGCAAAAACTATGATTTTGTTTTCCTTCTCATCACACATTTACATCAAATGGGCTCCATCCTTTTTGTAGATTGTTGTTCTTACTTTGATAATCACAGACATCCCTTGTGGATGTTTAATTTCCTCATAAACCTTTGCTTTATTGTTTGCATAACTGTCTGTGACATTCTGATCACTGTTTCCAGAGATACGTGTGAAAAAGGCAAAAGCTTGAGGAGACGAGGAGAGCAGAGCCAGGTGAGCTAATGAGCACAGCAGGTGCTCGTTATCTTACAAAACTCTCCTTTTAAACACAGTGGCGTGCTGGACCTCAGATGACTGCCGCAGACTGACAACGACGCTGGCTGCTGTTTCAACATGACACCACAGGAGTTTAACAGTTGAAGAAAAATCAGGTTTGTTTGCTTTTTAACACTGAGGTATTAATGACCTGGCTCAAAAAGCCACAACACAACGGAGCCACATCGTGGCAATATTTAACAAAAGATATTTATTTAAGCAAATTAAGCTTTAAGGACTGTTTGGTGCATTTTAAGTACTTTTAATTCTTCATTTTATAATTTTGATAATTTTGGCTGTGTTCATTAATGTGGCATACATTTAGGCAAGATTGTGTGTTTTTGTTTAATCTGTGAATTTCCAGCTCCTATAATAAGTCTGAAATGCATTGAGTAAACAAAATTGTTACACTCATTGACTTGTTACATTGTTACACTGTTAAGTGCAATAAAAAACGTAGAAGCATCATGGCAAAAACTTTGCATTTAAAGGGTTAAAATTCTGAAAATTAAAGAATATTTGATATTTATGATTAGGACTAGGGCTGGGCGATAAATCAATAACGATGTCAATCTTGAAATATTTTTCCTCGATTGAAATATGAGACGTAGTTGATAGAACTCAAACAATAATAACGTATAAAAATCAGTGTTGCTGCTAATCATTGACACATCCCGGGCTGTGATAATAAAAAAATCTACTTTGCATGTAGTATCCTGAGAGTTTTTTTGTTTTGCATCTAAAAACATAGTGGCATCATGACAAATAACTGGAATTTAAAGGGTTAAAATTCTGAAAATGAATGTATATTTGATGTTTATCATTAGGACTGATGTTGGTTAAAATATTAGATCGCGTAAAGTAGAAAATATTCTTTTTTGTGTGTGCAGAGCGATAAAAGTGTGTGTAATATTGAAGTGGGTTAAATGATGAAAGGCAAAAAAACACCTTAGACATGCTCAAGATTCATATGAGGACAAAGACACACTGGACCATTTTTATATAAACTAATCATTTATTCAAACGTGACAGACATGATAGCTAGAAACAGTTTTCCACTTGTGCTAAGAGCTTTAAGAGTGAAGACGGGTTGTACGGGAAGAGTTTCTTGGTCTGCAGCCTCGTCACCACGTCTCTGAGCGCGGACATACAGAGAACCGCTCTGGTTAACGTTCTGCAGGTCACCTGTGGACCTGAACGCAACGTTTGCCCGGTCTGCATCACCTGCAGTGATGGATCTTTGAGTCCTCTTTCCAGTGTGGATTTAGGTTCACTCGGTAATCCCGTTGAGTCTGATGACTCACGCCTGAGAGCTGCTGGTGGTCCACTCATCTCCTGTTTCTCATCCAAAGCTTCATGCTGAGAAACCTCCATGCTTTCTGGATCAGACTCGTCAGAACTATCATAATCTACAAGGTGAAACCCAGCAGCCGAATTGATCTTTCCTGCTTCTGAAATAACACCTGAAGGCTGATCACAGGAGCTGAATTCAACCCCGTCTGTCCCCTTTAAATTATCACCGCTGCATGAGGCAGCGAGTGACATCTGCGGTGAAATTCGACAGCCAGGCGAGCCGATTCTTCCACACGCTGCAGTGAAGCCCGGCCAGTCAGCTGTGAGGCACTTGAGGTACCGAACAAAGTACTCGAGGAAGCAGGTTTCCGTGGAGATGAGGAAGTCGAGGAGGATGCTGTGGTCGAAGGAGATGCTCTGAAGCAGCAGCAGGAAGTGGCAGTGAGGGTTGCAGCCAGAGGCGCACGCCGCCTTCAACACGGCAGAGTCCTCAAACCCTGAACACCGTCTGCAGGGAGACACAAAAAGTTCAGTTAGCCGAGAACATGACACGTGCCTCACCTGGACTCCAACATCTGATTTGCAAACTTCCATTTTTTTTTTTTTGTTTTTTCTTTAAATCTTGTATGTGTGCGCCTTTTTTATTGCTGCCTTCACTTGCTCCCTGGAAATATCGTACTTTCCAGTTGTGCACTTGTAATTACAACAAACACACATGGTCACAAACAAAGCAACAAACATGGATGCTAGATTTAAAACAGTCTTAAAATAGTTGATTTATCAATCCACTCAGAGCTGATCGGATCGATGGATGAGAGGAGCAGCTTCTGCAGAGGCGGGTGAATGCAAACTTTTGGACCTAGCGCAATGAACGGCTGAATTTGGCTTTCACTGCACCTGATATTCTGCTGCTCCACCTGTGCCCAGAGTACACTCTGCGTTCCAAACATTATACATATTCCTGTAGCGCTCCTGATGAACGATCCAGCTCCAAAAAAATAAAAATCAGTAAGTGGCGGCAGATGTTTGAATTGTGTTGAGCTGCTACAAATACATGAGTATGTGGGAAACGCTGTGTTGTACCTGTGATGGAGGAATATGGACAAACAAGCTTTGGCTGCCTCCATCATGTCGTCGTCCTGTTCTCCAAACAGCACACTGATCCAGCAGCAGCGGTGAGCGACCTCCGTCAGCTGGACGCTGCACTGCCTCAGGAAGTCCCACAGACTCTGCAGATACCCAGAAACCTCTGTAGCACCGTCCACTCCTGCTGGGAGGCGACACAGTGGTTTTAGCATATTAAGAAATGGCCGCCTCTGTGGAGATACTGTAACACAGGGTGTCCAAAATTCCTGTTCTTACACCTTTACTGACCTATGAGGATGCTGGTGGTCATGTTAGGTCTTTATTTCAAACATGCCAAATAAAATAGAAGAACGAAATAAAGTATGAACAAGAAAAATCACACTGTAATGTCCACCTGACATATTTAATAAACATAAGTATTTCAGGTCTGACACTTTCTTTGCATGTATTGCAGACCACTTTCCCTGGTGTCAGGTGAGTGTAATACACACACTTTTTCATTAATTAATTGTATCTGGGCTCATTAAAATAAAACACAGATAATCGGCAAAATGCCAAATATTGGCCCCAATAATCTGTCGATTCCTACTTCAAACTCGGCACCGGCTTCTTCAAACTGTTTGATGCAGCATTGATCCAGAATCAAACACAGTATACTGTTTAGCGTTTGTGTACCAGTGTTGTGACTTTTTCACCTGTCCCTGCAGCTGTTTGGACGTGAAGCTCCATGGACTTGAGGAGAAGCAGGCTGACGGCCCTCAGCATCACACAGTCCGGTTTCTGACCTTCATCCCCTCTGACGCGTCTCGTCCCCCCAAAGAAAGACGCCGGCTCCACCTGCACACTCTGTAACCAGTTCATCCTCGCCGCTGTGAGCACGCTCCGAGCCAGCAGGCTCATATCAGAGTCAAAGTCGTCGTGTTTTGTCCCAGCGGACGGCGGCTCACCTAAAGCCCACTCCTCTCCAGCCTTCTGCAGCGCGGCTCTCTTCAGAAGCAGCAGCGCTCGCTTTCTGACAAAATACTGCGAGCAGCAGCTGATCGTCGTGAGGAGCGCTGAGGAGTGAACGTGTGTGATTCTCTGACTCTTCAGACAGACTCCAGCACCGCATGTCAAACTGGACGCAGTCAGAACCTCCAGCAGGTCCAGCAGGAGGCAGATTGTTGCTGTCCAGAGTCCGCTGCTGGAAACATCCAAATACTGCATCATCTCCGCTCTGTCTTTGGGGAGAAACTTTGAACATAAAACGCTGACGCTGGAGTCTAAAGCTGCCAGAAGTTTCCCAAAGATGTCTGATGGAAGAAAAACACATGCAAACAGATGAAACACAACAAGGATCGCGCTGCAGAAATACCAGGGACGTCAGCAGATTTAGCACTTTAGACACAATAACTAACCAGAAACAGCAGCACAGAAATGAACAATGATATCTTTGAATTCATGAAGGAATAGTGTCTTCCTTTTTTCACCACAGAGCGCTGACAATTACTATTACTAGACTATTTTACAGTGCAAAATGTCTTTAATACAAAATGTTGGTAACAATATTAATAAATATATTGAACCCTTTAGGGCCAGCTTAAATATTAAACGCACTTGTATCACTCTGCGCATAAAATGTGCTTTTCAAAATCAAGCTTTAAAAAACATTATGCATTAATATGATTTTCTACTTTGATTGAGTTTATTTTCTGTAACCAACATCAGTCCTAATAACAAATGTTTATTAATTCTGAGAATGTTAACCCTTTAAGTGCAAAGGTTTTGTCATGATGCCACTTTTTTAATGAGAAAAAAATTTAATTTTCAATATGCTGAGTAGATTTTTTTATATTTATAATTGTTACATTTAGATTTAGTGGCATCTAGTGGCAAGGATTGCAAATTGCAACCAGCTAAAACTTCCTTAATGTGCTAACCAGAATTCGGCTGTCGCTCCTGTTCGAAAACACATAGCTTTTGCTCACAATGTGAATGAATTAACTAACTAGTTTTACCTTGATGAGCTCCTTTAAGAAGTCTTTTTAGGACTTCAGTCAGAGACCACAGACAGGCATCCAGTTCAGGACCGGGAGCTGATCTGCAGAACGTCTGCACACACTTCTGCTGCCACACAGGACTCACTGCACCCTGAGAGCGTATTTATTATACCTTTATTATACATTATACATTCTGATTTACTAAAAGTATGATATTTTCTTCATGCATTTTTCAATGATGGTGCAGAGACATGAGGGCACAGATGTTGAGGACCTGGAAACACTGACCAATCAAAACAAACTGCTTTTTCAGCTTAAAGACACTAAAACTGGGTATTTCAGACAGAGGGTGACTACAGGTACATTCAGTCAGATAATGTCAGGAAAATAATGTTTTTTTCTTTTTTTTAACAGTAAATCGTGTAGACATGTTCAAGTAAAAACCCAGAATACAACAGTGAATCTGAAAATGAGCATAATGTGGGATTTTTAATATATAATATATATATATATAGAGAGAGAGAGAGAGACAGAGAGAGAGAGAGAGAAAACCACTTCTACAAACATTATGAAGTTACCCGTGGTGTACCACATGGATCAATTTTAGGACCCCTACTTTTTAATTATATATGCTACTCCTGGGCTGTGTCATCGGGAGGCGCGGCATTTCTTTCCGCAGCCGTGAGGATGACACTAATGTCTCCTTGTCTCCTGATGACACTGAGTGTTTCTGTAGGTCAACAAAAGCTCTGAGAACTCACAGATTTGAGGAGCTGATAGAAAACAAGCGATGATGCACTCTTTGCAGCCAGATGTGAGATAATCTGGTCCTCAGACTGGAACTGCTGGATCTGTGGAATAACATTTTTCAGATCTCACCGTGCAAAACATATATCAAAAATGTATTTGTGTTTTCTGGTCGTCTCGAGAAGAGTGGATCGCTTACAAGTTGTGCCATGAGCTCCATGTGCTGAAACTCCGTCAGGATCTCCTCCCAGTACACACTGAGCTCGGGAGTCAGGCTGCAGGAGGTCAGGTCTGAGGAGATCCGCTCCACCACAGTCAAACCGATGCAGCTCAGCTCCGCGCTGCTGACAGGAGCACACTCTCTGTCCTCACCGGGGACATGTCCACAAACCCCGGAAAATATCACACCAGCCACATCTGCAGGAGTCTGTCTCGGACACGATCCGGTCAGCAGACAGGTGAAGACATGTGTGAGGCGGTCAGAGCGCCGCAGAGAGCCGGGGGATGAGCGTCTGCAGCCCGCTGAGAGCTCCATGGTGCTGCCGACTCTTCCGTGTGAGGAGCTGCCATGTGATTCACGCGGAAGCAACAAACCAACCAGCTGAGTCAAGTCACCGAGAGACTTCACAAAATAAGACCGGATGCA
Source organism: Plectropomus leopardus (assembly GCF_026936395.1). Classification (NCBI taxonomy): domain Eukaryota; kingdom Metazoa; phylum Chordata; class Actinopteri; order Perciformes; family Serranidae; genus Plectropomus; species Plectropomus leopardus. The sequence goes on along the minus strand of NC_142176.1, from coordinate 3,532,081 downwards.
TGCTGCGAGAGCCTTCAAAATAAAACGAGTTTCCTGTTGGACCATACTCTGACGACCAAATGGTATTTTAGACAGAAAAGATGGACTGACCTCTCAAGTTGCAGAGTAGATGTTTTACAGAAGTGTACTCAAGTTATGGCCCGTGGGCCAAACGTAACAATAGAGGTACTATTTCTTTGTTATTGTTTTTTGTATAAAAATGTAACAAAAACATGAAAAGAAACAATTAGGTAAACAAATAAAGAGCAAGGACTTATATTTACACAGTTTATTGGATTTATTTGTCTTTTTCTCCGTATTGTAATGATTGTGCGGAAGATTTTAGTTTTGTTGCTGTTTTTGCAAATTATTTTGTCCTCAGAGTTTAGGTTTTAACAAATAATAAGGAAAATAAGAAATGGGAAGAAGAAGAAAGAAAAAAAACGCAATTATCATGTAAAATGTGCTATGTGGGATTTACACTGCCATTATAATTTTAAGTAATTGAGAAGAAAACTGTAATTTTGAGGCTGCGGAGTTAAAAGTTACAAAGAATTAAAAAGTAATGATGCTTTTATTCTGAAATTTCGGAGACGGAAATCTCGTTGTTTTTGCTGCCGGGGCCAAACTGTTATCTCAGAGAGACTTTGTTGTGAAAACGGATTGTTCAACAGCGAAATGATGCTCAACATTGCCAAGACTGACATTTAGGGAAGTTTTAAGAGACAATCTTGCTGATAAGTGATGGATTTGAGTTGAAAAGGACATAAAAATGCCTCTTCGACAACTCTAATTCCTCCTGACTGGAAGCTGATTGGCTAAGTTATCCGTCGGCTCAGCGTCTGTCAAGTATGTAAAGTCTTTGTATTTTATCGTCAAAGCTGTTGTGTTTGACACTAAATGTGTGCTATCAACTTTAACATCGATTTACTCACCGTTTCTTGGGTTTATATGAACCGAAAACTGCAAGTATCGTCATATAAAAGTCAACACAAGCTAGCGAGCTAGCGCTAATGAGTTTGATAGCTCGCTGGCTAGCAGCGTTAGCTAACACAAATACAGATTGAAATCAGGTGTTTTGTCAAACTATCTCGCGTTTATTACATTTTTTGTCACGCGTGAAACTGATTTCATCCATCTGACTCGTTTTGTGTCAGTTATCGTCATTGTTTACTTGTGTTTGGCTCGTATTGTTGGTTATGTTAGCTAAGTAAAGCTATTCTATTGTTCATTGTTTGTTTTTTTCATCAACCGTTTTAGGTAATCAGCTAAAAATGAGTTTAATGTATTTGCAGGACACGTTGTGGAGTTTCATGCCTTTTTAAACGTTTTAGTGATTTGTTTTTAACAGTAAGGCGTTAGTTAATTTTAAACAGGAGCTACTTTTATTAGCACATTTAGCATCGTAAACATTCCTGTCATTTAACGCTAATACTGCTGTCATTATTGATGTTATTTTTATTATAATTTGTTGTGAAATAAGTAATAATATCAGTAATGATATATCCACAATAAATGCACCACATTGACGTAAGTTGTGTTTGTCAAATCATAAATTATCGTACTGTTTTTAAAATAAATTATAAACAACACGTTATGAAACAACACCACTTTGTCAGTTGACACTGAAATATTTTTTTTTCTCAGACAGCTCTGCTTAAGAAGTGAAAGAAAAAAAAATAATAATATATATATATATATATATATATATATATATAAAAAGACATACAATCACACAATCATCACATACCCACAAAAACACACCGCAGTCCTGGCAATACTTATTACGATTGATGTTTGGCACCGGTATGCTTTTACATAAAAATGAAAATCTTTCTGTCAATATTTAGAATCTGGAATATAACAAATTCTGGCGCAAAACTTTGTTTAAATGCCTTTAGCAAATGTTTAAACATAACTGAGTCAAGAGGGAAAAAAAACCCTGAAGAATAAATAAAATGAGCTCCCATAGGTTTTACAAAGTAAAAGTTACTCCCATGCTGACACTTTATTTACACTTTTTAATTAATTTTTTAGATGATCATTAAAATAAGATGCTGATACAGACAACCGACAAAATGCCAAATGTCAGCTCCAAAAGTTGGCCTGACCAATAATCTGTTGACCCCTAATCATGACTGAACAAACATCACATGTTGCATTATTTTGACTGTAATAACCCAGTAATTAAGATGTATACTTCATTGAGAATGGCTTTTGTTATTAGGAGATGTCATTTTTAACACCTTGTGATGTATAATTATAGGCCCTATGAAGTTATGATGGACACTTATTAATCTGCTCCTGTTAAGATTTGATGTGCGTATTTACAAGTCACCCTGTGACAGATTAATGTCAGCTGTTTTTGTGTCATACTGTTTGTGCTTTATGTGTTTTTGTTATGTTTTAACACTTGCTGCAACACAGATTGCCCTCTGGGACAAATATTGAATTGATAATATCCTCACATTCAGATCTTATTAAGTAGCACACTTGTTTTGGTTTAGCAACAGAATAGACTGATGCATAAACTTTTTTTCCATCTCATTTTGTAATTTATTTTGGTGCCTCCAGCTTGCCTGTTTGTTGCACACTTTATTAATGGGACTTTTTTCCTTGTATGTTTTTGTGTCGCAGGAAAACCAACAGAAGACAGAGTGCCGTCCCCGCTCAGCCTCCCTGAAAGTGCAGCTGTATATTTACAGGTGCAGCTCCGATATGACGAAGAGAAGCCCATCTCTTCAGCTTGTCAAAAGGTAAATTTAGGGTTTGTATCATACTGTCATCTTACTTTAAAGAGGCCAAGAAAAGATCAGATATTTCAGCAAAATAAGTAAATAATTAAATAATCTTTCCAGGCCTGTTGCTGTATCAATAGCTTTTTAAAAAATGTTTATTTAAAAGCGACAATATATTAATTAACAACACTATACAACAATTCATAAAGAGGACAAAAGTGCTGTAACAGTGGTAATGTAAAGTGCATGGTATAGAGTGCATGGTGCAAAGTGCAAAACTCAACACGTGTTGGTTGCTCACATGTATCATGGATCACTGGATAAAAGGACATTGAGCTATATTGCAGATACATCGCATGAGACTATAGCCTGGAGTGGATCTAGACATTGTAACTTAGCCGAAACATTTCTAGCAAGGAGTCCAAGCTTTTAAGAAAGTTTTTTTTTAGAGCAACTCTGAGCAAGGAAAAGTCAGAAACTTTTGAGGAGGTGAGGTTGACCCTGTTGTCAGATATGATCATAGGCTATGATGCATATCTTTAGCAAATCTAATTTGTTGTCTTTTGGTGAGCCTGGGAGCTGTGGACACCCAGTGGAAATGAAAATAACTGCATCACAATATGAGGCTGTGAAAGTGTTTTCATTGTTGTTCGTGTTGTGACAGACCAAAGTCATCACTGTTGCATTTTTCCAGCTGCAATTTCTCAGCATTTTCCTCACTTTATTTCTGGTGTTATTGCGTCAGGAGATATGAGCACATGTCTAATGAGATCGACAACAAACCTTCTCCCAAAGCCATGTGTCAACAATCAATCAAATTCTATTTATATAACTCTTTTCAAAGAAACCAAATGCAATTCAACGTGCTTTAAAGTTTGACTGAAGAAACAAAAACAACACAGGAAATTACAAAAAAATGGATCTTAATAAATAGAATAAACCATAAAATTGTGACAGGAAGACACTACACAAAAGCCAGTCTAAAAAGTAGTAGTTTAAAAGTATTAATATTTCCAGCTCCTCTCAGATCCTGAGGCGGGCTGTTCCAGCATAATGGCTAAAATAAGAATCACCAAATGTTTTAGTTGTACTTTGTGGAGCAGCTAAAAAAGAGGAGTTGTAGGATCTGAGTGGCCTTCATGGTTCATAAAAGCATCTCTGAGATGTAGTTTGGTACAAGGCCATGCAGTGCCATAAAGTAATAAAAGAATTTAAAAATCAATACGAAAACTAGCAGGCAGCCAGTGTGAAGTGTTTAAAACAGGCGTACTGTGTGCTCTCAGCCTGAACTCGAGCTGCAGAGCTCTGAATTAGCTGCTGCAGGTGATTAGTTGTATCTTTGGTCGACCAGAAAAGAGAGCGTTACAGGAGATTATCCTGCAAGTGTGAATTAGTCTCTTTGTGTGATTTAATCTTTAGTGTTTCATGAACTCACTGTCATCCAGCATTTGGAGAATATTTCTCTGACCTCTTTCTCTTTCCATCATTTTCTCTTCTGTTTAAGAAACTCTCGCCTTTTAAAACTCCTCCTCCCTACTCTTAATAGTTTTTCATCTTAGGAACTCTCTTAGGGGCTAAAAAGCTTTGTGAATAACTTTTATCTTTGCCAGTCTTAACTTTAAGGAGAAATGATCTAATTTCCTCCTTCAACTCTTTCAACTTCAAAAGATGTAGCAGGATCAAGTCCAGATTATATCTTCCCTGCACCTTATGAATTCTTAACTTTGTAAACCTTGTGAATACTTTGCTCTGTAAACCTTGTGGGTTTGTAGAAAACGTTATAATTCTGAGAATTTTCTTAGGATTTTCTCACCATTGGCAACTCTTTCTACTTGAGCGCTCGATAAATACAGCCCCTGAACAGAGTCGGTTCAGGAGACAGAGTAAAATTCAGAGTAAAAGCGGTACCTGTGTGTTCTGGAACAAAATCGTGTAGTGTCTTAATTTTGACTGCTTAAAGAGGCCGACTGATTATCTAACAAACTGAAGAGGTCGGTTCATAGTAACCCGGACCGAAACGAATGCAGCAGCACGAGTCTCCGCTGACATGAAGTCAGTTTGTCAGTAATGTAAGCAGGTGGCACTGAGTCACAGGGGAGGGAAATCAGAGAGGGACTGTAAGAGCCATTCGGGGGGATAAAACCGGGGGGAGAGCTGGCACAGCTGCTTGAACGGGGGCCCACAAAGGCCAGCAATAATCCTTTTCATCCTAAATGTAAACAATGATCATCAAGCTCATTTTGAACCTAAATATTCACCATTATTAACACAACAGTGTATTTATTTTATATATCTTTTGTAAAATGTAAATGTTTCATGATGAGAAATGAAAAATGGAGGTCCTTTTTTTTGTATGCAACTGTTACAAATAAATAACCCCAAAAAAGCAGGTGGCAGTCAAATGACTAGGAAAATTTACTGATTGTCATGAAAAACCTGGGAAAGTTATTGTACTTACAAATAAAAACGTCTAGGCCTGGAAAAGTTTTTTTTAAAACTAAATATTCCTTTAAAGTTTTGGAAAAGTGATGAAAATATGTTTCATAAACCTGTATAATAATACACGTCATCACAGACTGTTGGGAATTTGAAAATCCAACATTAATGTTAAGTTTTACAGTTTTTTGCTGTGACAAATGGGGTCATTTTGGTGATTTTAAGGCATGTTTTAAAGTAAAAATAATTGCCAAAATATTTTCTTCAAAAACCGCCCAAATGTTTTCTATAAAAATTGCCAGAAAGGCCAAAATGTTTTCCTAAAAAAAACCCATAAAAATAATGTATATTTTTAAAAAAATGTCCAAAATGTTTTCTTTAAAAATTGCCAGGCATTTTACATTAAAAAAACGCTCCAAATTCTTTAATGAAAAACTCCCCTCTCATAAATAACAGTCCCTAAGTTATATTTAAATATTCAGTTCTGAAACTGTTCTGAATTATTTTTTAAAAATAATAATAAAAATTAAAAAAAGCTTTTATATAGTAATTAAAAGTTAAGATTAGCTGGTATAGATGGTCGTTTCAGAGAATGTATGGTCTTGAAAATTGGCCTAATGTCATGAAAAAGTCCTGAAAATTCATTGAAATGAAGAAAATGTGATGTAAATAATGTTAGAGTGAATATCCCTGCTATACCAGGACCTGCACACGAGTGAGAAACTTGCTCAGTTCCCCAAACAGTATGTGTTCACCGATGTTTCCTAACAGAGGTTAGGTACCGTTGAAATTTTCCCATTCCGAAATGTGACAGGATGCTGAACCATCACTGCAGAAGGAACCCTGAGCTTCATGAGGAGCTGCAGATCCAGGCTGCAGTGGCAGCGGGCGATGTCTGCACCGTCAGGAGGATGCTCGAACAAGGATACTCGCCTAAGATCCGCGACGCCAACGGCTGGACGCTGCTCCACTTCTCTGCTGCCAAAGGAAAAGAGAGATGTGTTCGAGTCTTTCTGGAGCACGGAGGTCAGAGGCTTTGCCTTTTTTTTGGCTTCATGTGTGTCAGCATTATGTCATGATATATCTTAACACTAGAGGTCATTATTTCACTGAAGGAAATGCAGATTCACTCACTTTTGTGTTAGTTGAAAGCCATTCAAGTTTAAAAGTAAGGAAATAGGCCCCTTAGTCAGACAAATATCATTTGAAATAGTTGCATGTTTTCTATATCTGGAGAAAACATGATCTAGCATTAGTTGTTTTCTAAATCTAAATCTGTTAGTATGTCCATGTGATACTGTAAAAAGCATTTGAGGTTGCTCAAAAATTTACAATACAACTGTGGCCATTATATTTGGGGGTTAATTTTATTAAATGACAGACTGTAGCTCACATTAGGCATCCATATTTTGTTGTCTGTTTATGCATTTTTGTGTCATTCAATGAAGAAATTGATGTAATAATAACACTTTTCAAGACAGATGTTGCAAAGTGCCTCACAAGACTACAAAAGCAGGAAAATTTAAGCATAACTGTCAAAAAAGGACACTATAGTAATGTATTAGAGTATTCAGAAAAGTTTCCTATTTGTAAGTGAACCTTGGTTGGTTCTGTGAACTGTATGCAACACCTGTTTTGTTATATTTTGATTATATTTCAATTTGTGTGTACACACTTTAAAGTAAAATTTAAGTCCCTCTAAATCACTGATTAGTTTGTGACAGACACACCTCCTGCAGTATGTAACTTCTCTCGTTTCCGCTCTCCTCTGTCCAGCCGACCCCACAGTGAAGGACTTTATCGGCGGCTTCACAGCACTTCACTACGCTGCTATGCACGGCAGAGCTCGCATCGCCCGACTGATGCTGGAATCTGAGTTTCGCAGTGACATTATAAATGCAAAAAGCAACGACGGCTGGACGCCGCTGCACGTGGCGGCCCACTACGGTCGAGACTCGTTTGTACGCCTCCTCCTCGAGTTCAGGGCCGAGGTGGACCCGCTGAGTGACAAAGGGACCACGCCACTGCAGCTGGCCATCATCCGCGAGCGCTCCAGCTGCGTACGGATCCTCCTGGACCACAGTGCCAACATTGACATTCAAAACGGCTTCCTGTTGCGATACGCCGTCATCAAAGGCAATCACTCGTACTGCCGCATGTTCCTGCAGAGGGGGGCAGACACTAATCTAGGACGTCTTGAGGACGGGCAGACCCCTCTGCACCTGTCAGCCCTCAGGGACGACGTGTTGTGCGCCCAGATGCTTTACACGTACGGGGCTGATACCAACACCAGGAACTACGAAGGCCAGACGCCGGTAGCCGTGTCCGTTAGCATGTCTGGGATCAGCCGGCCCTGTCTGGACTTTCTGCAGGAGGTCACCAGTAAGTCTCTCACACTCACACACACACACACACACACACACACACACACACACACACACACACACACACACACGGCTGGGATCCTGGGATCCTGGGATTGACATCAGTTTCTTTTCTAGCATTTAAACCTCTATTTCCTGAGAGAATAGGTTTGATTTCATTTAAAAACAAAGGGGAAAAAGGCAATGAGCAACCTGTCAAGAAATATCGAGCAAACTGCGAAAAAATTATAAAAGGTGATTAAAAATCACCTGAAAATTGCTGGGGAAGATTGTTAGATATTATCAAAAAAAAAAAGGAAAATGTCTAGAAAACACTAATTCTCACAATTATATGTATTTGATATTAAGAAAAAATATGTGTTTTTTTCTTTATTCCATTTTTGGTTTTACATCTTTCTGAAGGTCCTTTTCTTCTGTTTGGTTTTGATTTCTAATTTTTATTTTTTACTGATTTTCTTGTAACTGTTTTACTAATTTCTTTTTTTTCTGGACCTTTTTTTTTGGCAAGTTGCTCATTGCCTCCTCCCCACGTTTTTTTTTAACAAAATCTAGACCAATTTGCTCAGGTGTCAAAGAGTTAATTGTTTAGGCGAATAATGTAAATTAAATCATTATACATTTTTATCTGACAGAAACACAGAAAAGAACAGAAAAGTTTTTGTCAAAGAAATCTTTGTCCCCTGATGCTTTTACAGGGATTGATTTTGAATTCAGTTTATGTGATGATTAAGTGTTTGAGTAAATATCTTTAGTGTATCCTTTTATTCACATCAACTAATACTTTAATCACTGATATTCTCCTTTTCAGAATAATATAGAGAAATCTGATCTTTTTTTGTGTGTAGAGATCACTGAAGCGAGCATTGCAGTATCGCGTTTGCACCCGCACACCGGTCTGACCAGTTATAAACAATGTCACAGATCATGAGCAGCACAGATTGGTCCACACAGCTGTCAATCATGGCGTCAAATGTCCTTTTTATAGCATCAAATAAATAAAACCAATCTTATCAGACAAATGAACACACAGCAGCATGATAAAATCTACCTAAAATGACAGAAACCATTTTTTGGATACATTTATTTGATGTTTTCTTTGATTGTTTTTTAAATTTTGGCCCCTGTCCTGTGCTGGAGCCGGCCACCAGGGGGCGATCGAGGTGTGGGGTAAAAAAACAGTGCAAGAATGTGCAGGGAGGGATTCCAAGTTTGGTGATGGAGCTTGTTATTGTATAAGCTGAGAGGACGAAAAAGCGGAGAAATGTACAGAGTTGAAAGAGGGCTGGTTGCCAGCGTGAGGTTCTAATGACTACCGTTCAGTCGGAGAACAATCCCAGGGTGGAGGAACAGGAGAGCACGTTACCTGAAGCATTATGATTCGGAGGGAACAATGGCTGCATTCCTCCGCTGCCCCCTGCACTTTGATATCAAAGATATCAAAGAGCTGCACACTGATTCAGACAAGCCCCTTTCACAGACTCCAGGACCTCAGCCAGATCACATATCTGCCGGGTTATTGATTACACCTCCACCTCCTGGATTAACTCATCGGCCATGAAAGGCTTTGTCCCACACTGTGTGACAGGCACCTGGCTCTGATCAACTGCTGCGCACGTCAAAAACTGTCCTCAAACAAAGGTGCCAACTTCAAGCAAAACCGTGGACATACTCCACCCAAAGAAAGTGTCACAGTCATCTTCAGTAGAACTTCAATAGCCTGGGCTATTATTTACTTAAATCACTGAACCCATGAGGCTTATATTTGGGACAGGCGTCTATATGGTACGGACTTTTAATTCCTTTCACACAAAACTTACTCAGCAAAGATGAAAATACACCAAAGTCATTTATTTAACCTTTTGAGACCTGGGAAAATTGGCTTTGGGAACATTTGTTGAAGATAATGAACAACAAACGAAGAAATGACCCAGAGGTTAGCAAGGAATCTGTGAGTACAAGAAAATTACCTGAAACCAAAAAAAAGACACAACAAAACAAAAAAATCAGAAAGTTAAACAAAAAATGACAAGGAAAGAAATGGCCTGAAAAAAATTCTGTAAAATAATAATTAATAATAAACAAAATTATTAATACAGTTCACTTGACATTTTTCATTAGCTTTTTTTTTTTTAAATGAAAAAGTCTACAAAGCTCTTTTTTGCATCTCTCTTGTAAAATTAACTGAATGATTGAATTGTGGAGAATTTTACCAAAATAAAGATGTGTAGCATGTTTATACTGCTACTACTACTACTACTACTACTACTACTACTACTATTAATAATAATGATAATGATAATAATAATAGTAATAATAATAATAATAATAATAATAATAATAATAATAGAACCTTTATTTGTCAAAATGTGTTGCCATGTGTTTAAGAGACTGGGCATTTAATTGGGACTCGGCTTTTAATTGAAGTAAATATACCATTTTGGATATAAAAGTGTAGCTTATTTATCTTCAAACACCATGAATTATTAAAAAAGACACAATGTCACTTAGGGATGTGAGGGATTAGTTGATCAAATGTTGCTACACTTGGTCAGTTTAGGTTATTATAAAAATTGTTGTTATTTTATTCATTTCTTAATTTCTTTGTTATAATCAGGCATGTTTCCTAAATAAGCACAATCAAGTAGGGCTGGGCAATATGGAATAAACTCTTTTTTTTTCATATCCGTTTTCATATCGGTTAATATCGATATATATCACAATATACATCAAATCACTATTTCTGTCAAGCTTAAAGGTTCCCTTTGACTCCTAAGTGAGATATGAAGATATCATAAGGTTAATTTTGGTGTAAGTATTTATTTTCTGTCAGACATTGAACATGGCAAATATACTGTAGAACAGGCATCACCAACTTGAGGGCCTTTTCTACTAAAATTCAAAGAGGTCCAGTTACGAAAATCGTCTCCCAGCAAAGATCTGAACCTCATACCTTAAATCAATATCATGATTAACCGAACATTTTACTTTTTTCAACTGCCTGCCAACATTTCCAGTTAGAGAAAGGGTGAAAATAAGGTCATGTGCTTGTGGCCTCAGACCCCCAAAACATTACATCTGCCCATGAGACAGGGAGCGATGCATCCTGCTGTTTCTAAATAATTAATCCAAAGTCTGATTAAGCCTGAAACAAACACAAAGAAATCTAAAGAAGTCACTTTCACCTCTGCAGATGTGTCTGTTTCAGACACTTTGGCGCTGTGAGGAGAAGCTGCGCTCTGTTTGTCTGTCTCACTGCGCTGCTGTCGGACCATCAGCTGTTTGATCCGCGAAGATGAAATGCTGTGGCTGTCAAACACTCAGCTGTTCTAGAGTCAAAGTCGTTCACTTTTTTACATGATTGTTCAACACTTCTGCCTGTTGGACAAGATATATCATAATTAAATGTGAGAGCTGTTAATTAATTATCAATAATTGTTCTGATGATCTGTCAGGATAATTGTGTTATCACCTTGAAGATGGGTTACAGCAGTGATACTCAACTAATTATTATTATTTATTAAAGTTTCCAGCATTATATAAAAATTAAAAGCTTCATCTTAAACAAGCTTCAGGTAAATTTAAGCACATTGTGCTGATAATAGGCCAACCCCTCCTGACTAATTCGCGATTGATATCGTTATCATTTTATCGCCCAGCCCTAAAACCATGGGTTTTTTAAAAAATATTTTTTTATTTCAGTTGTTGTCGTGTTTTGTGTGTGATTTATACTTTTTTAGAAACTATTTTCTTGCTAATTTTTAGGTAATTTCATTGCCTTCTTCCCATGTTTTTCAAAGACATCAGGCCAATTTTCGTAGGTGTCGTTTATCCACCTATCTCAGCTCATGTGTGATGCTGCTGTGGTGGAGGGAGAGAAGTCTCCATAGCAGAGGAGTCACTTTACCCACATCAGACTGATAAAACACACACACACACACACACACACACACACACACACACACACACACACACACACACACACACACACACACACACTTCACTTCCTGGAATGGAGGGGATTTTCCCAACTCTTTGCATCCAGCTGATAACAGCGTGGATACTGAGTGATTCAGGGTACTGATTAATGCTTGTGGAAGGATTTTTGGAAAACCATCCAGTTGAAAGAGGAACATGTAAGCTTGATAATGAATGTACAGCATCGGGGTACTGAGATATGATCTGTTGAGATTGAGTCTTTTTAATGTGACCACTTTAGAGTCAGACTTTTGCTCTTAAACAATAAACAATATAGAAACTAGCTAAACACACCACAGAGCACAAAATAGATCAAATCACAAACAAATCAACATGCAAGTAAGTTGAAACCACAACATAAACTGTGTGTAAAATATAGGTGTGTATATGTTTTTGCTTTTTTTGGGGCTCAGTGTTTGCTGCACTCGTTTTTGCGATAGTTGAATGGAGGAAATTTTAGCATAATATTATCCACAGCTCTTTGAAAGCTGTTATGTTAACCTTTTTATGCCTGTGCACCGGTGATGACTGTGAACAGTGGCATTTTGTTTTTTGGGTTATCAGTAAATATGTACGTCCCGTTCTCGTGAACAAGATGTTTCAAGTACGCCTTGAGGGAATCTCGTCAAATTTGACAAAAATGTTCACTTGTGCTAGATGAGAATGGCCCAACTAAAATTGGAAAGTCTTTCCTTTGCGTTTTTGAAAAAGTCTGCGTTCATATGGTAACGTTGTGAAAACGATCTTCGTGTACACGGATCCTCAAAAACAACCGAAAATGCTTAATATGCATGCCAGGCCAGTAGGTGTCGCTCCAGTGTGTTTTAACTGTTTCTGTTCCTCTTTCAGGACAACCTCGGACTCTCCAAGACTTGTGTCGAATAAAAATCCGTCACTGCATCGGCCTTCAAAGCTTGAAATTGCTGGAGGATCTACCCATTGCAAAGGTTATGAAAGACTATTTAAAACATAAGTTTGACAACGTGTGAGGACAAAAACGACGACAACAGAAGAGGAGAGAGTGACTGAAAACGCTGTACTATTTACGAAGACTATGCAATCACTATGCTCCGTGTCTGGAAGAAATGTCCACAAGTCTGTTCTGTACACGCGTAAGGATCGCTAGTCCAGTTTGGTCGTCCAGTTTGAGGGTTTTCTGCTCCTCTTCTCTGTTTCAGCCTTTTTTTTTTCTTTTTTTTTTAACGGTTACAGTAGTGGCTGAAAAACGGAAACAGATCCACCTCATGTGAGCACAGGTTGTGGGAAACAGAAAACCTCATTTGACAGATAGCATTGTTACTACAGTTATCATTATTACCATTTATTATGTTGTCACTGTTCAAATGTGCATGATGTGATCATCGCTGCCCCCCCCCCCAAAAAAAACAATCGCTCAAAATCAGCAAAGCGTTGAGCTACATGGATAACGGTAGTTTTAATGAAAACACCCCACAAGGTGCACTCCCTGACTTTATTTTATCACCCGATTATTGAATTGAAGTCCCAAAATCGCCAACAACATCTACAATTACTTCAATAATTATTAAGCTGATAGCACTCGTGTTGTGCCCTTTAACTGCTATATTTCTAGTTCGACAAACATTTGACCAATCAGAGCTGGCGAGCTGTGAAGGAAGAAAAGCAGTGTTACAGTCTGCAGAGATCAGAGTCACCATAACATGTACAATTTTACTCCAGTAATATAAAAAAGCTCGCTAAAAATTTAGAATAACCAAAGAAAAATATCTGACCTTCCAGAAATCCATCTTATCGTCCAACAGCCAGTTCTCTAATCGCCCAGGCAGTTAATTAATCCATCCTAAAGTCAGCTCTAACGTTAAAGGGATAGTTCGGATCATTTGTGCCGTTGTATTTGGTACTTTTCCAAAGTCAGTAAATTAAACAGAGTGGTGAAGTAATGAGTCCTAAAAGTAGTTTGTTTATAGCCTAACAACAGCTTTTTGCTTCTGACAATTTCATTTCCGCTTTAAAACACACAAAAGTGGTGTTCATCTGTGGAGATTACGACGCTGATCAAAACGTGTAAGTATCATAGACTTGTGTTCGTCACAGAGCTTATTTTTGGCCATAATTGAAGATCCCCTAAGGTTTTTGACGAGGGAACCAGTGCGATGATAACTTCCTGGTTGGCCTACAAAAAAAGCGTCATCCCTTCACCGCTTTTTACAGAAGATATTAGTCTGCACGCCCCCAGTTTGGAAAAGCAGGAGCAGGACACTGGAGCTATAAGCAATGTACTGCTGAGGACACGGTAAAAAAAAAACGTAGAAAAAAACAAAAAAGTTCAGTTCTCCATCTTTGCTCTCGTCAAATCCGCCAAACTCTTTTGATAAAAACACACTTTAGCTCATTGAACACAGCAGCTGCAGGTCAGCTGCTGCCGTGATTAGTTCGTTAGTTTGCGTGAGATTTAGGGCTGTAAATCAATCAAATTTCACCGTGGTACAATATTATATTGATACTTTGGACAGTGATACATAATTTGCGGATATCACAAAGTCATATTGAATTTTGGGGCCTTCAATCAAGACAGTAAATATCCTCATTTTCTTTTCGTAGCTTCCTGTATTTGCCTGTCAGGTGACTCAGACATGCGGTGTGAGTTTTAAAAGAAAGGCGAATTTTAACCCCTTTGAAACCTGAGCACATTGGTTTGATTTCTTTCAAAAATGTGGAAAAAGGCAATGAATAACTAAAGAAATTTCCCCAAACTGCAAGAAACAAGTAAAAGTTGATGAGAAAACAGCCTGGAAATTAGTTTCTAAAAAGGGGAGGGAATTATTAGAACATTATAACAACAAAAACAAAACAACAACAATCGGAAAATGTCCAGAAAAATATGTTTATATTATTACAATGAATTGTTTTTATATTTGTTACAGAAAATAAATGTATACATATATATATATTTTCAGCATTCTTTGGGCCATTTTGTTTTCTTTTGTTTTTGTTTTTCACTTTTCTTCTTTTTTGCAACTCTTATCTACTTTCTTGCTGATTTTTGGGGTGTGTCTTGTAAAGTAGCTTATTGCCTTCTCCCTATGATTTTATAAAAGAAATCAACCAATTGCTCCGGTTTCAAAGGGTTAAAAGATGACGACTGTTGCCACTTTGCATCAATGTTATTGGATCATTGATCATTGAATTGGTGTGTATTAATCCAGAACGCTGTATCGTTACATTTCTGGTTATAGTGTGACTTTTGTGAATCCAAACTAAACTTTTAAACACCAAAATCACACAAAAACACACAAAAAAACCCAAAAACAAAGCAAACGGAGGCAGCAGTAGACCGGCAGCTGCTGTGTTTTTTTTCTTTCCCGTCAGAAATCTCCGACAGTAAGGTAAAGCAGTGAAAATATTATAAATACAGCTTACAGTAATCTGATATTGAATGATTTCTTTAAATGTGGTTGAAATGTGTTTAGTGGCTGCCACATATACAACAGTACATCAGTTAACTCCCGTCGTTACTCCTGCTGCTTCTCCAAACTCGGGTCTTCCATCTACTCTGAGAAATTCACTGACTTTGGCTAAGTACCGCACACAACCTCTCAAAAAAATGTGCAAATTATCCCTTTTAAATTCAAAAATCAGCAGTGGGCAACCAGTTTGGCATCAGTGAGCCACATCAGACTGAATAAATAAGCAAAATTCAGTCTGATTATTGAGCTGAAACATTTTTCCTGTCTCACTGCTGTTGCTTTAAACTTGACCTTTTTTTAAAAATAAAAAATTCTTTTTTCACAGTACGCTGAAAGAAATTTCTGAGATGTAGTGCTTCCAAAAAAAAAACAGGGAGTGTACATTTACACACAGGATTAAATTTACCCAAACATTGCCCACATGTTTTTGTTCTCTGATATGCAGGAATAACTTGCACAGACACATTTGTATTTCATTATTACAAAACCAAGAATATAAAATGTTTGAATGATTTTGAAACTTAAGTTTGATGGTTCGAGGTAATTTGATTCTACCAGCTGAACAGTGTTTTGACTTAAAAATCTATTAATTTTGACACTATATGTAGAACATTTGAGTAAATGCACCGTGAGGGCGCCACATTTGCTGACTGAAGCAGCTGTCGACGGCATCGTAAATAATAATAATATGGTCTGTTTTGGAAAACACTGACACAATCGCTAGAAGCTACAGTCAATGTAAATATGTTCTGTACAACAGATATTTTTGTAGAATTTATTTAAGCGATGATCTCTGGTATTCTCAATGTATTTAAAGTTTGGAAAGTATTGTGATCTGTTTGGTGTGACTCAAGTATTTTTACTTTCTTGTGTGTCTGAGTTCTGTTGTACAAGAATAATTTGGAATCAATATTTAATTTTTATGGCAAACAATGTTGGGTGCTTTCTTAAAATTCATCATCTCTTGCAGATAACTCTGTCGTGGAGATAATACTGTGAATTTTTAATTTTGATGGTTCAAAATAAAATGTAGGATTTTGGGGTCTAAATATCGCCCACGCCACAGGTAATATTTTTTTTCTTTGTCTCTGCATGTGTTTAAAATTCGTAGATAAACTATGTGGCGACTGAAGTTTGTTTTTCTAAAATGTTGTACTCATGAATCCATCTGCATTAACATGTCAGCTTCATTTTTCACTTTTTAGAATAACATGTTTGTCTGCAGTTTTGAAATGGGACGTTTTGTGAAAAGTGAAATGCAGACTTTGCTCTCTGCAGATGAACTCGCATTTAAATCTAAATTACTTTAACCCTTTGAAACCTGCAGTGACATCACCTTTCTTATGTTGCTTTTAAACAGCTTTCACAAGTATTTAAACCTTTGAACCTCGAGCAAATTGGTGCCGTTTCTTTCAAAAACAAAAAAGCAATAAGCTACTTGGTGAGAAATGTTCTACCAATTGCAAGAAATTAGTAGATTTAGAAAATGTTTTTTAAAAAAGCTAGGGAAAAATGTCTAGGGAAAAAAGAAGAAAAAAAGGCTAGGGGGAAACTGTATAATTATTTATTTAAGCACTTTTCCAGGCAATGTTATTGTTTTTTAAATTACAAGAAAAAAGTACAAGAAAATTACAAATTTTCTTTTTTAGGTCATTTCTACTTTTGTTGCTCATTGCCTACTTCCTATGTTTTTTGGGAAAAAAAAAAAGTTGGAGAAAACTATAAAATTATCATGACTACACATTTAAAATTATGTTTCAGAATAATAATAGTTAGCCCTTTTACATTTCCTTGTTTTTTATTTTAACTTTTGTTTACTTTTTATTCCTAGTTTCCAGGTAATTTTCTTGTTTTATTTATTTTTTATTTAATTTCTTGCTAATGTTGTTGTAATTTCTTCTTTAGTTGCTGATTGCCTTTTCCCCATGCTTTTTATTTTTAAAGAAATTAAGCCACTTTGCTCGGGTTTCAAAGGGTTAAAGAAGACAAACAGACAGTGATTGGGTTACTATAAAAGATACGGAAAGTGAGTGTGGCGGTCAGGGGAGTTGCATTTATTTTTATTTTATTTTTTAATTTTTGTGAAAAACTAAGACTACAACCTGTGTCCAGTTTCAGGGGCTGCATCCGTCAAATCTGCCTGTCAAAACTGAATACGTTGCAACAAACTGACAGGAAATGTCTATATGTTCTTACGGGCCCCTGAACACTATGTGTCCCGAAAACAGTCAAACTTGTGAGAGATATGCTTCGTACTACTGCTTGAGGTCTACTGAAAACATGTCAGATGCATTTATTCCCTCAGAAAAGATTCACAGTCCATTATGCTAAAAGTTTGAACCCTGTGTTGTTCACATTCATGTGAAGAGGTTCTTTCTTTGTTGCCTTTCGTTGATGCGTCGCTGTATTTCGTGGTTGTTATTTCCTCCTGATGATCAGTGTAATAGTGTAAAACTGCCACTGGATTGTTTACCGCTTTAACGGGAAGCTTCAGTAAACGGGATGTTAGTGTCAGTTAATTTTGCACCCATTAACTGGTAACTAACCAGTTAATTAAAAAAAAATCAAAATGAGAGGCCTTTCCTTTCAATATGGCGCTGTTCATTTATAGATGGTGATTTTTTGATGTTTTGGGATGCAGATGTTGTATCTTATTTTCCCATTGGGCGATAACATCCCAAGAAGCATGGCGATGGATGTTCAAAACATCAGTAGCTTTATTTATTCTTCATTTTTTGGAATCACCTGAAATATCACCTCATGTGAGTGTAAAAACTTTTTTTAGCCATAAATAGGAGTTTTTTCAAAATTGCCGTGTTTCCATTAGGCGTGTTTTATCATCCCAATTTGCGCAATTTGGAGGGTTAATGGAAACCCCCCTAAAGTCTCACTGAAGGAAAAGTCTCGTTCTGAAATGATCTGACTTACTGCAGGAAAAACGATGGTGAAAACATGAAGTTAGAGTTGGAGAGCGGAGCACAGGACGAGTTTGTTGAAAATATGTGTTGTCTCAAGATTTGGCCGGATCAGTGAAAAGATAAAGAGAAAAAGGTTGTTTCTTTAAATGTCAGGATCTTCAGTAACAGTCTGAGCCCGTCAGTGTCAAAAATAAGCTTCTAATGGACACAAACTGATGGTGCACGTCGGGATCATTGCAGTACGTTTCGCCACAATGGCTGCAGCGAGCTCTCTAAATATGGGACCAAAATGTGTCAAAATTAAAAAAAAAAAAATCTCTGTTAGTCACATAGACTCAAAACATACGGAAAAATTTCAGGGGAAAAAAGAAAAACCGTAGGAAAAATGATCTTAATTACATATTTGAAATTATATTACAAAACTGTCTTTTTCCAGGTCCTTTCACTGTTTGGTTGTTTTACTTTATTATTTTAAATTAAATTTGACTTAATATACTTTATTTTACTTTATTTTCTAATTTTCAAGTAATTTTCTTGTACTTTTCAATAATTTCATGCTAACTTTGGGGGTTATTTCTTCTTTATTTGCTCATTTATTATTTATTTGCATTTTAAAATCACGAGTAGATGACATTTCTGTGATTGCATAAATGTTTTGTTTTTTATTTACATCTAGATTTGCCAAAGCTTAATTGCACAGTTTGACATCCCAAATTGTTTAGACCATCCCACACAATATGACATAAGATCGCTGTTAACCCCTTGTGAGGTTGGAGTGTGTTTTGGTACAAACGGGTGACACACTTTTATAGGCTGTGTCCTCTAAAAGAGGCCGTCACAAAAACACAGTAAAACCAGTGAGTATGTGTTAAAATAGCCAGATATTTTCATTTACTGAAGAATATGTTTTGTTCTAAAAAAATAAATGAATTAGCAACTTGGTAAGAGATGTTCAACAAATTGCAAGAAGTTAATAGATTTAGAAAATGACTTTAAAAAAGCATGATTACACATTCAAAATAATTATATATATATATTTCACTTTTACAGATTAATTATTAATTATTTATTTAAAAAATGTTTTGCTATTAATTATCAAGTAATTTTCTAGAACTTTATTTTTTTTTACTAATTTCTTGCTTATTTTTAGGTCATCCTAAAGTAATTTCACTGATGTCTTAAATCTAATTCATTTGACTATTGATGCAAATTCTTTAGATTCAAAAAAGCAAAAATCTGGATGCAGCCCCCTTCCTCCTTTTTACTCATTAATCATGTTATTAATGCAGTAACACGTGAGAGTTAACACTAAAGATTATTTCTCCACATCTCAGTTCTGTCTCCTGTCCCACACTGTCCCACACTGTCCCACACTGTCCGTCTGTCCGCACCTGATTCTGGATTTGATTTGATGCCATTTTGCAGCAGTTTTGTATCATGTGTGAATGAGTTTTTCGTACATCGACTGCCTTCTCCAATCGGTTCCTCAGCAGACTTTGGTCGTCACAGTCAGGGAAACACTTCATACATGTCTTATGTGGCTATCAAATGGCTGTAAGTCTTCCACAACCATTAACTACTGAATGTACAGAATATGCAGATTTTCAAACGTGAAAAAATCGTGTGAATAAAATAAAGTTAACGTTTTAAAGTTGTCAGCTGTTTTTATTTTTTATTTTATTTTTTATGTTTCTAACCTAACCCCAAATCCCATTCCTTGTGCAGTAGCCTCGGCCACCTGTGTATGAATGTGTGTGCAAATGGGTGAATATGACTTTGCAGTGTGAGTGTCGCTTTATATTTATATTATATTTTATTTATTATCAGCAGTGTCTTAGTAAAATAAAAACGCTTTTCGGGCCTCTGTCCTGGAAGGAATAGCAGCGATATCTGTAAAAATCAAACGCTTTTTGTGCCTGAGTAACTGCTGGGAACACAGCAATGATTCACTGAAACATGACCGTGTTGTTGTTGTTGTTGTTGCTGTTGTTGTTGTTGTTGTTGTTATTGGTCTCAAACAGGCCTTGTTCTACACTGCTTTGAATATGTTGGTGGGTAACATAAGTTATTCTTTAGGGACTGTATGCTTGATAAACAAGCTCTAATTTGATGCTTTTTTAATGCGCTCTGTAACCTTATTTACATTCCGTACCTATCTTAATTTTTGTAAAGTTAAAATGTATATCTCAACACTGGTGAAAACTGGGGGTACTTCAAACAAGATATGTATTATTATTTTTATTATTATTATTATTATTATTATTATTTATTTATTTATTTTTTAATTTTTTTAAATATTATTTTGTATTAAGAAAACGGATGTCGACCCAGGTGTTCGAGGGTTATTTATGTATAAGAAATTAGTAAAACATTACAAAAATTGCAAGAAGTTAGTAAAAAGTTACAAGAAAAGTTTATCTACATAGGAGATAAAAAAGAAAATTATCTCCCCCGCACTTCCCGTATCTGTTCCCTCTGTCTCCCGCACTTTTTTATTTAAATTTATTTATTTTGTTTACAACCGTTCAATTCATTTGTCACATGTCCTGTCTCGTTTTTCCGAGCGGTCCGGAAACGCACCGTGAATCGCGTCGGCGTACGTACACGCGCTGTCTTGTTGTGATCACGTGACGCAGCTGACACGTGCGCGAGCAGCACTGGCGTGAACTGTCGGTTTTTAACTAAAATACCACAAATAATGTTCCGCAAACCGACCAGCAAGAGGCCAAAAACCTGCTCTTCTTCTCCAAAACAAACCGCGTGAGTGTGGTAAAGCTGTTTCCTGTTGATAATGTTCGCTAAATGACGTAAAATTAATTAAATGCGAACGAAAATACAAACGTTAATGTTACCTGTGGCTAGCTAGCTAGCTTCATGCTAGGAATAGACTCACTGCTCCTGAATTTCTGCGCAGTTTGTGCTCACTGTTGTTTTGCACTTATTGTTTTTATCTTTAATGCGACGACAGAAGGAGCAGAGAGGAGAAGGACGGAGCTTCACAGGTGAGATTATAACTGAGAAAATTCATAAAAACTGATATAAAACTGACTTTGAGATTAATTTCCACAACTATTTCACTTTTCCCAATTCTATTCAACATCTTTGCTCTGCACTTTGCATTTATATATGTATATATCTATGTTTATATATATATAATATGTAATGTAATCAAGCATGTCATAAAAAATGCAAAAACCGTACTCTTTAAAACCTACAGATAAAAGATGATAAAAGATGAAAAAGTAAATAAGGAAGCAGATAAAAAGATTAGTAAGTAACATGATAATAGCAATAAAAAATAAACAAGTAGATGAGTATTGGGTAGAATATGCAAATTGTAAATAAGAGGTAAATTAAGGATTAAAACAGAAAGTAAAATGAACAAATATATAAAAAAACAATAAAATGATAAAGAAAGTAGTGAAACTGTAAACCAGACTAAAATATATAAATAAACAGTCAATAGATAAATAAAGCTCAATCAAAAGCCAAACTAAAAATGTACGTCTTGAGTTAAAAATATTACCCCCCTCTGCTGCCCTACAGGGAAATACATTTGTAGAATAAGAATAACTTTGGGATTTTTTTAATCTCCACAGCTATTTCTGAACTACTCTTCTAAAATTTTGTTGCACATTTTTTTTTGTCTGTGTTGCAATAGAAAGAGCAGGGAGAAAGCAGCACGCAGGGGTCAGGACAGAGAGCAGGCTGCAGCACTGACCATCACACAGGTGAGGACAGATTATAACTGACCGAGGACGTGTTGTCTTTTGGAAAAAAGAGACTGAGATTATTTATTTTTCTATTTAATTAGCAATATATAAAAAATGTCATTATTTTAGTTTTATTCAATATTTATTATATTTTTGAATACCATATCAAATATGTTAATATTTTGGGACTCTCTGAGTAGGATGTGGAAGATAATGTGACAATACTTCTTCCTGTGTGGAAAGTACATATCATCAGATAATAATCAGCCTGTTCAGGTCGTTCCACTCACGCTGGCACAGCAGCAGGGTGTTCCCTTTCAGAGGATACCAGTCAACATGTGTGTGCCCGCTGAGCTCAGAGAGGCCGTCACACTTTAACCCTTTGATACCACAGCAGACTGATTTCTTCAAAAACATGAGAAGAGAGTGACAAGCAACGTTATTAAAAAATGGCCCTAAAAGTTGCAAGAAATTAGTAAAAAGTTAAGCAAAAACATGACATGACCCCCCAAAAAATTGCAAGGAACTAGTAAAAAAAATTCACAAAAATTACAACAAAATAAGCAACAACAAAAAATGCCCCCCAAATAATAACAGGAAATTGGTAAAAAAAAATTACAAAAATTTGAGGTTAGTAAAAAGTTACAAAAAATTACTTGGAAAAAAGGCAAAAAAAAGAAAATTATCTCAAGAGAGTGCAAAAGGAGTTATATTTTATTTTTATTTATTATTCTTTTCTTAAAAAAAAAATTAAGAAACTGATGTTGTGTTCGAGAGCTGATTTATTCATATTCAGTCAGTCACAATGCCCACCAGTTAAATAACAACAAATAAAAGCAAATTAGTAAAAAGTTACAAGAAAATTATTTGAAAATAAGAAAAAAAACAAGAAAATTATCTCGAGTGAAAAATAAATAATTTTTATTTTTGTTTATTTATTCATTTTCATTATTGTATATTAAGAAAACTGATGTCGATCTAGGTGTTAAAGGGTTAATTAATGCATATTCAATCAGTCACAATGCCCCCCACTTAAATAACAACAAATAAAAGCAAATTAGTAAAAAGTTGCAAGAAAATTATTTGAAAATAAGAAAAAAACAAGAAAATTATCTCAAGAGTGAAAAATAAATAATTTTTATTTTTGTTTATTTATTTATTTTCATTATTGTATATTAAGAAAACTGATGTCGATCTAGGTGTTAAAGGGTTAATTAATGCATATTCAATTAGACACAATGCCCCCCACTTAAATAACAACCTATAAAAGCAACAGAAAAATAGCTCTCTGGATCGTTTTACATTTTCCTTCTCTTTCTTTATTTCCCCTTTTCTTTTTTTCTGTCCTGAGGAATGCCGTCTTAAAAGAGCTGGTTTCTGCTTTCGCCTGCATTTGTTCTCCGCAGGACTCAGTCAGACTCCACACTGAGCCGCGGTGACCCAATAGCGGCCGTGATATACTTGTGTCTTATTTTACCAAACATAAGGTGCTATCGATGAACAGATCACTGGTAGCGTTACATGATAAAACAATGCCATCCCTCAGCGGGCCAGCGAGCCTTCAGACAGTAGGAACAATAGCAGCTTTGTCTCCGCAGCTCCGTGTGCTGTCTAAAAATATCTAAATGCTTCTTCCTGTCCTACCTCTGTCCTGTCCCACCTAAATCAAATGTGCACATATTCCCTGTGATGGATTTGTGCAAAAAAAAAAAAAAATTAATGCAGATTTGTAAAGTCCTAAAAAAATTTTGGTTAATGTGAGAAAGTTTCTGCAGCCGCATCAGAATAATACACTGCTGATGTCTTTGTGTTGAATGAGAAGACTTGTTAGTGTAATTCTCACAGTCTAAAACCAACATGCAAAAAAATAATGTATCAAAAGACAACAACTCTTGAAATACCTTCACTTTAATAGGGAACGTACAAGTCAAAATGTGATGCGCTTTATCTCTTTGTCCTCTCTTTGGGCTGGGCGATAAAACGATAACGATATCAATCACGGTATAACTTTTCCTCGATTGAAATATGAGATGTAGTCGATAGAATGTCGATAGAGTGCATTCCAGCCATGTCCACTCCGCTCGCATTGTCTGCAGGTGTCTCTGCAGGTGTCTCTGCATGTCTGCTCCGCTTTCATTCTTCGCCGGTGTCTCTGCGAGTGTCTCTGAATGTCCGCTCTGCTTTCATTCTCCCCTGGTGTCTCCCCTGGTGTCTCCTCTGGTGTCTCGCTTGGTGTCTCTGCTGGTGTCTCCCCTGGTGTCTCTGCTGGTGTCTCCCCGGTGTCTCCGCTGGTGTCTCTGCCAGTGTCTCCGCCGGTGTCTCTGAATTTCCACTCCGCTCTCATTCTCTGCCGGTGTCTCCCCCTTGTGTCTCCGCTGGTGTCTTCCCTGGTGTCTCCGCCAATGTCTCCGCCGGTGTCTCTGAATGTCCGCTCCGCTCTCATTCTCCAGTTTGCAGGTGGTTCCAAAGTCGGGGGGCCCTAATGGCAAAGGCATGGTCACTTTTAGATTTAAGCCTTGACTTTGGTGAACATGATGTAAAGGAAAAAAAAAATCGAAATTTAGTTTTGCTTTTAATTTACGCATCCTTAATACAAACACTTTGCTCAAATTCTTTTAGAAATTACCTGACAACTTTAATATTAGATACATATTCAAACTGCGTCCAGCTGTTTGTCTTTGTTAAAGAAAACGATTAAAGATTTCAGATGCTCTGAGCGGTTCGTTATTGTTGCGAGATGAATGAAATATATTCGTCCTTCAGGAAATGAGAAGCATTCCAGGAGCCACCGTTGGCTCGTTTCCACTCGGCTTTCTCAAGGGACTCTTTATCTTATTGCTCGGTCCAGGAGACAAGCGGCGAGCAGGGGTCAGCCGTGTGACGTTCGGCCACCTTGTGCCGAACTCCGAGAAAACAAAGAGGCTCTTTCTGATGCCCTTCGTCCCCCGTTACCATAACCAGCTGTTCGCTGGAACCATTTTATCAAGACTTCATTTTGTGGTGAAAGCACTTCACCTTCCTGCCAGATGCATGAACCGCTGAGGCAGAGCAGACTGACAGAGAGGCCGCGGCAGGAATCTCTCATGCTGGCACCGGAGGACCGTGGTAGCTTTTTAATGTAATCTGCATTTTGACAGATCTGCTGAAAACTGCACTTTCCTACTTTGCACCCTGGGTATGAAATAATCTGTAAACTATCCCAAATTAGAGACTTTTACATCCATTGATGAATTTAAGAGCATCGTAAAGGAAGTGGTGCTGAATAGCTGATCTTTAGTTTCATCTTGAATTTTTGCAAATCATTCTGTATTTTAATAAGTTGTAGTGTTGCTACCTTGGGCAGGTCTCTTTTTTAATCTCATTGGGACTAAACACAAAAGGTAAAGTAAATACATCAAATAAATAATATACCATCACAATATTATTAGATATTTAAAAGGGTAAATTGTTATTTTATTTGAAATAGAATAAATTGTACACTTTTTTGTGTTTAATCATTATATTTTGCAATGGAAATCCAAAAAAAAAAAAAGTGGCAGTAGGGGTCAAGAAGCCACAGGCATAAATAAACAGACTTCCCCTCAACTTTAGGAAAAATAAACCCAACAAAATGGGAGAAAAGTAAATAAAACCTAAACTAACACTATATACAAAGATACAAAAAAAAAACTAAAAAAAGAAGCACACTGAGCAAAAAAATTAATCTATAAGCAGTTATCTGAGAAAAAAACACTAAAATAGCTGCAGAGAACACAAAGCAGAAATAAGTATATATATATATATATATATATATATATATATATATATATATATATATATATATATAAAACATAATAAGATATAATGAATGAAATATATATAATCTAATGATAAATTCCTGAGGACCCTAATGTTTCCAAGGATATATTGTAACATTTAGCATGTCGTATCTGTACAGCACGATATCTGAGGCCGTACTGACCATGTGAAGATGAGGCTGATAAACCTGTCTAGTTTTATCTAAATTAATTTGGGAATTAATTTTAAAGAAGTTGCTAAAGGATAACTGCAGAGAGGAAGGTAAAAACATGTAGTTATATATAAACAGACATATCAGATGAGTATTAATGTAATTTACTGAAAGAATAGTTAATATTATTGACAACCTTCATAATTATCAGACATGACCATACAGGTAAATTAAAAGGTTAAAGACAGCCGTCCTGTGGGCAGAGGACGAGACAGGAACTGAGATTGTCTCTGACCTGCACTGATATGACTGAATGACACACTGTAACAGAAAGGTCACACACTCACGCACAGTCATTACCCACACACACACTCAGCAATTATGAAAATCCCAACCCACTCACACACACACACACACACACACACACACACACACACACACACACACACACACACACACACACACACACACAGTTTAAGGATCTGGGTGGATCCTTCACTGGCCTGCAGGACAAATATGAACCCCTACAGGGTGGTTGGTGGACATATATCCAAAAATACTAGAAACGTGCCAAAATCTGAGAAACGTCCCTAAGTCCTAGCAATGTCCTAAAATCATCGAATGTCCTTAAATCCTGAAAATATCCTAACATTTTAGAAATGTCCTAAAATCCTAGAAATGCCCTAAAATCATACAAATGTTGTAAAATCCTGAAAATGCCCTAACATTTTAGAAGTGTCCTAAAATCCTAGAAATGTCCTAAAATCCCAAAAACGTCCTAATATTTCAGAAATGTCCTAAAATCCAAGAAATGTGCCAAAATCTGAGAAGCGTCCTAAAGTCCTTGCAATGTCTCAAAATCATACAAATGTTGTGAAATCCTGAAAATGTCTTAAAATTTTAGAAATGTCCTAAAATCAAAGAAACATGTATGAGGCTGCTGGGGCCCCTGTCCTCCTGACATTTTACAAAAGTGGCCCCCCCCAAGCAGGTGGAGCATGGTGCCCATGCCGATAAACCAGCTTTGGTACATGTGCAGAATATTTCGGGTTCAGAAGGCATATGTGCTTTTCTGTTGTCCCCTCTGGTTTATAAATAGTCTACAAGAATCTCCTGAAAAGGGCCCAAAAACAAGCTGAGTGCCTCGAATGAATGAAAGAAGGCAGTTTCAGTACAATCCAAGAAGTTACCTAACATTTCTGCTCCAGCAGAGCCCATTCAAGCTCTTTCTCTGTTCATCAGCATACTGTAAAAGCACCGAACAACAGCCTTATTTTGAAGGGAACCCAAACGCAGCAAACAGCACGACAGCTTCAAGTAGCAGATGCTAAAATCTGAGCAGTTCTTACTCACGAGCTATTTACAGTTCACTCACAGCTAACATGTGACTCTGATTAAAAAATAGAAATGTTTCTTTCCTCTTCTATTCCCGTTTTGTCCAAATTAAGAGCTCTCCATCCTGTCTTTTCTCCTCTCTTTTTTGGAAATGCTAATTGCTCTTGTTGTAGTTGTGATTAGCTTTTTTCTGTATTTCCGACATGACTCAGTCTAAGAGAGGAATTTCTTTTTTTCTGCACTCCTTTCTATGTTTATCTGACAATGTCAAGAAAACATTCAGACTCCTCTGAATGTGTAGAGCATTTAACTTTTTCGTCATTTTAACTCCAGTCACTCTCTCCTGCCCTGAAGTAACCCCTCTCTCGCCAGCTCACTCTCCTGCATTTTTCTAATGTGACTTGAGTCGTCCCAGTCGTCAGAAGGAAATGTTTGCATTTTACGTTTTTCCACATTTAATGCGTTTCAGCATTGAGGAGGTGATGCATGCCAAGCTGCAGACTAATGTTAAACCCTTTAACAATCACACATCAAGAAATTCCTCTGCAAAAAAACAAAACAATTATGCAAGATTATAGACTATAGAATATATTAATACATCATCACATCACGCATCAATATATTAACAAAAACATTTTCCTGTATAGTGCATTGTAAAAAGTGAAAAAGTCAATGTAATATTATAGAAATCTGAAAATTAAAGTAATACAATAAATAAAATACAAAAATAAAAAATACACAAATAAAAATAAATAAATAAATAAACAAATAAATAAAATATATGGTAAAAAAACAGTCACTGATATAAAACGCAAATCTGAAAATAAAAGTAACTTATAAAGTAAACAAACAATAAATATAAAAAAATAACCAGATAAAAATAAAAACAATGTACTGAATGCTCCTTGCATTAACGTCATGCAGATTAGGACCCCCCCCAGGATTTGAAGTAGATCATCTGACTTTTTAACTTGACCAACAGGTCATGCTTTATGTTAAACATTTGAGTAAAATTGTCCCTAAACACGCTAAATTCAGTCAGTGCATGTTTGTTTTTTTTCTCCTTCAGTTTTGGTTATTATAAAATTTATCTTAAATTTAATTCTGAGTGGCAAAAGTGTCTTAAAAAGACTTAAATCTAACTTGCTTTAAGCTGTATGAAGAGAGAGAGAATGACTGTGAGTCCAGACAGCACTCACTGTGTGCACTAATCCAGGATCCAGAGCAGAGCCAGCTGTCCCAAAATGCTGTGGGAGACTCTCACAGAAGTGCTCCGACTTTCCACACAATAGAGCGTATTGATTCGACATGTATCCAAAAACGGTTCCTCTGGAGCTGCGGACTGTGCACAGGTAGCCTCTGAGAATTTCTCTGCAACAGGAGAACAGGTGATCTGTCCTCTGTGGCGCTGCCATTAAAGCATTGCATTTCCCAGCAGAGAAAAGACCCAGGTGTGGCTGTTAACCCAGAACGGACAAAACAGACTCTAGACAGGGACGTTCACGTTTTCGGCTGTCATAGTTAGAAGCTCCTCCACAATGATAGTGTTAAAAAAACAAACTTTTTTACTGCTTTATTCAGTGTTTTCTATCACTTTAAAGTGTTCATTTGTTTTGGAGAGGAAAAGTCTTTAGAGGATAATTCAGCTCCCGGTAAAAAACCTCTTAACAGTGCATCTCCGTCATGGTTAACAGCATCGTAGAAACACTGATTTTTTACGTGAAATTGTGTTTTTTTAAGTGTTTTTACAGGTTTAAATCACCTGGTATGTTTTGGAGAGGAAGGGACCTCTGCAAATAGTTTAACTCCCTGTAAAAACCTCCTGAACAATAAACACTAGAGAAATTATAACCAGTTCTCAGCTGGTTGCAATCTGCAGTCCTCACTACTAAATCCCCCTAAATTTTACTTAATATTCCCTGTGTCTGACGCTCAGGATTTCCTGGGACAGGACCCCTAACGTTTTATTTTAAAATGAGGTGGATGTCCAGAGAGGCATTTCCAGTTTCGTGTAAGAAATTTCTCAGCAGCTGATGTCTGTATAACTGTTAAAATGAAGAAGAAAAATAAAGAAAATTTTTTTGACCTTTTCAAACTTGAGCAAATTGACTTGATTTTCTTTAAAACCATGGGAGGAAAGGCAATGACCCAAATGTTATCAAGAAATTAGTTTTTCTGAAATAAAAAACCCTGAAAATTATTAAAAAATAGAAGAGAAAGGTTTTAAAAAAACAAAACAAGGAAATGACCTTGAAAAAATAATAATTTTGAAACATAATTTTTTTTTTAGTTATTGTCAGATAACAATGTAAATATCTTAACATATTGTTATAAATAGTTTAGATATTGTTACATATAGTTTATATAGTTTAATGGGTCAACTATTTTAGAGATTTAATAAGTTTGCACTTTTCCCACCTCTTTTCGGACATGTCTGTATGTTTGTGTATATTTGTTTATTCTTTCCTTGCCTTATTTATTTTTTACATTTTTTTTATATGTTTGAAATAAATTTCAATTCAAGTTGCTCCTTTTTGCCTATTTTTTGTGAAAGAAATCACAACAATTTGCTCAGGGTCAAAGGTTTAAATGCTTGTGAAAGGCATCTAAAAGCAGCACAAGAAAAGTGATGTCGCTCCAGGTTTCAAAGGGTTAACCACCAGTTTCCTAAAAATGCATGTTTAACTTTCTTCTCAAACTGTGCAGTTAAATGTCGTCAGGTAGGAAAGTTAATCTGCTGCCCATTAGAAACGGCGATGAGAGATTCTATATCTAAGCTGCTTTTGTGTGACGCTGTTCATGAATGAATTTGCAAATTGCTCTGATCTGAAAACACAAAGCGCTCTCTCACTCCTGGTAACAGACTGGGTTAGAGTCTGGACTCATGTGAATTGGTGAGAAACAGCCAGGAGTAAGAATCTCTTCCTGACATCAAAAGGCCGTCGTCTCTCTGCTGTCAGCTCGTGCAGGCGGAGATGACAGAGGGCCGCCAGGCAGAGACATATCCCTCTGCACGCTGAGCCCTCAGAGCACTCTGCGCTGAATGACCACGATGCCGAGGCTGCACCGCTGATGAAACCCCGAGTAAATATAGCGCCAAAAAGCAACCTGAGACAGTGTCCACCGTCGTCTGTCCCTGCAATTAAGCTTTAGGTCTTTCTACTGTTTGATCAATTCTTACCTGAAATCCTATATGTCCTAAAATCTGAGACACTTCCTAAAATCCTAGAAACGTGCTTAAATACTAGAAAAGTCCTAAAATCCTCGAAATGTCCCAAAATCCTAGTAACATCCCTAAAACCCTAGAAATGTCCTAAAATCCAAGAAATGTCTTAAAATCCTAGAAATATCTTTAAAACCCGAGAAATGTTATCAAATCCTAGAGACGTCCTAAAATCCTAGTAACATACTTAAATCCTAGAAATGTCCTCAAATCCGAGAAATGTCCTTAAATCTGAGAAATGTCCTCAAATCCTGAAGACGTCCTAAAATCCTAGTAATATCCTTAAAATCCTAGAATCCTAGAAACATGCTAAAATACTAAAAATATCCTTAAACCCGAGAAATGTCTTAAAATCCTAGAAATGTACCAAAATCCTAGAAATGTACTAAAATCTTAGAAATGTCCTAAAATCTTAGAAATGTACCAAAATCTTAGAAATGTCCTAAAATCTTAGAAAATGTCCTAAAATCCTAGAAATGTACCAAAATCTTAGAAATGTCCTAAAATCTTAGAAAATGTCCTAAAATCCTGGAAATCTGCTAAAATATTAGAAGTGTACCAAAATCCTAGAAATGTCCTAAAATTTTAGAAATGTCCTAAAATCCCAGATATGTACCAAAATTCTAGAAATGTCCTAAAATCCTAGAAATCTGCTAAAATCCTAGAAATGTCCTAAAATCCTAGAAACATGCTAAAATCCTACAAATGTCCTGAAATCCTACAAATTTCCTGAAATCCTACAAATGTCCTAAAATCCCAGAAATATCTTTAAACCCTAGCAACGTGCTAAAATCCTGCAAACATGCTAACTCAAAGTGAGAATTATTTTGGTGTGGCGGGACATTAACCGAAATGCCCGTGCCTAGAAGCAGCCTCGGGACGGAGGCACCAGAATGTGGCGTCTGCATGAGTCCCATCTGTGGTTCAGGGTCACGTTATTTACCGTGTTTTCTGCTTATTATTCTAAACTTTGATCCTGGATAACTTTCAAACAAAATGCATCTGCACTGAAACACAATTCCCGTATTGTGAGTGTTGACAGTTGTGACCTCGGCTCTGTTCCCTCCCAGCTGATACTCTTGTTTACTGGCAGCAGTGAGGCTCAGATAATTGGACAGGCCGTCCCCCGTCCATATTTTGGTGCGGTAACAGAATATAAGCGTCTTCACCAGTCGCGCTCTTTTATCTCTCCTGTATATTTTGCAACAAGTGGAGGAGCAGCGTGTTCTCAGCGGGGCCTGAAAAGAGCCTTTGTGTGGCTCTGAACACCTGGACAGAGTTATCGCAGCGCTTTGGACTCTCCTTCCTTCCCTTCTTCCTTTCCTTTTCTCTCCCTCTTTTCTCTATCTGTCCATCTTTTTCAGTCTGAATTGTTCTTCCCTCCCCCCCTCTTTCTTTACGCTCTGTCTGTGAGTGTGTGCGGCTGCAGCAGTTTGACTGAAAGTCCACACAAATAACACTCGGCCATGAAAAAGTGCTTTAGCCAAGAGAAAATATTCTCTAATAAGTCAAGACTGAGACCAGAGCGGTCAAAAGTAGTCAAGAACTTTAACCCCTTGAAACCTGGTCACAACTGACTTGATTTTAGTCAAAAACACAGGAAGAAGGCAATGAGCATCTTCAAAAGAAATGATCAAAATATTAGCAAAAAATTAAAAAAGAAGAAAAAACAGACAACTACCTGAAAATTAGCACAAAAAACAAGTAAAAATAAAATAAGATAAAAATGACAAAACAACAAAGTTACCTGAAAAAAAAACTTTTTTCTTTTTAAAAACACCGGCAGAAGGTAAAGATGAACCCCAAAAATCATGAGAAATTATTAAAAATTACAAAAAATGACCAGAAAATAGCAAAAAAAAAAAAAAGATGACTTGCAAATTGCGAGAAATTAGAGGAAGGTGACCAGAACATGACCTCATATTTAGTTTAAAAAAATGTGAGACAATTATTTTTAAAAGTTATACAAATACAAAGATTGTATATTTTTCCAAATATATATATTTTATGTAAACATACACTTTTAGCTTTTTTTTGTTCTAATTTTCAAGTTATTCTCTTGTAAATCTTTACTAATTTCTCACTTATTTTGGGTAATTTTTTAAGTTGCTCATTGCCTTCTTTGCATAGTTTTGAAAAAAAATTAGTATAATTGCTCTGGTTGTAAAGGGTTAACATGAGATATTATTCCTACACAACCTGTATGTGGTTATTGTGTTTATATTGTGAAAGTTAGATTTCTTCTTTAATTTTCTGTTAATATTAATAGCATTACTCTCCTCTCCACTCAATCTTTATTTAACACCATGGAAATCTATGATGTGAATTACTGTCTGTGCTTTGCGTTTTGGTCCTGTTTTACCCTGTCAGGCTTTATTTTGCAATATCGACGCGCTTGCTGTGTATTATCCCTTACGTATAATTCCCGTATTTGCTTTGCATTTTCTGCTACGGCGCCCCAGTTTGCCCACAGAGGTCACTTCACTCTCCACTTATTGTATCTCCTCTTTCACAACATTCTCCTAAATTGAGAGTTGTAGTTGTAGCTGAAGTGATTGATAAGTGACCCCGTGTCTTTTCTGTGAAATTCTATTTAACCAATAACAACGTCCCAACAATAGACATAATGCTGCAATTAGCCATCTGTGTACGGACCCTAATTGGCCTTGAAGCCTGCTGATGGGAGCAGACTTGACCTTCATTAGAAGGTGTGCAGCACCAATTAGCCCGAGCAGAAGAGCCTCATCGGAGAGGTCACCTACTTCAACTTTCCCACGACAGGACGCTCTCCCAACTCTTATCCTCTGTATTCACTATACACAGTGGAAATTTACACACTTACTTCCACCAGGGATTTCGAGGAGGTGATAGTCAACGATTTCACTGAGGAATTGTGGATTTAAAACTTCCGGATGTGCTTAAATTTTGAAGCATTATCATGCCCGAGGGCGCCAATTCCGACCGACAACGGCACAGCCATAGCATCATGCGACCTATAAAAGCCAAAAAAAGAAAAACTCTTTCTATTGCAGTTTTGCAAAATATATGGCTTTTTCAAATCGCCTGAAACACCCCCTCATGTGAGCATAATACCTTTTTTTTAATTGCTCTTTTTAATCTTTTTGGCTTTTTTAAAAATGTGTTTGTTTGTTTGTTTGTTCTCTGTACATACTGTATATCTTTATTATTATTATTGTTGTTTTATTTCATTTCATTCATTGAGCCTTCCTTTGTATATATATATTTGTATTATTTTGCCCTTTTAACAAATATTGTATTCAGTTGCTGCTCTCTTATTTGCTGCTGTAACAAAACAGTTTCCCTCATGGGATTAATGAAGTATTTCTATTCTATTCTATTTTTTTTGTGATAAATGGGAGTTTTTTTGACATTGACATGTTTCCATTAAGCGTATTTTATATTCACAGTTTCAATTTGCGCACTTTGAGGTTTAATGGAAACCAGGGTACTGCCTGTTCAAGGTGGAATATTATTATTATTATTTTGCCTCGCTGTTCTGTATAAAAGGTTTGATCACGTAATGGGATAAGTTGTTTCACCTTTAAGCCTTCACGGGAGGTAGTTACAGCCCCAAAACTGTGTCTGTGTAAACAGGACAGGATAATGGGTGGCATGAGTTGTGACATTTTGGCGACGTGTTATGTGTGCAACCCACTATGGGAGATTTAAAAAGCAACTAGCAGCATTTAGTGGCTAGCTCAAAAGAATAACAGCGGCCATAAACATCTGCAAATTGTGACACAATGAGATTCGGGCTCTTTTTACCCTCTGAGTTGAGGACGAGATCAGCCGCCATATAACAGGGACAGTAAATGATTGTTATTGACACATTAATGCTGTTGTTGTTTAGAAAGCGCTGCTGACGTGAATATTATATGTCACACTAGACGCTGACACTGTTGTGTTAAATGTCATGCCTGTTTTGTTTCAACAATGCCGGCATGCTGTCTAAAATCACACACTGGAGCAAAATGATGCTGCTGTTTTTTTGGTTTTGTGTAAAAATGCAAAGGCGGCATAAAGAAAGGACTTTGTAGTGGCAGCAAAAAGGGCTTCTAACTCAGTCCCACATTCACCCTCTTGCTGCTGAAAATAATACACAAAATTGCCAGATATATGATGATTTTTGCATTTGTACGATAATTTCGCCCTCTGTACAATGTGCGATCAATAATTCCAAAATTGCCATAATATACGATAATTTGATCACTGTGACACTTACACTTAGCTTAGTTTACACGTCTCATTTGAACTCATTTCCTGTCTCCTACATCGGTGTTTACGCATCATTTCTCACATGATCTCCTTACGACCAATCGCGTTGGGTGTAGGCCACATTCTGGTCACGCTTTTTGAGCATGCAACGCTGTTGTGTTTTTTTGTAATAATTCGGCCACTTGCTGGAAGAAAAAATAGAGCCTTACAGACTGAGAAATAGGCAGTGGGTTTTGGTAGATTTGTAGATGTGTCATAAAATCGTTTAAACACTTGTTTACAAAGTAATAAATGACTAATAATATATAATAATAATTGACCTATTTGACCTAAACGTTCTCATGATTGTGACCAGTGTGCAATAATTTTTGTCAGACTATGAGAATTTTGAGCCTCTGGTACGATTGTTTAACATCTTTAATTTGGTGACCCTGGGATTAATCCACTACAGAAAATAGCTCCAGAACAAGCCACTGTTTCCTCACGTTTGAGTAAAATTCAATAAACGCGACAGTG
The DNA here is from genome assembly GCF_026936395.1 of Plectropomus leopardus. Classification (NCBI taxonomy): domain Eukaryota; kingdom Metazoa; phylum Chordata; class Actinopteri; order Perciformes; family Serranidae; genus Plectropomus; species Plectropomus leopardus. Next base: position 3,497,233 of record NC_142176.1, on the reverse strand, counting down.
ACTTTTAGATACTTTTATAAAAGGGTGTTTGCAGGTCCCATCTGAAGAATATTTTCGGTGGCTGTGTTGATCTCTCACTTGCTGTTAATCCCTCAAACTGTCTGAGCAATCAACTCATCCCCTCCAGAGCAGGTTCCTGCTTATTTGCATGGGTCTGGGCCCATGCTTTGCATCTCGTATTGTTTCCCGACTTATCCATCCTGCCAAGCCCCCCTTCCCTTCCTCCCCTTCGTGCAATCCCTTTGAGTCTCTCTCTCTCATTATGAAGTGTTAGAAAGTTGCTGAAGTGAGAAATGAGCCTGCGAAAGCCCGTTGTCCTAATTAAACTTTGACATAAAGAGTGACAAGAAGCGATGAAGGGGAAACAATAGCAGACTGTGTATGAGTGCGAGCGCCGAGCAAGCAAGCAGCTTTGTCCTCAGGAACAAAAGCATTTGTTTGCATGTGTTCAACTCCATTCAACTTCACCAGGCCCAGGTGCAAAAACCAACTTTCTGAGGAACATCACAACTCATAACACCTTTGCACGGTTGACGAGCAGCCTGCGGTCGGCCCAAATAGGCTGGCGGAGGCAGATCAAAGCTGCTGTGTTGCGATGTAAATATTGTGCGGCAGAATGAATTCAGTCTCATTACTTTCATTCGCTTTACGGTGAGACGCAGCCAAATAATTCAGGTGTGAAATTTCACTCCTGACTCGCCAGACTCGTGCATGCCCATCCCGCCAGCTAGAACTTAAATAAAAGTGCACAACATGTATTCACCATCATCCCGGCCGGGGCATCCTCCTTTTTGATGAACAAGCTCTATTTTAGTGCTTTATTTTTCGTGCACTCTGGCATCTTATTTACCCTGAATAACTTTTTTTAAAATGATGAACTATGATGTTAAAAATATAAGCAGTGGTTTTTTATTAGTACTGAGTGGAAACAAAATTTTAAACCCGTTGGCCCGCTGATTTGGAGTGCTTTTTTTAAATTTTTTTTTTTTAATTTTTGGTGATTTTCTTTTCTTTTAAAATTGTTGATGATTTTTTTTAAAGTGGCAGTTTTCTTATTCTTTTATTTATAAGTGATTTCTTGAAGACTTTTTGGTGATTTTTAAAGGAAATCTTCCAAACTTGCAGTCCCGCTTGTCTGACTGTCCTTGAACACATCATTTTATCATCCTCCTCAGGGTGATTTGGAAAGTATGATTTTTTTTTTTTTTTAAAGTGACGATTTTTAAAAACATTTTTTTGTGTGATTTTATTACTTCAAAAGTTTTGGCTTTTTTTTTCCTTTTAAAGTTTTTGGTGATTTTTAAAGAAAACCTTATAAACCTGCGGGCACATCGATTTGGAAGGCATGTTTTTTTTTAACCTTTTGGTGATTTTTTTATTTTGGTGATTTTTTTGTTTTTAAAAATGTTTTTTTTTTTAAATGCAACAAATTTTTTTTTTTAAAAAAATTGTGTGTGATTTTATTTCTTCAAATGTTTTGGCTTTTTTTTTTTTTTTAAGAAAAAACAATTTGGAAGGCATGTTTTCTTTAAAACAATTTTTTTTTTCAATCTTCTTTTTTCAATCCTAATGACGCCTCTGCCTCAAACTATTCACACAGCATTAGTAATATATAAGATAAATGTTGCAGAACGTTTCCAAGGTGCTGCAAGAACCAGAATCCCCTCAGATAAGAGCCCTTCAGGGAGGGTGGAGGGGCGGAGTTGGGCTCTCCTCCGCTGCTGTGTGAGGAGGGAGGAACTCCACATTCTTATAAAAAGCCAGAGGATGGGCTGCCAGTGTTGAGTAGACGGAGCAGACAGACTGGCCCGGGACTGTACTGCTGACCCAGAATGGCACAGAACGGAACGACAGAGAACGGAGTGGCCGAAGGGATCCCGGCTTTGCCTTTTCCTCAGCCCGTTAAAGCGCCGGAGATCAGACACACGAAGGTAAGGAGGCTCTGCAAGTCCAGCCGTACCTGCAGCTTTTTACCATCTTTTCATTTTGTGTTTTTAACTTTTGATCAGGTGTCATGTGAGCCACTAACCAAACACTGTCCGCTCTCCACAGATTTTTATTGACAATGAATGGCACACATCCAGCAGCGGAAGGACATTTCCAACTTTCAACCCAGCCACAGGTGTCAAAATCTGTGATGTGGAAGAAGCAGACAAAGTGAGCAGCCTTTAATTTATTATATAATATAAAAGTTTAAATAATTAATCAAACTTAGTGTTAGCCTGCATACTTTCTGAATGATTAAGGTCATAAATGGGCATTGTTTTATCTGATTTGGCTCTAATTCAATCAGGATTCAGGATTTTTTGTTCCAAACTTCTTTTAAACATCTGTTAATTTACATTTTTGGGGTGGTTTTTTTAGAAGAATGTCTATTAAAAAAACAGTATGACAAACAAGCTTTATCAGATAGATTAAAACCTTCAGTACATCTGTTTTGGCTCTGTATCAATCAGGAAAAATCTTTTTGCCAAGCTTCACTGGAATATCTGATCATTTCAGATTTTTGTGTTTGCCAGAAGAGTCTCGATGAAATCCAGCATGTCATAAGAACCTTTTGCCAAATTTCGGTTTATCTGCTTTGGCTCTAAAGCAATGGAAAAAAATATCTCTTTCCCCAATTCCAAATATTTGCTTTGGTGCTAAATCAATACCAAAAACAGTGTCTTTGCCAAAGTTCCTTTAAATATCTGTCAATTTAAGGTTTTTGTTGTTCAGGAGATTTTCTATGAAATGCAGCCTGATTTAAGAGATTGACCAAGTTGATAAGAGCCTTCTAACATCTTCGTCATATTTGTTCTGACTCTAAATTTAAAAGGAAAAATCTTTTTTCAAAATTTTATTTATATATCTGTTAATTTAAGGTTTTTGTTTGCCAGAAGAATGTCTCTAAAATCCCTCATGGCACAAGAACTTGATTAAATAGAGATAGAATCTCTTTGTACGTTTCTGTTAATTTAAGGGTTTTATGGTCGTCAGGAGAATTTCTTCAAAATCCAGCATGACATAAGAAGTTGATCAAAGAGTTATGAACCTTTTGCCAAATCCAGTTTGTCTGATCTGGCTCTGAATCAAAAGAAACATTTCTTTGCCAAATTTAAATATCTGTTAAAGTTTTTTGGGGTTTGTGAGAATAATTTCTTTAAAAAACAGCATGACACAGAACTTGATTAAATATACAATAACATTTATATGTATATATTTATATTTATATATATATACTTATATAATATCGGTAAATTTCAGGTTTTAGGGATTATCAGAAGAAAGTCTATGAGATTAAACATGATATAAAACCTTGATCAAATTGATAAGAACTTTTTCATATCTGCGTTGGCTCTAAACCAATACGGAAACCTATTTGCCAAACTTCATTTAAATATCTGTTAATTTAAGGATTTTGTGTATGTAAGAAGAAAGTCTGTAGAGTCCAGCATGACATAAGAACTTGACCAAATATATTAGCGCTTTTTGCCAAACTTGGATAAGAATTTATTGACAATTTAGCATTTTCATCCACAAAACAGCTTTTTCAATAGAGTTTCACGCTGCTTTTTACGCACACCAAGTTAACGCGGGAATCTGATTTTTTAAAGTTAATGCACACTGCCTATGATGATGCTAACGAATTGGAAACTGGCCCTGAAACTTTTTTTTTCTGTGCAGGAGGATGTGGATAAAGCGGTGCAGGCAGCCAAGTCTGCAGGGCAGAGAGGCTCTCCGTGGCGGAGGATGGACGCGTCGAGCCGGGGGAGGCTGCTGCACAAACTGGCTGACCTCATGGAGAGGGACCGGCTCTTGCTGGCGGTGGGTTCATTCACGCTGCCTTCTTTTTGCTAGACATCACTGTTGTAAAGTTTTCTGCAGACAGCTGCAGCATGAAAAACGTGACTTTTTGAAATGTGTGTGCAAACTCTAGATCCATTTTACTTTCAGATCTAAAGTGTCATAGTGACAACACATGATCAGGAAGTAAACCGGCTCTCTGATTTCAAGTGGCAGAAAAACTTTTCAAATTCTGCATTTAAGTAAAAGTAGCCTTGCAAGCAAAATGTACTGAACCCTCAGAGGCTTTCTGTCATTCGTCATCTTTTGATTATTTTCATTTTTACTAATTTTCACCTGATGATGCCATTTTTACCATATTTGGCATATGGAGAAAATACATGTTATTTCCACTAGGTGCACTGTCACAATCAGTTTTGCTGCAAATCACTGACATATCCCAGGCTCTGATCATCAATAAACCTGCTTTGCATGTAGTATACTAAAAATAATTCAATCATTATTATTTTTTAAATCTAAAAACACAGTGGCACCATGACAAAAACATGGCATTTAAAAAGTTAAAAGTCTGAAATTTTAATGAATATTTGATATTTATGATTAGAACTGATGTTGGTTAAAAAAAACCTCAATAAAAACAGAAAATAATATTAATGTAATACCTTTTGAAGCTTGATTTTGAAAAGTACATTTTGTGCGCAGAGTGATACACGTGTGTGTAAAAGGTGGGCTCTAAGGGTTAAATGTAGCATCCTGTTGTTCAGTTAACTTATGTAAACAAGTAATTAAAATCGCTTTTATTTTGGCGGAGGGGATGGGATCATTTGGTTTACATTGAACCAAATATCAGGTTACTGAAAAAATTTAACAAATATTACATGATATATGACACGATATTGTGAATTGATCCGTGTCATAGTGACAACACATGAATAGAAAATAAACTCGCTCAGCGATTATTGAGATAACTTTCAGATAATTTTGTAGCTTTTTTGTCGTTTTGTTACTTTCTGGTCATTTCGTGTCTCCTTGTTGTTGTTTGGTGTCTTTTTGTAGTCATTTGTGTCTTTTTCTGGTAATTTTGTTGTATTACTTTTGTGGCTTTTTTTGCCATTTTATGTCACTTATGTCACATTTGTTGTCTCCTTGTTGTTGTTTTGTGCGTCTTTGTGTTTTTTTGTGTCTTTTTGTAGTTGATTGTGTCTCAGTTTTTTGTTTTTTTCTTTGTCATTTTAAGTCACTTTGTAGTCATTTTTTGTGTCCTTTTTATTGTTTGTGTCTCTTTTATAGTCGTTTTTTTTACAGTCATGATTTCCTCTCTGCTGAATCTTTTCTTTTCCTCTCATGTTTACATAGTCACATCTGGAAAAAAACAGATATTCCCTTAATGATCATGCTGTGTATCTGTTTCAACTGAACGACAACAACAGTTTTTTTTCTAGTGGTGCTTGTGGTTCAGATCTCAATTATAGAAACGGTTTCACAAACAACAAACTGGTGGGATTTCCCTGCAGCTGAAAAACGTCCATGTGTTGTCACGATGTTGTTCATATCAAGGATTGGCCGACAGTATATTAGTGCATGACATCACGCCGTGACCCCACCCCGCTCTCTCTTTTCTCTCCGTAATGATTGCTGGATGTTACTCTGCCTCGCTCTCAGATAATGTTTGGACTGAGATCTCTGTTGATGTGCCCGCTCACTCTGTTTAGCTGCCAGCCTGCATTAGGACTCAGATCTGTAAATGAACCCTTACAGATGTGAGTGAAGTAATAATACCAGATTGCATGTGACTGCTAATTGCAAACATGCTCTGGAGTGGTAGTGTGCAGGGGACGGCTAATTACACTAAACTCCCAGCTCTGTTTGGGGAAATAAAGACCAGATTCAGAGCATTTAAAGTTACAGCAGAGTGGTACAGCTGGTTCAGGATCTGCAAAGACTTACTTCTTCTTCCTTCAATAAAAGTCACTTTAGTAAACATGGTGTAGATGTTGGTACGTCATACTCAGGAAATTTTGTCCAACAAATTTATACATGATAATTATTATACGTTAACATTAGTTTTACACGCTTGGTCACAAGGCAGGTTTCCCTTAACCCTTAAATTGTGTAAATAGAAATTGTGAATATAATATACACCTAAAAACATTTAGCGCAAAAAAGTTTTAATGCTCAAATGAGTGTTTCAAAAAGCCATATTTTGCAAAACTGCAATGGAAACACTTTTTTGGCTTTTCTAAGTCACATGATGCTATGGCTTTGAGCTTGTCGGTAGGAACTGGCAAGATTGAGTATAAACTAAATCTGTATGCTTCAGCATATTGAGCTCCATTGCCGTACAAGGCGCAAGGTAGATTTGTCCTTTTTGTAACGTAGTTTAAAAAATGAAATGAAAATTAGTCCCTAAATCCTGCAACATCTTTCGGAGTTGAAGGAGGATTTTGTGAATCTCACAGCCTGGTGAAAGACGCTGCTCTGCTCTGGTTCTGCAGCGGATACTTCTGTATCTTTTCCCAGATGGCAGCAGGGTGAACAGACTGTGGCTGCTGTCTTTCAGTATCCTTTGGGCTCTGTGCAGACATTTCACTTCACCGAGGTCGCTGATGCGCTGTAGATGGTAACCAGTGATGTTCTGGGCAGTTTGTATCACCCGCTGTAGAGCCTTCCTGTCCTGGGCTGTGCACGAATGAAAAATTATTTAAAGTTACAGTGACAAATCGCAACCTGGTTAAAATGTGATGCTTCTGCTTTTTTCAGACGCTGGAGACTCTGGACACGGGGAAACCCTTCCTGCAGTCCTTCTTCATCGACCTGGATGGCAGCATCAAAACGCTTCGTTACTACGCAGGCTGGACCGACAAGATCCACGGCAAGAGTCTGCCTGTAGGTGAGTGTTTGTGTCATCTTATTCTAACTCCACTGAAGACACAAGCAGACTGAGATGTGTGTGTGGTGTTAATTAACATCAGAGTTCAATACACAATCCCAAAAATCAGAGGACAATCAAGTTAAAGTCCTGACCCTCTTGGTGACAGTTACATGTGGTCAGCGTGGGTGAAATGTGAGCGATTATGTGGCCTGCTCAGGGTTTGAAATATGAGCATTTCAGTTCCACTTGAGACAGACAACTGAAAATAAGATAAGATAAACTTATTGACTGGACGGAAATTTGTTTCGGGCAAAAGTGCTGAATGCAGCTGCAAAATACATAATAAACATAAACCAACAAGACAAACAATATACACATCGACAGTATAGATAAAAGAAGGATAGATAAACAATTAAAATCAGAAAAACTGCTCAAACCCGATAGGAAATCTAAACACATCTTATGAAGAAAATTGTTCTTCAAATAAATTAAGCAGATGGACACTCATATAGAGAATAAATCACTATAAAACACAACTAAAATGCCTCTTGTGTTGCAGCAGCATGCATCAGTTTATGTACGACGATATGCGACTCAGGATTGAGTCAAATTTGACAATAATATGAGAGCATGAATTAGGTATGTGTGCCATCAAATTAACCCTTTAAAACCTGAGAAAATTTGTTTGTGTGTGTTGTTTTAAACATTGGGAGACGGCAATGAGCAACTTGACAAGATAATCATCAAAATTAGCATGAAATTTTAAAAAAGGAAAATGACTGGAAAATTAGCCCAAAAAATAATACCTCTAATAATTTCATCTCTTCTTTTGAACAAAAACTGATTTTTAGTCATTTTCTTATAATCTTTTCCTTATTTCTTGTAGTTTGCACAGCACCTAATGCCAAGTTGCTCGTTGCCTTTTTTCACAGGTTATTTAAAAGATTTTTGTTTTTTTTTAAGCTTCAGTGGTTTTAATGCTTGTAAAAGGTCTCTGAGTGCAGCACAAGAAAACTGATGACGGTTCAGATGTTAAAGGGTTAATAACCCATACACACAATTGAGTAATCTTTTTCTTCTGAATTTTTCATTTAATACATGAATAAATAGATGCAGACAATTAAGAAATAGTTAGTAGGGCCATGAGACGAGTGAGCACTGTGAACATGGGGACACTTCTTTACGTCCCCTCAGTAGCTCTATGATCAGTCCACCATCAGAAAACAAGTTAATGACCAAAGTGTGATTGACTCATCCTGACTGTGGATTGTCCTCCGCCCTGGGTGGTATCTCAGCCAGCCTCTTAATACTTCCCCCTCCTGTCAGATCCCACTTTGCGTCTCCTCTGCCTCTGCAGGACTGCCGATAGACAAAACATGCTCGCCTTTTCCTCCTGATTACATCCCAATAGAGTGGTGAGAGATGCGAGGCACGGCAGGACAAAGGGAAGAGGAAGAGGCTGAGATAGTAATCAGTGAGGTGCAACAGTGTGTGAGGATTAACGATCAGTGCTGGCTTGACGCCTCGCCGAGCCTGCAGACACTCCGCCAGTAATCCCCACCTTCATACTGGAACAGATTTACGACCAGTTATCAAGATGAGACGCATAACTGAGCTTTACTTTGATATGGTCGTAGGCTACACAAATGCAGACTGAAATTTAAGAAACATACTTTAATAGTGGAGCTGCTGTGTGGATGGCTGGTTTCAGTGCAGATGAAGCCAAAGCACCAAAGTTTTTGGGTAAATTGCATAGACAACGGGCCCGGTTTCAGACTGCTTTGAATGGGGGGAGTAAGAGATGTTGATTATTCTTGAGGACTGTATGCAGAATTGTTTCATGTTTTTATCTAAAGCTAAATGAGCCTTTTTTAGGGTTTGAGGACATTTGGGGCTAAGACATGACCTCATTAGGGCGTGCGGAGTTATTTTCATACACTTTTTAATAAACAATCGACTTTTGTGCTTTTTTTATGCACTATGGCAGTGATACTCAAATCTGACCTCCCCAACCATTTTTGAATTCACAATGAAAAGTATCGTGAAAAAAGTTATTCACACTGGGATTTTTTTTTTGTACTTTTGGTATACTAAAGCTTTAAACAGCTTTAAAACAGAGCTTCTTTTTTTTAAGTGGCAGTGATCCTGACAGAGGTCCTAGCGAAGCCCCTAAAGTCCTAGAAATGTCCAAAAATCATAGAAATGCCCTCAAATCTTAGAAATGTTCTTAAATCTGAGAAATGTCATAAAAATACAAAAATCTTACAAATGCACTAAAATCTTATAACGTCATAAAGTCCTAAAAATGTTCTAACATCATTGGGATGTCCTAAAATCCTTGAAACGTTCCAAAATCCTAGAAATATCCCAATCTCCTTCAACACTCAGAGACCGAAAGTAACGTGCACAAATAAAACCAAAAGAGATATTTTCACTTTTCATTTCATCTTTTCCCAGAAGTCGAGTAATACTGCAGACATAATAAGCGCTCACTCGGCTGCTCTCAGTTTTTATTTGACAGAAAATGAAACTCATTTTCATTTAAGCTTCTTAGTCTACGTGATCCTCAGGTCAGACCAGCTGCACGGTGTGTAGGCTCGCTCACCCGGTTTAGAGAGCCAGCTCACCCTCAGAGATGAGTCATGTCGTCGTCAGAAATACCTGCAGGAGCGTTTAGCTCACAGTGGGGGTTTTTTGTGGACATAAGAAAAAGCAGGACATCAAATTACACAAGTAAAAGTCTGAGACCTCTAAACAGAGCATAGATGGAGTAGGCCTCATAAGAAAAACTTCCTTAATCCTTTGAAACCTGAGCAAATTGGTTTAATTTATTTAAAAAAAACATGGGGAGAAGGCAACAAGCAACTTAACAAGTCATGGCCCAAAAATAAGCGGAAAAAAAAGGTTTGAAAAAATTAAAAACACAAGAAAATAGCTTAAAAATTTGCAAAATGCGGCATCCGGTGGCTGAGTGGATAAAGCAGGCGCCCCATGAATAAAGGCAGTGTCCTTGCCACAGCGGCTGCAGGTTCGATTCCAGCTCACGGCCCTTTGCTGCATGTCATCCCCCCTCTCTCTCTTCCTTTCACACTATTAATCTGTCCTATCTAATAAAGGCAAAAATGCCAAAAAAAATCTTAAAAAAAAAATAAAATTGCAAAATGACAAATTGGACATTTTCTCTATTTTTTGGACAATTTTCTAGTAATTTTAAATTGTAAATTTTAGGTCACAATTTAAGGGACATTTCCTCTAAAGCTGGTAATTTCCTTTCCCCCCAGTGTTTTAGAAAGAAATTAAACTCATGACCTCGTATTTTAAAGGGTTAAATAGTTTTGGAAGAAATGCAGGATTTCGGTATTTACAGAAACATGTTTCCAAACTGCATATCTTCGGATGGGAATTTAGTCATTACGAAACTGTCCTAACTCAGGGATTTCCCAGGCGAGGATCTGAGGGCCTGTGTCCAAATTGTGTTTTTCGTCAGCAGAAAAGTAGCAGAAGGGTGCTGGGGAGTGCTTCATCCTAACGCTTCTTAAAAAAAAAAGCCAAATCATTTCAATCACCATGGTGATGGATGTTCAAAACATTAGCAGGTTTATTTCTATTGCAGCCACCGCACTAGCCGACAGTTTTTCTAATCCAAGGCCACGCAGGCATGTTATGGAAACATAATGGAAAGGCAAGTCCCTTATACGTGGAGCGGCCAAGTATGACGATTTCTTGGAGCTGATAGTCCACGATTTCACAACTTTTGAAGAGTTGTGTGAAATAACAGCTCCTGTAGCTCCTGCTGCATCAGGAGGCCAATTCCTACTGACAAGCATAGCCATAGCATCATGTGACCTAGAAAAGACAAAAAAAGTGTTTCCATTGCATTTTTGGCTTTTTTGGAATCACCTAAAGGACCACCTCTCGAGAGCGTAAAAACTTTTTTTGTGATAAATTGGATTTTTTTTTTTTTTTTAATTGGCGTGTTTCCATTTTATATTCACAAATTAAATTGAGGGTTAATGGAAACCCGTGTAGTGACAAGTGAAACGTTGATATTATTTTTTTGTCTGTCTCGAGAAACCTGCTGGTACATTCTTAACATAGATACAGGTATGAAATGATGAGTCTTGACTGCAAAATCAAATTTATAGTTATAATTAGGATTTCTTCTGAAGGCACATCAAATGAGTTTTTTACTTTTCTGAAATATCACTCTATTTAACTTTATTATAGTCAGAAATAGATCTCATTATCTCCATCGGTAGGGTGGAATACACTTGCTGTCATGACGAGAGTTGGCCTGTCAGAGCTCCAGTCGGCCCGAGGCTGTGTGTTTGAATCTTGTGTTACACACCGACAGTAGTTTCCTGCGACACGTCGTGTACAAGGATGTTACGCTGTGATTGAACATGAACTCGCCTAGTGACTCAAAGACAAAGACAGCTGGAGATGGGAGTCTCCCAGTCTGTGATCACTCACAGGAAACTGGAGAAGGTCAGCGTGCAGACTGGGAGGTTTTGTTTGACCAGTTATCTGCTGAGGCTCTGACACATCCATGTTTAGTACAGCTGTAGGAGTGCTGATCTCATTGTTAGTGCTGGCGGGACATTCTTAAAGGATTCTTGTAAAAACAGCTCAACAACACAATAGAAGTACGGCACTTTGAATAAAAAAAAGTTAGCGAGCACAATGAAATCTACAGACCATGTGAGGGTAACTTGAACATGACGCTGATTAGGTGAAGCTTAACCCTTTAAAACTTGAGCAAATGGGTTTGATTTCTTTTAAAACCATGGAGAGAAGGCAATGAGCAATTTAACAAAACCTGACCCAGTATATTAGAACAAAGAAAAGTTGAAAAAAAAAAAAGGTTTCAAGAAAATTACCTGGGAAAAAAATTAAGAAAAAAATAAATAAATGTGTGAAAGTGCTGAAAATGCATCTATTTTAGAAATACATTTTTACATTTTGCTTTTTCTGTAACCAAATTTGAACTATAAAATTACTCTTAACTTTTGTGGAAAAAATTTCCCTAGTTTTGGATAATTTTGTAAGGGTCCTACCTAGGGCTCAGTGATAAAACCATAACGATAACAGCCAGACAACAGGAACAGCCAATGATACCTTGAGTTCATGTCCGACAGCCCGCTCCAGCGCGCGGACATGTCTGACAGCCCGCTCCAGCGTAGACATGTCCAACAGCTCCAGCATGCGGACATGTGTGACAGCCTGCTCCAGCTTGCGGACATGCCCGACAGCACACGGACATGTCCGACAGCCCGCTCCAGCGCGTGGACATGCCCGACAGCCCACTCCAGCGTAGACATGTCCAACAGCTCCAGCATGCGGACATGTCCGACAGCCCGCTCCAGCACGCAGACATGCCCGACAGCCCACTCCAGTGCGCAGACATGCCCGACAGCCCACTCCAGTGCACGGACATGCCCGACAGCCCGCTCCAGCGCAGACATGTCCAACAGCTCCAGCACGCGGACATGCCCGACAGCCCGCTCCAGCGCGCAGACATGCTTGACAGCCTGCTCTAGCGCGGACATGAGCCACAGCGCGCTCCGACTGGAGCAGTTTTATGAAACTGCTTTCTTGCTCCTGTGAGGTTTTCCAACAAAACACTTGTCATTGTGTGCGATCAATATGCACGGAGGTGGCTTTTAATAGCGCCCATGTCACTGATTCATCACATGTATCTATAAGCGAGGCATCATCAACTAGTGGACTGCCGTCCGGATCCGGGCAAAAACTTCGTCCTATCTGGACCCGTGGCCAAGTTATAATAGAATAATATAAGAATGAGAAGAATGATGAGAATGATGTTTTTTGAGGAGTGGTGCTGAGCAGTTAATCGAAAAATAATCGAAACCAACATTCAGAACCTCTAACCAGCACAGTCTTGCCCATGTTTGGTATTTTGGTTATTTAAAAAATCTATTAACCCTTTTCCCACCAGGGCTGCCAACTCCAGTGCGTCTCACACTTTTGGGCTCTGTCTCACGGTCTCATGACACTGAGGAAAATCTCACGCCAAATGCAGGCTGTTGGCAGCTACAGGAGAAGTAGGCCTACTCAAAAGTTGTTTTTTTTCTTGAGTAAAATGATTAATAGCACAGACGTTTGACAGAAGTTGACGTCAGAGTCCTGCAGTCAGGAGAGGTTAGCTTATTATCAGCACAATGTTCTTAAATTTACCTAAAGTTTGTTTAAGATGGAGCTTTTAATTTTTATATGATGCTGGAAAGTTTAACAAATAATAATCAATCATATATTTATTACACTCCAACACACCATGGTCACATGAAACTGTGTCAGTGAACTATGAGGGCAAAAAAACAAACCACAAAAAAACAAAATAATCATTCATTAATCATAATCAAAGTAAAATGTTTAAATAATCATGATACTGATTTTAGGTATGAGGTTTGGACCTTTGCTGGGAGGAAATTTTAGTAACTGGACCTCTTTGAGTTTTAGTAGAATAGGTCCTCCAGCTGGTGACGCCTGTTCTACAGTATATTTGTCATGTTCAATGTCTGACAGAAAATAAATAAATTAACCTTATGTTATCTTCATATCTCACTTAGGAGTCAAAGGGAACCTTTAAGCTTGACAGAAATAGTGAAACCAATTTGGTTTCAAAGGGTTAATACAGTGCAAACTGTAAAATTTGACAAGTTGATATTACTTTAAAACATCTTGACACTGATTTTAATAACTGTAAATATAAATATTAGTCATAATTTTTACTTTATATAGTAAAAAACAAAGAAATGAAAATGGCTCTAAATAGTCCTGAAAAAAACCCCCATAATTTTTTATATTTTATTACATTTTTTTCTGTAACATTTTTATGTATACAAGTTATTATTTTTCTGGCCATTTTTCTCTATTTTTTAAATTATTTTTTAATCATCCTCTCTCTCTTTTTTTGTACCTAAACAAATGTTTAGGTAAAATTTCTTTCAGTTTGTAGGACATTTTTTGCCAAGTTGATTATTTGTTTTTTCAAAAGAAATCAAACCACTTTGCTCCGTTTTAAAAGGTTAAAATTCATGTGAAAGGTGTCTGAAGGCACTACAAGAAAACTGACGTTGATCAATTTTTAAAGGGTGAAAACAATAACAAAAATGAAAAAAAGGAAATATTGTCAGCGCTTAAATAATTACCTCACCGTACAGTGGATCAAACTGATTACACCGTTTCTTTCTTTCACAGATGAGAGCTTCGTGTGTTTAACCAAACACGAACCTGTTGGCGTCTGCGGAGCCATCATTCCAGTAAGTACAGAGAGGATCTGGTTTGAGTTTATGAGCAATAACGTATAATAGGAACTCTTATTACCGTTCGCATTACTTTGGCTCAGTGTGAATATGAAACACACACTGTTAATATAATAAAACAACACATAACGTTGTTGTTTATGTGCTGTAACAGTGTTGAGGTCCAGATAAAGGTACATCAGGACGTCCGACCGTTCGGCTGAAATACAATCTGTTCCTAATAATCATTTAGAAATCAGAACGTTGCACAATATCTAATTTATGACTTGAGTCTAACACACTGCCGTGATGCCAACTGCTGATCGGACTGTGTATTGTGGTGAAGGCTCTGCTGCACTTTGGGTTACTGCAGATAATAATGATAATAATAATAATAATAATAATAATCATCATCATCATGCGTGTGTTATTAAGGATGACATCAGAGTTTAAGGTATGCTCTAACAGTCTAGGAAAAACCATTATGCTTTTATGCAATCCTCTGCAGACTCAGAGAAGATGGATATCAGTTTCATCTCTGCAGATCAATACAGAGAGATTCAGGAGCACGGTCACGTGACACACTGGGACCCAGAAAGAATTTTAGCTATTGTAGTGGTGGGCGATATAGAGAATATTCTCGATGTATCGTGGTTTGTTTCTACGTTCGATATATAAAATAACTATATTGCGAATATCCAATCTAAATTGTCATGTCGTTTTATAATTCTCTCGCTGTCTTCTACAGCTCTCCACCTCTCACAGACGCACATGCAACGCAATGCTTTTGCAGAGGATTAAAAAAAATTATTTTCTTTTTTCTAAACTTTTTTCCCACTTTCCCACAAATTAAATGAGTCGTGTATAGTATAGTGTATAGTCGTGTCACTAAATGATAATTAAAAATTACTATAATAAAAATACATAAGTAATTCTAAGAAAAAAAAGACAAAATAAAATGCAAAACAAATCCATATTCTTACATGGATATGTTCCTCTCCCGTTTTTTAAACAAATTTTTTAACAAATGTTTAGGTAAAAATGTCTCGCAGTTTTTGGAACATTTATTACCAAGTTGGTCATTTCCTTCTGACCCGTGTTTTAAACAGAAATCAAACACGGTCTGCTCATTTTTCAAAATGTTTACATACTTGTGAAAGGTGCCTGAAAGCAGCACAAGAAAACTGATGTCGATTTAAGTTTTAAAGGGTTAATTATAAAAATAAATAAATAAATAAAAGAAGCACAGATTGTAAATGTGCTCGTGAGGCAACTGCGCTCAGTTTGAAAGCACAGTGTGGATGTGTGGATGAAATGAAACCCTGCTGAGTGTACCAGAAACCTTATCTTAATCTTTGCTCTCCCTAAACAAGACCTCCTCTCTGCTAATCCCTTCAGGGCGATTCTCACAGAAACACACAGCTCCAGCGCTGCGCTGCTTGGATTCACTTTCACACATCGGAATATATGTTTTTCTTTTTCTTTTGATTATAACTTCATCAGATTTAGGGTGGGGCGACTTTTGGTGTTTCGCCGTATTGTGTTGCACAAAGTTGTCACAGATCCAGACAGACACATACGAATAATTTCAGCATCATGACAGAGTGCAGTTTTTTATCTTTGAGCCTATAACCTCTAATGTTGCTCTGGTAACAAAGGAACAAAACGGCTGTTGTTTGACATGGGAGATTATATCATAAAAGTGAAATTTATACTGAAGGACGTCGTGTAATTACTGAAAGCACTGCTGGCGCTCACGCCGCATGAGTCATCGTCAGAGGAAAACAGGAAACCTTTTTCTCCCCGCTTGTGATCCCAAGATCCCTTAATGGCTCCAAGTGTTTCCAAAGTGTTGTAAAAGTTAACAATGCCTAAACAATAAACAGGCAGCGCTCACATGCATCGCTGTCTAATTTGGGTTTGAGTGCCCAATTAGCTGTCCACTGGTTTCGAGCGTGGAAATGAGCAACTGGAAAATAATAAATGACCTCTTTTGTGAATTTGCTCACTTTGAATCACCTCCAGTCCCGATGATTTAGGGCTCCTTTTATTATCTTGCGTATTCTCTGCGGACCAAGTGAAAAAGTAAATTTTTATTTCTGGAAAAAAAAAAAAAGTACTGATGATGTGTGTTGTTTGGATTATTAGCCTCGGTTTGCGCCTCTCATGTGGTTATTATTTCCACTGGACTATTGCAGTGATAAGTGAATGACAAAAATATGCTACTGCTTACATCCAAACACTTTAATAAATGTCTCAAGGGGCCACATCCATGCTACGTACGGCACATTTGGCCCCCCGGTGCTGCAGCAGATTAACTCTTTCAAACCTGGATCGACATCACTTTTCTTGTCTGCTGAGCAAATTGGTTTGATGTGTTTCAAAAACACGGGGAAAAAGGCAATGAGCAACATGGCAAGAGATTTCCTGCACATTATGAGAAATCAGTGCATTTACACTAATAGTAAATAGGAAAAAAATCCTAAAAAGTAAGACAAAAAACAACAAACAACAACAGCAAATATGGGAAAAAGGCAATGAGCAACTTGGCAAGAGATTTCCTTCAAATGTTCCTACAAATTGCAAGAAATCAGTACATTTACACAATTAGCGAAAAGTTGAATTGAAAAAAAAATTTTTTTAATTATTTTAAAAATGTCCAGAAAACTATTCCTAAAATTATATATATATAATATTTATTTATATTTTCTTTTTTATTAATTAATTTAATTTTTGGCTAATTTTCAGGTTATTTTCTTGTGTTTTACACTAATTTCTTGCTTATTTCTGGGTCATTACTTTCATTGTTCATTGCTTTCTTCCCATGTTTGTGAAGAAATCAGATTTGCCCGGTTAACCTATATGTATAATATATATAGTCTACAAAACTATATAAAGCACCTTATTACGGCATGTACTAAAGAGGGAGGTGATTTCAGTTTATCCCTCTGTGTAACCTGAATCGTGTCTATCTGTGCCATTTGTTTGTGTCAGTGTGCTTTGATCTGACTTGTGCTGTTAGACGTTGAGAGCAGAAATCATCTAACGTGTGTTGTTCTGTTGCTGCCAGTGGAACTTTCCTCTGCTGATGTTCATGTGGAAGATAGCGCCGGCCCTGAGCTGTGGAAACACTGTGGTCATCAAGCCAGCAGAGCAGACCCCCCTCACGGCCCTCCACGTTGGATCGCTCATCAAAGAGGTCTGATGTTTGACTAAGAGAGACTTTAAACCTCTGACAGTCCAGATTCTGGGTCTGTTTTCTTATGGAAAATCCCGCTCCATGTGTGATTAGACCGCTCTGCTTCGAAATGTTTGGTGACTTTACCCAGGAAAACTTCACACAGTGAGACAAAATGCAGCCCTTGAGCAAAGATGATTCTCTTACTTCTGAGGAGAAAAACATGTTGCAAAATCAGAAGGTGCAGCAGGGGTGTGCAAGCATTCATAAGAATCCACAAGATTTGGTTTTAGCTTTAGCTGTGAAACATGTTAAAGCCTCATTCCCACTGCCCACACACACACAAACACAAAAAAAGTGCTAACATCTGGCTTTTGGGAATGGGAATGTGTATGATCGACATTCAAACCCAGTAGACACGGTTTTTATTGGCTCCGACTCCGATCGGCATTGATGGGAACACAACAAACGTGGTTATTTCAGCGACATGCAATAATATCATCACAGCTAGCAGGGAACGTTCCCAAAATGTTGGATGACGTTTCCTACAAGTTGCAATAATAATTAAAGGAAACATTTTAATCTAATGTTCAGACAACGTTTTAAGGATATTTATCATTTCAGATAATGTTCCTGTAAGGTTAAATGCTGACTAAGACGTGACGTTTTTATTGCAACATTCTGAGGATGTTTTGGTGATGCTGAGAGGTGACAGACCATAAAATGTTTTTATAAAACATTCCCAAAATGTTACATGAGGACAAAGGAAAAACATTTTCAAAGCAACACTCAGAACATGTTATTTAGGCCTGAGATTAAAAGACTATGTAATATGTTGACAAAAGAAATAAATAAAAGAAAAGAAAGACATTTTTACATTTTTTTTAACCATTTATAGAGAATGTTACCCTAATTTTAATAACATTCTGGGAACTAAAAGAAAACTTGCTGCTGAACATGTTACTAAAACATTACATGAGTTGCATTGTACTGTTTTCACAATGTTTTTAGAACCAAAAATTGCTCACTGGGATGCATTCACAACATGCAGTGACGCACATTCACTAATTACCCTCCTTCTCCTCCTAAGCAGCGTGAAAGCATTATTCTAAGTTAGTCTGCACCGAGTTTCACAGAGACATAAGTAAAAGGTACTGTATATCAAGACAAGAAACCATAGAAAAGTTTTCAAAGACCTCTTTTCCTGCTGCTTTCTACTGTTTACCTGTTGTCCAGCCTATCTGTGACATCACACAGACACACCAACAAAACAACACACACACACAAACACACACACACACACACACACACACACACACACAGAATGCAGTCTATTGCTAAGCAACACTAAACTTACCATAAACTCGGGTAATGGATCAAATGTTTTTAAACCCATCTGAGGAGTCTTTTGTTGTTCCCTGAGTCAACATATCACTCTAACTCTCTCTGATGTCATGCCGACCGTTTCAGGCGGGGTTCCCTCCTGGAGTCGTGAACATCGTTCCAGGGTTTGGTCCCACAGCGGGAGCCGCCATCGCCAGCCACATGGACGTCGACAAAGTGGCCTTCACCGGCTCTACAGAGGTGTGTGCTCTGGTTTTTATGTTGTCGAGGAGATTCTGGTGAATTGTAGATTTACACATTTATTTATTTTTTGCAGCCCGCCACATTTAAAACATCTGCTGCCACTTACTGATTTTATATTTTAGAAACTGGACTGTTCATGAGGAGCAATGATATTGCTCATGAGGTTTTTTTGTTTGACTGTGTTGTGTGTGCAGGTCGGCCAGCTGATCAAAGAAGCGTCAGCCAAAAGTAATCTGAAGAGAGTGACTCTGGAGCTCGGAGGGAAGAACCCCTGCATCGTGTTTGCTGACTGTGACTGTAAGTAAACTCTGCGTGTCTCTCTTTTTATTTTAAATCATCAAAATACAACATCACAATGTTGTATTCAGATTATTTCAGCATGCACTGGAGTCATGGTTGCATGGTTATTTCACACCTCTGCAGCCTCGGGCGTTTCCCTACATCTCTTCACTACTCTGGAATATTGAAACATGAAGCCTGTCATGTCTCATGTTTCATCTGTGCGACTCAGCTTTTTGTACTTTTTGTGTCGTCTCACAACTCTGAGGTGAGGATCTCACCGACTGTCATGCCATCAAAAAGAAAAACCGTAGCTCAGGGGGCTGCAGAGACAGCACTGTCAGTACACAGCAGCAGAAGAAACAGTATCAGAGTAAACTGTGCTCAACAGTACAGACAGTACTGCACCACTCGTGTAACAGAGTCAGAATCTGGTTTCACTGACAAGTACATTTACATATACGAGGAATTTGACTTGGTGTTTTGGTGCAAAACAATTAACATAAAGGAAGAATAAAAATATTGAATAATATAATATAATAATATAACTTTTTTATATAGCACCTATTAAAACACAGTTTACAAAGTGCTTTGACAAACTAGACAAAGCCGAGGCTGTAAAACCCAGAGGCAGTAAAACAATTTAGTCAATAATGCGGACAAATGGTAGGGAATTCAGGGCAGAGACATATTAGAAAAATATAGTAACAAAAAGGCAGTAGACACAGAACACTGATATTAATAAAAATAACAATAATAATAAGCAGGATCAGGGAAGAATATATATATATTTTTAAAAGTAAATAGATAAATTACAGGCTAAAATTAAAAGACAAAATAAAAATTTTAATAAAATTAAACGATGAGTTAAAAGACATTTAAAAAAAACAACTTAAAAGAAGAATTCAGCATCACATAAAGGCAAGTCTATAAAAATGGGTTTTAAGAAGTGATATGTCATTTAGGTTTGGATTTGGTTTATTTTAAAAGGGACAAATGAATAAATACACAAGGTATAAAAATGCCATAATAAGCCGGGAGGCTATATTTCATCTGTAATCCCTTAATGCTTTAAACATCCATTCTGATGGTACTTAATGAAGAAAAGAAGGTGTAATATTCTCCCTTGTTTATTGCTTTTGTCCGGTTTTAATCTGTGTGTGTGTGTGTGTGTGTGTGTGTGAATGTGTGTGTACAGTGCAGCTGGCTGTGGAGGAAACCCAGAAAGGCGCTTTATATAACCAGGGTCAGTGCTGCACGGCTGCATCGCGGGTCTTTGTGGAGGAGAGTATTTATGAAGAGTTTGTGCGTCGCAGTGTAGAAAACGCCAGGAAGGTTGTGATAGGAGACCCGCTGGACCCCAAGACGACACACGGACCACAGGTAGGAGCGCACAGGTGTGGAGTCAGGACTAGGATTGGCCTAGTTTATTTAAAAAAAAGTATTATTAAACTGCCATCTTCCCTATTTGTCCTGCCGCCGGCTCCAGATCGACCGGCAGCAGTTTGATAAGATCATGGATCTGATAGAGAGCGGGAAGAAGGAGGGAGCCCGGCTGGAGTACGGAGGAGCAGCTTTGGGAGATAAGGGCCTCTTTATTCAACCCACCATCTTCTCCGGGGTCAAAGACCACATGCGCATCGCCAAGGAAGAGGTGCAGTTTGTTTCAGTTCATTCTAACTAAACCTGCACAGAGAGGTAACATGACACTGACACCCTGTGGAATAAAAGTGCAATTACACCAGAAACAGCACAGAGATGCAGGAAGTTAGAAAGCTTGGACACACAGGAGAAAAAAACATGAGTTACACAGTGTTTGTTCTATGGAGGCCTGTATCTGACAAAATTATTTACAATTATTAGATAAAAAAAAAAGATTGACACTAGTGCGCAGGTTAACTTAGAATTTTAAAATATATTATGGTTTTGACTTGACATGAGTACTTGTTTCTTTTCTTTTAAATTTTGTTTTTACCTCAAGTGTGTTTTGAAAAATAATAAATCACAACAAAATCAAGTGTTTTATTGTAATAAATAAAAATACTGTACAAGTCAAAAGAGTAGTTAGCAGGTAAACAAGCAGTCACACACAAAAAAATATATAAATGTTAGAAAACAAAGCAATATTTATATATATATATATATATATGTCAATAAAATAAACAAATTAATTAATTAATAATAAGAAAAAGATGAAAGAGAAAAAAATGGGATGAAGATAAATTGTGGTTTAAGTCTATTTCTCTATTTCCATTGGATTCCTAATCAAGACAGCTATCTCCATTATTGTATGGATATTTTAAATCAAAATTAAAGCTCCATTTTGATCAATAAGGTCCCAAATAAAGAGGGAATAAATTAGGTAGATAAAATAACCTGAGAAAAGTTTTTTAAAAAATGCACCTCGTGAATTATTTTGTTTACACAGAAAGACATTGAAATATCAACAAAAACTATGTACATTACAGAACATTTAGGAGGAATGTTAATATTCACATTATGCACAGGTTTCTCATGTAACATCTTGTCTTTGGGGCTTGATGAAGTCAGTCCATCTTCATATATTGGTGAATATATTTTTCTGTAATCAGGGGGAATATGTTCATTTCTCCATAGCGTATATTCGATAAACTATGTTTATCCAATAAGTGCTTACTACTTTATTTTCATTTTTTTTTGATCATTTAATCTGTTTTGTCTCCCTTTTTCCTGCCATAGTTCTTATGTTGGAAAAAAAAACATTCCTCGTTTATAAAGTGTTTCAGCCTGGTTAGGTCATGATTCAGAAAAGAAAAAACACATCATAAACCTGTATCAAGAGTCGTGGGACTCATAGTTTTCCACCCCATAAAGTCATTTTAATGTAGCTTAGATGACCATAAAATGTAGTCGTAGTTATTGTATGTGCCAGCTCTATTATTTCACCTCAAACAGTCTCCAAATTTCTCCGGCTGGGAATTCACTTTTTCACACTTTGTGTTACAGATGATTTTTCGTATGGATAAAATTGCATTTTTATCCATCAATGCACACGCAGTAAATTTTGAAAACATGTTTAGATTTTATTTTATTATTATTTATTGTATTATTTTTTATTTTATTTCATTTAAAGTTTTTTTTCTAAAGCCCTGAAAAGTGAAAATTTTTTATCTTGTGCATTACAACTCTGTCACAGCGGTCTACAGACGGTTCAGTGGACTTAAAATTTAATTTAATTAATTAATTTAAATAAACAGGATGCAACTGACCACAGCAAGGAGCCTGTGGTTGTTATGGGTTATTGAGTTAAAACTGACAAAAATGGTAGCATTTTTCCTTTTAAAGATAAAATCTGCAGCACTATAACTTGTTTAAAAAGTGAACAGGTTTGAATACTTTCTGTGCACGTAAATTAGTGATTTTACTTTAGTAATTTGTTTTTTATTGGTTTATGTGTACGTACCAAAACAAAATACACAACCAAATAAAAAAACCTTTCAGAAAGATAAAATGAATGAATAAACCGATTTAAAAAAAAGAGTTATATAAAAAGATAAATAATTTAAATTAATTAACAAAAAAAAAGAAAGAAGTGGGGGGTAATTAAACAAATAAAAATGTCAATTAAAATATGTGTATAAAATAAGTAGAGTGGTAAAAAAAAAAAAAGTTCTGTGAAAAAGCGTACATGATCAAAACATAAACAATAGCAGATAACAGAGTAGCTAGTTCCAGTGCAATGTGTTTCTGATACTATCCAAAATGAGAGAACTTCAAACACTGAAGTGGAATTATATTATATAATTATATAACAACATTATATAACTAACTAATATAATTATATAACTAACATATATATATATATATATATAAATGTGTATAAAAACACATTTTCATATTGCATTATACCATTTGTTTCTTTGTTTTTTGTTTTTTAATTGTCCAGCCATTATTTTCTCTGTTTATTGTCTATATTTACATGAAAGGCAGTCACAGAGGACGGATTTCTCTGTACATGTGTCTGGTCCTGACTGATATCTGTCCTCTATCAGATCTTCGGTCCGGTTCAGTGTATATTCAGCTTTAAGAGCCAGCAGGAGGTCGTAGAGAGAGCCAACAGCTCGCAGTACGGCCTGGTGTCAGCGGTCTTCACGTCCAGTATGGACAGAGCTCTGTCTGTGTCTGCGGCCCTGGAGACTGGCACCGTCTGGTGAGTCCCTGCTCTTAGCTAACCGTGTCCTGACTCCAGCTCCGGATTTAAGGAATAACTCAACATGAAATTCACTTTTTTTGGGTTATGAATAATATATAAAGTCACTTTTTTTTGCACTGTAAATTAAATCTGGTCCCAATTTCAGCCATATTCACCGAGTGGTAGCAAAGATGTGAGTTTGACACTCGAGAAGAAATCAAAATGTTGAACTTTTCTTTCATGACGGTCTCAACTGGACCTCATTTCACTGGTAAAGAGTTTATTTATTTATTCCAGTTTCTTGAGAAAAATGTTCTCATTCTGCTGCTCTGCAAACCATGAATGCATTACATTTGTGCGTTTTTTACGTATTGTGTCAACGTTTCTGAAGTGGTGCAGTATGGATGGGTCATCGCCGTTGGGGGGGTGCAAAAAAGTTTGATGATGTCATTGTGTACTATAACTACATCAGTCTAATTGTATGTAATACCATAAAATTAAATTATCTATCTATCAATCTATATATATATATATATATTGAATTTAAACACAAAAAAATATTTAAACACAGAAAAGGAAGTACTTTCAATATACTACATGCTAATTAGTATACATATATGTATGTATGTGTGTGTGTGTGTGTATATATATATAAATACTTGCTACGACTACTACTACTATTACCACTAGCATGTGGTAGATTGAAAATAATTTATATATATATATATATATTTAAATTTAAATATACAGATTATTTTACTTATCTATTTCTTATCTGTTACTGACTAACACAAAGAAGGAATTATTTTATTATTTGTTATTTGTTTTTTGTCATCCAAGAACACAGTGGCATCCTGACAAAAACCTGACATCGACAAGGTTAAAATTCTTAAAATTAATGATTCATAAGTCATATTAATGTGTAATTATTTTTATAGCCTGATTTTTAAAAGCATATTTTATGTGCAGAGCAGTATGAGTGTGAGTCTTTGACACTGCGAAAAAAATCATAGTGTATAAAATCAATGTTGCTGCTAGACATCGACATATCCTAAACTGTGATCATTTATTTTTTTTAATCTGCTGAGCATGTTGTATATTTATTCATTTTTGTGCTTTTTTTCATCTTAAAAACACTGTGGCATCATGACAAAAAACTGGCATTTGAAGAATTAAAATTCAGAAAATAAATGAATATTTGATATTAATGATTAAGACTGATGTTGGTTCAAAAATAAACCCAATCAAAGTAGAAAATAATATGAATGTATAATATTTTTTATAAAGCTTGTTTTTCAAAAGCGTGCAGAGCGATGCGAGTGTGTAAGCGGGCCCTAAGAGTTAAAATAGTTATGTATTTGTTAACTTAACAGAGAACAAATAAAACACATAAAATGAATCTGTTGCTCTCTCTTTAAGGGTTAACTGTTACAACGCCCTTCATTGCCAGACGCCCTTCGGAGGCTTTAAGATGTCGGGGAACGGACGAGAGCTGTGAGAACTCTGTTTCTTCATATTTCTTCATCTTTATTGTCCACCGTGCGTCCTGTAACGTGTCTCCTGTGTCGTCTCTGTCCCCTCAGAGGAGAGTACGCGCTGGCTGAGTACTCGGAGGTGAAAGCGGTGACCATCAAACTGAGTCAAACCCTGTGAGAAGAAGCGGTTCATCACATCACAGCACACACTCTCCCTCTGTGTCTTCAGTCACGATGCTGAGATTAGAGTTAAAATATCGGCTAGTCCACACCAGCGTGTATCAGAGTCCAGAGAGAGTCAGCGTTTATTCACCTTCGCTATGAAATGCTGCAGGATAAAGACAGACTTTTACTCAACAGCTGCAGCAGACAAAAAACCCAATACTGCACATTTTATTTTTTAACTTTTATAAGTATTTAAAATGTGATGGGAAGAAAGTAACAAGCAATAAAAGAAGAAATTAGAAAAATGGGTAAGAAAGTAGTAAAAAGTACAAGAAAATTTCTCAAGAAAGCTGTTTTTGTTTTTTAAATCATCAAACTATCATTTCAAGGTCAAAAATAAAATTTTTAACCATTGACCCACAACTCACCTTCGAGAATTTAATCAGTGTTTCTTTGTGCTGGAAAATTTTAGTGTCCCTGTCGCCCCCCAAACAGTTTTAATACACTAATAATAGATTGATGAGAAGATGTTTTGTTTCACATTGACTGTTTTGGACGTCCATCAAAATACTCGTGTAGTTATAATGATCCTAATAATGATGAAGCAGAGCGGTGCAAAACACACAGTGACTAATCGACAATAATAGGATTTTTTTCATGTGAATTCCATTAAAATCTCGTCAAATCTTCCTGCATGGGACGATGTGGGGAGAAACGACTGCTGTTTATCTTTGCACCTGTTGAGTAGATGATGTTTGCAGATACTTTTTGCGCTGATTGGAAGCTGGTGTGATCAATACGAATGTGCGTCTTCCCTTTCACATGTTGGAGGGAACTCTGTTTCCTGTCCCTGTTAAGGTAATATTTACCTTGCCAGTAATATTTTAGTACTGTAACGATAGTCTCAACTTTCTTATTTTATTTTATTTTTTAACCAACATGAGTTTTTATTATCACACATGAAATAAAGTCTGTCTCTGCATTTTTCTCACATTAGTTTTGTATTTAAATAGAAATTCTGAATAAAGAAAATCAAATGCACTTTGTTTGTTATTCTTTGCACCTGTGGTATGTTTTTTCAAGAAAGCCTGGAATAATAAATATATTTTTTTTTTATGTCTGCTTAGAAATGCCTCGAAATGTTTCATATAGGATGTTTAGATGGGGCTGCTGAAAGGTAGCCTACCAAAGCTAAAAGCTGAATTTAGAAATTCAGTTATGCTGTTGAAGTACATAAGTGTGTTGAAAACTATGGAGATGGAAATATGGAGAGTTCAGGAGTCGTGTATACTTTGGTTTCTTATTTTACAGTGAATGCTACTAATTCTCTGTTGTGCATAGACTTGTATAGCTTTGGTTAAAATGTGTACTTCCTGGGTGACAGAAAAGAAAAGAGTAGGGGAATGACTTTAATTTGAATTTGCTGCCCTTAGAAAAATGCTTAAGATCCAGTAAAGAATGTTGACTAGGATTTCTTGTTTCATCTTATTTTGTGATTCACTAAAATACCCATCATTTCATCTATTTATATAAATAATCTTGCTGTTTTTTTTAAGTGCACTGCCCTGATACCCCCCCCAACACTGTCAATACAGACTCTTGCACTTTAATATTTATTTCTCTATTTTTTGTAGCTCCGCTTTTTACTAGATTTGTATTTTTTGTGCAGTATATTGATCTTTAGCTATTATATGTTATTCTTATCTATTGTATGTTATTCTACTTGACCTTTACCCTTTACCCTGTACTGTGGCAAAACTTAAATTTCCCCTCTGGGGATCAATAAAGGATTATTTTATCTTATTTTATCTTATCTTAAACAATCTTTCCTTGTTGCTGCTTTTATTTTGAAACTTTTACCTGGTTTTGTTTAATCGAAAGGGCGGTGAAGCATAATTTTGAAAATCCCCGCCGGAAATGGCTCCTTGATCCACATCCAATGGTTTGACTTGACGGCGCGTGCGTGGATTGGAAAGTTTGCATCGTGGAATCAGGAAGTCCAGGCAGCCGTCGATGTCAGACAGAAATCTGTGCAGCTTCTGCCGCCTACGTGAAGCCGTGAAGCCGTAAAACCGTCTCGTGATGCTCCGTGAACTCCTCCGACATGTGGTGAGTCAGTTTACAATCACCGGGGGTCATAAAAGTTTGTGTCCGGAGTTTAAACCGCTTCTGTCGGCGCAACAAGTGGTCGAGTTTAGCTTCAGCAGAGCTGGTTCGCGCATCCTGGTCACTGGAGGGAAAAACAAACCGAACTGCGTTTAAAAATCTGCCAATTTAACACAAAATGTGCTCATTTCTGAGTAACGTGCGCCATGAAATGTAATTAAATATATGTTCCATAATCTTATGATGTACTGTATAATTCGGGATTATGAGGGGCACTGATTTTGAAAATATCTCAACTTTAGAAAGTGTTTCAGGCCGCTGTATGCACGCAAAAGTCCATTTACCAGCCTGCTGTTTTAGTCTTATAAATGAATGGAGTTTTGCATGAAGTGGAACCACCCAAAGGAGTTGTCTCAGTGACCTCAGCTTCTTTAAATATGGGCTTCTCCACAGTCACTGTGCACTCATGCCTCCTCCTGATGTGGGCACACTTCACACACCTCCTTGTGTGTGTGTGAGGATGAAAGTCAGATAAAGGGGGTGTGTGTTTAACACATCAACACCTGGATGAAGTATTAGTTTTCTTGTGCTGCATGCAGACACCTTTCCCTGGCATTTAAACCCCTGAAACCTGAGAAAATGTTTTTTTTTTTTTTTTTGAAAACCAGGAGAAAATAACACAATGGGCAATTTGAAAAGAAATGTCCCGCAAACTGTCAAAAAAAAAAAGAAAAAAGTAACAAGTGACAAGGAAATTATTTTAAAGTCATTCGAGGTCAGATATTTAAAAAAAAAAAAACTGAGGGAAAAATATCCAGAAAACTACATTTATGATTCTCTTAATTAGATTTAAAATTATGTTACAGAAAAAAGGAAAAACATGTACTTTTTAGCATTATTATTTTTATATTTTTCCATTTATTAATTGATTGATGTGTTTATTTATTTATAGTTTATTTAAAGGTAATTTTCTTGTTGCTTGTTGCCTTCTAATGTTTTGAAAGAAATCAGCTACATCATAATTTTTTGTTTTGTTTTGTTACCCTTATTAACTTTTTTGAGGTTACATAAAAAAATTTTTTAAAAATAAATCAAATTAAAATATATAATATTGAAGAATAAATAAGAAATCTAATCGTTTTTAAATTGTTAAATTAAATTTTACATATCAATTAAATTAAGGCAAATGTAACAAAAATGCAAATATATTTAATTCTGACTATATCTATGAATCAGAATATTTCTTGCATTACATTTTTTACATTTACATTTATGTAGGATCATAGCAATCCAGTAAAATACCAGCAAAACTCCTCATGCTTTCAAAACACTTAAGGTAAAATTAGTCATTACATTTAACCCTTTGTACCCTAAAATAACATTTAACCCCTTTCTCAATTTCTTAACATAGGAGGAAGGTAATAAGCAGTGGAAAAAAAAACCCAAATGAGCAAGAAATTAATAAAAATGCACCCGCATGCTACCCGATTACCTGAAAATAAGTCAAACAAAGAAACAAACAAAAACTAAAAAAAAACCAAAAAAAACCCCCATAAAATACAAAAAAATAAGGAAATGACCTGACAAAAGTGCTTGAAAATATAATAATTCTGTAACATTATTTTTAATAGTTAGCCATGATAATAATAAATATAGTTTTTCCCTTACTCTCGCCTTTTTTTAAAAAGGCCTTTTAAAAAAGGCTATTTTTTGAAGGAAAAAAAGCCAAAATGTTTCACCACAAATTTTGAAGAAAAAGAAAAGGCCATTTTTTGTTTGTAAGAAAACATGCCATGTCTTCTATAAAAAATCTCTCTGTTAATCTAAGCAGGGGCTAAAAGATTTTTTTTTTCATTTTCTTGTTGATTTTTGTTGTTGTTTTTTTAAAATAGCTGAAAATATTTAAAGGAAAAAAAGGTCACATTTATTTAAAAAAAAAAGTCTGTTTTTAAAAATCAGAAACTGAGCATATTTGCTCTGGGTTTGAAGGTTTAAATATGTGTAACGCGTGTTTGAAAACAGCGCAGGAAAAGTGATGTTGCTCCAGGTTTTAAATGGGTTTTTTGTGTCTTTTTCACAGTTGGAAAATGTTTTGGCGTGGCTGTGTTTTTCCTCATCATTGCTGCTTTGTGTTTGTGCAGGGCGACCGCTGAATCCAGGCCTCCTCTCCGCTCTGATAGCGACTAACCGGTCCCTCCAGTAGGAATGTCCTACTGGTCAGTGGGCGTCCCCCAGGACTCTGGAGACACTCCCAGCAGCATGGAGCCACGACACAGTGAGTTATCGTCCTCATGGCTTTGTTTTCTGTCTGCGGCGGTTTCACAAAGAGTCTCACTGCAAACTGAAATGTTGTGATGTGTGGAGGCAGCGCTGCTTAAATTTAGCAAAAAGAGAACTGAAAGTGTGATACTTTAAGAACCGCAAGCTTTATCTTTTACTGTCTAACTGCATGTATCAACCAGACCGAGAGAGCTTTCCAGACTTCAGAGCACTCGAGGCGTGTGGAGCAGCAGATTACAGCAGACTGCAGATCAGCAGCGTGCTGAATGATGGCAGAGTGACAGCAGGAGGTGATAAACTGCAGAAGATCAGATTACAGCAGGTTGACTGTCCACCTTTGTCAGCATCAGAAAGGAAGCTGCTGTGACCTGCTGTTATATTTTAACTTCCTGTCTACGTCAGAGGCGAGGACACGTCTCTGTGCTGGTTGACGTCTCTGCTTGAGGCCCCTTTAAAAGCCGAGCAGATTGGTTTAAGTTCTTTCAGAAACATGCGGGAAAAAGGCAATGAGCAAAATGGCAGGAAATGTCCCACAAATTGCAAGAAATTAGTAAAAGGCAATGACAAAAATGACCTTAAAATTTGTTTAAAAAAAGGGTGGAGGGAGTTATTATTTTTTTTAAGATATATATTTTTTGAGCGTTTCTGGCCTTTATTTGAAAGTGCGAGAATGTGGATTACATGCAGCAAAGTGCGGCTGGTTGGACTCGAACCCGGGGCCGCTGCGCTGAGGACACATAGACTCTGAATGCGGGGCGTGCACTCTACCAACTGAAAATATATTATAAAATTTATTATAATTATATATTTACAATTATGTAACAGAAAAAGATATACATACATTTTTAAAATGTTTTTGCACTTTTCTGAGTTCATTTTCTTGCATGCTTTTGTTTTTTTCTTTTCCTTTCCTTTGTTTTGTTTTGTTTTTTGCTCATTTTCTGCTTATTTTCTTGTAAATTAAAGTTCTTGCTATTTTCGGGCCATGTGTTATTAGGTTAATCCTCAGTGCCTTCTCCCCATGTTTTTGCAAAAATCAAACCAATTTGCTCATTTGTCAAAAAGTTAACACATATTTGACCAGTTATGCAGTTTAATGCCAATCTTACACCAAACTCCCTTTGTCAGAGACACATTTTCAATTTTGGGATAGTCAGTGTGCAGTTTGCTTCTGTAAATATATATATATATATATATATATATATATATATATATATATATATATATATATATATATATATATATATATATATATATATAGAGAGAGAGAGAGCACTTTCTTAAGGTCATTTTCATTTTTGTTTTTTACTTTTCTTTTTTGTTGCCTAACTTCAGGTAATTTTCTTTCTTTTTTTTGCTAAGTTGCTCCCCATCTTCTTCCTCTCATTCTTTTGAAAACAAATTAAGCCAATTTGCTCAGGTTTCAAAGGGTTAAAATGTATTTTCGCCTCATCCTACCACCAAATAATAGAAAAGTATGGATAAAGACGTCAGTATCAGTAAAAATGAAGGATCCGTACCTCTCTACAGTTGATGTTTCAGAGATCCGGATGCTCTGTGGGACGCGGTGGGCTCGGAGGTGAGTGCTGTTGAAGGTTGGACCGTCAGTGAGGGATTACAGTGAATCAGAGCAGAGACAGAGAGAGGGAGACACATACAGGAAGCCGGGAGGCTGGCGTGGCTCTTAAACAAAGGAGCATCATTCCCCCGCTCCCTCCTCCTGCTCCATACCTCTCCCTCCCTGCCTCCCCCGTCCTCCCACCCTGATCAGCCCGTTGCAGGGTTACAGAGGAGGCAGAGCATCACAGCTGGGTAGAAACCGCGAAGGGAAGCCATGAAAAGAAAGCACTCAGCTTTAGATGTGACAGAGGCAGGAGGAGGACGAGGAGGACACGCTGCTTCGATATGAGCAGGTTAGTGAGACGGAGGAGAAGACGACGGAGCTCAGCGCTGACGGAGGCTTGTTTATATGCTGCACATGTCGGGCTGACTGAGCCGTAAAGCTGCTCTGCGCTCAGCTCCGATCAGTGTGCTGACAGCAGATCAGGTCTCAGTGTGGTCTGCAGGTCTGTGATGGATCTGATGACTTCTGTAGCGCTCATTCCTGTAGCATGAACGTGCATGAACCTGATTCTGATGTCTCTGAATGCATCTCTCTCAGGTACTCTGCATGGATGGATTACTCTGGGTTTTAATGGAGGATTTTAGCAGGACGAGGTCTGAATGTTGCTTCAGATGAATTTCAGCAGCTTCTGGTATAAAAGTCACATTTTAAAGGGAAAAAATCTGAATTTATTTATGATCAGAGTAGTGCTTCCACTGCTGTGGGCATGAATTTTGCTCTTCATGCTCCATAATGATTTTATGTAATTTGGCAACGGTTTTCCATGACTGTACTCAGAGTTCGTACAGTCATGGAAAACCTGGAAAAGTCATGCAATTTGCAAAAAGCAATATTTGTAGCCATGGAAAAGTTTTGGAAAACTTAATATACCCTGGAAGTTTTGGAAAAGTCTTGGAATTGTGTTTCACAAACCTGTATGATAACGCATGATGTGTTAGACTTAAGGAAATGTGAAAATCTTTTCCTCATGTGAAGCTGCTTCCTTCTTGTGGTCCAGCAGAGAGAAAGTGAAACAGTCGGCGAATGTTTGGTGATCGAGGTGGAAAATCCCCTGAAAGCTTCACACTGACACTGATAAGCAGCTCTCATGGATTTATGTTTGATGCTCATTTTGTAAAATACTGCCTTTTCCCTTCGAAATAGAAACGTGAATCAGCATTCGGGGAGTTGAGGAGAGCTAAAGGTCTCTGAGGGAAATTCTATTAGGTGGTTTAGCAGCTCCTTAAACTCCTTTAAAGCTCAGTAATCCTTGAAGCTGGATTTATTCCTGCTTTTTCTTTAAAGCTTATTTTTTCAGGCATTTTTGCTTTTATTTGAAGGAGAATGACGGGCAATATGGAGTGAGAGAGAGAGAGGCAGAGCTTTAATATACAGTCAATGGCCACTTTATTAGGTACACGTCTGTATAATGCAGTACATTATAACAGCTCCACCATAACACAGGTCTTCTCACAGCTCCTAATGCTCAGTATTTGCTGACATTGTCGAAATTACATTTTTCAAATGTTAAAGTGGAGAAGGTGTTTCTAATTTTTGGCCGTTTCCATTCACATGCACACATTAGTGGGGCAGAAAATTCGAAACACCTCTCAATAGCATCCAGTGCTTTCACTGACTATAGCTGATATTTAAATCAATTAACATCTTTATGAGAGTGTCAACAAAAATTCAACAAAATATTTATCATTAAAGTAGACTTTACAGCAGGACGGTTGTATTTGACAGACACAAACCAGTCTTGTTGTAAAGCGAGTTCCTTAATACCTGATTTTGATGGTGGGTGCCCTCAGTGCTAAATTTCTTGAAGGAATTGTGCATTTATTTGTCATCACATTCAAATGTATTCATCATTTATAGACCAATGCTTCGAATCCTTTTTCTTAGCCAAGGACTTCTTACAAGACAGACTTTATACTAAGGACCCCGTCATGTATGTTTCTTGGAATAATTTGCGTGTCCTGTTTTTTACACGTCTGTTGTCTTCATCGTGCGAAAGATCAACACAAGAAAATAGTTGCAGGTTACAGTGGAAGAAGGAAGCACTGTTTGACTCTGATGGCTAGTCCGACAGGTACTTTTTGGTGATGCATGTCGAACTATAAACAACAAGATCCAGGAAGTTTCAAATTATGTGTATTGACTATTCTATTCACCTTTCCCACCAAAATTAGTGTGTGCACAAGGGATTTTTAAACACTGGTAAACCTGCTAAATATAGGCGATAGACTGCATACCTATTGCCTGTGAACACAGCGCTGCAGCACATGAGTCTGCCTTTCTGTCAGTTTTTATATATGTGTGTGTGTGAGTGTGTGTGTTGTTTTGTTGGTGTGTCCATGTGATGTCACGGACAGGCAGGAGAACAGGTAAACAGTAGACAGCAGCAGGAACAGAGGTTTTTGTAAACTTTTCGGTCATTTCTTCTCTTTATATCACTCTTAATTATTCAGTCTCTCTTTCAAACTCGAGGCAGACTAATTTGGATCGGTGTTTTAGCTGCTTAGGAGGAGACAGAGGGTAATTGTCAGCTCGTCATTGCATCTTGCCAGTTAAGAAACTGAAATTACCGTGTTCACCGGGGTCTTGTGTTCCCGTCACTGTTGATCTGTGCTGAAGAGGATAAAAACCCGTGTCTACTGCAGAGTCATTTGACCCAGGTGTGAATGCCAATCGTACGCATTCCCATTACATTAAAAAGCCAGATGTTAGCAGGTGTTAGCGGATATTTTTTGCAGTGGGAATGAGGCTTTAGACTCAATATGCACTGGTGAGTTAGATTACTTTAGAGCTTTATTTAAAATAGCGAAACATCCCCAAAGGGGGAAACTCATATGCCGCCATGGCTAACATACAACAACAAGAAATCAGACAATAGAAATACAACATACAACTTTAAATTTAGCGCCTGACATAGCCACTGAAGGAGCGCAATAATCCAACTCAACAACAATAATATCATGCAAATAAGTATCCATACAGCTGCCTCAGAAAACGAAAAATGATAAAAAACTTAAAAAAAATAATAATAATAACATAGAATGCAAACCACACAGTGATCATATGTTAATACTGGGAAAAAAAGTAGTGTACAATGGCCACGAAGGGATGATAAAACCAAGCAACTGCCACATATTAAATATTCATAAATGCTTATAATAGAAAGTCTTGAGAAGGGATTGTAAAGATACTAATGAAGTAGTGAGTCTGACCTCAGCAGGCAAAGTGCTCCACAGTTTGAGGTCTCTGACAGCAAAGCCGCGGTCACCTTTCGTCACAAGCCGAGAACACGAAACAACGAGCAGAGCTGCACCCACAGATAAAAAAATTAATAAAAAAGAAATTCCTTTCTGGTGACGTAAACTTTATTGCGTATAAATGGGAGGTCAAAACGTAGTGGAAGATCCGTTTTCCATTAAAATAAACTTAACTGTTTTCACTAAATTTAGTTTTATGTGTCATGGCCTCGGTGTTGTGTTCAGATTTTAAATTTACGGAAAAAGAGAGCGTTCGTATAACATTATACTTTGTATCCGCAGATATTCAGCAGAACTGAGGTGTCTAAACTGGGAGAGAAAAGGTTGTATTGGTGCATCCGTCACTGGTGTACTGGGCCTCCTCTGCAGGTTTTTATGTCTTTTTGCTGTCTGTAACATGATCCTATGAACTGATGATGCTCCAGCCTCCTCCTCCTCCTCCTCCTCCTCCTCCTCCTCAGCTCCTTATAGTCTCATCCTCTGCCGATCACTCTGATCTTTAGTCTCCGCTGTTGTCTGTACATGCAGCAAAGGTCAGGAGTGAATGTTCCCTCTGAACTCAACCACACTGAAAGAGCTGTTGGCAGCCTCGTTCCTCTCAAGGTCCTGTTTTAGCGTTCCCAGACAGGTCGTGTGAGGCTGTGATAGCCGAGTATTGACGCTGGGTTTGTGTCTAATGGTTTCACTCCCTCAGGATTTCTCATATAGCCTCAGCAGCCCAGTCAGACTCTCTCTGTCTTAATTATTCATAGGAAAGCTGCCGGGCTGCAGGAAGCAGGCGAACGCGGCTCAAACAGGAAACAGAAGGTTTGCTGTTAAACGAATAACGAATAACCAGTCTGACTCAAAGGGAAGCCAAGATTCACCAAGTCATGTATTTACAAGTACAAGAATATATCTGAGAGAGTCAACCAGCAATTACTGTCAGTTTTAGGCTTATTCTGTGCGATACTAAATTCAACCAAAGGAAAACCCAAAATAACAACAACAGCAACATTAAAGAGACAAAATAAATGATTTATAAACAAAACATTTCATACTCTAAAACTGCCATACTCTATTTAACACTGTGGTTATACCTAAATTATTTTACATTATGATCAGTTTGTAATTTTCAATCGTTTAGCATTGTAAGGCTTTTTCAAAACTTCAGAGAGAGCAACACAATTTCAGCTCAGTCCATGATTTCACTCCCAAAACTGAAATAAATCTATATTTAACATTTGTTCTCACTTTGTGGTTTAAAAATTACCAACACTTTTAAATTATAATGTCCTTCTCTTAATAAAAAAAGACAATTGAATACATACCGAAAGGCTTTTGTGTACAACTCTAAAAAGTATTTCCATTGTTTTTATATAATGTCTACAAATTCTAAGGTGTAGGATTCTCTATTATTATTATTATTATTATTATTATATTTTTGTATTATTATTGTTATTATTATTATATTTTTGTATTATTATTTTATTTTTATTTACTTATTTATTATCATTATTATTATTATCATTTTCATTATCATTATCATTTTAAAAAATCTCTTCTTTTCTTTGTAAAATTTTGTATCTGTTCAGCTGTAATTATGATTTTTTGCCAGCAATACCAGAAGCTATCTTCATGCAATGAAACATGTACTATGAACTATTGTGCATCTTGTTGCAAAGGTGTCGTATAATCCCATATATGCCAGTAGGTGGCATGACACTAACATAAAAGCATTCACTCATTCATTCATTCATTCATTCATTCATTCATTCATTCATTCTAAAAAAAGCCGGCTTTATGTTTTATCCTAAGTGCTCTTT
The DNA here is from genome assembly GCF_026936395.1 of Plectropomus leopardus. Lineage (NCBI taxonomy): Eukaryota > Metazoa > Chordata > Actinopteri > Perciformes > Serranidae > Plectropomus > Plectropomus leopardus. The sequence goes on along the minus strand of NC_142176.1, from coordinate 3,461,386 downwards.
TCTGACGTTTTAAGATTAACATAACAAGGCTAATAACATGACAATGACAACTTTTCTCTTCTTGGTTAGTAGCGGAGGGCAGCAGAATCACTGCGGTAAACCATAACACTGAGACTGATGCCGACATTCAGAATCGATAAATCACTGTTTTAAAAACACTCCTGACATTAAAGTTACGTTTGAGGTTCTGTAATTTGAAAACCTGCTTGGTGTTGACGTGGAGTCCCTGTGTTTCGCCTGGTAATGATCTTGCAGCATCATCAAAGGAACGGGAGGTTTTCTCACCCCGTCATCATAGAGGCTGCTGTAATAAGGTGACCTAGTTTTTGGTTTGTGCTGCTAACAGGACTACAGTAAAAAATGTGTTCAACCTGCAGCACGCTGCCACAAATCGCAGTATAATCCTCCTCACAAATACTCCTTTCAGCAAGAATCAAGAACAAAAAGCAGCTTCAAAATAGATGGGCCTTCTTTAAAAGAAGTAAAAGTAATTGAGAATAAATTCTGCAAATATTAATTGTTAGTATTATTACACCAGGGATGAAATATCAAAGCCTAATTTTCCTTTTTTATTTTTTTTCATCATTCTTTCTTTTTTTTTATATTTCTATTTTTATTTTTAAATTCCTTTTCACATTCGTCCATGTGTATAGTGCTGGGCAATTAATCAAAAATGAAGTGAAACTGACATTTGGGACGTCGAAATGAAGCAACTTTGCCCCTATCGAGTATTAAAAAAAAATACTTCTTTTAGCTTTCATATGACCCTCTGCGTGTGTCCCTCTGTCTGTCCTCAGGCCCTGGGGAGGAAATGGGAGCCAAGGCGTCGTTATTGGAGGCACCGGGGCCCGGCTCCGGTCTGGTTCCCTCTCCGACTCTGGAGAACATCCGTGCAGCGTATGAAGACGGAGAGGGAGCGACTGCCAGAGAGCTGATCCAGCAAGCCTGCTGCGTGGAGTGCAGCGCAGGGATGCCCCGCATCGACGGGGTGAGCACTCTCTAATTTCATATACACACATTACAGGACACATCACAGTCACACCAGCTGCACTGCTAGCTGAGCTGTGGTGGGAATTTGGGTCACACTAAGTTTCCCTTGATTACATGCTGTACTGCAGTGAGTCAGAGTGGGAACGAACACCTCTGTGGAAACGAGAAAGCTCCTGTGACGCTCGTATGACTGCATGTATCCGTAGTATGTTTCTGTGGTACCTAAAATCTAGTGACGTTCAGCATCAGACACTGAAAACTTGAAGATACAGTCCATGATCGGAATTTAACCAAAACTGAAAGCACAAGATTCAAACTTACACTCACTTGGAAACGAAATGAAATTACATGTTAAATTACATTAACATAAGATTATTGTATGCTATCTAAAAAAAGAAAAAAAGAGAAAAAATAAGAATAAATTTGAGTGTATAAGAGGTCTCCATATTTTTCTTTTTTTAATTAGCATTTTAAAAAAAGAAATAAATATATATCCCCTTTTCATATATTTCATTCACAAGATTTCTCCATTTATGATTATTCATAGTCATTTTTAACAAATTTCTTGTTATTTGTTTAATTATTGCTACCCTTATCATTAAAAACAACTAGGAGTTTTCTGCTCAATTTTTTGTGGTATTTTCCTCAGAAGTAAACACGGTGGGTTTTTGCTAATGAAAGTGTCAAAGATTTTTAGTGATATTTGTTACTGAATTTTCCCACAACACATTTCTAACATTACATGACCAGTATACATGACTGTAATCTGCTTTCAAGAGTTTGATTTATCTTTAATTTTACTTTATTCTTCTGTTCTACTTCTCTGTGGTGTTTTGAAATATCTAATCAAAATCTCACATGAGTATTCTCACCAGTATTTCGAGCTTGTTGTGTCAAATATATTTTTTACACATTTGTTCCCAGTCTGATAATGAAATATTGCATTTAAGTTCACTTTCTCATTTGTTTTTTACTCTTGAAAATTTGTTTATCTTGATTATTTTGTTGCATCATTTTGACAGCCTTTGTCATATATATTTTTCCTTGTCTTTTCCTCCCATGTCCTGTGTTGTAGTTGCATTATTCAGATATGCAGAGTGCTGCCTGCAGTGGTGCAGCGCTCTGGTGTTCTGTGTTTGGTTATGAGGAGGAGGAGGAGGAGGAGGAGGAGGAGGAGGAGGAGGAGGCGTGTCATACTCTTGTTTTTGTTTGGGAATGAGTCCTTCTCAGCCGTCTGCAGAGATCTGGCCCACTTCTGCCTCTGTAACAATTTCGGCTGGTACCGTTTCTGCATGCATGGGTTGATATTGGTTTCCTCTGTGAGAAAACACACAGATTAAGCGTTGAAAATTTTGCATAGCATGAATCATTTATGTCATTTGTGATTGTGAGATGTCAAACATGTTTTCAGGTTCTTTGTTGCGTTTGCTGTTTTAAGTCACACTGGCTGCGTCGGTTTGTTCAGACTGAAATATCTCAGCATCTGTTGGATGGATTGTGATGAAATGCGGTTCAGACTTCGTGTTCTTCTCAGGATGAATTGTAATAACTTTGCTGATCCTCTGACTTTTCATCTAGCACCGTCATCATGTCAGAATTTTATGTGTCCAATAGTGGCGTTTGATTCAGTTTTTACGGCGTCGGTTTAATTTGTATGTGTGGCTGCGAAAGAAAGAGTACTTTCTTATTTCAGCAGTGACATCATTGTGTTTAACAGCCAATCACAGTGCTCGATGCACACAGAAGGCACAGACTTGATTGATTTTATATTTTTTTAAGAAAAGATGCTTTGAGCAGCGGTGGTGCGCCTTATAGTGCGTTTTGGGAGATTTAAGGGTTTGTAGTTGAACATGGTGGATGGTGAACATGGTGAACATTATACCTGCTGAACATCAGCATGTTTGCATCGTTATTGTGAACATATTAACATGAAAATGTCAGAATTCAGCAGAAGGCTCTGCTCCGTGCAGCCTGTTAACACGTTCTGTTTAGGCTCGGTGATATGTAAAATTTCAGGCCTTCATACCTTCCTGAAATTTCACCGGGGTATACGGTATATGACGGTACAAGTGTGCGGCGCTCACACCCCCATCCCACCCCTGAGGGGGAGTGCATTACTCAATATCAGCTTTTCAGACTAATAAATACACAATAGAAACCCACGAAATGTTAAGAAAAGTGATATTCTCACACCTGTTTTCATATTAAACAGCAGTCCATGATGACTCAAAGTGGCATTCATCAGACACAAATATGCCAAAATATTTAAAAGCACCATGTTGCTAGGTTTTCTATTTCCCGTAAACTAGTCGAGACACAGAACTGTGACACCAGGTGTATTTTATAGTGTGTTTGATAAAGGGCGACTTTTTTTTAGAAACATGGAACCTGAAAAACCAGTCTTCTGTGAGCTGGTTTCTGTGAGGAACCACATCAGTCCTATTTTTTGTTGTAGATTTCAGCTGTGAGAAATGTGTTTTATTCAGCTGTGAAGCTCTTTTCATTTAGCCTTAACTCTGAGGTGCGATTATTAGTACTTAATGAGGCCGATAACCGACATTTGGAACCGATATGTATTTACAGCAGAAATGAAAATCTCTCTGCCAATATTTATAATTTGGAGTATAACAAACTCCAACACTAAACTTGCCTTTAGTAAATGTTTAATCAAAAACAAAACTTTCAACATCATATTCAGCAAATTCCCAGCAAGTTGAAAAAAATAAAATAAAATTCAGTGAAAATTTAAATAAAAAATTAAAAAAATAAAAATAACTCCCTGAGGTTTTACAAAGTAAACGTCCCTCCCATGTTGACACTTTATTTGCACTTTTTTATTTAATCATTTTCATTGGTGATCCTTGCAAAATGCAGAATATGCTAAATGCCATAAAAATATATAAAAAGTAGCGTACAATGGCCATGGAGGGATGCCACAGCGGTTAATTTGTGTGTCATTGTGTGTGTGTGTGTGTGTGTGTGTGTGTTGTTCCAGGTTCGTCTCCTGTGTGTGGCCACTCAGCACGGTGACCTGCAGAGTGTGTGTTACCTCCTGAAAGAAGCCCGAATCACTGTTCCCCAGGATCTGTCCAACAGTAACCCCGCCATCCTGGCAGCTTACTACGGCCACGCCAGCCTCGTCAAACAGCTGCTCGATTCTATACCTGGTAGGAGGAAGGGAGAGCCTTTTGTTTTGTCAATAAAATAATGTATTCATTTCATTTTCACCCACAGTAATTAAAGACGGGGCACACCATCATTTTATTTCCTTTTAATTAAGGCTCCAACATGGTGTCATTAACGTGTTCTGAGCTTGTTGGGGGAGCCAGCGCTGTATTGACATATTTAGTTTTTTTTTTTTGAAGCAGTTGAGCTGAATTGTTGAGAACTTTGAATGTTCTCAGTCAGATCTGTTCCTGGACTAAAGGACCCTGCAGGGCAGTCTGTGTGGTTGTTGATAAAGAGAAGTGTGTTTTTGGACTGTCCTCCCTGGTGTTGGTTTCCATTAACCCTCAAACTGTCCAAGCTGAAATTGCAAATATAACATCGCCTGATGGAAAAAGGCAATTTTGGAAAAACTCCCCTTTATTACGCCCATGAGGTGGTATTTAGGTGATTTGAAAAAGCCATATTTCACAAAACTGGAAATACTATTATAGGTCACATGATGCTATGGATGAACTGGCTCCCTCATAAGATAAGATAAGATAAGATAAGATAAGATAAGATAAGATAAAACATAAAGTTACAAGGTGCCACCAACTCAACAGTCTAGAAAAAAAAAAAATGTATATATCTAAAAATAAATCAATAAAAAGATGATGCTGCAGGAGCTGCAAGAGGTGTTATTGCATCACATAACTCTGAGAAAGCTGAGCGGGTCATCGGGAAGTTTTGAATCCACAATTCCTCTGTGAAATCGTGGACTGTCAGCTCCCAGAAATCCCTCATACCTGACGTATACGGGGCTTGTCTTTCCTGCCTACGTCACCTTGGATAGGAAATAATGATGGCCAGTGTGGTGGCTGCAATAGAAATAAAGCTGCTAATGTTTTGAACATGCTTCCTTAATGTTATCGCCGGAGGAGAAGTCGCGAAACATCACTCAGTGGAAACACAGTCAGCCTTTGGAAAATATCGCTTAAGCTCTGCAGTTCAGTCTGTGTGGTTGTTAATTAAGAGAAATGACTGACTTTGCTTGTCTGTTGTTGCATCTCCGGCTTTCTTTCAGGTCCGTGTCTGAGGAGAGACCTGCTGAACTGGATGTTGGCCACATCCTGTCAGCAGGGCCACCTGGACGTGGTCCGGCTGCTGGTCCACGGCTACGAGGCTGACGCCAAAGACTGCGCCATCCACAGCGATGAGTTTGCCGTCATCACGGGGCTCCCGCTGTACGCCGCTGCACGAGCAGGTAGGGAGACACACGATAGTACGCTCCACATATCATCTGTACTATCACAGCAAACTCGTACAAAATCCTAAAAATAACACCAGACTGTCAGCCTTAACCTTCTGAAACCTGCAGCGACATCATTTATCTTGTCCTGCCTCTCACAAGTATTTAAACCTATGAATCACAAGCAGATTGGAAGGTTTTCTTTCAGATACATGAGGAAAAAGGTAGTAAGCGACTTGGTCAGAAATGTAGCACAAATTCCCCAAAATTAGTAGATTTAGAAGATGATTTTTTAAAGGCTAGGGCAAAATGTCTAGGGAAAAACTACATTTATAATTATCATAATGACATATTTAAAATTATGTTACAGAATAATCATTTTAATGAACCTTTTCCACGTCATTTGCTTGTTTGCTTTTTCTTTTTTTAAAAAACTAATTTTCAGGTAATGTTTTTGCAGTTTTATAATAATTTCTTGCTTTTTTTTTTTTCTTCTGAAGTTGCTCTTTGCCTTCTTCCCAGGTTTCAGAGTTTTAACAAACATTTCCATACTCAGTTTGCTTCATTAATCACTATGATAGCCTGTCGGTTGCAGCAGCTTCTCTCTGTTATTTGCAGTGACTGTTATTTTATGCACCATCGCACACCTTGATTAATTTAACATTATTACTGTTGGGCTTCTTAATTGTTGCACAGTTTCAAACAGCAGATGGTAGCAGCAGCAGCAGCATAAATCTGCCCTGTAATCCTGATCCTTCTCTGGCTGACCAATCACAGCTCAATCATGGGGCGCTACACACACAGACTAAAGCGTGTGTGTGTGTGTGTAGCTGCACTGTAACCTCAAGACATAATTTCGACAAATGCTGAACCCCTGCAAGACGAAAGCGTGTGTGACAAAGCTGTGAAGTTGCAGAGGTGTTGGAGATGTGACAGATGTTTAGTTAACAGTGTCCACTTCTGGTGCTGTGAACACGAGGTGACCATCGTGTTTTGTGTCGCAGGTAATGAGGAGATCGCTTGCTTCCTGCTGCAGAACGGAGCGGGGTTCTCCTCGTACACGCTGATGGACCATCCAGCCTTCAGCAAACACCTCCTCAGACTCAAACTGCAGGAAACCTCCAACACAGAGGGAGAGAAGGTCTGAGTTCATAATGCTTTAGTTGTACTGGTCAGGCAGCTCTCAGCCGTCCTCCTGACATCATGCTGTGTGTGTGTGTGTGTGTGTGTGCAGAGTGTCTCTGTGTGTTGGAGCGGTCTGCAGCTGCCCTGGTTGGAGCTGGACTGGTTCATGGACGTCTCGTCTCGTATCACCGACCTGGATCTGTCCTCTAACAGCCTGGCAGCTCTGCCCTCCGTGGTGCCCTGGGGTCTCCTGCACCTGCAGACTCTGGATCTCTCCAACAATCTGCTGAAAGAGCTGCCGGCTGCTCCCAGCTCCCAGGAGGTCATCTGCACCAGGTACACACAGCACCAGAATTTAAAAAAAACCCCAACTTCTTCTACAACTGCAAACAGTACAATAACTGAATTTAAATCTCTGAGAACACTTTTCCCCTTCTTTTCATTATATATGTTTTTTTCTTCTTTAATGTGTTAATTTAGTCTCTTATGCATGGATATTTAATAGTAATAATGAAATTAAGTAGAATAAGAATTATTATTATTATTATTAGACATGGCCCAAAAATGAGCATCAAATAGTAGAGAAACGTTACAAGAAAATTGCTTTAAAATAAACAAAAAACAATCTAAATATTTTATTAGCATAATAAACATAAATTAACATAATAATCTGGTTATTTTGTCTCTTAATCATGAATGTTAAATAATAACAACAATAATAACAACAACAACAATAATAATAATAATAATAATAATAATAATAATAATAATTACTATTATTATTATTATTATTCCTTAAAAGTGCTGAAAATAAAAATATATCTCTTTATTTTATTTTATTTTATTTTTACATTTTATTAAATATTTTGTAACATAATTTAAATATAAAATCATTACAATTATAAAAAGATTTCTGGACGTTTTTTTTTTTTAGTAAATAGCTAATCACTATTTTTAATTCCTAAATCTAAGCATATCATGGTGGCTAGATTCTTCTTCTTCTTCTTCTTCTTCTTCTTCTTCTTCTTATTCTTATTCTTATTCTTATTCTTATTCTTATTCTTATTCTTATTCTTATCCTTATTATTATTATTATTATCATTATTATCATTATTATTTATTATAGTATTTTCTGTGGAGGACAGGCTTGAGTGGGTAGAGGAAAGTGGGCATAATTGTATAATGAACAGTCATCTGTCTATTTCTATAAAATCAAATAAAACTCCCAAAGTGAATTACCAAATCACCCACTATGAGGACCAGGACTCCAGATACTGACCCAGTTGTTATTGACTCAGAATGCTCCTAAAAACCACATAGTCTTATTTTGTGTTTCTGCATGTGTCACATCCAGATAATGCAGTGTGAATAAATAGCTTCCCTCTTGCTGTCAGTCTTTGTGCTAATCTAGGCTGAACATGTCCTGCAGTTAATTCTGTGGACACAAACAGATTAAACAAATATTGATCCTCTCCTCTGCCTTTGGCTAAAATGGCAAACAAGCTAATTTCTCCAAATGTTTAATTATTCTCTCATGGACGGCTTTTACAAGCGCATGTCAAACACTGATTAAATGACCCGAGTGTAGCTGCTCGTGTCATAAAGATGAACCTCTCAGCCTCCGTCTGCTTCCTGTGCTTCAGGTTACAGCAGATAAATCTGTCTCAGAACCAGCTCACCAGTTTACCGCCCGGACTTCTCCATCTGACCCACATCCAGAGAATCTGTGCTGCTAAGAACCAGCTCGCCGTCCTGTTCGACATCCCCGACAGTAGGTCCTAACTCTGAATCTACATCACCGCTGCGTGTATGCAGGAGGAATATTTGAATAAAGATTTAAAAGAATGTATAATCGCAATTTTCGTCACCTGCACGTCGAGGTTATTTTTTGAAAAAGCCCAAGAGCTGCAAGAGTGACATTAACCCTTTTAAACCTGAACAACTGGCTTTATTTCTTTCAAAAACATGTGAAGAAGGCAATGAGACAGCTCAAAGAAATGGCCCAAAAGATCTGTGTAAAAAGTTACAAGAAGTAACTTAAGTAACTTAAGCACCAAAAAAAAGAAAATTAAAAGAAAAAAATATATGTGTGTGTGTGTGTGTGTTTATTTTCTGTAACATAATCTAAAATGTATATTTAGAACTCAACATTTGGTGGGTTTTGTACCCTTTTTAGGCTAATTTTTAAGTCATTTTCTTGTCACTTTTACTTTATCTTGCAATTTGCCAAGCTGCTTACAGCTGTTTATCTGAAGTTTTGTAAAGAAATCAAACCAATTTGCTCAGGTTTCAAAGGTTTAAATGCTGGTGAAAGAACGTGGCACAAGAAAACTGATGTCGATGCAGGTTTCAAAGGGTTAACCCCCAGACTTAAGCAACAGTGAAGAGCCACAGTTCAAAGGCAGTAACTAAGATGATTGACAGCTGTTTTCACAGGCGTAGATTTGGGGGGGATTCAGGGGACATGTCCCCCTCAATATTAGGAGCATATGCACTAAATATAAGATAAGAAGCCTTTATTTTCAACACACACACACGTACACGTACACGTACACGTACATGTACACATAAAAAACAGTCATGAAACAAAAAACAAGGGCAGGGAAAAAGTGCATTAGTATAAAATATAAATAAGTACAATATTACTGCTAATTGCTGCCCTGCCAAATAAAAAAGTCCTCTGAAATAAGCAGAGGGCTTTAATTCTGACAAAAAATTAAAGACATTTTGATCATAAATTGATGTAGAAAGACATTTTTGTCCAGAAGAAATTACCAGAAGGCAGGAAAAAAGTGTTTGGTGATTAAAATTTCATATATTTTCCCCCTTAAATGTTGAAATGAAAGCCTAAAGCTGCATAACAGACTCCTTGTTTCTGGTTGTGAAAATGTTTTTGATAAATGTAAACACCTGTAGCTGCTCACAGCCTGTGCATGTTGATAATGAATACACGTGGGTTATTACTGCCATTTCAACACTTTATCATTTCGAAACATTTGTAAAGTAATTCAGGGTAAAATCCACATTTATATGAATTTATTTTATAAAGCATATTTTAGAACATCAACTGTTGATAAACGTGCTGTTCAATCTTTGTAAATGGTCATTTTTCTGCAAGGCTGCATCCTTTCGCCACTTCTTGTTATTATGTGCGCTGATAGTTGCAGGAGTGCACGGGAGGTTAACTATTCCTTTACTTTATTCTTTATCTCCATCCTCTCAGCTACTAACTGGATCGGCCTCCGTAAGCTGGAGGAGCTGGATGTGTCTGATAACAGTCTGACCGGTCTGCCCACATCGGTCATGCACTGTTTGAAATCCCTGAGCGTCCTCAACGTGTGCAGGAACTCACTGAGCTCCTTCCCCGACCCCTGGGCCTGTCCGCTGGTAAGAATCCACAAACCTGTTTGGTTTATATGATGATTTGATGTATCTGCCAACTGTAACAGCTGAAATGTGCCTCAATCCCATAATAATTAACACAACATTTGCTCTAAATCAAATTATTATGGTTTTCTTGAGGGCTTTTTCTGTGTTTCATTGTATTTTTTGGGGACTTTGATACACTAAAAGTGCAAACTTATTAATATAACAAAGTGATTTTGTTAATATAATTAAGTGTGTCTCTCCACATTGAGATTTTTACTTCTCTGTGGATGTATGCCTTCCCCCTTTTTTCTTTATTGGAACCTGAACTAGAACATTTTTCCTAAATTCGAACTAGATATGTTCCTCTTTGTAGAAGTTTGTTGTTAATATTGGAGTTTTCTCCCTTCAACCTGATTTAATACAATTTTGAATGTAGGTGATGTTGACTTATGATAATTTTATTATTAAGGTTTTTGAAAAAAAAAAAGATGTATGGTGATATTAAGATTTTTGATATAATGTTTTTATCCACTAAGATAGACTTGATGTTTCTGTAATATGGCCTTGACATCACTTTTTTGTCTATGCATTTAATGTATTTCCTATGTAATCTATTTAATTGTTTGTCAGTTTAACTGAATGGCTCTCAGATGGTTAACCACACCTGCAACCACACCTGCCCGTCAGCTTATTGGTGTGCATTATATATATATATATATATATATATATATTTATATATATATATATATATTTATAGGTGTGTTTCTATCTTTTCAAACATATTTGGCCTGACGAAGATCCAAGTGGGATCAAAATGTTGTCTCTCTGATAAACGTGTATGCTTTAGAGTAGGTGTGCAGGCGTAACCTTTTTTCTTCATTGACTGATTATGTTAATAACACATATTCTTCTTCCTCTTCCTGTGGTGCAGAAACAATGCAAAGCTTCCTCCAACGTGATCGAGAGTCTTCCGAACACCATCTCCATCTTCTGGAGGACTCAGCTGCAGGAGGTGGACTTTTCTGACAACAGCCTGAAGGAGCTGCCCTCATACATCTTTGAGCTGGAGGTAAGAACCGTTGTTATATGTGCTGAATTTGCAACTATTAGAACAGAAAAAGATGCATAAAGAATATTAAAGTGAATGCAGTCAGACTCCTGTGTGTGTGATCTGTTATGTAGCCTGCAGATGGCGCTGCTGCTGTGTGGTTGAGTTTGGGTCACAAAAGCACCAGAAGGGAGTTTACAGGTCAGATGCAGAAATCTTTTTAAAATAATGGTCATTTTTAGAAAAAAAAAGAGTACGCTTAAAAGGAAATCACATGACACAAACCAGCCATTATTACCAACTGAGAGACAGATTTATTTTGGGTGTCTTCTTGTTTTTGTTCAGCCCCCTTACAACTTTCAGGCTGTTTTGTTTTTGAATATTCGCAGAGGTTATTCTTGTTGCTGCTGCGTGGGACTTTCTGCTCACACACAGTTTTTCTTTTTTATATACATTTTTTTTATTTTATTTTGATTTAATTTTTTTTTTAAATATTACCTTTTTTTATAATTTACAATGCAACACTAGAAAACAAAAATTATTTAATCTTTCTTTCCATAACACAACATTTTAATACCAATTAAGGCCATTTTTTTAAGATTAACTATTTCAATGCCTTTTAGGACTTTTTTCAGGATCCACGAGAATCCTGTAGGAAACAAAAATCTTCTTGCATCAGGCCAAAAGCCCAAATGGACAGCAGGTCGTTCAGTTATGTGAGAACAGACATGGAGTCATGCTCGAGTCTTTAGTGTTTGGTTTTTGTGCTCCATGTTTATAGTTCTGCATGAGCTATATTAAGTGATAAAATATGGATGTAATTTATTTGACTAACAATCTATAATAACAGCATGTTTCTTTCTTAAGAATCAGACTTTGTTTTAAATAAAAATAAACCAACAAAGAAGAAAGAATAAGAGGAAAACAAAGCACTTACAAAACTTAAATTTCCCCAAAGGTGCAATTAGTGGTGCAGCATAGTTAAAAACAAACATAGTGTAAACACAATTGTACATAAAATGTAGACATAATTAAAAACAAGAGCGACGAAACAAAGACAGAAGTCTGTGGTCGCTGTATAGCAGCTTAGGAAGTTGGGTTATTGCATAATCAATAAATGACACACTGTGAAATCTGACAAATTGATTTTAGTTAAAAACATCTAGTAAACTAATTTCCTTGAAAAATGTGAGTAAACAGAACTATTAATCTTAATTTATGTTTATATCTAATTGTTAAGTTTACTTAAAATGTAGATATATTTACTTGATTTTGTGATGTTGTTGCAACTTGAAAATTAGAAGTTTAATTAAACCAATCTTATTAAGTTAAAGCGACTTCAGTAAACCAAGTCTACACTACTCTACATCTATATATGCTGCCAGTTGCAAACTAGTCATCATCATATCTGTAACTTGGTTTACTGAAGTTGCTAACACTTAAAAAACGAACAAGGTAATTTCACTAGTAATTCTTCAGTTGCAGCAACTAAATACAGCTAAATTTCAAGTAAACTTAACAGGAGCTGTGAAGTAAACATAAATTAAGATTTATATCTGTCACATAAACATACATATATATATATATATATATATATATATATATATATATATATATATATGCATGCATACATACATGCATACATACATGCATGCATGCATGCATACATACATACATACATGCATGCATGCATGCATACATACATACATGCATACATACATACATGCATGCATACATACATGCATACATACATACATACATGCATACATGCATACGTACAAACACATGAAAGCAGAAAGGTTTATTTGTTATCCTAAAGGCATTTTGGTACAGTAAATACTTCAACGATATACCTTCATTATAAATGAAAGTATTGAATGAATGAATGCATTTGTTTTTACGTACGACGTAACCAGTTACATGTGTTTTGAAACAAAGAAACATCTTTTCCACCAGATTTGGCTGCAGTATTTTTCACATCTCTGTTTTCTTTTTAGAAAATGCCTGATTTGAATGAGTGAAGTAATGATTCGAAACAGAAAAGCACAGCGAGAACGTCGGAGTGTATGTTTTCTTCACTGTACAGGAACGATGGCCAACGACACCGCCAGCCAGCTGTCTGTGTATTCCTTGAAAGGAAAATGTGAAGTGTGGTTTACAGTATCTCACCCCTCCTCCCTCTTGTCCATCAGGCTCTGGTCTCCTTAAGATTGTGTGGGAATCACATTGCGACACTCCCGGCCCCCAGTAAGTGGAAATGCTCTCAGCTCAGGACCCTCGATCTTTCCAGGAACCAGCTGGGCAAGTAGGTCCTCACTGCAGCCCCCCCGCTGCCAGCTGTTAGAGAACAACACATTCATTCACAGTGGAGTTTAAATAAGGTCGTGTGAGAGACATTGTACACTTTTAATGCACATCGCAGCATTTCTGTCTACCAGTGTGTGAAATTAATCCTGTGAAACCTGAGCAAACTGCTTTGATAAACATAGGGGGGGAGACAACAAGCAACGTAACAAGACATGGTCCAAAAATTAACAACGAAGTTACAAGAACCCCACACACACACACACACACCCACACACACACACACACACACACACACACACACACACACACACACACACACACACACACACACACACACACACACACACACACACACACACACCACCACCACCAAGAAAAACAACAGCAACAAACAAAACCAAAAGACAAGCAAACAAGAAATTTACCTGGAAAGAATAGCTAAAAATAATATATATATATATATATATATATATATACACACACAGTATTAAGGATTATTAGAAAACAATTTTCAAAAAGTGGAAAAATGTCCAGAAAACTATATTTATAATATAGTATGATATAATAATAAATAAATAAAAATAATAATAAATTCTGTTACATAAAAAAATATATAGAATATGTAAAATAAATACAAATAGATATTTTTTATTATTTTCAACCATTTTTCTAAGTAAATTTCTTAGTTTTGCTGATTTTCAGGTGATAATTTTGCAACTTTCATGCAAATTTTTGGACCATGTTTTGTTAAGATGCTTGTTGTCTTCCCCCCGTGTTTTTTAAGAGATCAAACCAATTTGCTCAGGTTTCCAGGGGTTAATAATCACCCATTTTCAGCTACTTAAAGTCATGGAAATGGGATAAAGTTTAGACGTTCATTGGTAAAATGTGTGGGAACCCTGACTATATCATGCTGGTCTTTAAGTTCAGTTTCTGCCTCTCTTGCATGTTACTCTTTTTCTTTGTTTGTCAGGAAATTTCCTGTATTTCTGAATCATATTAAGGCAAAGCCCATGCAGTATACTGTTTGTAGATATTATCATTCAGTCTTGATGCTGCTTTGCTCAACATTAGTGGACTTTTAACTGTATTTCCTCTTTAGAACTGAAGAGGGGCCCAAATCCAGGAGGCTGGCCTTCCTGAGCACCTGGAACAGAAGGGATCCAGATCCAGGTAGATCTGCTTTACATGCATTGAAATAAGTAATTCTAATAAGTTAAACTAATTTGCTTCTACTGTTGTGGACTTAAAGAGCTGATGTCAGGACCGTAGACTGTATATAAAGATGGACATCATGACAGCTTCCCAAAAGTGAGGCTGTTTAATCTGGATCGCCCCCTGGTGTCTGTCTGCAGTATAGGTCATAAAGCCCGCCCCTCCGTGTTCGTGAATGGGACATGGACCAAACTAAAAACTCACAGAATAAATTTTTCCCAAACACGGTTTCTGTCACTGAAGGTAGTTCTCATCACCCTGATGCTTGTTCAAGTGTTTGTTTTTACAAGTTTAGTTTTAAAGAGTTATTCAATTCAATAAAAAGGGGAGTTTCCTCCATGATTGACAGCTGTGACAGCCAGTCCATGAGCTCGCATTAAATGGGGCTGCTCGCGATTGGTCTGGCGACTGTTTTGTTGGGAACTCTCCCACCGCAGATGGCAGCGGGTGTTTTAGCTTCACTTAAGCATCTTTACATACAGTCTAATGTCAGGACTACAGTGTCAGACTAACAGATTGTTTCTGTTTTTATTCAGTCGCACCACTGGTTAGATCTTGTGATTGTAGCAACACACATTCAGTTGAAGACATTTGGAGGATGTTTTATCGACAAAGGAGCTCTTGAGGTCATCTGACGAGGCTGTGAAGGTGCTTCAGGTCAAAAAAGTTATTGGGAACCACTGTGCCAACACATTACCTGCTATTGACTATAACAGCTTTGTAATGTCTCAGATTTCCAGCCACAAATAACACAGTTTGATTCCTGCTGAGTTCACTGAACAGTCACAAGATGCTGATGGGACTGATTAATGTCCAGTGTGGGTCAATCCTCTGATGCAGTTTGATAAAAGACATAATTATTGCACAGCAGTACTTTTACTGATATCGGTGTTACACAATGTTGCTGTTGCAGAGGAATTGCCTCCCGCCAAGAATCCACTTCTGTGGAAGACTGCTGACTTCTTATATTCTCTGGAAACATTTGGCACAGACTTAAACGAGCACTAGTCCTCCTTACCCAGCTACAGTTTTAGTAACTTTATATGAAGTGTAGTTTGTGTGTGTGTGTGTGTTTGTGCGCATGCTGTGACCCTCTGCATGGCTCTGTCCGCAGTGTGTCCCATAGAGTTTCCCATGATTCTGCGGGATTCACTGGAAGTGCTTTACTTGAATGACAACCAGCTGGAGTGTGTTCCTCAGTCAGTGTGTGGTCTGCACAACCTCACCGAGCTCTACCTCTCCAAGTGAGTCCCTCCGTCTGTCCCTCCGTCTGTCTGTGTGTCTGCCAGCTTTGACCTGCACACTGTCCCTCTCTGTCCTCACTCTGCCACACCCATGATGTTTGTTTAAAGTTCTAATCTCCACATCTGTTTTTTTTTTTTATCTCTGTGTTGTGGGACTGTACTTTATTTATCAGAGCAAGTGGGTGGCTGGGGTTTGATGTTTTTATTTAAAATAAATCTAAAATAACAATTTTTAAAATAAACTTTATTTGCATAGCACCTTTTATACAAGAAATGCAGCCCAGTGTACTTTACAAGAAAGGAATTACACTCACCAAGTGCTTCACATCAAGACATGAAAGACACAATAAACCTTGCAAGTAAAAATCATAAGATCATAACAGAAAGCATAGAATGCATCTTGAAAATACTAGCAAAAATAACATAAAATAAGGATACAAATTGAATGCAAGTTGTATGCAAAAACACAAGTCCCTCCACAGTGCTTACAATCTCTCTCTGTAAACAGAGAGAAAGGCCAGCGCGGTGACGAGGAGTACGTGCAGAACGCAGAGTCGACTGAGATGTTTACATGACGGAGCAGCTCCACTTCCAATCGCATTATCTGGGTGTGTTAGTCAGATTTAGAGAAATGTGATTTAGTCTGATTTCAGTCAAACGAGCAAGTTTACATGTATTTTAAAAGTCAAGTTGTAGTCGGACTCGACTCTTTCTAACATCATGTCAACGCACTGACTGATAAATGATGTCTGAGAGGTGCAGAGCAAAGACGCTGCAGTTACAGAGTCTGATGTTTCTGCAGCAGCTCTCGTGTTTCTGTCACTGCTCGACATATAATCGTAAAATAACAGTTTCTGGGTGCTACAAAATGTTAGTACAGACAGATAACAGCGTTTCAAATCCCCTCTCAAATCTAATGTCCTTTTGTTATCTCACTAAGCTCCAGCAGCACCTATTTTGAAAGGGCTTGATATTAAATTTGACCTTTTTAGCTTTAACCCTTAGAGCCCGCTTTAATATTACACACACTCATATCGCTCTACGCACAAAATATGCTTTTAAAAATCAGGCTTTAAAAAATATTATACACTAATATGATTTCATTGAGTTTCAATATGTTTTCAGATTTAAAAAAACCCACAAAAAATGAATTACATTCAATAATACAACATGCAGAGTAGATTTATTTTCATGATCACAGCTCAGGATATGTCAGTGATCAGCAGCAAAATTGATTTTTATACATTATTATTTTTGTGCAGTTTTAAATACTCACACTCATACCGCTCTGCACACAAAATGTGTTTTTCTAAATCAGGCAAAAAACAAATTATACATTAATATTATTTTTTACTTTCATTGAGTTAGTTTTTTAACCAACATCAGTCCTAATCATAAATATCAAATATGCATTAATTTTCAGAATTTAACCCTTTAAATGCCACGTTTTCATCATGATGCCACTATGTTATTAGATGAAAAAAAACAAAACACAAAAAAAGAATTATTTTCAATATACTACATGCAAAGTAGATTTCTTAAATTTCATTAACACAGCATGGGATGATAAATGATCTAGATATTACGAATGTTGCAAATACAAATTTAACTTCTAGCAGTTGACTAGAATAACAAAAACAATAGCTTTTTCAGTCTGTTATTAACTATATACAGTTTGCTGCATTAAAACTGAGTAAGTGAGATGAAAAGACTGACAGACTTCATCTTGTTCAATAAAACAGATGCTGACAAACTTTTCCTTTAGGGACATAATTTGCAGTATTTTTCATACTGCAAAATGTTTACAATCCCAGAAATCTTGACTCAAGTATCATAATAGTATTGTATCACGGGGCCTCTGGTGATTTCCACACATGAAAGTTATATGACATTTTTATAGAAATGTTCATCTTGAAATGAACAAAATAATCATTTCTGTGGACAGTGTGCTGCTCATCTTCGGCTCTTGCACTGTTTGAGTCAATGCCATCATGTATTCCCACATGATTGAGTATTGCATCTGGATTTATTAATATTAAATCAATTTTAAAACAATAATCATGTCATCAGTTTTCATTTCAAATTACACATTACATTGGCAAGATAATTGCTTTCATTATTGTTTTTCACACTGACAGACACTTTAATTACAACATTATGTCACCGTGAAAAGCCAAATGCTAAAAGTCAAATAAGTCAAAACTGACAAATCTGTTTGGGTTCACTTCGGTCCCTGGGAACCAGCGCTCAGTATGAGGTCAATCCTCCTGCTCCAGCTGTTTGCAGCTGTTTTATACAAGCAGCAGCTTGCTCTGCTCTCACAAAAACCCCCCACCCGAAAGATTGAAATGTTTGGGAAATCATGGATCCTCAACATCCCATGGCTGCCAAAAAAGTACTGTGGCATCATCTGCATCTGACTGTTTTTGAAAGCCCGTGTGGGCTCAGTGAAGGTCTGTGAGGTCCAAACACTTCAGTTTCATCAAATTAGGAGTAATGCGACATATTAAAGGTCCAGCGTGTAGGATTCAGGAGGATGTTTCTGCAGGAGCCCAGAACAGACTAACCGAACACTGGTGACAGACAAGGACATTCATGGTTTTGCATTGGCCACCGTAGATAGCAGCCCCTCTGCGACCAGCAGCGTTGAAAAAACGCTGACTTTGTTTTCTTTCTTTTTTTTAACCCTTTGAAACCTGAGCAAATAGTTTGATTTCTTGCAAAAACACCAAAATTAGCAAGAAATTTGTTTTAAAAAAGTACTACAAAATTACTTAAAAATGATGGGTAAAAAGGTGAAAAAAAATAAATAAAGAGTGAAAAATGAAGAAAATGCCCCCCCCCCAAAAAGGTGCTGAAAATGAAAAGAAAAAGTATGCTTTATTTCTGTGACATATAAAGTTTCCTGGTCATGTCTTCTTTTTTTCTTTTTTAAGTTTTCCCCCTTTTTTTCTTTTTTTTGTAACACTTTGTTTACCGGCTTAAATCACCGGGTCTGTTTACTTTGGAGAGGAAGAGACCTCTGTGGATAATTCATCTCCTGGTGAAAACTTCCTGAATGTTTGGATCTAAAGTCATCAGAGAAAAATGTTTAGCACTGAGTCGCAGGTGCTGAGCCAGCGATCCTCTCTGACATGCCAAACAGCTGTCAGAAAAACACTGATTTGTACCATGATACTGCTTTATTTGGTGTTTCTATTGGTTTAAATTACCTGGACCCTTTGTTTTGGAGAGGAAAAGTCTTTCGTGGATAATTCAGTTCCTGGTAAAAACCTCCTGAACATCGTGGATCAGAAATAAACTCGCTGCAGGTGCTGGGCGAGCGGCCTGTCTGTGAGATGCCAAACACATCAGAAAAAGACGGATTCCACATAAAACAGCTTTATTCAGTGTTTTGCATTTCTTTTAATTTTTTTTGTGGCTTTTATTGAAAATTTAAAAATGGCATTTTACGCATTTATGTAGTTTATTTATTTGTTTAATTATTCTGTTAATAATAATAATATTATTTTATTTTGTTAGGTTTTTTTAAAACTATTTATTTATTTCACTGGTTTAAATCACCAGGTCCGTTTGTTTTTTTGATGAGGAAGAGATCTCTGCAGACAGTTCAGCGGGTAAAAACCTCCTGAACAATGAACACTGAAGGATTTCTAACCAGGAGACGTTTCAGCTGGTTGCAGTCTGCAGTCCTCACCACTGGATGCCACTAAATCCCCCTAAATTTTACACACTGCTCCTTTACGTTTTTCAAAACTTCTAACACCCTTTAGACGATAGGGATCTCTGAACATCCTCGTCCTTCATGTAAATTTGACTTTTTTTGTCTCTCCTGCTCTGGCGACAGTAATCCTGGGATCCGGGAGCTTCCAGCAGAGCTCAGCCAACTGTCCAACCTGTGGCAGCTGGACACCGAAGACCTCAACATCACCAACGTCCCCCAGGAAGTAAGAAAAGAAGGTACTGTCCAACTGTCTTTTCAAAAGGAAACAGAAATGTGTAGAAATGCTTCGCCTGAAGTTATAATGACTTCCCAGACTGAATGTATTTTTGGAAAGAATTAGGACAGTGGATTTTGTCCTCACCACTTACATCATAAGCCAATTAGGAATTATTACAGAAAACCAAAAATGTTTAATATTCATACTGTGTGGGCACCAGACTGTTGGTTTGAGATAGACTTGAAAAACTGGAAACCAGTTCGGAGGAAAACCACCATTAACGGTTTAAAACTTCGGTTTTAATTTTGAGAATTTACTTAATTTAATTGAAATGGAAATGTTAAAGTGACACACCAGTGTGTAAAAATGCAACATAAATACAGCACTTCAATTAACGGTAAAAGTTGACCAAAATTGGATTTAAAGGCTGATGAAATAACAATAATTTGGAGTGGAAAAAAGGCAATAACGGATACCCATCCCCCTGCAGATGTTTTTGTCAATGTCAGAATCAGTCAGTCAGTCATTCAATTTCAGATAAATCTGGACCTGAACGTCAAACTAACACTTAAAAAGATCTAAGTTGGAGTTAAGTATGTTTTGATTTATTAGTTTTTACCTCAAAAGTCAACCTGAGACTCTCAGCTACACAGAGACGCAAACTGGATTTTTTGTATGGAGGGTCCATGCAAAATGGCAACCAAAGGCGGGTAGTATTTCTTTTACTTATATTTGAAATATGTAGTGCAGTTATTTAAATTATTAGTATTAAAGGTATTATTTGCTTGGAATCTTGCAGGACTGTTGAGGATTTAAATGTAATTTGTTTTAGTTAGAGTTGAGTAATTTTGTAATTTGTCTTTTTCAGTGACTCATAAAAAAACATAAACTGTTATGTGGCTAAAATGTGTATGAAATGCAAGAGGGCTTTTAATTTGAAACTTGTGTTTTTTAATTTGTAACTTGCACTTTTAATCTGAAACAAAAGAGTGTTGGCATCAGGCGGATTCAGTCACTCACTCAGTCATGGCCTTTCAAAATATTTCATTTTGTTTTTTTCAAAACGTACAAACATCGCAGTCACAAACTGACGTTACAAAAACACCCATTTACATTTGGAATAACTAAAAATTAAATGAACAGACAATAAAATAAATTTGCACATGACGATTCACATAAAAATGTAAAGTTAAGCACAGCAGTACAATAATATAAAGGGTCTATAATTGATGAACAACACTTTGATAATTAGAGTAGTTTGTAAATCTTCCTATCAGTTCAGAGGAATCTGCCAAACTGATCAGCCTCTACAAAATGGGACAATGTTTTTGGTTGTTGCCGTGGCGATACCTGTCTCGAGTTTCTTGGTAATTGATAAAGTCACTTCCAACATCCTGAAAACCTAATGTCGACGTCTCTGGTTCTTCAGGTCCTGCGTCTGTCCTGGCGTTCCTCCGAGCACACCTGAGAAAGGCGGAGCCTTATAGACTGCTGAAGATGCTTGTGATTGGTCCACCGAGACAGGGGAAGACGGCGCTTCTGGAGGCTCTGCAAACCGGCAGAGCGGCGCCGTTCACCCCAGCAGAGTGCAGCATCTCCACCTCCACCTGGGAGCTGGAGAAACCCAACGGAGGCAAAAACAGCGTGAGTTAGACGCAGTCAAGTCAATGTTATTTATAAAACCCATTATCACAAATCACAGTTTGCCTCAGAGAAAATACTGAAAGAAAATACTGTAGAAATGTAGCCAAATGTGCTTTACAAGGAAGAAATGACATGCACCAAGTGCTTCACATCAAAAGACATAGAAGACAAAAAACTAATAAACCTGCATGAAAAACAATAATGGTACAATAACACAACATATAAAGTAGTAATAGACACAAAAACCAACAAATGCAATCCATGACAGCATCTAACATTACAGGCAAACACTGCGCTCCATGCATGTGGCGATAACAGTCATATGTATGCATGACTGACACATTTATACTGTAAATTCAGCGCACACACACACACACACACACTACACGGTCCAGATTTCAGAGCATAAAAAGGAAGAGAAAACTGGTCATCTATTCCCGCATCTGGATTAGCTTTCTGTTTCCGCTCGTTCATCCATTCATGCAACTTTCATCACCATATCATTATTATTATTGATTATGAGCCAGGAGGAGTTTTTCCTCTCTGACAGCCAAGATGGATAAAAGATTCTCTCTCTGCGCTCGTCGGGTGCAGCTGTATCAGCAGGAGAGCTGCTGGCGCTCTGGCCAAGACCAGCTTCCCTCCCTTCAGCAGTATTTTTAGTTTGGATAGAGCATTTATAAAATGCAGTTGCTTAAATTTTCTTCATTTTTCTTAACTCTGTTTTTAAAGGGGTGCAGTTCATCATCAACTGTGCATTGGTTATGATGTTCCAAGGTTTTGGGGGTTGCTCTACTAATTTTGAGGGAAAAGCAGTACATATATCTATATTTCTCTGTTTAAATACATGACTATGTGTCAATAGCGATGTTCAATCAAAAATAATGGCTCAATCCAGAGCCAGTGTTTGGTTTCTTCGTTATGGGCTGCTGTAAAAACATGGTGTTCATGGTGATCTCCGTCGTCAAGGACATCCCTCACAAGTATTTAAACTTTTGGGCACTGGTTTGATTTTTTTTTTAATGTGCAAAAAGGCAATTACAAACTTGGCAGGACATGTCCTGCAAATTTCAAAATCTAAATTATTTTTTAAAAGCCATGGAAAACAGTACAGAAAACTATATTTGTTTTTTGAACTCCATGTGCAATATTACTTTTTAGTTTTAAACATTATTATTAGACACTTTGTAGTTTATTTTCACTTATTTGATGCTCTGTTGTTGTATTCTTTTTGCTACTGTATTTTTGGAGCAATCTGGCACAAGAATTTCCTTCAGGATTAATAAAGTTCTATTTTATCAGAATTCTGTTTTTAAAATTCTATTACCATAATAATTTCCGCAATTTTTCAGACCATTTCAAGTTCTTTTTCCTTCCTTTTTTTTTGTTTTACTTTTTTCTTTGTATTGGGCTAATTTTCAGGTAATTCCCTGAACTTTTTTTTTTTACATCTTTCTTGGACATTTTTGGCTCGTTTCACCTTAATTTTCTCGCTGTCTTATCTTTTTGAAGGTAATCAAGTCAGTTTGCTCAGGTTTCAAAGGGTTAAATAAGTGCAGATAAAGTATGATTCATAACAGTTCCACAAAGTCCCTCACAAAATGAGTGGATTTTTGGGAGTTTTTTTTTTTGTTCTGCTGGGGTCTCAATTATACAATAATAGATGAAACACTGAACACCTCTTTTAAGAGACAGTGTTCCTGTTTCTCTGGATAATCCATGAAACACTTTGTCAGCACTTTTAGGTCAGATAGTAGCTCACAGGGAGTCTGTGGATTTGTCTTTTGGAAAGTTTTTATTCCTGACTCATCACTTCTTTAGAATTGACTTAGCGTCACTTTATTCCACACAGAAGGACTCGGTGGCGTTTAACGTGTGGGACATCGGCGGTCAGGCGAGCATGTCCACAGTGAAGCAGTGTTTCTTCACTGATAAGGCGCTGTACGTGGTGATCTGGAACCTGGCTCTGGGAGAGGAGGCTGTGGCCAACCTGCAGACATGGCTGCTCAACATAGAGGTGAAGTTTATCTTTGTCACACACACACACACACACACACACACACACACACACACACACACACACACACACACACACACAGACGCATGCATGACACATATAAGTTGAATGTGCAAAAAAGTTTTTGTGGCTGAAGAAATATTTTGTGCATATATAAAAAAGGTTTGTGCACACATATAATTCATAATAATAATAATTATTATTATAATAAAAAGGACTTATACAGAACTTTTCTAAGTATTCAAAGACGCTGTAACAATATTTTATAGCTGCAGAAATATTTTCTGCGCGTATGAAAGAATTGTGTGCACACAGATGTAATTTTCCCATGTGTAAAAAGATTTGTAGCCATAGAAATATTTTGTGCATGTGTGGAAAAGTTTATGTGCTCATATATTTGAACATGTATAACAAAATTTTGTAGTTTTTCTGCATGTGTGAAAAAGTTTATGTACATTTTAGTATGGAGTACGACTCCATACTAAAATGCGTAACTACTAAAAGTAAATGATACACTAGGAACAAAATTATGAAATATTTCATTTTTTATCATCATTTGTTGACACTGCATCCCTGCTTTCTGCCATTTCGGATGCCCTAAAACGTCATGCAAGTGTCATAACTCAGCAACTCAGGGAAAATTTCCCAATCGTTATTATGAATTTGGAGGGCTGTTCATGTGCTCGTAACTCATAATTACAGTAAATACGATATTTCCAAGGAGCACGTGAAGCCGCATAAGTTGCTGCAGACAAAAAGAATATTTCCAGTTTTGGTTTATTAACAATGACAGCTATTAAATAATAAAACAATGTGGGACTTTTATTTTGAAGAATGTATTGAAAATGAAACGAGGAGAAGGAGAAGTTATATAACATCACTCGATGGAAACGCTGTCATCTCTCAATTATGTTTTCTTGACATTTTGACAATATCGCTTAACTTTTGTCCAAATCTGTAATGCACACACACACACACATGCACACACACACACACACACACACACAGTGAAATGCAGTGTAGAGTGAGTGGGTCAGAAAGTGAAGGGTGTGACTCTGGGAAGCAGACAAACAGATGGTATTTGTGTTTCCACTCGGAGGCGGAGTTTTCTGATTTAAAGGAAAATCATTTAGATCTCAGGCCACAGAAACCGACCGCAGCCTGATGGATGTCGTTTAATGACGGCATGATGACGTGGAAGATGTTGAAACTGTTTGCATCATTTCACTTAAATGCTTCATTGAAGCCTAATTACTGACTCTCAACATATCATAATGCCTCCTCTTTGCCTCCCACTGATTTGTGTGTTCACTTTACAGCATTAATAATGACTGGATTTGTTTTATAGGTCAGAGTGAAATTCCCCCGTTTGATGCCACACCGCCGAAATAATGATAATAATAACAAAGCAAATAATAACAAATGTATTAATCAAAGTATAGAGAATAGCACTGTAGAAGTAGAAGTAGAATAATTCTACTGACAGTATGTGTAAAACTTAAGCGATGTCGATAAAACGATTGCGAGATGACCACGTGTCCACTGAGTGATGTTATGTGACTTCTCCTCTGGCGATAACTTTCCAAGAAGCATGACGATGAATGTTCAAAACATCAGCGGGTTTATTTCTATTGCAGTCACCTCTCTAGCTGTCATTGATTCTAATCGAAGGCGACTTACACACGGGACTAGTTGCTTGCTGCTAACGTGTGTGTGTGTGTGTGTGTGTGTGTGTGTGTGTGTGTGTGTGTGTGTGTGTGTGTGTGTGTGTGTGTGTGTGTTTGAGTAATGCTTCTAGGTAGCATGTAAACACTGGCGTGCAGATGCCACAAGCTCTCGTTGGTCTTGGAGAGCGTGCATACGTGAACGCGGCTTCCACATTAGGAGCTACAGGCAACAACAAAGCTAAAAACATGATGCCAGTGACCTTTTTCAAAACAACTTGGCACATCAGGGCTTCAGGACACTTGGTTTGCTTCGGACAAGCAGCATGGAGACATTTTGTGGTTTTATTGTGTATTTATATTTGGAAGATTTGAAATGGGTGAAAGCCCTGAAATAAGCCAGCGGTTGGACATGGCGTCAAGATTTTGTGTGTGTGTGAGAGAGAAAGAGATCAACTGCTTCCAAGGTCAAAAATAAACAGTCATGCTCATCTTTGTTTTCTTTATTACTCATTCAGTGTCTCTGTGTGTTTTCACCCGTAGGCGCGAGCACCCAACTCTGCCGTGGTTGTCGTGGGGACACATTTAGACCTCATTGACACCAAGTTTCGCACTGAGAGGCTGGCCACGCTGAGAGCTTACGTCCTGGCTCTGTGCCGATCGCCGTCAGGAGCTCGAGCCTCCGGCTACCCCGACATCACCTGGAAACACCTGCAGTAAGCTCACTTTTTCATCACACTGTTTTTTTCTATTGATAAGAAGCAGCGGTGTCAGTGTATTTATGTGTCTTTCTTTGTGTGTCTTTGACCTCAGTGAGGTGTCCTGTAAGACTCTGGAGGGTTTGGACGGGCTGAAGAAGCTGATCTACCAGGTGGCTCTCTCCATGAAGGACAGCAACAGCTCCTCCTGTGGCAGTAAGCTGCTGGGCAGGCTGGTGAGTGACACAGTGTGTCTGTGCTGAAAGAGCTTCACAGTTTGGACCAACAGTGAGAAACTGTTTGAAACATTAGCTGCATTAACGTGCTCACTTTTTCTGAATAAAATCAATCTGATTAAGGATTTTGGGTCATCTGTTCTCATGGGATATTCTCAAATACAATCTGTTGTTTACATGCACATGTAAAGGGAGCAGCTGTGTGACATGCGAAAAAATTATGAATGTAGTAACTTGACCGGGCTGCTAACTCTCACAATGACCGTGAGACACTCGCTATTGACGCTTTTCACACACTCTCACGCCACAAGTGCATTTTCTCGCAGTGAAAAATAACTTCTGATAGCAGTGCAGCTCTCCCTCGCCTCTCTCACACAGCAGGGCAGGAGTGAGTGTGTTACCGTGGTAACATGACTACTCCAGCCGCTCAAATGTTGTTGTCGCCATCATCTGTTATTGGAAAAACGTACGTCACCATGTCCCCTTACATGAGGACGGAGCACGCAAAAAAAATTTAGCCAGAGATGAATCAGCTTCATCGTTTACATGATACAAATTTTCTTTTGATCAGTTTATGAAAAGGTTTAAACTCTCCCTCTGCAACTGAAATTTGAATCAGTTTGGGCCTGTTTATGCATATTGAGGTGTTTATATGGATCATGTTTAATCTGTTTGGGCTTTTAAAAATCTATTCTAATCAGATTAGTTGGCTACATGCAAACATGCCTATGTTTATATGCAAAAAATATTCTGAAAAAGATAATGTTCCTATTTAGTTGTTTACATGGCTAATGAAAATTAATGTTCCACTGATACATGCACATTCATATGTTGTTTATCACATCAAAATATCGAGAAAGTGGAACAGCTGGAGCAGCTTGTGCCATTTTGCATCTTTTCATCAAAATTAAAAACATTTTTCATGGTTTTGGACTGGTAGGATTTGTTTGACTTTGAATACGGCCTCCCTCTTTCATTCCTTCAACCTCATTCTAGAAAAGGTTTTGTGTTATCTGCGCTTATCCAAAAACCTGAGGATATCCAAGTCCTTCATATTGTTCAAAGGTGTGTTTCTCCTTAAAGTGTGGGCTTTTCTTTTGGGCATGCATCTCTACACCAGCTTTGCAGAATGTGGGCGAGTTGGTTTGTGTTTAAAACATTCATGACAGCACACAGTCAGATGTAAACAGGCAACAGGCTGTGTGCTGCAAGCTGCAGTAACAACCCCCAGTTAGGATGCGTATTCCGAATGTGCTGAAACATGTCCAAATAATGCTTGCACTATCTGCATGTAATAGTTCCCGTTGAGCCAGGAACTCTGTGCAGAGTTTGCTGCATGTTGCTGATTGGCCAAAAAATCAGTTTACACTTAATAGTCACAAAACGGTAAATACAACACAATGAGCAACACCATGAAATGGCTTTGTGATGTGGTTTTGAGAAAACTGCTGAAATTTTTACAGTCCTTCCTCTGGGGAGTTCCTGGATCTGTTTGGTCAAAAAGACTCAAAATGATCAAACACTGAGAATCCTCCTTCTTTTTTTTTCTTGTGTAGATCCCCAGGAGCTACCTGACACTGCAGGAAGCAGTGATAGCAGAGAAACAGAGGCGACACGCTGAGGGAGAGGTCCAGTACCTGACTGATGCCCAGCTCGACCGCATCATCGAACAGAACTCAGGAAGTGACATCAGAGACTACGAGGACCTGCAGACAGGTACTGTAACTGTAAAATGATAAAATTCACATATCCAGAGCAACAGGACACCATAAAGACAGCAACAGCTACAATAAACAGGAACTCCACAGAGCACAAGCCATGCAAAGCAATAAGACACAGCCGAACAACAGTACAAAACAAGAGCACAGCAACAACATAAAGCAATATAGCACAAATAGACATGCATGCAACATGAAGCAACAACACACAGCTAACATGCAGACATACAGAGCAGCAATGGCAACAACAAACGGCAATAAACAGAAGCAGAAATGAAATACAAGAGTCATAATGAGACCTTCACAAAATGTTAAAAGATGCAGTTAGGTGTTAACAATATGTTCATATGCACTAAAACACAGGCAGGCCATGCAACACAAAGTTAGGCAGGTTGTCAATAAAACAGATAATTCATACATACCCTTGCAGAGCTGGCCACCTGGCAACATGCTGAAGACATAAGGTAAGTTAGCAGCAGGTTAGGCAGAAATAACAACAGTAGTGTTTTAGAGAACAATGCACAGTGTTGATGAGAAATGTTCATATGACTGATTTTTTTTCTGAGCCTTTGTGTGAAGGTGTGTTACAGATGTTACTTGTTCAGCAAACTAGTTAAGAGTGAAAATCATTTGTACCATAAATAATTTCCTTGTACATTTGCAGTATTTATTTGAGAAAGCTTCCTGTTTTCTCGGGGTGAGCCCCCACAAAAACACCAGCAGACAACCCTGTGTTTGTCACTCACTGAGCTTGATAGGGACCCCGCCCACAGCGACCAGAGGGTCACATTCCCCCAATATATGAAATACTTTGGAATGATCTCATCTTTGGTAGAAGCTAACCGCCCCCTCACATGTCAAACTATTGAACATCCAACATTTACTAAGAGTACTGACTTTTTAAGACTTAACCCTTTGAAACCTGGTGAGACACCTTTCACAAGTATTTCAACTTTTCAACAGATTGATGCGATCTCTTTCAAAAATATGGAAAAAAATGGCAATGAGCAACTTGGTACGAAATGTTTCACAAATTGCAAGAAAATAGTAGATTTAGAAAATTATTTTTAAAAAAGGGTAGAGGAAAACTATTTAAAATTATGTCAGTTATTTCAATTTTAAACACTTTTTTTCCCAGGTCTTTTTTTAAGTAATTTTCTAGCACTTTTTGCAAGTTTCTTGCCGACTTTTAGGTCATTTCTAATTTTGTTGTTTATCAAGCCAGTTTGCTGAAAAGGAGTTAACCTGAAAATACAAAACCGTGCCCATAGCTCTCTTGTGTTCTGCACCTGATCCAGCCATCAGCTTCCTGATAGAGACCGGGACCCTGCTGCACTTCCCTGACACCAGCCATGGCCTGTGCACCCTCTACTTCCTGTGTCCCGTGTGGCTGTCCGAGTGTCTGGAGAGGATCATGCACCTCAAGTCGTCTCGCTCTGTGGCGAGGAACGGCGTGATCCGAGCTGAAGACCTTAGGGTGAGACCCAGGATACAAGTGAAAATAACTTCTAGATTCTGAAAAGATACTTTGTGTTTCCGGGTTGTTTTGTGGGTTAATGATGATGCTGACTTCCTGTGGTGAAATCTGTTATGGTGTCTGCTGTGCAGATGCTGCTGGTCGGGACAGGCTTCACCCAGCAGACAGAGGAACAGTATTTCCAGTTTCTAGCCAAGTTTGAGATCGCTCTTCCTGTGGCCAGCAACAGGTAAAATTATAACTGCACAGCAATCGGTCGGGGCCGGGCATTTTTAGCAGCAAGCACAGCAGATGAAGTGAAAGACAATGAACAATTTGGCATTTGAATGTGTATTCTGCATGACATGGGTCTTGAACTCACAACCTTAGGCACCAAGGACAAGTCACTATCCCAGTGAGCTCCAACAGAGAAACCAGAGACAGCTTCACAGAATGACTGAGCCGACCACCAGGGGGCAGGACATCAGCTGTCTGTGCATGGAAAGGAAAATTTGAAACTGCTGTCAAAACTTCACTTATCCAGACAAATTTTCATACTCAAAACTTCAGTTTATGAGATAAAATTCTGAAATGTCACAGACATGATCTAGCATGAGAGCAACATTTTGTCAGTTTTTTCATGATCGCTGAAGATTTATTTAACAAGAATTTCTAAGTATATCTTTACAGCACCGTTTACAGTCAAAGATTTTGATGCACTGTAAGCTCAATTTTTAACAAAATCAAAATCTGTGTGGACGGTTTGTGTAGGACAGTCTGAAGATGCCCTGCAGCAAGTTTGGTGTCAATTTAGCAAAACATGTGGGAGGAGATAGGTTTAATTAGTTTTACAGTTTTTGATAAAAAACAGAGTGATGGAGTTTATAATTTGTACCACAGTGAAGTGTGCAAACGTTTCTTGTAATTTTAACTACATTCTGGTGTAAGCTGCAAAGCTACAGCATGCTTCCCCCTAATGGTGTCTATATACTAATTGATACTCATTTAATACAAATGGGGATTCCCTGTGTATTTTTGCTTTTCAGTTTGGGCGACCCATTGCTTAATTTGTTTGAAAAAAAAGGAGAATTTATATCAGGGAAATCCTGGAACTACTGGCAAGCACTCCTAAAGTTTCTGCAATAATCTTGTTTTCAAAGCATTTTTCTTTTTTTCCTCTCAATGTAGCTATCTGCTGCCCCACCTCCTTCCCCCCAAACCAGCCATGGACATCCACTGCTTCCGTCAGCAGACCAACAACACCCTGCAACGCCTCGTCAAGATGAGCTTTGTTCCTGCTGGATTTTGGGAGCGCTTCATTGCCAGGATGCTCATCAGCCTCACAGAAATGGACCTGCAGGTACTAAAACCAGCAGGTACACAACATTCACCTGTTGTAGTTGCACACTTAAAGGTTTTTTTAAGCATTCATGGCTCTGAATGTTGTGTTTGTGCAGTCATTTGAGCCCAGAAGAAACACACGCGGCCAACACAACAGAAACTCTGTGATCTACAGCTTCGCTGGGACTCAGCAGAGGAACCGCTGCAGCACCTTCAGAGTCCGACGCAGCCAGACCATTTACTGGAAGGAGGGGCTGCTGGTCACTTTTGACGGAGGTTACCTCAGGTACGAAAGGATGTGGGCAATAATTGAATAAGACAGCTGTTTCAATAAAGAAATAAAAGAGTGTGACAAAAGTTAGGTTTTTAGCTTCAGTTAGATTCAGAACCTCAGAGAGCAGCCAGTTCTGTTTTTAGGAAAATAAAGAAATAAATAGGTAAATAAAGAAAGAAATTAAATGAAAATAAAAAGATGAAGAAATACATACAAATAAAATGAAAAAGCTGGAAAAAAGAAAAAAATAATAAAATAAAATAAGAGTAGAAAAAATATCAAAATCTAAATGCAACAACTAAAAGAAAATGCAAAATGAATGTTGTACTGCCTCAAAGGTTCCTACTGTTCCTGCTGCTCCACATGTGCTTCTGTTTATGGATTGAGAGGTGGCGACAGCAGATGAAACTTTGAAACGAGGCGCTGACGTGTGTTTGTGTCTCTGCAGCGTGGAGTCATCGGACGTGAACTGGAAGAGGAAGAAGAGCGGAGGCATAAAGATCATCTGCCAGTCAGAGATGAGAGATTTCTCGGCCATGGCCTTCATCACCGACAACGTCAACTCTCTGATCGAGCAGTGGTTTCCTGGTCAGTGCAGCGCTCTCTGTTTATGTAGACACCGTAACACAGCAGACGCTCGCTTCCTTCTGTGCAGTGATGCAAAGAAGAAGAAATACGCTGCAGTTCATGTCCCTGTCTCCTTGTGGGACTGTACTTTATTTATCAGAGGAGGGGGGGTGCATGGAGTGTGACTTTTTTTATCTATAATAAATATAAAATACATCCTCTTCAAGCAGGGCCGGGTGATATGACTTTAAAATAATGTTTAAAGTTTATTGTTCCGGGATAAACCCCTTGAGGTGTATCAGCTCGTTTTCAACGGGTTCCCAAAACTTACATTACACAATAATACAAAACACACCAGTGACAAGACAACACTAGACAGGTGACAAACTAACAAACAACAACCTCACTAACAAACAAGATACAAAACTGAATAAGAAAAAATGGTGATACAACCCTAGATAGGTCCGGCGATGAAACGATAACAACATCAATCACGATTTAATTTTTCCTAGATTGAAATATGAGATGTAGTCGATAGAATGTGGATAGAAGGTATTCCAGCCATGACTGCTCCGCTCTCATTGTCCCTGGTGTCCCCGCCGGTGTCCGCTCCGCCGGTGTCCGCTCCGCCGATGTCCGCTCCGCCGGTGTCCGCTCCACTCTCATTCTGCACCGGTATCTCCGCCATTGTCTCCAAATGTCCGCTTGACCTCATTCTCCGCCGGTGTCTCCACCGGTGTTTCCGCCATTGTCTCTGAATGTCCTGTCGCTCTCATTCTGTGCTGGTGTCTCCGCTGATGTCTCCGCCAGTGTCTCCGCCAATGTCTCTGAATGTCTGCTTGCTCTCATTCTTCGCTGGTGTCTCTGCTGATGTCTCTGAATGTCCGCTCACTCTCAGTCTCCGTCTCCTTAGGAAAGAAACAACAATTATGATAAATATGCTTAAAAAAAGAGAAATAAAATAAAATAATAAGAAATAAAAAAAGACAAACAAACAGATAAACAAAAGACAATGCAAACAAATAAACAACTGTTGATTCCTACATTTCATGAAAGGGTTGCAGGATGAGTTTGTTATGGCGTTACTAATTCATTCTACTCGTCTCTACCCTCACAAACTTTTTTTTTTGAAGTTGAAGAGTCCAAGACTTTTTATCCAGTTTTAGCTAACACAGTAATTTGATTTTTCTAACATCATGTAAACGTGCTGATTGTGTCCTCTGTCGTAGCTTTGACAGCCAGTGAGAGTGACGGGAGTCTCCTCATAGAGCAGTACGCTCCCTGTCCCCTCTGCTCCTCACTGGGCCACCAGAGGCAGGCCGAAGAGAACGGAGGAGGAGGAGGAGGAGGAGGAGCAGGAGGAGCAGGAGCAGGAGCGGGGGTTCATTACTTTAACATGGAGGACTGTGTGCTGGCTGCAGTGGAGAAGGAGCACATCATCTGTCCTCTGCACCCGGACCAGCCGGTCTCCCTGCAGGAGCTCGTCCCAGAACTCTTCATGACCGACTTCCCTTCACGGTAACTTCCCAACATTTAATGCACCGTCTCATTTGACACACCGATAATGGCTTGGCTCGAGGTGTTATAATAAGTTTCAGACTCACTTTTCATTCATCTGTCTCACACACGTTTGACAGAACAGCTCCAGCTTTTATGTCTCTGCAGCAGCGATAGCCAGAGGCATCATGTTTTTGATCTGTCTGTCCACATGTCCTGTTCTTGTGAGTGCAATGTCTCAAAAAAGGCCTTGAGCGTATTTGATTTGATTTTGAACATGTAATTAAAAGAGAAATTCAAAATAAGACCCTCAGTGGGTGCTGGATGTGTAAAGAGATAGAGATTCACACAGCAGGAAACTCCCTTTAAAGGATTTAATTCTGCAAAAACAAGTGAGGTTTGGAGCCGGTATGCAGATTTACCAGTGAGTCACCATCTGAAATAATCATAGATACACACGTGACCCAACACAGCCAAGGCCCTTTAACTTCT
This sequence comes from Plectropomus leopardus, assembly GCF_026936395.1. Taxonomy (NCBI): domain Eukaryota; kingdom Metazoa; phylum Chordata; class Actinopteri; order Perciformes; family Serranidae; genus Plectropomus; species Plectropomus leopardus. Next base: position 3,428,147 of record NC_142176.1, on the reverse strand, counting down.
AATGATGTACCAAAATACACATGTACAACATACCAAAGTGAAAATACATAATGCATAATAAGTGTCCTCTGAGGAAAACAAAAAGACACAACATGCACAGCACAGATGTGTGTATGTCGTGATTTTAGGCACAAAAAAATAAAGATATTAATAATTACCTGATGCAACTGTGAAATATAATAGTATATATATATTATTATATTGCCTTGTACACACATATACACAGAATATAAATATATATATATATATATATATATATATATATATATATATATATATATATGACATTTTACTGATTATCTGTATCAATGTTTTATTTTAATGATTGCTGATAAAAAAGTTTGTTATATTTCAAATTCTAAATTTGGACAGAAATATTTTAATTTTTATTGTAAATGCATATTAGTTCCAAATATCGGTTATCAGTCTCATTAACTACTAATAATCAGTAATGGCCTTGAAAACCGAGTATTGCTGCATGTGGTAATGTAACGTGTCGTCAGAACGACCGTCCTCTGTCTATATATTTGTACAGTTTCATTTTGAGAAAGTTATCACTGACCACAGTTGCATCTTGTTTCTTTTGAGTCCTATTTTGTCCTTATATGGGCATATGTGGAAGTTTTAGGGTTGAAATATTATGAACTTGCAATGACGTGACAATGCGTCTCAGTAATGCATTGAATAGCGTAACAAATTGTTTTCTATAGAAAGTATTTCAGTAAAGTAATGCATTGCTCTTTTTCAAAGTAACATCAACAACTCTAAAACTGATTATTACATCAAATATGTCTGCCTTAAAAGACATAAATCTTCCGCTGACTCCTGCAGCATCTGCTCGGACCATTAGGGCTTTATTTTAGAAAAACGTTTTAGTAATTTCCTTTAATGGCAGATGTGACGCTCATGTCTCCAGTCTGTGGAGGATTTTCACAGCCGCTCACTGGACTTCACAGTGAGGCAGTCCTTCCACTGGAGCTCAGTGATTCACACAGTGCATGCCAAGTAATAACCACACACACACACACACACACACACACACACACACACACACACACACAGTGACAGTCAGCTGCTCTCCAGGGGCTTTGGCTCAATAATGAGTTTCAGCTGATTTGTTGCCAGTGACAGAGTGTGTTGATGTATTGTCAGGACTCATGGGTAGCCGCCACTCCATCAACTGTAAGAATAAATATTCATATTTGTCTCTGCGTCCTACACAGTTTGTGTGTGTGTGCACGTGTCAGTTGCGCAAGGATGTCTCTATAAAATAGCAGACAGACCCAGGGAAATGTTTTCTGCAACATTTAAACAAGCCGCTCCAAATATTAGTACAATTGTTCTCGAGCTCTTAAAGAATGGAAAACAGATCCTGGTGTAAACACAAATACCACCAACCGACATCTTCCACTTTAACAGCTGGATGAAAGTTTAAATGTGCACACACTGGGATGAGGCTCAGCCAATATTAGGCTTTTAAAGTGCGTTTGCAGACAGTTTGTGTCGTCCGCTTCCCACATGGAGCTTAAATTAGACAATTTTGGACAGTTTCTCCACCACATATAAGTCTGCAATTGGCTCATTTATTTCTAAATAAGGACCCATCAGAGTGTGTTTTTGTTCTTTGCGACATTTATTGCATGTGGGATCCCTCCTCAGTCGCTCTTCCTGAGGTTTCTACTGTTTTTTTTCACCTGTTAAAGGGTGTGTTTTGGGGGGAGTTTTTCCTTAGTCGATGTGAGGGTCCAAAGACAGAGGGACGTTGTACGCCTTAAAGCCCTCCTGTGATTTGTGATAATGGGCTTCATAAGCAAAACTGATTTGAACTGATTTGATTATCATGCTTGATCGATGTTTGAATCATCCTTTGTTTAACCCAAGACTACAACAGGCTCATTAAAATTTCGATTTAGATTTGGACTTTAGTGTCTGCAGTATAAAATCAATCATTACAAGAATACATACACTGTAAAAAATACAACCAGGTTTGTTTGTGTATGAATGTACGTATGTATCCTTCTATCTTTCTTTCTATCTATATCTGTCTTTCTTTAACATTAATTTTCAACTTGTTTTCGTGTCACTTTATACCAATTTCTTGCAATTTGCTCACTGCCTTTCCCCATGTCTTTGAAGAGAATTCAGGTTTCAAAAGTTAAAGTACCCGTGAAAGGCCACTGAATGCAGCACAAGAAAAGCTAATGTCCATCCAGGCCCCAAAGGGTTAATACCTTCAATATTAAAACTAAATATGCGACCAACTCTTCAGCTTACTTTAAATGTAGCACTATCAAGGACGACAGGATCAAGTCTCTTTTATATATATATATATATATATATATATATATATAGCAGTAAACAATAAGCAGTAAATGAAGAGTGAGGGTGTCAGATTGAGGTCAGGACTTCCTGACATGAATGTGCCAGATTTTTCCATCGCCGCTGTGACGCAGCGTATCTGGGATTTGTTTTAATTCACCTTAATTTTTGCGATGGCAACACTCTGGAAGGGCGGTGTAATATACAGTGGGCACTGATTTAAACTGTGGTCAAACTGTTCACTGCTACTATATTGAATGTCTGATCGAATCAGTCATGACGTGCTCATTAGCCTCACTGAGATGACAACTGAATGAATGATAAATTAATTTCACGTGAGCAAACTTTATGTGCTGATGAAGTCTGTGAGATGCAGATCAGCTCTGATGCAGCGCTGCTCGGGACCTTTTAATGGCAAGTACATTGAAAAGTAATTAAAAGCAAATGTGGGCTCAAAGTGCCGCAGTAACGCTCCTCAGTTGTTTGGTCTTTAAGAAAACTGTTTCCAGAGTTAACACAAACTGTGTTCCATTCAAACAGGAGGGCTGGAGCTCATTAAAACCACCATCTTGATCGGTTTATGTCATCGCTGTGGTCGAAGCAGCACATCAAAGGCCTGCGGGCGAAGGACAACGGGATAGACCAGATCGTTCATAATGCGTCAACAAGCGCCAATCGCCAAAGTCACGCCCACTTTTTTGGGAAATACTGACACATAAAGAGAGAAACTTTTGTAAAAATTATAGAAAAAACATCTGCATTAATAACCGAGGCTGTCACACTGAGAGTAAAGGAGATCATAAAAGCTTTTAACCCTTTGAAACCTGGAGGGACATCACTTTTACATTAATTTAAACCTTTGAACTCTGAGCAACTTTGTGCAATCACTTTCAGAGACAAAAAAAGGCAATGGCCAACTTCGTGTAATTTTTACTATTTCCTGTCTTTCTTCATTCTAGTTCTTTCTTTCTTCCTTTTTTCTTAGTTTTTTATTTTTCTTTCTGTCCTCATTTTTTCTGTTTTGTTTTCTATTTTTCTTTGTTTTTATTTGACTTTTTTACAGTCTTTCTTTCTACCTTTCAGGTTAATTTCTTTCTTAAAAAAATAATATTTTTGGGGTAATTTCTTCTTTTGTTGCTCAGTGCCTTCCTCCCCTGTTTTTGAAAGAAATCAAGACAGTTGGTTTCAAAGAGTTAACCTGAGCTCAGACTGAGAGTGTGCACACCTCACATTGTTGCTAGTAATCCCGTATTGTACAAAAAACTGCAGTAAGTACAGTTATGCGAGTTAAGGCAGGAAGTGGGTCTATGAAGTGTGATGGATTCTCACACAAACTCCTCTGAAGAACAATTGAACTGTTTTCTCCTCTAATTAAGTTTGGCTAACCTGGAGGTTTGTTTCCAACTTGTCTAATTGTGTGTGTGTGTGTGTGTGTGTGTGTGTGTGTGTGTGTGTGTGTGTGTGTGTGTGTGTGTGTGTGTGTGTGTGTGTGTGTGTGTGTGTGTGTGTGTGTGTGTGTGTGTGTGTCAGGCTGTTTTTGGAGAGGGCCCAGCTTGAGTACTCCGAGGAGGAGAGTCACATCCTCGGCCAGGGGGGCAGCGGGACCATCATCTACCGAGCACGATATCGTGAGGAGCCGGTGGCCATCAAACGCTTCCACTTCAAGAAGTGTCGTCAGCAGACCATCAGCAGTGACACAGGTACGCCTGAGTAATCTTCTGCTTTTTAATGGAAATGTTAAATGGTATTTTGGAAGCTGCTGATGGACATTTGGTGTCAAAACTAAATGCAGTTGAGGATTTCTGACTTGTCGGGATGAAAAAGCTCCTGAAGCAAAAAATTTGTGTGTGTGTGTGTGTGTGTGTGTGTGTGTGTGTGTGTGTGTGTGTGTGTGTGTGTGTGTGTGTGTGTGTGTGTGTGTGTGTGTGTGTGTGTGTGTGTGTTTTTTGGGGGTCATTCTCTGTGTATCCCATCTGCAAGTCTCTTTTGAAAGTCTCCTTTTTCTAACTTTTGCTGCTCCCTCTCGTTCTCTGTCCTCAGACACCATGGTGAAACACCTGCAGTCTGCAGACGCCTGTCGGAGCTTCTCTGAATTTCGCCAGGAGGCCAGCATGCTGCACTCTCTGCAGCACCCCTGCATCGTGTCTCTGGTGGGCATCAGCATCCACCCGCTCTGCTTCGCCCTGCAGCTAGCGCCGCTGGGCAGCCTCAATACGGTGCTGGAGGAGAAGCACAAAGGCAAAGGCACGCAGAGACTTCTGCATCCTGCCACATCTCACCTTATGCCAGTGTTTACGTCAGTGTAACATGAGGTTATGTTTTCTCTCTGCAGGCTCCAGGTACATGCCTCTGGGCCACATGCTGACTTTCAAAGTGGCCTATCAGATCGCAGCAGGACTGGCGTACCTCCACAGGAAGAGCATCATCTTCTGTGACCTTAAATCTGACAACATCCTGGTCTGGTCTCTGGAGGTCTGTATATGGATTACCATACAAAAGCCTTACCTAATGACCTTATCTGTGAAATTCTGAATGCTAGACTGTACAACATGGGATTAATTGCTAACATATATAATGTAATACAAGATAGATGTCCTGCTTGGTGTAACACAAAGGCTGCTTGGGAATCAGATGTGGGAGAGGAAATATTAGACATCATTTCACAGATTCACACTTCATCTTTTTGTAGAAGACTCAGTGCAACACAATGTAAAATATTTCATGCTTCCATCTTTCCAATGATAAATTGGCAGAAATGTATCCGTCCAGAATGTCCCCGGTCTTCTGGTCTTGTCAATCACTAAGCAGGTTTTTGTTTTCAATATTGAGTGTTTCTCATCTCTATGCAATAAAACACGAATGCCCGACCCCCTCACTACTATTTTTGTGGCAGTCCAACAAGAAGAGGGCCTTTGTGGTACCAAAGAAGTGTAATTTCATCTGCCTCTCTTCTTGCCCGACAAGTTATTTTGCTTAATTGCAAGGCAAAAAAAATCCACCATCTTTTAAACATTGGATTCAGGAGGTGATGTCAGTGTTAGTACAAGACAGGGTCAGATTTTGTGTCACGTCAGACGTTTAATGAAACCTGGTCTTTCGAATATGTAGCTGCCATATATGAATTGGTTCACTTAGGTACTAAACATGTGTGAGCCAAGACTGGTTATCTCCCTTTGTCCGATTTATTTATGTATGTATTCATTCGTTCATGTATTATTATTATTAGTAGTAGTAGTTGTAGTAGTAGTATTTATTTATTTAATCATATCCCATTTTGGTTATTTGTGGATGGGCTGCTCTGCACCTTTATATATAAGGCATAATTCTTGGTCTGCTCCCACACTGCGTCTGTGTTTTTATCACGCAGAAAAGTACTCGACAGTATTCATTGTGTTCTCAGGGCCTTTTTATGCTCTCTGTCCCAAATGCTCCTTCAGAATTCGGGAAAAGTGCTTTTGGGTTTTCTGCACCCTTCAGCCTGGAATTTGCTGCAGAATGACTTAAAACTCAAGGAGCTGGTGTCGTTAAATGTTTGAAACCCTTTAAAACCTGGAGCAACATCAGTTTTGTGCTGCATTCAGACACCTTTCAAAGGTGTTTAAAGTCCTGAAACCTGAAAAAAATTGGTTTGATTTAAAAAAAACAAAACAAAACATGACGCTTAATGCAATGAGTAACTTGCAAATTGCAACAAAAAATAATAAAAGGTGACAAGCGATGACCTGAAAATTAGTCAGTCAGTCAGTCATTTTCTGTAACCGCTTGTCCTCGTAAGGGTCGTGGGGGCTGGAGCCAATCCCAGCTGTCAGCAGGCGGAAGGCGGGGTACATCCTGGACAGTTCGCCAGACTATCACAGGAACCTTTCACACTCACAGTCACACCTAAGGGCAATTTAGAGTCACCAATCAACCTGAGCTGCATGTCTTTGGACTGTGGGAGGAAGCTGGAGACCCCGGAGAGAACCCACGCAGACACGGGGAGAACATGCAAACTCCGCACAGAAGGGTCCCCGCCCGGACCGAACCCCGTTTCGAACCAGGGACCCTCTTGCTGTGAGGCAATAGTGCTAACCACGACCCCACCGTGCCGCCCAACCTGAAAATTAGCTGGGCTGAATATTAGATTTTCACAAAAAAGGGAAGACATGTTCAGAAAACTAAAATAAACACTAAATTAACTAATTCTACATATCTAAAATTATGTTGCAAATGTATTTTTTATGTTTACCTCTTTCTTAAGAACATTTTGTTTTGACAAACTTGCTGTTTTGATCCTGTAACTTGTTCACTCATTCATGTGTCTTCTTCCAGGTTCAGGATCCAGTAAACATCAAACTGTCTGACTACGGGATTTCCCGACAAACCTTCCACGAGGGGGCTTTGGGGGTCGAGGGCACACCGGGTTACCAGGCTCCTGAGATCCGACCGGGCATCGTGTACGATGAGAAGGTACTGGAAACCAATCTTGACCAAATTTAAAAGAATACTTTACCGACAAAATGACTACCAGTGCATCAATTACTTGTTGTGTGTTGTGTTAAATTCATGAAAAACGTAATTGTTTTTTAAATTCCTCCACGGTGAACGGAGAATCCATAAAAGCAGAAAATGTTTCACAAATTTAAGTAACCAGGGTCTGCAAAACTAAATCAAACCATCTGTTCAGTCTTACACAACTCATGCAGCAAAATTATTGTTATTAATTACAGTCTGATTTATTAAGTTGTATACTCACAGGATTTTTTTTTGCTAATTTCTTTAAAAAGTTTTGGGCTATTTCTTGTCAAGTTAGTCATTGCCTTTTTAGTCACAGTGTTAAAAATGTGCCTCTCTTAGATGAGGTGTATGTATTGAGTTCATGCTCGTGCTTCTCGTTGTTTGCATTCCAAGCTGAAGACAGGAGGATTATCTCAAAACAAAGTCAGCTGAGGTTTATTCAAATCCCTTAGATAGCATATCCACCACGTCCTCCATGCTGCCGCTCTGCACTGTATATCCCCCATTTTTCCTTCTTCTCATCACATATGAAAGTATTTACAGAAGCACTTGATCCTCATATCGAGCTGCACATGTTGGATTGATAATGACGAGAGGGATCACATAAGAGCTGAAATTAGTTTGATCTGATATCTGCATTACATGAACAGCATGTAGGAGCAGAGATAGATGTGGACTCTGGTGTGTGTCGATTCGTGGTCTCCTGTTTGAGCAGAAGGTGTTAGAAAATGACGGCGCTGCCGCTGACTCAGTATTTATTTGACTTGTCCCTCCAGAGATTTACAGTTAGTGGGCTGATTGTTTTGACGGGTGACTTCCTCTCTGCAGCATGTTGCCTAACTGTCTGATTAGTACCACATGTTTGCTTTGGAGCCTCAGATACATGCAGGTTTTACCGCGGCTGTAAAAAGGCTACTGTTACATCCTCATCAAAGCTGTAGAGAATACAAAAGTAATGCTTTTTGATAGCTTACTTTGTAGAATAATATTATAATAAGTAATATTATTCATTCGGTGACATTCGGTTGAGAAGCACAAGCAGCTATATGTGAACCTTTCCTTCAAAAATAGTCTCAAAATCAGCAAGTTTTTTCCTTTGATTTTCAAACAGGTTTTACCTTAGCAAAGATAAATCTGAACTAAATTTGGTTCTAGCTTTAAGTGCTTGATCGTGTTTGATTCACTACAAACTCACTCTGTCGCTACCAGAAAAGTAATGCATCAGTGATACTCAGCTCACGGCCTGTGTGCCAAGTCTGGCCCCCGATAGGGTGCCCATTTTCTAATTCAAAAAATCAATAAAGAGATTCACACTGAGATTTCTTTGTACTTTTACTATACATAAGGTGCCAGAATAAATAAAAACAGAGCTTGTTTATGAAAAAGGGCACCAGTGGAGGATCCCCCCACCCCCTGACAGAGGTCCTAGCTAAGAACCTAATGTCCAAAAATCCTACAAATGCTCCAAATCCTAAAAAACGTCCTAAAATCCAACAGATGTCTTTAAATCCTATATATGTCCTAAAATCCTTGAAATGTTCTGACATCCTAGAAATGTCCTAAAATCTGAGAAAATTCCTTAATTCCTACAAATATCATAAAATCCAATAAACATCCTAAAATCCTAGAAATTTCTTAAAATCTGAGAAACGTTTTGAAATCCTAGAAACGTCCTAAAATCAGAGAAATGTGCTTAAATCAGAGATAGTTCCTAAGAGCCTAGAAATGTCTGAAAATCCTAGAAATGTCCTGAAATCGGAAAAATGTCCTAAAATCATAAAAAAAAGTCCTGAAATACAGGAAATGTCTTAAAGTCCGAGAAATATTCGAATATTCTAGAAACATCCTAAAATTGAAAAAATATCCTACAATCAAATTTCAGAAATGTCCTGAGATTTTAAAAACACGTATTGGGCTGTTTTGATGGGCTCCTGGCCTCCTGTCTATTTTCAAAGTGGCCTCTAACCAAAGCAAGTTGCATATCCCTGGTTTAGGCTGATAAAGAGCACTAACAGGTTAGAAGGAAAATACGTATTTTTGATTTTTGGGGTGAACTGTCCCTTTAATACCTTCTTAAATAACATAAATGATAAGCATTTTAACAAAATTGTAGTTTGATTTTCTGTCAGTGGACTAAATCTGTTAATCAGCTGCTGGTTGCAGCGGTATGTGACTCAGAGTGAGGATATTCCTCGATCTCAGTGTGATTAAATGTGATTAGTCAGTTTTATTGTTGTGAGACAGGTCATTGATTCTGCTCCAGGCCAACTAGACTGAGAGCTGGAGTGTGTTTATTTGAAGCCGGTACGTGTTTTCTCTGCTGACTCTTTTCTCAGCAGCGTGTAGGTCTGACACGGCTGGCCTCGGCTCCTCGTCTCCCCGGGGAGGCGAGCTTTACTGGGGCTTACTGTTTTACTGGCCTCTGCCTCTGCGGAGAAAGCTTTCAAAGAGCGCAGAGAAATATCTGTAAGCTTCGCCTCCACGCATCAGCCCGTCTCCCACAGAATCCGCTGACTTCAGCCAATCACACACCTTTTCTCGTCTCCTGGTCGCCACTTTCACTTTCTGATGAGGTTTAAATATTCTAATGAGATGCAGGCGAAGCTGGAGAGGGGATAAATGATGCAGCGAGTGGGAAAGAAATGGAGTGTAATAGAAAAATAAATGAAAAGCAGCTTCATGGCTGTTAGCGTGTTCGCCAGCTGTGGGGATTTTGGCAGGAAAGTGAACATGTGTAAGTATTTGTCGGCTGAGGATCTGGACAGTATACAGTAACACTATTAGAAAGCCGTTAGGAGCCATTTGTTTACAGGCTGGGATGATATCAACACTGCTGAGTGACGAGCTGAGGAAACAAAAACAGGAACAACATGACGGAAATCCAGGCACTCCAAAAATGTGAAAAATGAGGAGCAAATACATTTAAAAGCCTCTATTACAGTGGCTCAATCATTTATTTAACCTTTATTTAACAAGAAACAGTCCCATTACGATTGTGAATCTCTTGTTACGGTGAGTCCTGGCCAAGCCGACAGATGAATTTCACATTAAAAAAACAGACTAAAAACACAAAAGCAACACAAATTATGATGTCCATCACTCTTCTTTTAAATCAAAAACTGTAAAACTAATTAAACTTATCCTCTCCCAAATTTTTTGCCAAATTGACACCAAACTTGCTAAAGGGCATCTTCAGACTGTCTTTCACAAACCGTCTGCAAACAAAAACATCACAAAACATCACAGCTTCTCATGCGCAGTCAAGGACTGGATACTGAGCAATCAGACATGTCTGCACTGATGTCTCTGATATCAGGGTTGTATGCATTTTGGAGGTCTGACGTATTATTTTATACTTGTACATGTTATTTATTTTTTACTCTGTATATTTATCTATTGTAATAATTTTTAGATTTGTATTATGTTGTCTGTCTTTTATGTGAGGACTACAGATGGAAATTAGCGCTACGTTAAATCTGGTGCAGCCATCTTTATATTCTACGAGAATATTCAATGTCTCTGCACACTGTCCTGCTAAATAAATAAATACAAAAAAATACAAATACAAAGTTTTCTGATTTTCCTAAAAACTTAGCTTACAGTGCATCAAAATGTTTGGCTGTAAACAATGCTGTAAACATAAACTTGCAAATTCTTGCTAAATAAATCTTAAAGGCTCATAAAAAAAACTGACAATATGTTGCTGCCATGGTAGGTAAAGTGTGTAACATTTCATAATTTAATCTCAAAAACTGAAGTTTTGACAGCATTTTGAATTCTGCCCTCATGTAAACTATTGGTCTTTGGGAAGATGGCATTTTTAAACATGATTTTTTTTTTATTTATGGAACAAATCGATCTTTGTAAAAAAAAATAAGTTATCAACATCTATATGCTTTCTAGATGAAGTCTGCAGATTCTCAGAATTTTGTTTTGATAAGTGAATTTTTGGCAGCAGTTTGAAACTTGCCTTTCCACGCACAGACAGCTGATATCCTGCCCCCTGGTGGTCGGCTCAGTCATAGTGTCTCTGGTTTCTCTGCTGGAGCTCACTGGGACTGTGACTTGTCTTTGGTGTCTGAGGTTGTGAGTTGAAGCCGCTTGTGATGCAGAAAGCAAATTCTAATGCCGAGTTGTTCATTGTGTTTCAATTCATCTGCTGCTTGCTGTTAAAAATGCCCCCCTGACCCAGTGACGCACAGCAGATATACTTTCTGATGTCATTCTGTAGTAGAGTTGGAAAATAGATGCCAGACGTGTTCATAGAATTTTGAAGAGAAACTGCTGAATTAAAGTGATTTGTTTTTTGGTATCTGGTTAAGGACAAGGTTGGCTCGTTTGAGTGGTGCTTTCAGTTCGTTGGGCTTTATCTTTTTGAAGGCCACTTTGGTACTTCTCAAAGCACTCAATGTTAAGTTATCAGTCATTAGTTCTGTTCATGCACTTCACTCTTATTCTGCTCTCTCCTTTCATTTTTCACCCGACTGTGAATAATACGACTCATAGTGCCACTTAAGTTAACCCTTTGAAACCTGACAAGGAGGCTTGATTTTTTTTTTCAAAAACATGGTTTGAATTAAGACAACAAAAAGCTTAACAAGAAATGGCCCCAAAATTAGCAAAGGTTACAAGAAAAATACCTGAAAATAAGCAAAAGGGAAAAACAAAAATGAATAAAGAAATTACCTTGAAAAAATGCTAAAAAAAATCTATTTAGTAACATATTTTGAATATAAGTTTCTAATATTTTTTGATAATTTTCTAATATTTCTCTCTCTCTCTCTCTCTCTCACTCTCTCTCTCTCTCTCTCTCTCTCTCTCTCTCTCTCTCTCTCTCCTTTTTTCACAATATTTAATTTTTATGTTGTTTTTGTGTCACCTTTTACCAATTTCTTGCAATTTGCTCTCTGCCTTTTCCCATGTTTTGAGGAAAATTAAACCTTTTTGCTGAGGTTTCAAAGGCTAAAATTCCTGTGAAAGATGTCTGAATGCAACACAAGAAAAACTGATGTCTGCACAGGTTTCAAAGGGTTAATACCGTCAATATTGATGCTAATTATGTGACCTGCTCTTCAGCTATCTTTAAAAGTAGCACTATAAAGGATGACGAGATCGAGTCTCATTTTCTTTGTAGCAAGGACAAAAACCAAAGACAAAATGAAGAGTGAGAGGGTGTTAGACTCGTCAGATTGAGGTCAGGAGGACTTCCTTATATGAATGTGCCAGATTTTTTCCATCGCCGCTATGACGCCGCAGCATGCCACAGACCTCCTGGAGTCACCAGCAAGTGATGTCAACTCAGAAGTAGCTCAGGGTTTTTGGCGCTGCTCCAGTGTTTGTCTCTGCAGTTATTCTGGGAGACTCCAGAGAGGCCGAGGCTCACTATCTGAGACCGCTCAGAGACGAGCATCCACTCAAGTATTTTGGGTGTTTAGATAACGGCTTCAAGATTGACATGAATGAGGGGGGAAGGAATATGGAGTTCATCTTTGCTTTATAAACAAAAAGTAAAAGTATTTTGTTTTTTTTAAAGCAGACTTCCTGAACAAATGTGCTTGTTGGAGTCAATTGTAGAAGAGGGGTAAAAATAACGGCACTGTCAATGTTGAGTAAAAGCTTCCATTTTTCACAAAAACAGGTTTTATACACCCATGAAGTGGTATTTTAGATGATTAAAAAAAGAAAACATGTTTTCGCAAAACTATAATGGAAACACTTTTTAGTCTTTTCTAGGTCACATGTCTGTGTGCTTGTCAGTAGGAACTGGCTCCCTCATGATGCAGCAGGAGCTACAAGAGCTGCTATTGCATCACATTACTCTGAGAAAGTTGAGAAGATCATCAAAAAAAATCTAATTCACAATTCCTCTGTGACTTCGTGGAATATTAGCTATTATTATTATTATATCGCAATTGTGTTTTATTGAAATTTCGAAAATATCGCTTAAATTTTGTGCAAATCTGTAATGGAAACCCGCCTGATAGTGTAGTATTGCAATATTGCAGCCCTAGAGGAGACAGGAATAAACCGGTTTTGCTTTTAAAGAGTATCTATCAATCGATGTCTACATTGTTGATTAATCAATCATTCACCTCCTCCCCCTTATCCACCTGCTGGTTATTATGGGATCACAGTTTCACTTCATCTTTCAAAGCTGTCTTCTGGCATGTGTATGATTTATTGCATCATGCCTTGCTATGATTATATGCGCTGTGTTCTCATTTCAGTTTTTTCTTTGTCTTACTGAAGGCCTGACTCACCTCCTCAGATAAAACTCTTGAGTCCTGACCTTAAAGTTTCTTGTCTTTTCTGTCATTCTCACTGTCTACAGGTGGACATGTTCTCCTATGGGATGGTGCTGTACGAGCTGCTGTCTGGGCGGAGGCCGGTGCTCGGAAACCACCAGCTTCAGATAGCAAAGAAACTCTCCAAAGGCATCCGTCCGGTGCTGGGCAGTCCGGAGGAGGTCCAGTTCTACTGCCTCCACAGCCTGCTGACTGAGTGCTGGGACACCAAGCCTGAGAAGGTGAGACTACAGCCGTATTTCCATCAAAGGTTAAGCACGTCTGGAACCAAAAGTATCACCTATGAAGAGGTACCCAGACCCTAATCTGTGAAGCGTTTCCACCTCAGACAGTACTCTTACATGTGGGCGGGGTATAGGCACTCGCTGCTCCATCCAGCAGCACTCGCTGTATTTTCGTGCTCACCGCTGATGCAGAGTGAAGTCTGCACCCCATTAATCGTCCTCAGAACAGGGATGCACAAAAAAGAGCAGGCAGGAGTGAGAGTCTCTCTCCCCATGTGATATTTATAAATAGCGGTTTTGTGCACTGGGGGGGTTTATCCTGCCAGAGCACTCTGAATGAAACTCCAACAGTCCAACATGTTTTTTGTTCTCCAAATGAGGATTAGATTCCACTTTAAAAGTTGCTGGCAGTCGCCCAGTGAATTACATTTTTTTAAAGCTGCTGCTTCTGCTAGAGGCTGCAAAACGTCCTTTTAATTGCAGTTATAGTTTACTAACGTATGAAAAACTCGTCACGGTATGAACTGTGGTTAAAGATTTCATAGTTTTTTTTAATGTATGAAAAATTTATCACAGTATGAAGAGAGTTAAACATTTTATATTTATAATTGTCTAATGTCTGAAAAACTTGTCATGGTATGAAAAGAAAATCTTGAAATGGTATTAACAGTGCTTAAAGATTTCATAGTTTTTTAATGTATGAAAAACTTGTCACGGGATGAACAGTGGTTAATAATTTCATAGTTTATTAATGTATGAAAAACTTGCACACTGTGTTGATGTGTACTGACCAATCAACACACTGCAGTGTTTACAGCTCAATGTTTTATTACCAGATCGGTGCTAGGTATCACAGGCAGAGGGCTGATGAAAAATAGGAACAATTCCGAAACTGGAAACGCAAAAAAAAATATGAACCGAACTGAACAGAAATAAACCGACCTGCTGGTAGTAACACCCCATTATACTCATGAGTTACTTTAAGTACAAGTTCAAACTTTCTGTCAGTTCAAGCGAAGAAATCTCTGGTCTAATTTTTCATCTTCATTGTTTTTCCTCTGTTGAAGTTTATTTTCTATAAAGAAGCAACCAAGCGCAGCGTAGACAATCTGCTCTCTCTATTCGTTTGGATTTAGCCTGAGTTTAAAGACATTAGTTTTTCCCTCAAGGAAAAATCAAACAGATCAAAGTTCTATCTGTGTGTGTGTGTGTGTGTGTGTGTGTGTGTGTGTGTGTTTGTGTGTGTGTGTGTGTGTGTGTGTGTGTGTGTGTGTGTGTGTGTGTGTGTGTGTGTGTGTGTGTGTGTGTGTGTGTGTGTGTGTGTGTGTGTGTGTGTGTGTGTGTGTGTGTGTGTGTGTGTGTTTGCGTTTGCGTGTGTGTTTGTGTGTGTGTGTTCACAGAGGCCGGTGGCGATGCAGTGTGTGCGGCAGATGCAGGAGCCCAGCTTCCCGTGCCTCAGGTACATATTGTCCTGTGACAGCCACTCGCAGCTCTTCCTGTCCCCGATGCAGGGACACAGCGCCGTGTTCTGGAGCGGAGACAAGGACAACAGGTTTGTTTCATCACTTTAGTCTGACAATGAATGATGCATGAAAAAATAAAATTCTCCTCTTAATCATAAATGTCACGCTCTTACCCCATTTTTTTTACCAAAATTTAATGGCAGGCAGAGGCGGAGGCTGAGGGTTCCCCATGATGTCCAAAACTGAGACATTACATTGCATTTTATATGAAGGCCAATTATCATAAAATGTGAAGTTACTGTACTATTTTTTATTTAAAAATGGAGGTCCAAAGTTATAGTATTAATATTAGATAATAATATTTGACCTGTCAGAAAAAAGTGTCCTCCATAACTTAGCTTAAATATAAAAAGAGAGTCCTCTGAAATTACAAATAACACATAATTTCCTGCCATTAGAAATGTCATTTAAAAAAAATCTATAAAAAGAGGTTATACAAAATTGTCTCTTTTTGTAATTATGTTTTTATTGGTGTATGTGAATGTACAAAAACAAAATACACAACCAAATGAACATGAAGACCTTTCAGTCATGTTAAAAGGGGAAATGAATAAAAAAAATAGATAGATAAAAAAAGAAAGAAAATAAAAAATAAAATAAATAAATACAATAGAATGAATGAATAAATAGGGAAAAAAGCAGGGGGGGGGTAAATAAATTTAAAAAATAATAAAAGAAAGGTAGGAAATAAGTAGAAAAGTAAACAAAAATATATATTTTCATATATAAATATACAAATTTCACATAAATTTTTAATGGGATATAATGATGAAGTTCTGACAATTTTTTTTTATATCCGAGAGGTCAAAGGTCAACCTCACTGTGAAAAGAGGAGACATTTGGTCAGAGAGACGGAAACAAATACACTTATACAGTTGTACAGCTTTTACACGCTGCACAGTTGAAGAAGCAGGTTGTAATAATGAAAGATAAAAACAGATGTGAAAATTCGTTAGAAATACGGGAGAATTATGACTTCAGGAGAAAACCCGGAGAGGGCTATTAAAAACTGGAGGGTTGGCGAGTATGCTTGTCTCTTCAGAGCGTCTGCTCTTCGCCCAGCCTCTCACTCCAGCTCATTAACTCGGAGGAGGACGACCTCGCTTTTCCTCCGATTCACCTCAGACCTGAGCTCAGGACCCGAGGGGACCACAAAAAATGTCTGATTTTCATTTTTCCCTCAAAAAAGCTGCTTTATTAGTACATACCCAGCTAGCAGGGAACATTCCCATAACATTGCCTGACGTTACCTGTTTTAAAGAAAACATTTTAATCTAATGCTTAAAAAAACGTTTTAAGGATGTTTTTCATTTCAAGGTTAAATGTGACTAAAACGTAACGTTATAACTGCAACATTTTGAGGAGGTTTTTGTGATGGATCAAAGGAAGAATGTTTTCCAAGCAACATTCAGAAAATGCTATTGAGATTACAGACCATTTAAAAAAAAAATAAATTGTAATACAATGTGATATGATATGTAGACAAACAAAAAACAGTTTTTGGTGTCTGTAGAGAACGTTACCCTAACTTTAAGTAGAAAATTCTCTGAACTAAAAGAAAACTTGCCACTGAAAACATTACAAAAACATTGCATTGTACCACTCTCAGACGATTTTTAAAACCCAAAATTTCCAGCTGGTTCTTGCATGAAACGTTAAACCTGTGTTGCAGTTTGGCCTTGTGTTCATACAACAGCATTTTGGGAGCCTGAAAATGCAAACTCTTAAAATCGGGCTCCAGACTCTAATTTTTTGAAAATGCATCCGTTTCTGGTGCCGCGTAAACTGGCAAAACGCAGATCCTGTAAGAACGGTGACGTCACAGCCAAACTTTGCGCATTTCGTTTCAGACAAATAGCTGCGTGCGAGTAGAAGGCCAAAAATAACAACAATGGCGGATTACCGCGCTGTGTTTGTGCTGCTGACTTGACTAAGTTTATTAACGCTGTCGGTTCTTAGCCTTAGATGTTTATTTACTGCTATAATACACACACACACACACACACACACACACACACACACACACACACACACACACACACACACACACACACACACACACACACACACACACAGACCCCCGGGCATCTGATGAGCAGCTCTATTGTCTTTGTGTTGCAGCAGGTTAATCTCTGCACAATAAAAGCAGCTTTCATCCTTCATACAGGTGGTGTTAATGACTGCTGCTGACTTCTTCCTGCCGTTAACCCCTTCACTGTGATAAGACCTCGTTAGCTCCCCTCCTCCGACTCTCCCACGGCCCTCCACTGGACCTCAGGACCTGGGAACAGGCTGTGGGAGGCAGCGGACAATCACCTCCAGTCATTTTAACTAACGCAGATAAAGTCATTCTCTTTTAGCGCTGACCCACACTGAGCCGGTGTAGCATGCTGCTTTCCAAACGAGAGCGTGCACGCTCCATTTACCTGTTAGACGGTCAGTTAACAGCAGGGAAAGAAGAGGTGTGTGTCAGTGTCTGCATCATGACACAGCCTGAGTGTGTGTGAAGTGCTTTTCTGCACACTCTGGCTCATTGAGTGGCTTTTTGTAGAGTCGCTATGTTAATACTTCTCACTTTGCATATTTGTTGACAACATGATAATGGATTAGATGAGACTTAATTTATCATCGAGGGTGAAAATCGCAGACAGAAATACAGACAGAAACGACAGACAAGCAATTCACAAGCTGTATACTAATACTGCTGTGACCTATACCACATCACCTAAATACAGCACATCCATATCAGTCTGATAGAAAGAAAAGCATCTGTATTTATGGTATTTAAAATCATACCCCAAGGTTTTCCAAAAACCCCTTTATACTGTAATACTTTGAAGCCACCATATATATTATGTACAAATATGCTGTCTGTATGTAGACATAAAGCAGCTGTGAAACTCTCCAGTCTTCGGCCACGTATGAGGGATTTCTGGGAGCTGATAGTCCACGATTTCACAGAGGAATTGTGGATTCAAAACTTGTTGAAGAGTTATGTGATGCAATAACAGCTCTTGTAGCTCCTGCTGCATCATGAGGGAGCCAGTTCCTACTGACAAGCACAAAGCCATAGCATCATGTGCCCTAGAAAAGCCAAAAAGTGTTTCTGTTGCAGTTTTGCAAAAATATGCCTTTTTCATATGGCCTGAAATACCACCTCATGCGAGCGTAAAAACTTATTGCTATAAATGTGAGGTTTTGTTTTAATTGACATGTTTCCATTAGGTTTATTTTTTCAAAATTGAGGAGTTTCCATTAGGTGTATTTTATATTCGCAATTTCAGTTTGCACAATTTGAGGGTTAATGGAAACCTGTCTAGTGACTTGTTAAGAGTCACTCTGGTAGCTCTAGTATATTTCCTTTTCAAAATAAATTCAGAAATATAGGCATAATTAAACACAGTATAAATGCAAGTGTCCTATTTTATATTTGCTGCTTTTTATCACACGCGCGCACACACACACACACACACACACACACACACACACACACACACACACACTTGATTTGTTATGTTGTTTGAACTAAACATAAAACTGAAACTTAAGTAAACTCTACTAAAAAAGGGGGGAGAAGGGGGAATAAAAAATGACTTTCACAATCATGGCATTAAAAGTAAAACCACATCAAGCTTTATGATGTGATAGTTCCCACAGCGTATTATAGTGGCACCTCATCTGAAATCAAGACTGTCCCAGCTATCATCAGCTTTTTTATTAGTGTTAACCTCTAAGGACAATGTTTTCCGTATATTTTTTTTAATTGAACAGAATCCAATGGGGAAAAACATGAAACAAATGCTCAGAAACCACACAAATCCCTAATTTAACCCAATTATCTAAACCATTATTTGGAAGAGAAGCCAAAGTGATTACATCCAAAATTGCTTTTTTGAACAATCGTCCATTGTGCTGATGAACTGTGCCGACGCACAGCTGTGGTGAAGTGGGAAGCTTGAATATTGAACATTACTTTCTCAGATAAAATGCCTGAACCTTTCTAATGTATCGTGTCACATGTACGGCCACGTGAAAAGCTGCTGCATCACCAGATCTCAGTCGTGAAAATGGCAAATTGTTACAATAAAATGCTCAAATACACGACACAACCAACCCAATACCAAAGTGAGACCGAGGCTGCGTCATGTGATCGTGCCATTTTCTTTGATTTAATCCAGAGCAGCTGGAGTGTGTGTAAGTGTGTGTGTGTGTCATCTCTTTTGTGCTGCTGTGTGTGTCGTGCAGGAACTACAGCGTGGTGAATGTGGAGAAGGGCCAGGTGGAGGTGAAGAGGATGTTGTGTGCAGGCAGCAGGATCAGCTGTCAGATGAAGATGGGGAACGTTCTGTGGATGGCCACTGAGGTACACACCGCCTTAAATCACATCAGCTTCATGCAAACACATTTCTCTGACAGAGCACTGGTTCTCTTTATGGATCAGTGTGTATGATGAGGGTTTGGTGACTCTTCTTATGATGAGCCACAATAGTGCATCTTCCTGAGAAAAATGTTAAATTTACAGAAATATTCTGGAAAACTCTTGACTTTGAATTGTTTTAATTGTGAGTATGGCATTCAGGTGTTCTATGTGTCTAAATCCAGCTCAAATAGGGATTCACAATTTTGGATTTTTTGCCGATATCCAACATGCGAATACATCATCAGCCATTGTTTACTCAGGGAAAATGACTGAACATTATGTTTCTGTTTTTTTTTTTGTTTTTTTTACAAAGATGCCCTTGATTCACAGTCAGTGGGCCAAATGGATGTGTAACATATGTTAGCAACAAATTCAACAAAAACAAACAACGAGCAGCTGTGGCTGTCAAAAGTCACAAACTGCAATAAAATCAGTAAAAAGGATAAAAATCATTAACAGCAAACAAATCTGCAACCAGCAAAAAAAAGCACAACAACACAACAAAAGAAAAAAGAAACAGTAAAAGTGATGACAATAAAACAATAAATAATAATCATGTCTCATATAACAGCTCATTTGGCTGATAACTGATATCGATATATTCATTTTTTTCCACCTAATTTTAGTGAAGTTTTAGCTGCAGTGGAATTAACATCATAGTATGCATACTCTTAACATAATGGCCTCACAGCAGATGGAGACATGAAATACAACGCTTCTCTGTGTATGTAATATTCATTCATTCAACAAAATAACAAAAAAAAATCAATTTAGAAATAATCTGTACAATAAATAAAAAAAACAAAAATCGGTTTGTGATATCAGAAATCAGCATGTTTACCGATTCAGATATTCAATTAAAAACCAATATCGGCCAATATCGATGACGTGCCGATATTATTGTGCATCTGTAATTTTTTTCTGTCAGCAAACACTTCCATCCTATTTTGAAGGTTTCTTAATGAAAATTGTGTTGTTTATTGTGTAACATTTTGTGTGTGTTTGTGTGACAGGAGCAGGAGGTTTTCATCTACAGTCTGAAGGACATGTGTCCCCTCAGTCAACCCCAGAGACAGTTCTCCTGTCCAGCCATCATCACCTGCTTGTTCCCTGTTCCAGCAAGAGAGCAGGTCAGCTCACGTGTCCACACACGTGCACGTGCACACATGCACACACACACACACACACACACACACACACACACACAGAAGAATGCTTTTCATCATTTGAGCACATGAATTAGTCATTTCTTCCCTTGAATATGTATAACGATTTATATATTTATTACTCACCCCGTTACTTTGAATTTCTGAAAAAACGTTGTTTTTCTCACCTGCCTCCACATTTATCAAAGAATCCAAAAATGGAGAAAATCAATTGCATTCAACAACAACAAAACTATATCAAAAGATCATTTGCAAACTCTCACACGACTCGTGCCGTAAAATCCAAGTCATTAAAGTGAAGACACGGAGACATTAACAGGTGGGAGGTCCACAGTTGTAGTACAGCCTGTAATAACAGCGTTCTAACAGCTTAACTGCTGCTCACAACGGCCTTCAAACGTCTCAGTGCCAGCAGCACGGCTGCTGGTGTCAGGCTCCAAACAATGACTTTATGGTCTGTGCTGCTGCTCCCCTCTGACCTCTGACCTCCGACCTGCTGTACTGTCTCCCGTCTGCACAGAGCGGCTCTGCAGCTCCAGCTGCTTTTGAAGTGGAGAATCCAGGTGCTCGGAGGAGGAGTCACCTCTGGCATCTTTGAGTGGAATAAATCAGTAGCTGTGTTTACATGCAGACTTTTTCTCAGTCTGATTGAAATTAATCTGATTGAAGATTTTGGCCCAAGCGCACTCTGGGCGCTCTGTCTGGGGAGACGAAGCAGCAAAGTGCCGAACTGAGTGAATGTGTGATGAACTTAAGTGTTCATTAATTCACGGAGAAACAGAACGCTCCGTGGCCTCGAACAACAGCTCTCTCATTTTCGTGCAGAGCGTCAGATTAGTTTTATGAACGCAGCCAGAGTTCAAACGGCTGGAACAGATAGAGCTGCACCACGCCGACTCTGCTTTGCTCCATGGCTGTTGTCATGGAGACGAGAGACAACTGACAAAGATCCAAGGATGTAGGTGCTTAATGAGACACAACTTTGATATAATACGTGCACTCTTTGTATTTCAAGACACATTACGACTAAGGCTGGACCCAAATATTCGGATATTTGTAAATTAGTTAGGTATTCAGTTTTCAAATAAAGGATTAGGATATTAGTTTTTAAATTTATTTTATTTATTTATTCATTTATTTTTGCAGAGGCAGATGTCATTTCAGTGTTTTAAAAAAAAGATAAATAAATCTTAAATCTTAGATTTGGAGTTAGTATGCTCTGCCTCTGTTTGCATAAAACAGTGCACAGAAAGGTCATTGAATCCAACACCTTTATCTTGATCCTGCTGCTGCGCCCGTCACACACACAGGTACAGGAATGATTATGTTACACAGCGGTTATTAACAGGTTTGTTATCTGAACCGAGCCCCTCCAGGCCAACAGAAGCTGGCATTCTTAGTTTCCAGAGGCTTTAAAATGTGTCTCTCCTGTGCAGAGTCTGGCCAGAGTGTTTGCGGGGATGTCCGACGGCCTGGTGGCGGTGTACAGCCTGGTGGAGGACGTCCCTCTGGAGGGGGAGACGTACTTGTGTTCACACACCCTCAACAAGACGGTGTTTGACCTGAAGGACTCGGATCCCAGACAGAGACCCTACCCGGTCCGGAGCATGGCGCTGGTCAACAGCGGCTCACAGGTCAGCACATAATCACTCACAAATGTTTGATGAGGCACAAAGAAGGTGAAACATGTCGTTACATGATGGAAATGGGGTTAACCCTTTGAAACCCGGGCAAATTGGCTTGATTTCTTTTAAAGCATTGAGAGGAACAAGGCAATGGGCAACTTGGCAATAAAATTGCAAAATATATAGCAAAAAAAAATTAGCAAGACATTTACAAAAAATGTACAAGTAAATTACCTGAAATTAGGCAACAAAAAAAGTAAAAAAAAAAAAACGAGAACAAACATGGAAATTACCCCAATTTTTAAAATAACTCTAATGATTAGATTTATACATGTACACTTCTGGATGTTTTTCCCTAATTTTTGATAACAACTTATAACCCTCCTAGCTAATTTTCAGGTATTTTTCTGAACACCTTAGACCTTTTTTTTGTGCAAATTGCGGGACATTTATTTCTGAGTTGCTAATTGCATTGTTTTCCCAAAGTTTTTCCAAATAAATTAAACCAGAGGTTTCAGGGGTTGAGATGCTTGTGAAAGGTGTCTGAACGCAGCACAAAAAAAAAAACTGATGACAGTCCAGGTGTTAAAACATCCGTCCTCATTGTCTCTGTCTCTGTCCACGGTGGTCATCAGTTATGGTTCTCCAACGGTCCCGGCGTGCTGGTCATCGACTGTCTGACACTTCAGGCGGTTCGGCGTCTGGACCCCTACGACTCGCCGTCCTCCATCGTATCCATGACGACCAGCTTCAGCCTGTGGGGGGAGGAGGCCGTCTGGACGCTGGACGACCACATCAACACTCTGCTGCTCTACCACGCTGCCTCCTACCAGCTCTGCGCCAAGTACTGGTGAGTGGATTTATCAGTGTTTTGAAGCACAGTGGAGTCTGTAAACACTTCAGTCTGTGACAGGCTCAGAAAAAGAGACGTCAGACATCTTTTTGAGCTCAAGATCCAAAGAAATGAATTCTTTGACTGCCTGAAAAAAAGTGTCATTTCCTGGAGAACAGTGAATCGTCCAAAAAAGTAAACAGCTTCATACAGGCTGATATTATTATAAACTGCATGTTGTTATTGGCTGAGTTTGGCACATTGAAGATAACGCCTGCAGACTTACTTCATGCCACACAAGTTTATTGAAGACAATGTTACGATCTTCAAAATCAGAAAGAAAACTCTGAGGCACTCTCTTTAAATGTTAAAATGCCTTTATTTCTACGGAACGGTCACGATGAACCTTAAAAACACACTCCGACGCGTTTCGGCATACAAGCCTTCATCAGGGAGTCAAGGGAGTTTGAGGTCTTGTGTGCCTAGTTTGTCCACCAGAGTGTACACACAAGTTTGCTGTAGGACTCTAAATTTGTTTCTCTTCAGGCCAGTTGCCAGAATAAATCGCTGGCACTGTGCATTTCTGCAAACCACAGATATGTTACATTATTTTTTGTCGACTGTGCGGGTCCAAGGACAGATGGTGTTTTATGTTGTAAAGCCTTCTGAGGCGGATTGGGATTTGTGACATTGGGCTGTATGAATAAATTTAATTGAATTTGCATGTTTCATTCCTATAAAGTAGTAAAGATTTCATGTATGTGAGCTGAGTTTGTCGGCGAGACGGCTGCCAGGCTGCAGACCACTGTTTGAGACCAACCATCAACAAAACCGATTGTTGTGTAGCAAGCATTTGGGACATTTCCAGCCATGTGTGGGCCATCAAAAGTGGGATTTTAAGCCAAAAAATGATCTTTTCCTAACCATAACCAAGTGGTTTTTTTCTTTTTTAAATAAAGTATGAAACAAATTTACAAATTCAGCATACAAGTGTGTAAAATATCCGTGGTTTGCAGAAACATACAATGCCTGCATTTATTTATTCATTTATTTAATTAAGTACATTTTACAGCTGCTTGTTAATATTGATCAACAGTTAAGGAGTTGCAATTTTTAAAAAATCCTCCCAGCTCACTTTTTGTTTTAATGTGTTATGTTTTGTTTAATTCCTCACACACACGCACACACACACACACACACACACACACACGCACACACACACACACACACACACACAAACACAGAAGCACACAAGCATGTGAATAAAAAAAAAAATAAAAAAATTGTTCTCATTAAAACCACGAAATGAGGAAACGCTACCAGTAGTAAAGAAACAACAGTCAGGTTAAAATCGATAAACAGAAAGGTTAAAAAAGTAAATAGAAAGGTGAGCAGATAAATAGATTCATGAATAACATGATAATAGCAATAATAATTTAAAAAAGACATAAAACTAAGTAATTAAAGGATAAAACCAGAAAGTAAATAATGAACAAATATGATAAAATAATAAAATGATAAAGAAAGTAGTAAAAACTGTAAACTAAAATATATAAATAAATAGCCAATAAACAAATGAAGTTCAATTAACTCTTTAATACTCACACCAAGAAATAACAAAAATATACGACATTATAGACCGTAGAATATATAAATGCATCAATTTGTTAAGAAAAAATCCCCCAAAACATTTTTCCAGTGTAATGCAGTAAAAGAGTCAAAGTCAATGTAATATAATAGAAATCTGGAAATAAAAGTAACTTTGAACAATAAACATATAAAACAACTAAACAAAAACACGTAGATACAAATTTAAAAACAAACAAACAAAAAATGTTATGTATTTTTATAGTGTAAAATATATGGTAAAAAAAAACAAGTTGCCAATGTTGTATAATGAAAATCTTGAACTAAAAGTAACCTCAAAAAAATGATAAACAAAATAAATTAGCAACAAAAGCTCATGAGGATGTATGGTTAAAAAAACAACACATAGTCAATTTAATATAATCAGATTATATCGATTTTGAAACACACTCGGAGCCAAAGCAAAGACTTTAAAATCAGTGTGATATGAGCTCATCGTATTCATTCATTTGGCAAAAGAGAGAGAAAACATGTGTCGACAGTGTTTTTCTTTCTGAGCACCAGCATCTTCTTTTCAATTATTCACTATGAGGAGGGAGAGTATGCAGCCTCATTTTGTGCATCTGCTCCGAGGGCTTGTTGTTGAAAACCCTCTGAAGTTATCAGAGTTTCGCTGGTGTCATCACCGCTGCTCCTTCAGCTGCTGTTTAAAACGGAGCTGTGCGATTTTTCAGTCAGAAATTATCCCAAAAAGACAGAAAAGACGATCTGTGGGAGCAGCTCGGCTGGACAGTGCATGCTGTCGTGTCAGCTCGTTGATTCCCGTCGTCAATCCGCTTCGTTAACGTAGTGTTACATTAGCTGACGTTAATGTCAAGAAATCAGACCTCGTGCAAAAAAAAAAAAACGATATATGAGCAAAGTTTCTCTTATTTTTGCTCGTATCCATGATTTGTTTATTATTTGTTACTTACTTATTTAGTTTGTTGGTTAACCCTTTGAATCCTGATCAGATTGGTTTGATTTCTTTAAAAACATGGGGTGAAGGCTATCAGCAACTTATCAAAACAGGGCCCAAAAATTTGCAGGAAATTTGTTAAAAGAAAAAAAATAAACAAAGGTTATACAAAAATAAACTGAAAATAAGCACCCCCCGTCCCCCCACCCCCAAAAAGTGCTGAAAATATATTTTTTTAAATGTATGTATTATTTTTCTGTCACATAATTTTAAATATAAAATTAAATTAAATGTAGATATAGATTTGCTGACATTATTCCCCTTATTTTTAAAAATATTTTTCCAACCCGCCCTTTTTCTAATTTGTGTGACCTTTTTTGTCAAGTTGATCTTTGGCTTTTCCTTGATGTCTTTTTTTTAAGAAACCAGACCCATTTGCCAGTGTTTTAAAGGGTTAATAATGTGTTTAAAGCTTGGCCTGTAGGGAAAAGTAATGAAGATAATGTGTGGAAAGCGATGGTTTGAAGCCAGCGCTCCCACTGCTCTGTCACCATCTGTGCCAGTGAACTGAGCCAGAAATTTCCTAATTTTAACTTCAGAGAACAAAACTTTCAGCACCTAAAGTAAAATATATCTTATAGCTTGAGGAGATGATAACACTCCCTCATGAATTTGGCAGGCTTTTCTTTTCTTTTTTTGTGTCCTACAGCAGTTTTTCTAATAAAATCTTGGAGGAACTGTGATATGTTGAACTTGATATAGTGCTATTAGTGTATTATTAACCTGTGTGTAAACTTATTTAATCCCACCCCTCATCCATAGGTCACTCAATTTTAATTAACCAGCTTCCTTATTAATTTTAACCTATACTCTGATTATCGGAACATATGTGCATACACCCACAAACCTCAAATCAAATATCTACAATTTTACATTATTATTAACAGAAAAAGGAGGAAGATAAAATAGGAAAAAATAAATATTAAGTAAACAAATAAATAAACAGCAACCCCTGTAAACACCTGGTGATGGTCAAACTGCCTCTTCAGCCCCGTACCTCGTGAAAATCATGTTTTTATACATTATTTTAAACTGGTTTATGTTTGGACATTATTTTAGCTCCATATTAAAACTGTTTTAGAGTTTTACTGTATAAAAACTTTCCTGGTGGAAAATGTTTTTTTTTTTTTTTAAACCTTAAACATTATTTGTGCAATTTGAAGTTTCACAAAATATGTAAAATTTGATCATTTTGATTGTAAGAGTAATGAGTTAGTGTGATCCAAATATCCCACTCGGTGAATTATCCGTATCACTCTTTTTTCAGAGAATAGAAAGTGAATGTGAAGAACTTTTGTAATTATTGCCCCAAACTACTGCACAGTAATTTAAATATGGTAAACTTATTGAACAGTAGAAAATTTGGAGAGAATTCTGATCCAGAACCTTTTTTGTTTTGTTTAGTGCTTAAATGCATCCTGATGGTTTAGTTTGTACGTTTAATGAGTGATTTCCGGCCGATTCTATCACCTATTGTTACCCTAAAAAATGTATTTTCAACAAGGGGAGGTATTAATTCATAAATGTTAGTGTTTTTTCTCTCTATATTTAGCTTTTTTGGCTCTCCATGGAGAGAAATTTCTGGAGATTCTCCAGTTTTCTTCTGCAAGTTTTGTCTCCCTGGAGCGCTGTCACCTGGGAACTAGAGGAACCTGCCAGCTCATGTTTATTTGCTTTGTAATTTGGTTCTGGCGATATAAAGCTGAAAAAGTTTAAAACAGCCCAGCTTAACGTCTTAGAAAAAAATTGGCCAGAGGCCAGACTTACTTGCTGACAGCTTACCTACATTTTAAGACCATATGGCGACTTTCCTGTGTAAAATATTACATCGGAGACGCCATCATAAACTTACTTGGACTAACCTAAATAATCACAGAGCCTATATGTGATGAATGTTATTACTATTCAGCTTACATTTAAGCCATTATTTCCCTGTTCATGATGTTTCTATTTTATCCTGCATTGTCTACCAATTTGAAACCTCTGTTTTAATATGAGAGCTGTTATTTAATTAGAAAGACGCCTGGTGCTTCCAGCCCAGCACGGATCTAAATCTCTAGCCAGACTCTTCTCTTCTGTTGTTCCCAAATGGTGGAACAAACTTCCAAACTCTGTGCGTTCTGCTGAGTCCCTTTCTACTTTTAAGAGACAATTGACTGACTGGCTGTGCGGCACTTCTTCTGCCACTAGACGGCAATACCTGTGACCAATCACACCTGAAGCACTTTTTGCACTTACTAAGGGTTTTTTTCCTTAAGTCTAAATTCTTGCTTGTGTTGTACGTCGCTTTGGATAAAAGCGTCTGCTAAATGAAATTGTAGAATTGTAGAATTGTAGAAAGTAACCGCAGCGGAGGGCGCGCACTTCCCGAAACTCCGAAACCGTGGTGTAGAGCGCGCATTCTCCAAAACTCCGACACCGCGGCGGAGAGCGCGCATTTTCCGAAACTCCGAAACCGTGGTGGAGAGCGCGCACTTTCCGAAACTCCGAAACCGTGGCGGAGAGCGTGCACTTTCCGAAACTCCGACACCGCGGCGGAGAGCGCGCACTTCCGAAACTCCAAAACCGTGGCGGAGGGCGCGCATTCTCCAAAACTCCGACACCGCGGCGGAGAGCGCGCACTTTCCGAAACTCCGAAACCGTGGCGGAGAGCGCGCATTCTCCAAAACTCCGACACCGCGGCGGAGAGCGCGCATTTTCCGAAACTCCGAAACCGTGGTGGAGAGCGCGCACTTTCCGAAACTCCGAAACCGTGGCGGAGAGCGTGCACTTTCCGAAACTCCGACACCGCGGCGGAGAGCGCGCACTTCCGAAACTCCGAAACCGTGGCGGAGGGCGCGCATTCTCAAAAACTCCGACACCGCGGCGGAGAGCGCGCACTTTCCGAAACTCCGAAACCGTGGCGGAGGGCGCGCATTCTCCAAAACTCCGACACCGCGGCGGAGAGCGCGCACTTTCCGAAAGTCCGACACCGCGGCGGAGAGCGCGCATTCTCCGATGGCAGCCACATACTCAGTTTTCCAAACTGTCTCGCACCAGCGCGGTTTTCCAGGAAAACACCTGTCATTGCACGCAACCATTACGCACAGAGGTGGCTATTAATAGCATCCATTACACTAATTCATCACATGTACCTTTAAACCATCATCAAGGTGAGACCACAATCATCATCATCATAGAGCACCAGACAGATTATTGACGATTAATTAACATCTCACATTTAAACAGATTTTCAAATTGCTGCACAATTCAGGATAAAATAGAAAGATCAGGACAAAAAAAGCGAGGTGGGAATTCCTCAGCTTACTTGCGTTGCGTTTGAAATCTCCAGATCCTCAATTTGTGAACTGTATCTGAAAGTATAAATGAATCAATCAATTTCTTAAATTATCCTTTGATTATGTTCTGACCCGCCATCTAATTGTTTGGCCCGAGGCCAAACTTACTTGCCGACCACTGCTTTAACGGGACCTAAATTATATATCTGACTCTGCAGAATGAAACTATAAATAAATAAACTGACATTTAAACGGTTAAAATCCGGAAATAAATAAATGTTTGGTAGTTTTGATCAGGACTGAAGTTGATTAAAATATTTAAGCCGAAACATTTAGAAAAAAATATTAATCTGTAATATTTTTATAGCAGTTTTTGGACATTTTTGTCCTTAGTGGCTTTAAAGTGTCCTAAATTATAAATCTGACAATCTCACAAAAAACTATAAATGCATCAAAATCATTGTTGTTTCTAATCTTTGACATATCCAAGACAGTGATTTATATTTATATACAAAAACAACAGTGACATCATGCATTCAAACTGGCATTTAAATGGTTAAAATCCCAACAACGTTTAATCATTTGATTGTTCTGATAGATTAAAAGATTTAAGCCAAAACATTTGGGAAAAACATATTTATATATAATATTTTTATGAAAGGTTTTGGAAGTGGATATTTTTGTCCTTAATGGCCTTAAGTGGCTGTAAATGAAAGGTGATACCAAGGTTAACAGAGGGTTAACATATCACATTACATTTTCAGTTAAAAATGTTTTGTAATCGCAGACCTCAGTAACATGCTCTGAATGTTGCTGTGAAAACGTTTTTCCTTTGTTCTCATGTAACATTGTGGGAACGTTTCATAAAAGAACATTCTGTGATCTGTCACTTCTCAACATCACCAAAACATCCTCACAATGTTGCAGTTATAACGTTACGTCTTAGTCAGCATTTAACCTTATAGGGACATTATTTGAAATGATAAACATCCATAAAATGTTAATAATTAGATGAAAATGTTTTCTTTGAAACTTGTAGGTAATGTTAGGCAATGTTGTTGTCGTTTGCTGTTAGCTGGGAGGCCCTGTGTGTGTGTGTGTGTGTGTGTGTGTGTGTGTGTGTGTGTGTGTGTGTGTGTGTGTGTGTGTGTGTGTGTGTGTGTGTGTGTGTGTGTCTCTGTTGTACGAGTGTACCAAACTTTAGCTGCAGAGCAAAGCAGAAGAGTCTCTGACCTTCTCTGTGAATATTTGAGGCAACGTTATACCTTTGGGTTTAGTTAGTATTAATCAGAAAGTTGCACACTAACAACGATGATGTAACATGAAGCAATCTGGCTGTCTGATCTTCACAGCGAGGAGAAAAAAGCTGCTCGTGTCCGTGCTGAAGCGGAATTGTTTTTCTTTTAGTGTCTGTTTTTGAGTTCATGTCATGGTTTCAGCTGCGGAGACAGCAACCCCCTTCGGGATGTCTTCACCGTGCAGCGTCCCAAAGGGGTTACCATGGTGACAGCCTCTGAACTCGAGACCGCGGAGCAGGACCAGAAGCAGGGATGGACAAACGGAGAGGTGACGCTGATCTACAGCGAGGAGGCGGGCACTCAGATCATCCAACACCAGGACTCGCTGACAGACTACT
Organism: Plectropomus leopardus; assembly: GCF_026936395.1. NCBI lineage: Eukaryota > Metazoa > Chordata > Actinopteri > Perciformes > Serranidae > Plectropomus > Plectropomus leopardus. The sequence goes on along the minus strand of NC_142176.1, from coordinate 3,397,717 downwards.
GCTCAATATCGTCCAACTGCTCCCTGGAGCCGCACGGGTCGGACTGTTCCAGCTCCGCAGGCCTCGCCTCGTTAGACAGCCACAGCAGTGTGCCGCAGCCCGCAGACCGGGAGGAGACAGATCAGCGAGCATCAACAAACCCTGAGTCTGATGGAGACGCCGCAGAGAGCGTGAAGGCCACACCGCCACAGCTGAGAGCCTTCACTGTGCTGCCGGTGAACGGAGCTCTGTGGATCCCCAGGTACAAAACACACCGAGTCAGCACAAACACACGAAGACATGAGCACAGAATACGGTGCAGTTAAAAACACATTAAACACACCCATCGACAGCCGTAATATTGGAATTATAAAAACTTAGGACACAAGTTACAGTATAATGTACCTGCAGGAAATGTGAAATGAATGTACAAATACACATACTGTGCATCAGTACACATAAATGAGAAAAACACGAATAATATGACAAACTCTGACACTCTTCTTGCATCTTTTTGTAGCCAATCACTATGGGCTTTTATTTCTTTATTTCGGGCAACTGCATGTTGTTTTTTTTTTAATAATTTTATTTATTGAGGTTCTGATAGCATCTGCACATGTGCACATTTCCATACATGTGTACAGAACCGTTTTTTACTTTATTTATGTTTTTCAGACAATACAATAACATAAAATATAATCTCTGTTTCCAAATATGAACAGAAATGTCAAGAACTATGAAAAGAAACATAGAAAAAATTAAATAAAAAAAATAAGAACAAAATATATAAAAGGAACAAACAAGTTAGAAGACAAGACATAAAACAATAAAACAAGACGTGTGCATTATAGTGCATTTTAGCACATACAGGACGGACCACTTATTTATCATAATTTTGGTAACGACCTTAACAGAACTCGAACAAAAGACAGCAGAAGTTATATCTTACATGCACAACACACACAAACACACGTAAGACAAACAAAAAAAGCAAAACAAATACCAACTTATTGGTACGGTTACATTCATATTTTTGGAATATGCTGCAGTCAGTTCCCATGTTTTCTGGTCCAGTCCAGAGGGGTCCATGTTCAAAACTGGGCATGTTTGTTTATGTTTCTGTATGTGTGTGAGTGTCTTTATATGTGTTTATGTCTGCATGTGGGTATATGTTCATTTTAATAGTGCCTTTCTGCTGTTCTGTGTGGCAAAAAAAACCCCAAACAAACGCACCACGTTTACATAATTACATGTTCTGTAAGAAGGGAACATACTGACAGAAGATAATCGATAGAAGGCTGAAACCTTCCTTCATTTTGCATCTTTAAAGCGTTTGTAATGTGTATGCTCGTAAAGAAAACGCCGCTGACCCAGTTTAGGTTTAAAAACAACGGGGTTGCAATTTAGGGGCCGTTTTACATGGCAACGGTTCCTGCATGAAATGTGAAGCTTTTGTTGGGGTTTTGCTTTTCATTCACAGTGTTTTTGGGGGGCCTGAAAACACACCTTTTTTGAGTGTGATCTTGTGAGAACGCCAGCCCTTCTGTCACCGTGTAAACTGCATCGATCTCCACAAAACCGAGTTGTGTTTGTGCTGCTAACTCTGCTGAGGTTATTGACGCTGTCGGTTCTCGTGTGTGTTTGGCGTCGTCTTCTTGTTTGTTTATATAAATATTCAGTAACAGTTATTTAAATATTTTGTGTAGTGCAGCTTGTTTGTTTGATTTTTACATCTCCACTTAGATAAGACATATAATTCTTCGTTTTTTAACCTTATCCACTATTCTTCATATGTAACGAGAAGCGCAAATTTCTGCAAATCACACGCTCACATTCTGTGTGTGTGTGTGTGTGTGTGTGTGTGTGTGTGTGTCTGTGTGTGTGTGTGTGTGTGTGTGTCTGTGTGTGTGTGTGTGTCTGTGTGTGTGTGTGTGTGTGTGTGTGTGTGTGTGTGTGTGTGTGTGTGTGTGTGTGTGTGTGTGTGTGTGGCAGGCGTGGAGGTGATGTGATGGTCATTGAGATGCAGTCACATGGCGATCAGCTGAGGGGGCGTGTCATCGCTGTCCTCAGTCCACCTGGATGTTCGTCTCTGGGGTGAGTTCACGTTCTTCAGTCTGTACATCTTTTTGGTTTTTTGTGTTTGCTGCTGGATTATTTTTGCAGCATGTTCACTTTCACTTGAATCAGTAAAATAAAGATGATGTCAGCTATTTAGGTTTTGAGCCAAATGTTTATTTCCCAGTTTATCTTGTTCGAAACTTCGAAAAATTATATTTCTAAGATAAACAAACAAAACACACAAGATTCACCAAATTACGACACATCACAAATCATCAAAAAAATAAATAAATGCATAAATCAGTGGGCCATAACTAGATGCCACAAAACAAGTTAAAAAAACAACAAAACAGAAAAAGACCCAACAGAGACCAAAGACACCGTTACTAAAGGACAAAACAAACAGAAACGATAACCAGTCTTCCAAACATGGCCTTAATGTATTTCATTTTCTTCCGTAGTCTTTAATTGTTGCCTGTATATTTACAAAAATGCCTTCAAACCTAAAATAACAACTTTGTTACTGTTTTTGAAATCCATATATTTTTGGGAGGTCATGATAGACGATTGCTTTGTGGAACTATAATGTGAGGGTTGATTGTTTTCAGTGATAATTTTATAATTTAAAAACTTTCTTTTTTTTTTAATGCAGTCTCGAGGAGCTGCAGGCAGTTTCATGAAGCATGCAGGAGTGTCGCTCGGCTCTGTGAGGTCGTTATAATATCAGCGTCTCTGGTTCTTGATGAAATGTCACAGAGTGAATTAAACAGAAAACGGCTGCAGCTCGCCAGTGAAAGCAGTTACTGTGAGTCTGTTCTGCTCTAAAATAAAAACGGCACTGAAAATAGAATCCCAAAAAAAACTGCTGTTCCCTCTGACCCAGAGGACGTCCTTCAGGGCAGGAAGCTGATAGTCAAACAATTTCCACCAAAAACAGCAACAACATGTGATCCTCAACTGAAACACAGAGACGACCAAAAGCCAAAATCTGCATCTGTGGGCCCTGTTTTTCCACTCAGATTATAAACCAAAATAACAGCTGAAAATAGAGACAATTTAAATATAATAATAATAATAATAATAATAATAATAATAATAATAATAATAATAATAATAATAACATCAGTATAAAATATAAATGTAAATATGCCGGAGTTAGCAGGACTGCTTATTTACATCCGTAAATTTTCATTTTTAAACAAAAACAATCTCCGCACACATGAGCAGCTTTTCCATAAATGACATCCCCATCATTTATAACAGATAAAAAATTTAAAAAAACTCAAAACTCATTTTATAATTACATTGAACATTTCAAAGACCTCTGAGAAGTTTTCAAAGTCAGGTAATGGTAAATATGTGTGGAAATAAGTGCTGGTAATACTTCTAATGCCATGGTCAAAAATTGATATATGTTGGTATACAAACATATTTCAAGCTTTCAACAGTTAATAATGTGTAATTTGTTTTCTCTGGTTTACCTTTAACATGAACAGCCATAACTCAACTGTTTGGAAGAGACCTAGATTAAAAAAATGATGGGATATTTTTAAAAAAGAAAAGAAATCTTGGTATTATAGCCTGAACGACATAAAAAATAGTGCCTTTTGTGCAAAATTGCTACATAAGATGCTTGACAATAAAAAGAGGAAGATAATCAACCACCCAGATAAACGCAGTGCAAATAGAATATAATTAACCGCCAGCAGGCTGTTCCAGAGGCGAGGATTTAGGGGGTCAAGAGCATTAATGTGTCATTTTGCATCTGCTTTAGTTTTAAAACCACTAAGAATAAACAGGATTGATCTTATTTCTGTATTTTAACATTAAAGGGTCTCAGTGAGGGTTATTTTTTCCACCTGCGTGGAGCCCGTCTCAGCTGCGCTTTAAAGCGTTCACCGCCGGTCAAAGAGCTACATATTAATCTCCCGATGCAGCCTCAATAAAGCCGAGCGAGATCCGTCATCATGTACTTATGGCGCTCGGCTGAGTCTGTAATTATTCCTGTGAAGCCGCCAGCAGCTGCTCCTCTGCAGACAGAGACTCTGTGTGAGCTGCACCGAAAAAAGGGGGCCTGGCCTTTTAGCAGCAGGCAATAAAAAGGCCACCCAAAACAGGGGCCTTTAATAAGCAGTTATTACACGGTGCACCTGTAGCGTGGGCCAGCAGCTGGGGGTCGTGGCTCAGGTGAGGCGAGGGGTCGTCAGGCCTGCAGGTATATCACGCAGCGTCTGTTGTGCTGCCCTCTGATTGGACAGTTTTATCTCCATCGCAGACGTATTAACGGCTGAGTTCTTACTGGATGAGACTTCAGAGATCACGCGGCCGTATATCAGCAGACGATAATAACACACCTCACAGAGATGAAACAACAATGGAAGAGGATAATTCAGGGTTGCTGGGCGTGATACATTGGCGGCCGAGCTCAGGACACACGGTCCTCACAAGCTCCTCTTCCTCCCAGAATGCTTTGTGTCACAGCCTTCATAAATTAGCGACAGTTTAAAGGTAGATTGTCCTTTTTCTTCAACATCAGCCGCGGTTACATGGATACTTTTTCTTTAACTTAGTCAAAATCAGGCTGATCAGAGATTCAATCTGAACTGTTTACATGGACCCCAAATATACTGATCTGACAAGATGTGAGTTTAACCCTTTAAAACCTGGATCGACATTAGTTTCGTTCTTCAGACGACTTTAAACCTTTGAAACAGGATTTTTTTTTCAAGGGGAAAAAAGACTGTCAGCAACTTTGCATGAATTGTCCTGCAAAATGATATTAAAAAGTGACAAGGAAATAACCTAAAACTACCAAAAGTTTTAAAAGACTTTAATTTGAGAAATAATGAGGAAAAATGTCAGTGTCTATATATATATATATATATATATGTTCTCTGTCTTTCCTGTGTTCCTAATTTTTTTGTCCATTACAACATTTATTGCATGTCTGTCCATCCTGGATGTGGGATCCTACCTCGACGCTTTTTGGGTTTTTTTCTCCCGTTAAAGGGTTTTCTGGGTTTTTTTTAAGTCAATGTGAAGGTCGAAAGGACAAAGGGATTTTCACCTCTCAGGCAAATTTTGATTGTAATAACTTCATAAATGAAACTGAACTGAATTGAATTTATGACGTCACCGATTTTTAAATCACTTCTTTCAACTCCCGTAAAGTCTTTCAAATATAAAAACTCCATAGATCAAAAAATTCACAATTGAAACATTCATAATTGACCTTTTTCAGTTCGAAGTGTCCTGTTGACAGTTTTTTCAGATGTATTTTATAATGGTGGTCTGACTTCACATCTCAGCTTGTAGCAACAAAAGTACATCAGGCTACCGTTTCAACATTAAAAAATACATTAATGAATAAGAGCACTCAGTGATAAAAAAATAAATAAATAAGAGCACTCAGGAATGTAGAAAGCAGCACTAGCTAGCAGATTTTTTTCTGATTATTAGTGAAATATTAGGGTCGATTTTAAATTTGTCTTTCCAGGAGAAAGGGCTTTGCATCAGGTATTTTGGGGCAGAGAAGTGCAGGAATTTGGTTCTTCACCAGTACTTAGACAAGCAGTCTCCTCTGTGCTAACAGTGCGTTCAGTGTCCTCAGTGGCTTTCCAGGGAACCACTTCCTGAAACTGCCTGCGAGCTTCTAGGAAGAGCTAATTACAGTGCGCAGAGATCTGCCACCAACTTTAGCTCTGCATCCCTCTCTGATCGATCCCTCTGCTCTCTCGTCCTCTCAGGATCCTGCAGGAGGCAGCCGTGGTGGCGAAGGACACAGTTGTATGTGGCTTTCATAAAGAAAACACGGAGTGGTGCCTGTGTGTCTGGAGGGGCTGGGGCTGCCGCGAGCTGGAAGTCTTCTACCAGTCTTACGAGGAGCTCGGCCGCTTGGAGACCAGCATGAGGAAAAGAAGGTAGCTGTTGTGCTGCGTCGGCGAGGCGCAGAATCGCAGCTCTGTACGCAGGGCGAGCCGAGGGGAATACACACCGACAGAACGCCAGTGTTCAGAGCAGGGGGTCGCCAAATGCTGACATCAGGGCAACGTAGGAGGGGGGAGGAGGTGTGAAAGCTGTCAGGGCTGAGCCTCCAGTTGTGCACGGTGGTTACGTCCCCTCACTACACACTTAATGTGACCTGAAAAACCTGCAAGCAGACATAAAGCACATCAAAATTAACTTCTGCAGAGGTTTAAATGTTGGTCGTGTTTTTCATATTGAGCTGTTTGGTATGACTGGAATTCAGCTCAAGATGTGGCGGAGTGTTTGTGTCTGCCTCCAGCTGCTGCAGCCCATTGTTTATTCTGTCTGTCTATTTCAGTCGCTCTTCATTTAACCGTTCCAATCTGCAACTTTATGGACGGGGACATTGTAAGTATCGATTTTTTTTTTTTTTAATGAGGCTGGGAGACAGCTGTGTTCTGGAAACTAACAGCAGGTTGTAGCTGACACCAACTCAGAACGCAGCGTTCCTCTCTTTAACCGTGCCATGCGACTCTGCAGGCCAGCCACAGCTCCCATTGTTACCACAGTGGCCTGTAAGCAACAAACCAACATCTGGGTTCTCTGCAACGTTATGCAACAGAGCAGTGGTTCCCAGCTGCTGCCATCAAAACCTGATGCTTTGGCAGCGTCTCAAACACAAAAGACCACTTTACATTTTTAAATGAAGCTCCGTTCTGACTTTGAACGCCTCCGAGAGTTTCCTGCTCAACTCTGTTCCACGAGCGTCTGAGTGGCAATAACGCAGAAAATCATCTGTGCTGGATGTGATGCAACAGACAGAAGCTGGTGCACATTTTGCATAATGTAGAAGACCACACTGGATCATAAATTCAGGTTGTTGAACATTGAGGCCTTTTCTAAACAGATACAGAAAAATCTGTCCATGTGACCCTTATTTAACCCTTTCACACCTGGATCGACATCAGGTATCTTGCGCTGCGTTCAGACGGCTTTCACAAGCATTTCAAACTTCTGACACTGAGGTTGACCAAATAACTGACGCATGACGCCTCCTTTCAATATAAACACACCGTTTTTTTCGAGTGTATGCTCATAAACAAAACAACAAATGAATGGAGGAGGTGATGTCATTGTTTCCCAAAAGCTCAGTTTTAACGTCTAAGTAACCAAACTTTTATTTATTTATTTTTTAAATCTGCACATTTGATGGTGTTTTAAACACTTAGTGGAATCACAAGTCTTTTGATTTGTCGAGTCAGTTGTAATCAAATTCATGACTCTGCAATAGGCTCATGCAGACTAACGTCAACCATTGTACACTGAGGAAAAGTAAGATTTAAGAGAAAACTATTAAACCCATAACAAGCTATTAAAACATTAAAAGACTCATGTGAGCTGAAGTCAGTCTGATTTCACTGATTTGTAGACACCTGCGATACTGATGACGGTAACACCAGTCAAAGATTTAACACACGTTAGCACGCTAGCCAAACCAACTGTAGCTGCGAATATTTAACTCGTGTCAGGTCCTGTCTACATGTATATAGATTTTTTTGAAAGCTCTTTTCCTCTACGTTTTGGATTTTCAGTCACTAAAACAGAGTTTTTTTTTTTAATGACCTCAGTTGGACTCGAGCCTTTTGATTTGAGTACACTTTGATACCTTCCTTCTGAGCCAAAGGATTAGGAAAGTGTGTTATTTAAAAAGTGTGTCTCAAGTCGATTAATTCCCCTTCATTTCCCCGAATCAACACACTTTTTGTTCCCAGTAAGTCAAAACTTTATTTGCCAGATGTTAAAACCAGCAGCATTCAGCTAGTTTGCAGGAGAGAAACATGAGCAGCTGATGTTGAGTTAATGAGTGCCGTTTGGGAATAGAAAGATCATTTTGTCGATGTACAAAAACTCTACAGTGGTCAACAAAAAAAAACTAATTTCAGTACGCAAAATGAGCATATTGAAAGATACAGACGGAGATGCAACAGCTTCCATTTGAAGAGATTTGAAGGTGAACAAAGAGGTCAAGGCTAATATTAACATTGTGGGCGAGCTAATGCTTAGCTAACAAGCTTCAAAGCTAAATAACTTCTTTTTAAAAGAATTAAATTCAGATTTTAAAAAAGCATTTGCAATTTTTGTAAATTTAATATTGTATTATTTTAAGTTACATTTGTTGAAGAGCACATTGTGACCTGTGTAGGACTTAAATCGGGACTTGACTGTCTTGACTAAGGACTTGAGTGCAAAAAAATTTGAGACTTGTGAAACAATGACTTGGTCCACTCTCTTGTCTCTCTCTTGTCTTTTGACAGAAAGCACCGACATTTTTCCATTACAGATTTGTGCAAAACTTTCGAAATGTTGATAAAATGCAATTGCGAGATGCATTTCCATTGAGTGATGTTTTTTTACTTGTCCTCTGGCGATAACATTAAAGAAGCATAGCAACTGATGTTCAAAACATTAGCACGTTTTTTTCTATTGCAGCCACCGCGCTAGCTGTCATTATTTCCCACCGAAGGCGACTTAGGCGTGTTATGCGAGCAATAGTGGAAAGGCGAGCCCCTTATATGTGGGAGGAGCCACATATTTCTGGGAGGCGATAGTCCACGATTTCACAGAAGAATTTTCTCAGTTATGTGATGCAATAACAGCTCCTGTATCTCCTGCTGCATCATGAGGGAGCCAGTTCCTACTGACAGGCACACAGCCATAGCATCATGTGACCTAGAAAAGACAAAAGAAAGTGTTTCCTTTGCAGTTTTGCAAAATATGCCTTTTTTAGATTGTCTGAAATACCACCTCATGCGAGCATAAAAACTTTTGCAAAACTTTTTTCTTTTTTTCCAAAATCCAATTTCAATTTGTGCCAATTTCAAGGTTAATGGAAACCCACAGATGTCAGTGGAACAGAGGTGATCTACAAGAGAAGGAAAGATTTTTGCACTCTCGAGCTTTCCTTTATAGCCAAACATCAGCCCTCAGTGTTGGCACCAAATGTTCTAAAATTGATCACATTTATGTTTTTGCTCTCTCCCCGCTCCCTTGTTTATCCACACAGAACAATTGTTAGTGCCCGAGCAACAGATTACAAACAGATTGATGCAGCAGCACTGAGAGCACAGCTTTGGGTGACGTGTTTGCTTAATTGTGTGGCGATGACAAAAAGCCGTCAGTCGTAGTGTAAAGGCTGAGAGGAGGCCAATATTCCCCACATCCCCCAAGTTTTAATCATTTTATCTTCCAGCCAAATTGTTTTGTCTTAAACCGGCACATTTCCACAGAGGCCAGTAAAGTTATATATATATATATATATATATATATATATATATATATATATATATATTGCAGCCTGGTAGTGAGGCAGAGGTTATGTATTTATCAAAATGTATAATAATGAAAGTTTTTGTGTACATAATCACTGTACAATATGTTACTAAATAAAGTTCTTATGATAACACTTCATCTCCGAGGCACCTGGAAACTTCTGTTCTCACACACCTGTGCCTCCGCTTTCATGCGTGCTGTGGAGAGAGGGAGAGAGACGCCTCCTGTGATGAAGGGATGATGACAGATGGGAGGAGGAAGCTGATAACAAGGCTCCTGTTTGGTATGAGGAACATAAGTGGCTGCTTCCTGCTCAGAGCTCTGGCAAAGCTTTCTGCTGGACCTCTTTTTTGCTACATTTTTCTATTTTTTCGACACCATGTTCCCTTCTGCTGAAGCACGACTTTTCTACTAGAGAGAAGCATTTATCAACATCGGGAAAAGTTTTGTGGAGTTTGGACTGAACGCAGCAGACTGTGAGAGGATCTCCACCAACGGCATATGTGAAGCGGCCAGTCAGACCAGATGAAGAAAGGAAGGAGGAAAAACGAAGGGAAACTGAAAGCGCTGGACAGAGAGAGGGAGGAGAGCCGGCATCAGGGCGAGGCTGACCCAACATGGACCAAGAGCTGTTCCTCGCCCAAGCCTTCTTCTGTCTAATGGTCGCAGGAGAATAAAGTGGATGAGATGTGACTGAGGCTCACTCAGCAACAGGAAATCAGAGACTGCTCTGCGTACATCTTCACAGAGACATGGTTAACCCCTAACATCCCAGATCAAGCTGTTGCACTAGATGGGCGGGACCTTGTTGAGAGCCGACAGGACACAAGACTCTGATGCAAATTCAAAAAAATGTGCCGCAGGAGCTGTTAATGTCATCAGCAGCAACATCCCCAAACAAACAGATGGAATTTTCATAGAAGCTGCTGATTTAATCAACTCATCTTTCAACTCCAAAGATGCTGCAGGATCAAGGACAAATTTAAATCTCATTTTCTTATTACGCTTAAAAAAGTCTGGATACAGCACGGGGGCGGGCCCTGTTCATTCCTATTAGAGCTGCTCATTGGCGCATGAAGCAAAAGAAGCACTTTTTCCAGACTTATGGCAGCCGAGTGTGCCAGAGCGAGTAACTTTCGCCGGCAGAGTGACTGACTAGTTTAGTTTAGTGCTTCGCTAGCTTGAATGGTGGTCTTAAAAAAAAAAGACTTTTTAAATGTTATCGAACTAGATGGCTCAAATCTAAATCGTAAAATGAAACATTTCTCTTCGGAGCCAGGCGCACCTCTTTGGGGCTTGATCTGGACCTTTTATAGGATTTCTTGCAATAATAGTTTCTTAAATGCTCGCTATTTTTTTGTGAGGAAAAATGGCTGATCAAAAATGAATCTCTGAGCTTTAACATCAGCTATAATAGGGAAATAACTTTGACCCTAGATGATCCAGAATGGTGAAAAGACAGGAGGCTACAGAGGTTTTCTTGGAAATACCTGGCCCCTCCTGTAAACAAGATGACAGGGCCGGTGCCAGCAGTTTACTCAGCAGCCAACATGGTGGCACTACAAATATCATGAATGATGCTCTTGTCATTTAAAAAGACTTGGCCTTCTGTTGGACTGATATGAATAAATCATGCTCAGTCTCCGGGTGCTCTCTTTAACCTCTGCTCGGGCCAGAGCGTCCGCAGCAGTCCTCAACTGAACTGAACCGGCTCTGCTTCGGTCTGATTTCTGCCGGCCTGCAGGCAGGATTTTCACATCTCTGCGCTGTGACACTGAGAAAAACCCCATTTTTAAACTTGTTTCATGGATTAATGGCTCCTAGCTTCAGCTTGTGCTTTTCCATTAAACAGAAGAGGGCAGTAGAGAGAAGACTTGATGGCTCCTCTCTGAGGAGATGGATTGCTGCTTTCAGTTTTTTGGAGGGTTTCTCTTTTTCTCCTCTGTTGAAGTTTGTCATTATTGTCTCTTTTCAGTCATGTTCATGACTGCTGTGGCATGTTTTGTTTGTCAGAGGTCATGTTAACCTTTTGAAACCTGGATTGACATCAGTTCATTTGTGCTGCATTCAGACGTTTTTCACAAGTTATTTGTCCCTTTAAAACTTGAGCAAAATGATTTAATTTCTTTTGAAAACATGGGGGAATAAAGGCCATGATTAACAAAGAAGTCCCCCAAATTCAAAGAAATTAGTTAAAAAGTAACAAGAAAATTACCTAAAAATTACCTTTAAATGTCCAGAAAATTATATTTATAATTATAACAATTTTAGATTAGAAATTATGTTACAGAAAAAATAGAATAAAATATATAAATAAAAAACATATATTTATTTAGATTTTCAGCACTTGTTTGTTCTTTTTTATGATTGTTTTTGTTTTTGTATTTTTTTTTTTGATATTTTTATTTTTAAAAAAGCTAGGTAAAATGTCTAGGGAAAATATTTATTTAAATATTTAAATATTTCTAATTATCATAATTTTGTTTTTTTTTTGTTTATTTTTGATTATTACCTTCTGACCATGCATTTGTAATAAATCAAGCACGTTTTCAAGTTTCAAAGGGTTAAACCTTGAAACTCATGCCAATTAGCACATATTTAATTAGATAATGCATTATTTGCATATTTAAATATAAGATTTTAGAAAACATGCAATGCAAAAAAAATCTTCTTTTTTTCAGAAAAGCAATCACCTCGAGAAGTTTCATATTGTATCTTTTAGGTAAAAGTTTGCCTGCATGTTCACCTGTAGAGTCTTCCCCTTTAAAGCACAACAAATAGACCTTTGTTCAGTCGGGCCTCTTTAAAATTGGAAATCCGCTCACGCCGACCCTGCACCTTTTCTTCACCTCTGAAAAATGAACTCACTGAACCAGAATGCTGATAAGGCTGCAGACCCACCGAGCCGTCCATCATGCACAGCGTCACCAGACAGGACACCTATCAGCCATATCAGCCTCTCACAGTTTTATCACTCTCTGAGAAAAACAACAGGAAGTGGAAAGATATGATAATGCGTGTTGTTGCTTTCTTTTTCACATGCAGCGCACAGAGAGGCGCCTCAGTGGCACAGGCGTAGATTTTGAGGGAGACACAGAGGACACATCCCTGTTTTTAGAGAGAGAGCGTGCAGATGACTTTTATTTTGAAGAAATTTAAGACATTTCTCCATGAATTGATGCAGAAAAGGCAGAAACTGACGCATAAAAAATCAGCGAAACGTGGCCTAAGTGGACGCTATATTTAGAGTATTTACCCTGACCCAAACAGCTGACCAGCAGCGGAAGATGAATGTAGTGCCAAAGGAAAAGGCTGTGTGTCAGCAAGCTAAAGCGGTGAAAATACACTACTCCAGTCTACTTAGACTGAAATTGATTTTTTTTTTTTAGGTGCACCTTTTTTTCGATATCAGCTCCTGTGGTGTGTGCACCCTGTCTGTTTCTACAAATTGTGAGGATAGTATTGTGATATTTTGCACGGCAATATTGGATCAATACATGGACACAGAGTATCTTTTTTTTTTTTCTTTTTAAATACCATAAATTAAGAATATTTCAAATACAAGTTAAACTTTTCGTAGCCTACTAGAATAATAAAATCAGGTGCTTTTCCACTAGAGAATAAAATTGGCTGCAATAAAAATGACTTAAGTGAGATGAACAGACTGAAAACAAATGGAGAAAAAAATTCCAGAGTTTTCCTTTGAAGACATAACTCGCATTTGAAAAAAAGGTGATAAATTGCAATATATGAAATCGTAATAATATTGTATGATGTCTTAGCTATCATGATAATATCGTATCGACTATACATAAGTATCTCATACAGCCCCAAATCAAAAATCCCCAACCTTCCATTTCACCTTTACAATATCATGCTATATTTTGCTGTACTATATTTGTTACATTTGATATTCTATGTTATACCGCTGTGACATGGCTGCAATCACACCTTAACACAAAAAGCACATTTTCTTGGTATTGCACAGAGCTAGATTTTGGATGTACGTTTCAGAAGCTGTGGTGGAGCAGAAAGAGTCAGAGGAACACTGACTGCAGCAGGAACACACAGCTGAACACCAGCGTTAGTCTGACAGCTGACACACACACACACATACACAGAGAGAAGAACACAAAATTCATCCAGCTCTCCAAACCCAGAGAAAGAAAACTCGAGTGCAGACAGACTCCTGGTTAGAGATGTGCTGAGTCAACAGAAGCAGAGCCAGGCTGAGGGAGTGATGACACACACACACACATGGAAGAACTGAAGAGTTCTGTTCAAGCAGTCGCCTGGACGTTCTGCATGTTTCTGCTCCTCTTCTGCTCTTTTCTAATCACATGTAGAGCTCTGTGTGTGTGTGTGTGTGTGTGTGTGTGTGTGTCAGCTCGTCTCTCTGGCTCTCTGTTTCTGGCGTTGGACATAAGTGACACAAGTGGAACAAGTGAGCCCGGATCCATATTTCTAGGGATCAGATCATTTATATCCTTCATGTCGTCCATAACAGATTATCAATGTGTTTTCTTGCCAGATTCGCTTGTTGAAATAATATATGACGCCCAAAGTATTGCTGCAGACAGTGAGCCGGCACGTCCAGTGTAAACAGCCCACTTGGTTAACCCTTTGAAACCTGGATCGGCATCACATGTCCTGTGTTGCATTATATATATATGTATATGAGTCCCAGAAATTAAAAAAAATTTTTTAAAATAAATACATTTTAAAGGCTATATTTATAATAATCATAATTTATATATATATATATATATATATATATACACACACACACACACACACACACACACACACACACACACACATATATACACATACATACAACACATACATATATATATATACATATATACATATATATATATATATATATATGTATATATAATTTAATTTTCTAAAGAATTAATGTAGTTTTAATTCAGTTTTTTTCTCAGGTTGTTTTCTTTTTTTCGTTTGTTTTGTGTTGATTGTTTGTTTTGTTTTATTTTTTTGTTTTGTGTTTTTCTTTCCTAATTTTCAAATAATTATTATTTATTTATTTATTTTTTAACTTTTTACTTATTTCTTGCTCATTTCTTGCCATTTCTATGCAAATTTCTCATTGCCGTCTTACTACGTTTTTGAAAGAATTCAAGCCAATTGGCCTGTCTGAAAATCCTGGAAATGTCCTAAAATCATTAAAACATCCTAAAACCCTGGAAATGTGCTAAAACCCTAGAAATGTTCTAAAATCAGAGAAATGTCCTAAAATCCATGAAATGTCCCTAAAATCCTAAAAATGTCAGAAAATCCTGGAAACATGCTAAAATCTTAGAAACTTATTTGAAACATCCCAGAATCCTAGTAATATCCTAAAATTCTAGGATATTCGCCAAAGACGATTGTGATTGGTTTAAGGAAATACAAACAAGCCAGGGCATTTTTCCCCCTATAGAAGAGCGATAATATGTGCTTCCAGATCTTTCTCTAGCTCTATGTGGTGGAGATAGGTCCGGCTCCTCAAGACTAAAACAATAAAACAAAGTATTCTCTCCTGTATCAATTACTTTTCTTACCCCCAAGGCAATCAGTTGCCTTTAATTTGTGAAGTAAGGTCAACTAATGCAATAAAGCTGTATATGTGTTTCTTTTTCTGCTCTGTGTGTGCAGAAAGTTGTACGACAGAAACCTGCAGTCAGTGTGACTAAAGGGGATCAGAGGCTGCCTGCTCGGGTTATGAAATAAACAACCCCCCCACTCTCAGAGCGGGACAATGCCTCTGTTGTTTACCACAGTTGCTTCTAGTTCAATGTCTCCAGGAGATTTGGCTCAGTCGAAAGAAAAGCCTCTGCACAACTCTGATCACTTCCACACCTCACGTGTGTGTGTGTCTGTGTGTGTGTGTTTCTGTGTGTGTGTGTGTGTGTGTGTGTGTGTGTGTAGGGTGTGGGCTGCTTTTCATCATGCTGCTGAAATTGAAATTGAAAAATCCCGGCTGTGGGTCAGGGTTTAGGGTTAAACTATAACAGTGTATCGTATTTTACAAGCTCATCAAATGTTTATTAGGTCAAAGTAACAGTGACGCCCAGCTGTCAAAAAAAATCCCTCTAAAAAGTGTAAAGTAGCAAAGCATTAAAATACTCTAGCAAAGTGCAAGTACCTCAAACCTGTACTTGATTATAATACTGAAAGTATTTCACTAATATAAAAAGGGTCCTCACATAAAACTAGGCTTTCTCTGCAGTAGGAAATTAAGTAATCCAGGCCCCACAGTATGATATTATCATGATACTTAAGTCATGACACAATGTTGTGTTTTTAAACATGTTCTGATGGAAATACTGTGATTTATTACCTTTTTTCGAAAAAGGAACTGAAAAGTATGTCTTCAAAGGAAAAACTTTGTCGACATCTGTTTTATCTTTACGACATTTACTGCACGTCTGTCCATCCTGTAAAAGGGATCCCTCCTCAGTCGCTCTTCCTGAGGTTTTTACCTTTTATTTCTGAACAAGCAACTGATTTCATCATTATAATAGGATGCCAATAGTTTCATTTTTATTTGCATATTTATAATTTCAAAAGCATGTGGCTCAGAAGCAGAGTGGATTGTTCTCTAATCGGAGGGTCAGCAGTTCGATCCCCGGCTCCTCTGGGCAACATGTCGAAGTATCCTTGGGCAAGATGCTGAACCCCCATGCCGCATCATTGGAGTGAGTGTGTGTGAATGGTTACTGAGTAGCAGTTGGCACCGTGTATGGTATCCTCAGCCACCAGTGTGTGAAAGTGTGTGTGAATGTGACGTGTAGTGTGAAAGCACTCTGACTGGTCAAAAAAACTAGAAAAGCACAATACAAGTGCAGTCCATTTACCATTTCGGTCAGAGACACAGACAGGGACGGGATGTCTCCTGATCTGCTTCTGCACCAAATAATGATGCAAAAGACATAATCTGGCTGAGTTTAGCACCAGGTCAGAGTTTGGCTCTAGGCACTGGTTACATGGAGGGAAGTTTACCTTCATCTACACAAACTGCCCACATTGTTTTGATACAAAACTGGTTGAGAATAAGCAAAGTATCCCTTTAAAGGCAAGCTGCTTGCACGTGGGATCATCATCCAGATGCTGTCCCAATCCTTCTTGCTGCTCCTGCTGGTTTTTTTGGAGCAGATCTGAGAGCGGGCTGCCTCTGACACCAGGCTGCCTCGCAGACTGCTTCATGCCAGGCCCATGTGGCTCCCAAATGACCGGAGCTGGCAGACTTCACACCATGGGCCTGCTGACACCAGGATTGGGCAATATTTCCTGGCAGCGTATGTGATCAGCTCGGCACTCCTGTACCCGGGGGAGTGTGTGGAGGGCATGTTTCAACAGATTGGTTCAAGATGAAGAGGGTTCAATGGACTCGAACACGCCCACATCCCAGCAGGAAGCCCCCAAATTGTTTTCAGCTCAGTTTGCCCCTGGGGACACGGCGTCATTACGCCTAATGAAAACACTGTGTGGCTGGACAGGCCACCACACGAAGAACGGACCGCTCCGTATCTGCCCTGGGAGCAGTCCAGTATCATATTAATATGCATTTAGTTTCTTTAAGAAAAGATGGTAACAGTGTCCCGCAGGCACGGACAGATGTGGAGCGTTGGGCTCACTCTGAGTTAAATTGACGCAGAGCAAAAATAATATTAAAATCAGCTCGCAGCCAGTGACGGCCCGTCATTTTAGAGAGTCTACAGACCTTCTTTGTTTCGTCTCTGTGGTGTTATTTAAGGCAGAGTGCTGGAGTCGCACTTGTGCCAGCTGCTTGGCGATCAGCTGATGAGTAACATCCCATCATGGCTGCTCAGAGCCTTTGCGGGCTCCTTCAGAGAGCAGAGCCTTCCCCATCAGACTGAACTTTTCTTCTTTTTGTTATTTCATTTGGTGGGCGACAAATCAAATATTCTCGATGTATCGCGACTTGTTCCACGTGCAATGTATAAAATGACTTTACCGTGAACATCGAGTGTAAACTGTCCCATTATTTTTTTTAGCCACTGGCATGAGACTCGCTTTGGTGTTTCGTTTTTCCCTTTCTCTCCTGCAGCTTTTACAGCGCTCCAGCATGTGACTATTTAGTCATATTTTGCGACTATGGAGCACTACTATGACTTGCAAATACTATTAATACATGAGCTGTTAGTTTCCAGCTTATGGAGAATATTTTTTTTACGTTTAACGGTGCTGCAGTAACAGTCTAACTTAATGAGTGGTCTTGGTGGTAGTGCGAGCAGGCGGCTATTAGGTCACATTTTGCGACTAGCGAGCACCCGTGTGACTTGGAAATCTTTGCAATATATGAAGTGGAGAGCTGTTAGTTTGTTTCGCATGTCATACTGCAGTTACAGTTTAACTGTCTACTAATGCTAACATCCAAAAGCTTTAAGTCCACAGCAAAAACATCAACACTTCCAGCCCAAAACAAGCCGAGTCCCCTGGTGGTTGTACACTGGCACAAGGACACTAGTCCAATAAAATGGCCTCATCAAGCTATAAAAGTGTATCGACCAAACTGTGCACATAAACACAATAAATCCTTTTGTCTTTCATCTTTCCAAGAGTCAGATGAGAAGATCAATATCAGCTAACACAAAGGCTGAAAGCAGGAGGACACAGGAAACCTCATATTTACAGATAATTTGTGAACAAGCAGGTTTCCTAAAACACAAGTGTTCCCTTAACAGTCGTTTAGCGGAAAGATGCTCACGCTGTCCATTGCTCCGTCTCTCTGCTCGTCACTGATACAGAGCGGCAGTGATGTGGCAGCACAGCGGGAGCTCTAATGGAGCCCTCTATGGTCTCATCAGTCGGGTCAGAGATGCAGATAAGGCAGACTTCCTGCTGTGTTCCCTTCATGCTCCGCTCTGCATGCTGATGAGTTTCAGTGATAAAAGACAAAGCTCTCCTGATTGGAATCTGGAGGATTTAACCAAATCCTCCTGCAGTGAATCTTTCTAGATATGATAATGTTTTCACAGACAGGCTTGATGCATGTGTTCACTCTTCATTGTACACAGGTTTTGGAAGTGATTCTTTGACATTGACAGCAGCATCACCCTTCAGACCACTATGGGTGTTCTGTGGCAGTCAGTGATGTGGTTTCATTGTTTTAATATTTATTATCCTTCTATATAATAAAATTGATCATTGACATTTCTGCTGTCCAGAATGGCACTATATTGCACACATTAAATTTAAACTTTGCTGTTGGACACCTGCGATATATTATTCCATGTTTTTGTATCTAAATGACTGATGGGAACTTAAAAAAAAATTGGTCCAGTATACTATGTAGAACTAAGTTGTAGTATTTTTTATGATGGAAAGAGCAATGGTATAGTATGTCAGAAAAAGGTATTGTCATATTTTAGAAAAATTAAAAGACTGTTATAGTATAGCAAGTCAGAAAGAGTCAAAGAATAGTATGTGAAATACACTGAAAAGTCATAATATAGTATGAAGTCACTGTTTTGATGATGAAAAAGGTAATGCATGTTAATAAAAGGTCAGAAAAGTTACCATTTTCATGTTAAAAAAAGCATAGTATATAGCATATAGAAATTTGCTTTAGTTTAGCATATCCAAAAACCATCTGAAAAAGTACCCACTTTTAATGTTGAAAAATGTCATAGTATAGCATGTCAAAAAATGGTGGAAAAAGTTCTTAATGTCAGAAAAAGTCAGCATTCTTACTGTCAAAAAAAACCCACAATAGTATAGTATGCCAAAAAAAGGCTGAAAAACTCATCTTAATTTCTAAAAAAATAAAATGTAGAGAAACGCTATAGTATCGCATGAAGAAAAAAACAGCCAAAAAAGGTGCCCTTCTATAGTATATTACAGTAGAAAAAACAACTCAGAACATTCCTTTTTATTTTATTTTAGTTTAGTTGTTTTTTATGTTGAAAAATGAATAATAATAATAGCATGCAGATACATGCCATAGTATAGTATGTCGAACAAACAGCCAAAAAAGTTATTTTGTTTGTCATGTTTTTATTCTCATAGTACAGCAAGCAAAAAAACGGCATAGTATTGTTTGTTGAAAAAACATCAGAAAATGTTTCTGGTTTTTATGTTGAAAAAACTCATTGTATATCATGCAGAAAAATGCCACAGCATAGTATGTTGGAAAAACTGCAAAAATAAGTGTCAGTTTTTTATGTTGAGAAAAGTCATGTTATTGCATGCAGAAATCCGCCATAGTAGAGTATGTCTAAAAACAGCCTAAAAAGTTGTTTTTAATGTAAAAAAAGTCAAAGTATAGCATGCAGAAAAACGCCAAAAATGGCCATAAAGTCTTTGTTTTAAATGTCAAGAAAAGTCATGTCATCGTATGCAGAAATACACCATAGTATAGTATGTTGAAAAACAGGCTGAAAAAATGATTGTCTTTAATGTAAAAAGTTGCCAGAGTTGCCCAGGGTGAGAGGCGCCAGGCAGGTGTGGGGATACTCACAAGTCCTTTTTGCGTGCACTGCCATGTTGGACTTCTCCCCGGGAGAACGAGAGGGTCGCTTCGATGCAGCTGCAAGTCAATAAGAGGTGGTCTCTGACTGTTGTTCGTGCTTATGTACCAAACAGCAGTTCAGAGTACTCGGCCTTCTTGGAGTCTCTGGGCGATGTCCTGGAAAAGGTGCCAACTGGGGACTCCATAGTTCTCCTGGGGGATCTTAACATTCATGTGGGCAACGACGGAGTGACCTGGAGGGGCATGATTGGGAGGAACGGCCTGCCTGATCTGAACCTGAGTGGTGTTTTGTTATTAGACTTCTGTGCTAATGATGGATGGTCCATAACAAACACCATATTCGAGCATAGGGATGTTCATGAGTGCACTTGATACCAGAGCTCCCTTGGCCAAAGATCGATGATCGACTTTGTGGTTGTATCATCTGATCTGCGGCTGTATGTCTTGGACACTTGGGTGAAGAGAGGAGCAGAGCTGTCAACTGATCACCACATGGTAGTGAGTTGGATCAGGTGGCGGGGGAGGCTGCCGGACAGACCGGATAAACCCAAATGTGTAGTGAGGGTGATCTGGGAATGTCTGGTGGAGGCTCCTGTCCACCAGGTCTTCAACTCACACCTCCAGGAGAAGTTTTCGTGCGAGGTTGGGGACATGGAATCTGAGTGATCCATGTTCAAAACTTCTATTGTGGAGGTGGCTGCTAGAGGCTGTGGTCAGAAGGTCATCGGTGCCTGTTGTGACGGCAACCGGAGGACCCGCTGGTGGACACCAGTGGTGAAGGAGGCTGTCAGGCTGAAGAAAGAGGCTTTTTGGGCTTTATTTGCCCAGGGGTCACCTGAAGCAGCAGACAGGTACCGGTTGACCAGTGGGGCTGTAGCTGAGGTGGATGTGGGAAGAGTTTGGGGGGAGCCATGGAGGAGGACTTTCGGTCGGCCTCAAGGAAGTTCTGGCAAACCATGAGATCTCTCCGGAAGGGAAAGCAGGGCTTGTCTAAGGCTGTGTTCAGCAGAGGAGGAGAACTGCTGACCCGGACTGGGGATTTCGTTGAGTGGTGGAAGAACACTTTGAGGAACTCCTGAGCCCCACCTTCACGTTTTCTGAGGAGGAGGCAGAGTCTGAAGACTCAGGGGATTCCTCATCCATAGCTCTGGCAGAGGTCACTGAAGTAGTCAAAAAACTTCTTGGCAGAAAGGCACCAGGTGTGGATGAGATTTGCCCTGAGATTCTGAAGACTCTGGACATTTTTGGTTGTCTGGGTTGACACACCTTTTCAGTGTCATGTGGAGGTTGGGTACAGTGCCTGTGGAGTGGCAGACCAGGGTGGTGGTTCCCATTTTTAAAAAGGGGACTGGAGAGTGTGCTCCAATTATCGGGGTATCACACTGCTCAGCCTTCCTGGGAAAGTTTACTCCAGGGTGCTGGAAAGGAGGCTCCGACTGACTGTCGAACTTTGGATTTAGGAGAAACAATGCGAATTTTGTCCTGATCGTGAAACTATGGATCAGCTCTTTACCCTTGCGAGGCTGCCGGAGGGGGCCTGGGAGTTTGCCTATCCGGTCTACATGTGGTTTGTAGATTTGGACAAGGCTTATGACCGTGTCCCTTGGGGAGTCCTGTTGGGGATACTGCGGGGGTACGGGGTACTGGCGTCACTGTTGCGTGCCATCCAGTCCCTGTATAACCAAAGTGAGAGCTGTGTCCACATACTCGGTGTGAAGTCAAACATGTTCCAAGTGGGTGTTGGCCTCCACCAGGGTTGCCCCTACTGTCCGATCCTGTTTGTGATTTTCATGGACAGGATCTCAAGGCACTGCTGGGGGGAAGAAAGGGGTCCGGTTTGGGGACCCTTAGAATTGCATCTCTGCTTTTTGCAGATGATGTGGTTCTGTTGGCTTCATCACACCATGACCCTCAGCATGCACTGGGGCAGTTTGCGACTGAGTGTGAAGCGGTCAGGATGAGAGTCAGCACCTCCAAATCTAAGGCCATGGTTCTCTGCCGAAATATGGTGGATTGCCCCCTCTGGTTGGGGGGAGAGTTGTTGCCCCAAGTGAAGGAGTTCAAGTATCTTGGGGTCTTGTTCACGAGTGAGGGGAGAATGGAGCGTAAGATGAACAGGCGGTATGGTGCAGCATCTGCAGTGATGTGAGTGCTCCACCGGACCGTTGTGGTAAAGAAGGAGCTGAACTGGAAGGCAAAACTTTCGATTTACCAGTTCATCTCTGTTCCTACCCTCACCTATGGCCATGAGCTCTGGGTAGTGACCGAAAGAATGAGATTGCGGATACAAGCGGCCGAATTGAGTTTCCTCTGCGGGGGGGGGCTGGGCTCAGCCTTAGAGATAGGGCGAGGAGTTCGGACATCCGGGAGGAGCTCGGAATAGAGCTGCTTCTCCTTCGCGTCAAAAGGGGCCAGTTGAGGTGCTTTGGGCATCTTATCAGGATGCCTCCCAAGTGCCTCCCATTGCAGGTGATCCGGGCATGTCCTACTGGTACGAGGCCCTGGGGTAGTCCCAGAAGAAAAATTAAAATAGTAGTAGTAAAGAATGTTGAAAAAATATTCTTTAAACATCATTGCAATATAGCATATTGCAAAATTGACGAAAAACGTCTTAGTATATGTCAAAAAAATGTAAAAATATGTAATGTCCCAAAAACAGCTGAAAACACCTCAAAATAGCATAAAACAGAGTGAAAAGACACGCCATAGCATAGAATGTTGCAAAAATGGCCGAAAAAACAATAATAATGAATGTCAAAAGGTATGGCAAAAATGTCAAAATATGACATATCCCAAAAACTGCTGAAAACATCTCAAAACAGCATAAAATTGCGTGAAAACAAACGCCATAGCATAGAATGTTGCAAAAACGGACAAAAACACGATATTAATGAATGTCCAAAAAAATGACTGAAAGGCAAGGCTATAGTATGGCAAAAAAGTCAAAATGTGGCATATCCCAAAAACAGCTGAAAACACCTCAAAACAGCATAAAATTGCGTGAAAAGATACGCTATAGTATAGAATGATTCAAATACGGCCAAAAAAGCCAATATAATGCATGTCCAAAAAATGACTGAAGAGGCAAGGCTATAGTATGGCAAAAATGTCAAAATATGACATGTCCCGAAAACAGCTGAAAACACCTCAAAACAGCATAAAATAACGTGAAAAGACATGCCATAGCATAGAATGTTGCAAATACGGCCAAAAAAGCCAATATAATGCATGTCCAAAAAATGACTGAAAAGGCAAGGCTATAGTATGGCGAAAAAGTCAAAATATGACATATCCCAAAAACAGCTGAAAACACCTCATAACAGCATAAAATTGCGTGAAAACAAACGCCATAGCATAGAATGTTACAAAAAACAGACAAAAACACGATAATAATGATTGCCCAAAAAATGACCAAAAAGGCAAGGCTATAGTATGGCAAAAATGTTAAAATTTGACATATCCCAAAAACAGCTGAAAACAGCTGAAAACACTAAAATAGCACTAAAAAAACAGACCATAGCATAGAATGTTGCAAAAACGGACAAAAACATGATAATAATGAATGTCCAAAAAAATGACCGAAAGGCAAGGCTATAGTATGGCAAAAATGTCAAAATATGACATATCCCAAAAACAGCTGAAAACACCTCAAAACAGCATAAAATAGCGTGAAAACAAACGCCATAGCATAGAATGTTGCAAATAACGGACAAAAACACGATAATAATGAATGTCCAAAAAATGATCAAAAAGGCAAGGCTATAGTATGGCAAAAATGTCAAAATATGACATATCCCAAAAACAGCTGAAAACATCTAAAAACAGCATAAAATTGCATGAAAAGACACGCCATAGCATAGAATGTTGCAAATAACGGACAAAAACGCGATAATAATGAATGTCCAAAAAATGACCAAAAAGGCAAGGCTATAGTATGGCAAAAATGTCAAAATATGACATATCCCAAAAACAGCTGAAAACACCTCAAAACAGTATAAAATTGCGTGAAAACAAACGCCATAGCATAGAATGTTGCAAATAACGGACAAAAACGCGATAATAATGAATGTCCAAAAAATGACCAAAAAGGCAAGGCTATAGTATGGCAAAAATGTCAAAATATGACATATCCCAAAAACAGCTGAAAACACCTCAAATCAGCATAAAATAATGTGAAAACAGAGGCCATAGCATAGAATGTTGCAAAAACGGACAAAAACATGATAATAATGAATGTCCAAAAAATGACCAAAAAGGCAAGGCTATAGTATGGCAAAAATGTCAAAATATGACATATCCCAAAAACAGCTGAAAACACCTCAAAACAGCATAAAATAGCGTGAAAAGACACGCCATAGCATAGAATGTTGCAAAAACCGGACAAAAACATGATAATAATGAATGTCCAAAAAATGACCAAAAAGGCAAGGCTATAGTATGGCAAAAATTTGAAAATATGACATATCCCAAAAACAGCTGAAAACACCTCAAAACATCATGAAATAGCGTGAAAACAAACGCCATAGCATAGAATGTTGCAAAAACGGACAAAAACACGATAATAATGAATGTCCAAAAAATGATCAAAAAGGCAAGGCTATAGTATGGCAAAAATGTCAAAATATGACATATCCCAAAAACAGCTGAAAACATCTAAAAACAGCATAAAATTGCATGAAAAGACACGCCATAGCATAGAATGTTGCAAATAACGGACAAAAACACGATAATAATGAATGTCCAAAAAATGACCAAAAAGGCAAGGCTATAGTATGGCAAAAATGTCAAAATATGACATATCCCAAAAACAGCTGAAAACACCTCAAAACAGCATAAAATTGCGTGAAAACAAACGCCATAGCATAGAATGTTGCAAATAATGGACAAAAACGCGATAATAATGAATGTCCAAAAAATGACCAAAAAGGCAAGGCTATAGTATGGCAAAAATGTCAAAATATGACATATCCCAAAAACAGCTGAAAACACCTCAAATCAGCATAAAATAATGTGAAAACAGACGCCATAGCATAGAATGTTGCAAAAACGGACAAAAACATGATAATAATGAATGTCCAAAAAATGACCAAAAAGGCAAGGCTATAGTATGGCAAAAATGTCAAAATATGACATATCCCAAAAACAGCTGAAAACACCTCAAAACAGCATAAAATAGCGTGAAAAGACACGCCATAGCATAGAATGTTGCAAAAACGGACAAAAACATGATAATAATGAATGTCCAAAAAATGACCAAAAAGGCAAGGCTATAGTATGGCAAAAATGTCAAAATATGACATATCCCAAAAACAGCTGAAAACACCTCAAAACAGCATAAAATAGCGTGAAAAGACACGCCATAGCATAGAATGTTGCAAAAACCGGACAAAAACATGATAATAATGAATGTCCAAAAAATGACCAAAAAGGCAAGGCTATAGTATGGCAAAAATGTCAAAATATGACATATCCCAAAAACAGCTGAAAACACCTCAAAACAGCATAAAATAGCGTGAAAACAAACGCCATAGCATAGAATGTTGCAAAACGGACAAAACACGATAATAATGAATGTCCAAAAAATGACCAAAAAAGCAAGGCTATAGTATGGCAAAAATGTCAAAATATGACATATCCCAAAAACAGCTGAAAACACCTCAAAACACCATAAAATAGCATGAAAAGACACGCCATAGCATAGAATGTTGCAAAAACAGCCAAAAACACGATATTAATGAATGTTCAAAAAATGACCAAAAAGGCAAGGCTATAGTATGGCAAAAATGTCAAAATATGACATATCCCAAAAACAGCTGAAAACACCTCAAAACAGCATAAAATAGCGTGAAAACAAACGCCATAGCATAGAATGTTGCAAATAACGGACAAAAACGCGATAATAATGAATGTCCAAAAAATGACCAAAAAGGCAAGGCTATAGTATGGCAAAAATGTCAAAATATGACATATCCCAAAAACTGCTAAAAACACCTCAAATCAGCATAAAATAGCGTGAAAAGACACGCCATAGCATAGAATGTTGCAAAAACCGGACAAAAACATGATAATAATGAATGTTCAAGAAATGACCAAAAAGGCAAGGCTATAGTATGGCAAAAATTTGAAAATATGACATATCCCAAAAACAGCTGAAAACACCTCAAAACATCATGAAATAGCGTGAAAACAAACGCCATAGCATAGAATGTTGCAAAAACGGACAAAAACACGATAATAATGAATGTCCAAAAAATGATCAAAAAGGCAAGGCTATAGTATGGCAAAAATGTCAAAATATGACATATCCCGAAAACAGCTGAAAACACCTCAAAACAGCATGATATAGCATGAAAACAAACGCCATAGCATAGAATGTTGCAAATAACGGACAAAAACGCGATAATAATGAATGTCCAAAAAATGACCAAAAAGGCAAGGCTATAGTATGGCAAAAATGTCAAAATATGACATATCCCAAAAACAGCTGAAAACACCTCAAAACACACTAAAATAGTGCTAAAAAAACAGACCATAGCATAGAATGTTGCAAAAACGGACAAAAACATGATAATAATGAATGTCCAAAAAAATGACCGAAAGGCAAGGCTATAGTATGGCAAAAATGTCAAAATATGACATATCCCAAAAACAGCTGAAAACACCTCAAAACAGCATAAAATTGCGTGAAAACAAACGCCATAGCATAGAATGTTGCAAAAACCAAACAAAAATACGATAATAATGAATGTCCAAAAAATGATCAAAAAGGCAAGGCTATAGTATGGCAAAAATGTCAAAATATGACATATCCCAAAAACAGCTGAAAACATCTAAAAACAGCATAAAATTGCATGAAAAGACACGCCATAGCATAGAATGTTGCAAAAAACTGACAAAAACACGATAA
Source organism: Plectropomus leopardus (assembly GCF_026936395.1). Classification (NCBI taxonomy): domain Eukaryota; kingdom Metazoa; phylum Chordata; class Actinopteri; order Perciformes; family Serranidae; genus Plectropomus; species Plectropomus leopardus. Next base: position 3,370,973 of record NC_142176.1, on the reverse strand, counting down.
TAATGAATGTCCAAAAAATGACCAAAAAGGCAAGGCTATAGTATGGCAAAAATGTCAAAATATGACATATCCCAAAAACAGCTGAAAACACCTCAAATCAGCATAAAATAATGTGAAAACAGACGCCATAGCATAGAATGTTGCAAAAACGGACAAAAACATGATAATAATGAATGTTCAAAAAATGACCAAAAAAGCAAGGCTATAGTATGGCAAAAATGTCAAAATATGACATATCCCAAAAACAGCTGAAAACACCTCAAAACACCATAAAATAGCGTGAAAAGACACGCCATAGCATAGAATGTTGCAAAAAACGGACAAAAACGAGATAATGACTGTCCAAAAAATGACCAAAAAGGCAAGGCTATAGTATGGCAAAAATGTCAAAATATGACATATCCCAAAAACAGCTGAAAACACCACAAAACAGCATAAAATAGCGTGAAAACAAATGCCATAGCATAGAATGTTGCAAAAACGGACAAAAACATGGTAATGATGAATGTCCAAAAAATGACCAAAAAGGCAAGGCTATAGTATGGCAAAAATGTCAAAATATGACATATCCCAAAAACAGCTGAAAACACCTCAAAACACCATAAAATAGCGTGAAAAGACACGCCATAGCATAGAATGTTGCAAAAACGGACAAAAACGCAATCATTATGGATGTCCAAACAATGACCGAAAGGCAAGGCTATAGTATGGCAAAAATGTCAAAATATGACATATCCCAAAAACAGCTGAAAACACCTCAAAACAGCATGAAATAGCGTGAAAAAAAACGCCATAGCATAGAATGTGTCAAAAAACGGACAAAAACACGATAATAATGAATGTCCAAAAAATGACCAAAAAAGCAAGGCTATAGTATGGCAAAAATGTCAAAATATGACATATCTCAAAAACAGCTGAAAACACCTCAAAACAGCATAAAATAGCGTGAAAACAAACGCCATAGCATAGAATGTTGCAAAAACGGACAAAAACACGATAATAATGAATGTCCAAAAAATGACCAAAAAGGCAAGGCTATAGTATGGCAAAAATGTCAAAATATGACATATCCCAAAAACAGTTGAAAACACCTCAAATCAGCATAAAATAATGTGAAAACAGACGCCATAGCATAGAATGTTGCAAAAGCAGCCAAAAACATGATATTAATGAATGTTCAAAAAATGACCAAAAAGGCAAGGCTATAGTATGGCAAAAATGTCAAAATATGACATATCCCAAAAACAGCTGAAAACACCTCAAAACATCATGAAATAGCGTGAAAACAAACGCCATAGCATAGAATGTTGCAAATAACGGACAAAAACGCGATAATAATGAATGTCCAAAAAATGACCAAAAAGGCAAGGCTATAGTATGGCAAAAATGTCAAAATATGACATATCCCAAAAACAGCTAAAAACACCTCAAATCAGCATAAAATAATGTGAAAACAGACGCCATAGCATAGAATGTTGCAAAAACGGACAAAAACATGATAATAATGAATGTCCAAAAAATGACCAAAAAGGCAAGGCTATAGTATGGCAAAAATGTCAAAATATGACATATCCCAAAAACAGCAGAAAACACCTCAAAACAGCATAAAATAGCGTGAAAAGACACGCCATAGCATAGAATGTTGCAAAAAACGGACAAAAACATGATAATAATGAATGTCCAAAAAATGACCAAAAAGGCAAGGCTATAGTATGGCAAAAATGTCAAAATATGACATATCCCAAAAACAGCTGAAAACACCTCAAAACAGCATAAAATAGCGTGAAAACAAACGCCATAGCATAGAATGTTGCAAAAACAGCCAAAAACACGATATTAATGAATGTTCAAAAAATGACCAAAAAGGCAAGGCTATAGTATGGCAAAAATGTCAAAATATGACATATCCCAAAAACAGCTGAAAACACCTCAAAACAGCATAAAATAGCGTGAAAACAAACGCCATAGCATAGAATGTTGCAAAAACGGACAAAAACATGATAATAATGAATGTCCAAAAAATGACCAAAAAGGCAAGGCTATAGTATGGCAAAAATGTCAAAATATGACATATCTCAAAAACAGTTGAAAACACCTCAAATCAGCATAAAATAATGTGAAAACAGACGCCATAGCATAGAATGTTGCAAAAGCAGCCAAAAACATGATATTAATGAATGTTCAAAAAATGACCAAAAAGGCAAGGCTATAGTATGGCAAAAATGTCAAAATATGACATATCCCAAAAACAGCTGAAAACACCTCAAAACATCATGAAATAGCGTGAAAACAAACGCCATAGCATAGAATGTGTCAAAAAACGGACAAAAACGCGATAATAATGAATGTCCAAACAATGACCAAAAAGGCAAGGCTATAGTATGGCAAAAATGTCAAAATATGACATATCCCAAAAACAGCTGAAAACACCTCAAAACAGCATAAAATAATGTGAAAACAGACGCCATAGCATAGAATGTTGCAAAAACGGACAAAAACATGATAATAATGAATGTCCAAAAAATGACCAAAAAGGCAAGGCTATAGTATGGCAAAAATGTCAAAATATGACATATCCCAAAACAGCTGAAAACACCTCAAAACAGCATAAAATAGCGTGAAAAGACACGCCATAGCATAGAATGTTGCAAAAAACGGACAAAAACATGATAATAATGAATGTCCAAAAAATGACCAAAAGGCAAAGGCTATAGTATGGCAAAAATGTCAAAATATGACATATCCCAAAAACAGCTGAAAACACCTCAAAACAGCATAAAATAGCGTGAAAACAAACGCCATAGCATAGAATGTTGCAAAAACAGCCAAAAACACGATATTAATGAATGTTCAAAAAATGACCAAAAAGGCAAGGCTATAGTATGGCAAAAATGTCAAAATATGACATATCCCAAAAACAGCTGAAAACACCTCAAAACAGCATAAAATAGCGTGAAAACAGACGCCATAGCATAGAATGTTGCAAAAACGGACAAAAACATGATAATAATGAATGTCCAAAAAATGACCAAAAAGGCAAGGCTATAGTATGGCAAAAATGTCAAAATATGACATATCTCAAAAACAGCAGAAAACACCTAGAAACAGCATAAAATAGCGTGAAAACAAACGCCATAGCATAGAATGTTGCAAAAAACGGACAAAAACATGATAATAATGAATGTCCAAAAATGACCAAAAGGCAAGGCTATAGTATGGCAAAAATGTCAAAATATGACATATCCCAAAAACAGCTGAAAACACCTCAAAACAGCATTAAATAGCGTGAAAAGACACGCCATAGCATAGAATGTTGCAAAAACGGACAAAAACGCAATCATTATGGATGTCCAAACAATGACCGAAAGGCAAGGCTATAGTATGGCAAAAATGTCAAAATATGACATATCTCAAAAACAGCAGAAAACACCTCAAAACAGCATAAAATAGCGTGAAAACAAACGCCATAGCATAGAATGTTGCAAAAAAAGCCAAAACACGATATTAATGAATGTTCAAAATGACCAAAAGGCAAGGCTATAGTATGGCGAAAATGTCAAAATATGACATATCCCAAAAACAGCTGAAAACACCTCAAAACAGCATAAAATAGCGTGAAAACAAACGCCATAGCATAGAATGTTGCAAATAACGGACAAAAACGCGATAATAATGAATGTCCAAAAAATGACCAAAAAGGCAAGGCTATAGTATGGCAAAAATGTCAAAATATGACATATCCCAAAAACAGCTGAAAACACCTCAAAACAGCATAAAATAGCGTGAAAACAAACGCCATAGCATAGAATGTTGCAAATAACGGACAAAAACGCGATAATAATGAATGTCCAAAAAATGACCAAAAAGGCAAGGCTATAGTATGGCAAAAATGTCAAAATATGACATATCTCAAAAACAGCAGAAAACACCTAGAAACAGCATAAAATAGCGTGAAAACAAACGCCATAGCATAGAATGTTGCAAAAAACGGACAAAAACATGATAATAATGAATGTCCAAAAAATGACCAAAAAGGCAAGGCTATAGTATGGCAAAAATGTCAAAATATGACATATCCCAAAAACAGCTGAAAACACCTCAAAACAGCATAAAATAGCGTGAAAACAAACGCCATAGCATAGAATGTTGCAAAACGGACAAAACATGATAATAATGAATGTCCAAAAATGACCAAAAGGCAAGGCTATAGTATGGCAAAAATGTCAAAATATGACATATCTCAAAAACAGCAGAAAACACCTAGAAACAGCATAAAATAGCGTGAAAACAAACGCCATAGCATAGAATGTTGCAAAAAACGGACAAAAACATGATAATAATGAATGTCCAAAAAATGACCAAAAAGGCAAGGCTATAGTATGGCAAAAATGTCAAAATATGACATATCCCAAAAACAGCTGAAAACACCTCAAAACAGCATAAAATAGCGTGAAAAGACACGCCATAGCATAGAATGTTGCAAAAACGGACAAAAACGCAATCATTATGGATGTCCAAACAATGACCGAAAGGCAAGGCTATAGTATGGCAAAAATGTCAAAATATGACATATCTCAAAAACAGCAGAAAACACCTCAAAACAGCATAAAATAGCGTGAAAACAAACGCCATAGCATAGAATGTTGCAAAAAACGGACAAAAACATGATAATAATGAATGTCCAAAAAATGACCAAAAAGGCAAGGCTATAGTATGGCAAAAATGTCAAAATATGACATATCCCAAAAACAGCTGAAAACACCTCAAAACAGCATGAAATAGCGTGAAAACAAACGCCATAGCATAGAATGTTGCAAAAAACGGACAAAAACATGATAATAATGAATGTCCAAAAAATGACCAAAAGGCAAGGCTATAGTATGGCAAAAATGTCAAAATATGACATATCCCAAAAACAGCTGAAAACACCTCAAAACAGCATAAAATAGCGTGAAAAGACACGCCATAGCATAGAATGTTGCAAAAACGGACAAAAACGCAATCATTATGGATGTCCAAACAATGACCGAAAGGCAAGGCTATAGTATGGCAAAAATGTCAAAATATGACATATCTCAAAAACAGCAGAAAACACCTCAAAACAGCATAAAATAGCGTGAAAACAAACGCCATAGCATAGAATGTTGCAAAAAACGGACAAAAACATGATAATAATGAATGTCCAAAAAATGACCAAAAAGGCAAGGCTATAGTATGGCAAAAATGTCAAAATATGACATATCCCAAAAACAGCTGAAAACACCTCAAAACAGCATAAAATAGCGTGAAAACAAACGCCATAGCATAGAATGTTGCAAAAACAGCCAAAAACACGATATTAATGAATGTTCAAAAAATGACCAAAAAGGCAAGGCTATAGTATGGCAAAAATGTCAAAATATGACATATCCCAAAAACAGCTGAAAACACCTCAAAACAGCATAAAATAGCGTGAAAACAAACGCCATAGCATAGAATGTTGCAAATAACGGACAAAAACGCGATAATAATGAATGTCCAAAAAATGACCAAAAAGGCAAGGCTATAGTATGGCAAAAATGTCAAAATATGACATATCCCAAAAACAGCTGAAAACACCTCAAAACAGCATAAAATAGCGTGAAAACAAACGCCATAGCATAGAATGTTGCAAATAACGGACAAAAACGCGATAATAATGAATGTCCAAAAAATGACCAAAAAGGCAAGGCTATAGTATGGCAAAAATGTCAAAATATGACATATCCCAAAAACAGCTGAAAACACCTCAAATCAGCATAAAATAATGTGAAAACAGACGCCATAGCATAGAATGTTGCAAAAATGGACAAAAACACGATAATAATGAATGTCCAAAAAATGACCAAAAAGGCAAGGCTATAGTATGGCAAAAATGTCAAAATATGACATATCCCAAAAACAGCTGAAAACACCTCAAAACAGCATAAAATAAGCGTGAAAACAAACGCCATAGCATAGAATGTTGCAAAAACGGACAAAACGAGATAATAATGAATGTCCAAAAAATGACCAAAAAGGCAAGGCTATAGTATGGCAAAAATGTCAAAATATGACATATCCCAAAAACAGCTGAAAACACCTCAAAACACCGTAAAATAGTGTGAAAAGACACGCCATAGCATAGAATGTTGCAAAAACAGCCAAAAACATGATATTAACGAATGTTCAAAAAATGACCAAAAAGGCAAGGCTATAGTATGGCAAAAATGTCAAAATATGACATATCCCAAAAACAGCTGAAAACACCTCAAAACAGCATGAAATAGCGTGAAAACAAACACCATAGCATAGAATGTTGCAAAAAACGGACAAAAACACGATAATAATGAATGTCCAAAAAATGACCAAAAAGGCAAGGCTATAGTATGGCAAAAATGTCAAAATATGACATATCCCAAAAACAGCTGAAAACACCTCAAAACAGCATAAAATAGCGTGAAAATAAACGCCATAGCATAGAATGTTGCAAAAACGGACAAAACACGATAATAATGAATGTCCAAAAATGACCAAAAAGGCAAGGCTATAGTATGGCAAAAATGTCAAAATATGACATATCCCAAAAACAGCTGAAAACACCTCAAAACAGCATAAAATAGCGTGAAAAGACACGCCATAGTATAGAATGTTGCAAAAACAGCCAAAAACACGATATTAATGAATGTTCAAAAAATGACCAAAAAGGCAAGGCTATAGTATGGCAAAAATGTCAAAATATGACATATCCCAAAAACAGCTAAAAACACCTCAAATCAGCATAAAATAATGTGAAAACAGACGCCATAGCATAGAATGTTGCAAAAACGGACAAAAACATGATAATAATGAATGTCCAAAAAATGACCAAAAAGGCAAGGCTATAGTATGGCAAAAATGTCAAAATATGACATATCCCAAAAACAGCTGAAAACACCTCAAAACAGCATAAAATAGCGTGAAAAGACACGCCATAGCATAGAATGTTGCAAAAACGGACAAAAACGCAATCATTATGGATGTCCAAACAATGACCGAAAGGCAAGGCTATAGTATGGCAAAAATGTCAAAATATGACATATCCCAAAAACAGCTGAAAACACCTCAAAACAGCATAAAATAATGTGAAAACAAACGCCATAGCATAGAATGTTGCAAAAACAGCCAAAAACACGATATTAATGAATGTTGAAAAAATGACCAAAAAGGCAAGGCTATAGTATGGCAAAAATGTCAAAATATGACATATCCCAAAAACAGCTGAAAACACCTCAAAACATCATGAAATAGCGTGAAAACAAACGCCATAGCATAGAATGTTGCAAAAACGGACAAAAACGCGATAATAATGAATGTCCAAAAAATGACCAAAAAGGCAAGGCTATAGTATGGCAAAAATGTCAAAATATGACATATCCCAAAAACAGCTGAAAACACCTCAAAACAGCATAAAAGAGCGTGAAAACAAACGCCATAGCATAGAATGTTGCAAAAACGGACATAAACACGATAATAATGAATGTCCAAAAAATGACCAAAAAAGCAAGGCTATAGTATGGCAAAAATGTCAAAATATGACATATCCCAAAAACAGCTGAAAACACCTCAAAACACCATAAAATAGCGTGAAAACAAACGCCATAGCATAGAATGTTGCAAAAACAGCCAAAAACATGATATTAATGAATGTTCAAAAAATGACCAATAAGGCAAGGCTATAGTATGGCAAAAATGTCAAAATATGACATATCCCAAAAACAGCTGAAAACACCTCAAAACAGCATAAAATAGCGTGAAAAGACACGCCATAGCATAGAATGTTGCAAAAACGGACAAAAACATGACAATAATGAATGTCCAAAAAATCACCAAAAAAGCAAGGCTATAGTATGGCAAAAATGTCAAAATATGACATATCCCAAAAACAGCTGAAAACACCTCAAAACACCATAAAATAGCGTGAAAAGACACGCCATAGCATAGAATGTTGCAAAAAACGGACAAAAACGAGATAATAATGAATGTCCAAAAAATGACCAAAAAGGCAAGGCTATAGTATGGCAAAAATGTCAAAATATGACATATCTCAAAAACAGCAGAAAACACCTAGAAACAGCATAAAATAGCGTGAAAACAAACGCCATAGGATAGAATGTTGCAAAAAACGGACAAAAACATGATAATAATGAATGTCCAAAAAATGACCAAAAAGGCAAGGCTATAGTATGGCAAAAATGTCAAAATATGACATATCCCAAAAACAGCTGAAAACACCTCAAAACAGCATAAAATAGCGTGAAAAGACACGCCATAGCATAGAATGTTGCAAAAACGGACAAAAACGCAATCATTATGGATGTCCAAACAATGACAGAAAGGCAAGGCTATAGTATGGCAAAAATGTCAAAATATGACATATCTCAAAAACAGCAGAAAACACCTCAAAACAGCATAAAATAGCGTGAAAACAAACGCCATAGCATAGAATGTTGCAAATCGGACAAAAACATGATAATAATGAATGTCCAAAAAATGACCAAAAGGCAATGCTATAACATGTCAATAATGACAAAATATGACATATCCCAAAAACAGCTGAAAACACCTCAAAACAACATAAAATAGCGTGAAAACAAACGCTATAGCATAGAATGTTGCAAAAACGGACAAAAACATGATAATAATGAATGTCCAAAATGACCAAAAGGCAAGGCTATAGTATGGCAAAATGTCAAAATATGACATATCCCAAAACAGCTGAAAACACCTCAAAACAGCATAAAATAGCGTGAAAAGACACGCCATAGCATAGAATGTTGCAAAAAGCGGACAAAAAAGAAATCATTATGGATGTCAAAAAAATCACAAAAAGGCAAGTTTATAGTATGGCAAAAATGTCAAAATATGACATATCTCAAAAACGGCAGAAAACACCTCAAAACAGCATAAAATAGCGTGAAAACAAACGCCATAGCATAGAATGTTGCAAAAACGGACAAAAACATGATAATAATGAATGTCCAAAAATGACCAAAAAGGCAAGGCTATAGTATGGCAAAATGTCAAAATATGACATATCCCAAAAACAGCTGAAAACACCTCAAAACAGCATAAAATAGCGTGAAAACAAACGCCATAGCATAGAATGTTGCAAAACAGCCAAAAACACGATATTAATGAATGTTCAAAAAATGACCAAAAGGCAAGGCTATAGTATGGCAAAAATGTCAAAATATGACATATCCCAAAACAGCTGAAAACACCTCAAAACAGCATAAAATAGCGTGAAAACAAACGCCATAGCATAGAATGTTGCAAATAACGGACAAAACATGATAATAATGAATGTCCAAAAATGACCAAAAGGCAAGGCTATAGTATGGCAAAATGTCAAAATATGACATATCCCAAAAACAGCTGAAAACACCTCAAAACAGCATAAAATAGCGTGAAAACAAACGCCATAGCATAGAATGTTGCAAATAACGGACAAAAACGGGATAATAATGAATGTCCAAAAAATGACCAAAAAGGCAAGGCTATAGTATGGCAAAAATGTCAAAATATGACATATCCCAAAAACAGCTGAAAACACCTCAAAACAGCATAAAATAATGTGAAAACAGACGCCATAGCATAGAATGTTGCAAAAATGGACAAAAACACGATAATAATGAATGTCCAAAAATGACCAAAAAGGCAAGGCTATAGTATGGCAAAAATGTCAAAATATGACATATCCCAAAAACAGCTGAAAACACCTCAAAACAGCATAAAATAGCGTGAAAACAAACGCCATAGCATAGAATGTTGCAAAAAACGGACAAAAACGAGATAATAATGAATGTCCAAAAATGACCAAAAAGGCAAGGCTATAGTATGGCAAAAATGTCAAAATATGACATATCCCAAAAACAGCTGAAAACACCTCAAAACACCATAAAATAGTGTGAAAAGACACGCCATAGCATAGAATGTTGCAAAAACAGCCAAAAACATGATAATAACGAATGTTCAAAAAATGACCAAAAAGGCAAGGCTATAGTATGGCAAAAATGTCAAAATATGACATATCCCAAAAACAGCTGAAAACACCTCAAAACAGCATAAAATAGCGTGAAAACAAACACCATAGCATAGAATGTTGCAAAAAACGGACAAAAACACGATAATAATGAATGTCCAAAAATGACCAAAAGGCAAGGCTATAGTATGGCAAAAATGTCAAAATATGACATATCCCAAAAACAGCTGAAAACACCTCAAAACAGCATAAAATAGCGTGAAAATAAACGCCATAGCATAGAATGTTGCAAAAACGGACAAAAACACGATAATAATGAATGTCCAAAAAATGACCAAAAAGGCAAGGCTATAGTATGGCAAAAATGTCAAAATATGACATATCCCAAAAACAGCTGAAAACACCTCAAAACAGCATAAAATAGCGTGAAAAGACACGCCATAGTATAGAATGTTGCAAAACAGCCAAAAACACGATATTAATGAATGTTCAAAAATGACCAAAAAGGCAAGGCTATAGTATGGCAAAAATGTCAAAATATGACATATCCCAAAAACAGCTAAAAACACCTCAAATCAGCATAAAATAATGTGAAAACAGACGCCATAGCATAGAATGTTGCAAAAACGGACAAAAACATGATAATAATGAATGTCCAAAAATGACCAAAAGGCAAGGCTATAGTATGGCAAAAATGACAAAATATGACATATCCCAAAAACAGCTGAAAACACCTCAAAACAGCATAAAATAGCGTGAAAAGACACGCCATAGCATAGAATGTTGCAAAAACGGACAAAAATGCAATCATTATGGATGTCCAAACAATGACCGAAAGGCAAGGCTATAGTATGGCAAAAATGTCAAAATATGACATATCCCAAAAACAGCTGAAAACACCTCAAAACAGCATAAAATAGCGTGAAAACAAACGCCATAGCATAGAATGTTGCAAAAACAGCCAAAAACACGATATTAATGAATGTTGAAAAATGACCAAAAGGCAAGGCTATAGTATGGCAAAATGTCAAAATATGACATATCCCAAAAACAGCTGAAAACACCTCAAAACATCATGAAATAGCGTGAAAACAAACGCCATAGCATAGAATGTTGCAAAACGGACAAAAGCGATAATAATGAATGTCCAAAAATGACCAAAAAGGCAAGGCTATAGTATGGCAAAAATGTCAAAATATGACATATCCCAAAAACAGCTGAAAACACCTCAAAACAGCATAAAAGAGCGTGAAAACAAACGCCATAGCATAGAATGTTGCAAAAACGGACATAAACACGATAATAATGAATGTCCAAAAAATGACCAAAAAAGCAAGGCTATAGTATGGCAAAAATGTCAAAATATGACATATCCCAAAAACAGCTGAAAACACCTCAAAACACCATAAAATAGCGTGAAAACAAACGCCATAGCATAGAATGTTGCAAAAACAGCCAAAAACATGATATTAATGAATGTTCAAAAAATGACCAATAAGGCAAGGCTATAGTATGGCAAAAATGTCAAAATATGACATATCCCAAAAACAGCTGAAAACACCTCAAAACAGCATAAAATAGCGTGAAAAGACACGCCATAGCATAGAATGTTGCAAAAACGGACAAAAACATGATAATAATGAATGTCCAAAAAATGACCAAAAAGCAAGGCTATAGTATGGCAAAAATGTCAAAATATGACATATCCCAAAACAGCTGAAAACACCTCAAAACATCATGAAATAGCGTGAAAACAAACGCCATAGCATAGAATGTTGCAAAAACAGACAAAACACGATAATAATGAATGTCCAAAAATGACCAAAAAGGCAAGGCTATAGTATGGCAAAAATGTCAAAATATGACATATCCCAAAACAGCTGAAAACACCTCAAAACAGCATAAAATAGCGTGAAAACAAACGCCATAGCATAGAATGTTGCAAAATGGACAAAAACACGATAATAATGAATGTCCAAAAAATCACCAAAAAAGCAAGGCTATAGTATGGCAAAAATGTCAAAATATGACATATCCCAAAAACAGCTGAAAACACCTCAAAACAGCATGAAATAGTGTGAAAACAAACGCCATAGCATAGAATGTTGCAAAAAACGGACAAAAACATGATAATAATGAATGTCCAAAAAATGACCAAAAAGGCAAGGCTATAGTATGGCAAAAATGTCAAAATATGACATATCCCAAAAACAGCTGAAAACACCTCAAAACACCATAAAATAGCGTGAAAACAAACGCCATAGCATAGAATGTTGCAAAAACGGACAAAAACACAATAATAATGAATGTCCAAAAAATGACCAAAAAAGCAAGGCTATAGTATGGCAAAAATGTCAAAATATGACATATCCCAAAAACAGCTGAAAACACCTCAAAACATCATGAAATAGCGTGAAAACAAACGCCATAGCATAGAATGTTGCAAAACGGACAAAACACGATAATAATGAATGTCCAAAAAATCACCAAAAAAGCAAGGCTATAGTATGGCAAAAATGTCAAAATATGACATATCCCAAAAACAGCTGAAAACACCTCAAAACAGCATAAAATAGCGTGAAAAGACACGCCATAGCATAGAATGTTGCAAAAACAGCCAAAAACACGATATTAATGAATGTTCAAAAAATGACCAAAAAGGCAAGGCTATAGTATGGCAAAAATGTCAAAATATGACATATCCCAAAAACAGCTGAAAACACCTCAAAACAGCATGAAATAGCGTGAAAACAAACGCCATAGCATAGAATGTTGCAAAAAACGGACAAAAACATGATAATAATGAATGTCCAAAAAATGACCAAAAAGGCAAGGCTATAGTATGGCAAAAATGTCAAAATATGACATATCCCCAAAACAGCTGAAAACACCTCAAAACAGCATAAAATTGCGTGAAAACAAACGCCATAGCATAGAATGTTGCAAAAATGGACAAAAACACGATAATAATGAATGTCCAAAAAATCACCAAAAAAGCAAGGCTATAGTATGGCAAAAATGTCAAAATATGACATATCCCAAAAACAGCTGAAAACACCTCAAAACAGCATAAAATAGCGTGAAAAGACACACCATAGCATAGAATGTTGCAAAAACAGCCAAAAACACGATATTAATGAATGTTGAAAAAATGACCAAAAAGGCAAGGCTATAGTATGGCAAAAATGTCAAAATATGACATATCCCAAAAACAGCTGAAAACACCTCAAAACAGCATAAAATAGCGTGAAAACAAACGCCATAGCATAGAATGTTGCAAAAACGGACAAAAACACGATAATAATGAATGTCCAAAAAATGACCAAAAAAGCAAGGCTATAGTATGGCAAAAATGTCAAAATATGACATATCCCAAAAACAGCTGAAAACACCTCAAAACAGCATAAAATAGCGTGAAAAGACACACCATAGCATAGAATGTTGCAAAGACGGACAAAAACACGATATTAATGAATGTTCAAAAAATGACCAAAAAGGCAAGGCTATAGTATGGCAAAAATGTCAAAATATGACATATCCCAAAAACAGCTGAAAACACCTCAAAACAGCATGAAATAGCGTGAAAAGACACGCCATAGCATAGAATGTTGCAAAAACGGACAAAAACATGATAATAATGAATGTCCAAAAAATGACCAAAAAGGCAAGGCTATAGTATGGCAAAAATGTCAAAATATGACATATCCCAAAAACAGCTGAAAACACCTCAAAACAGCATGAAATAGCGTGAAAAGACACGCCATAGCATAGAATGTTGCAAAAACGGACAAAAACATGATAATAATGAATGTCCAAAAATGACCAAAAGGCAAGGATATAGTATGGCAAAAATGTCAAAATATGACATATCCCAAAAACAGCGGAAAACACCTCAAAACACCATAAAATAGCGTGAAAACAAACGCCATAGCATAGAATGTTGCAAAAACGGACAAAAACACGATAATAATGAATGTCCAAAAAATGACCAAAAAGGCAAGGCTATAGTATGGCAAAAATGTCAAAATATGACATATCCCAAAAACAGCTGAAAACACCTCAAAACAGCATGAAATAGCGTGAAAACAAACGCCATAGCATAGAATGTTGCAAAAACGGACAAAAACATGATAATAATGAATGTCCAAAAAATGACCAAAAAGGCAAGGCTATAGTATGGCAAAAATGTCAAAATATGACATATCCCAAAAACAGCTGAAAACACCTCAAAACACCATAAAATAGCGTGAAAACAAACGCCATAGCATAGAATGTTGCAAAAACGGACAAAAACATGATAATAATGAATGTCCAAAAAATGACCAAAAAGGCAAGGCTATAGTATGGCAAAAATGTCAAAATATGACATATCCCAAAAACAGCTGAAAACACCTCAAAACAGCATAAAATAAGCGTGAAAAGACACGCCATAGCATAGAATGTTGCAAATAACGGACAAAAACACGATAATAATGAATGTCCAAAAAATGACCAAAAAGGCAAGGCTATAGTATGGCAAAAATGTCAAAATATGACATATCCCAAAAACAGCTGAAAACACCTCAAAACAGCATGAAATAGCGTGAAAAGACACGCCATAGCATAGAATGTTGCAAAAACGGACAAAAACATGATAATAATGAATGTCCAAAAAATGACCAAAAAGGCAAGGCTATAGTATGGCAAAAATGTCAAAATATGACATATCCCAAAAACAGCTGAAAACACCTCAAAACAGCATAAAATAGCGTGAAAACAAACGCCATAGCATAGAATGTTGCAAAAACAGCCAAAAACACGATATTAATGAATGTCCAAAAAATGACCAAAAAGGCAAGGCTATAGTATGGCAAAAATGTCAAAATATGACATATCCCAAAAACAGCTGAAAACACCTCAAAACAGCATAAAATAGCGTGAAAACAAACGCCATAGCATAGAATGTTGCAAAAACGGACAAAAACACAATAATAATGAATGTCCAAAAATGACCAAAAAAGCAAGGCTATAGTATGGCAAAAATGTCAAAATATGACATATCCCAAAAACAGCTGAAAACACCTCAAAACAGCATAAAATAGCGTGAAAACAAACGCCATAGCATAGAATGTTGCAAAAACGGACAAAAACACGATAATAATGAATGTCCAAAAAATGACCAAAAGGCAAGGCTATAGCATGGCAAAAATGTCAAAATATGACATATCCCAAAAACAGCTGAAAACACCTCAAATCAGCATAAAATAGCGTGAAAACAAACGCCATAGCATAGAATGTTGCAAAAACGGACAAAAACATGATAATAATGAATGTCCAAAAAATGACCAAAAAGGCAAGGCTATAGTATGGCAAAAATGTCAAAATATGACATATCCCAAAAACAGCTGAAAACACCTCAAAACAGCATAAAATAGCGTGAAAAGACACGCCATAGCATAGAATGTTGCAAAAACGGACAAAAACATGACAATAATGAATGTCCAAAAAATCACCAAAAAAGCAAGGCTATAGTATGGCAAAAATGTCAAAATATGACATATCCCAAAAACAGCTGAAAACACCTCAAAACACCATAAAATAGCGTGAAAAGACACGCCATAGCATAGAATGTTGCAAAACGGACAAAAACATGATAATAATGAATGTCCAAAAAATGACCAAAAGGCAAGGCTATAGTATGGCAAAAATGTCAAAATATGACATATCCCAAAAACAGCTGAAAACACCTCAAAACAGCATAAAATAGCGTGAAAACAAACGCCATAGCATAGAATGTTGCAAAAACGGACAAAAACACGATAATAATGAATGTCCAAAAAATGACCAAAAAAGCAAGGCTATAGTATGGCAAAAATGTCAAAATATGACATATCCCAAAAACAGCTGAAAACACCTCAAAACAGCATAAAATAGCGTGAAAAGACACGCCATAGCATAGAATGTTGCAAAAACAGCCAAAAACACGATATTAATGAATGTCCAAAAAATGACCAAAAAAGCAAGGCTATAGTATGGCAAAAATGTCAAAATATGACATATCCCAAAAACAGCTGAAAACACCTCAAAACATCATGAAATAGCGTGAAAACAAACGCCATAGCATAGAATGTGTCAAAAAACGGACAAAAACACGATAATAATGAATGTCCAAAAAATGACCAAAAAGGCAAGGCTATAGTATGGCAAAAATGTCAAAATATGACATATCACAAAAACAGCTGAAAACACCTCAAAACAGCATAAAATAGCGTGAAAACAAACGCCATAGCATAGAATGTTGCAAAAACGGACAAAAACACGATAATAATGAATGTCCAAAAAATGACCAAAAAAGCAAGGCTATAGTATGGCAAAAATGTCAAAATATGACATATCCCAAAAACAGCTGAAAACACCTCAAAACAGCATGAAATAGCGTGAAAACAAACGCCATAGCATAGAATGTTGCAAAAACGGACAAAAACATGATAATAATGAATGTCCAAAAAATGACCAAAAAGGCAAGGCTATAGTATGGCAAAAATGTCAAAATATGACATATCCCAAAAACAGCTGAAAACACCTCAAAACAGCATAAAATAGCGTGAAAAGACACGCCATAGCATAGAATGTTGCAACAACAGCCAAAAACACGATATTAATGAATGTCCAAAAAATGACCAAAAAAGCAAGGCTATAGTATGGCAAAAATGTCAAAATATGACATATCCCAAAAACAGCTGAAAACACCTCAAAACATCATGAAATAGCGTGAAAACAAACGCCATAGCATAGAATGTTGCAAAAACGGACAAAAACATGATAATAATGAATGTCCAAAAAATGACCAAAAAGGCAAGGCTATAGTATGGCAAAAATGTCAAAATATGACATATCCCAAAAACAGCTGAAAACACCTCAAAACAGCATAAAATAGCGTGAAAACAAACGCCATAGCATAGAATGTTGCAAAAACGGACAAAAACACGATAATAATGAATGTCCAAAAAATGACCAAAAAAGCAAGGCTATAGTATGGCAAAAATGTCAAAATATGACATATCCCAAAAACAGCTGAAAACACCTCAAAACATCATGAAATAGCGTGAAAACAAACGCCATAGCATAGAATGTTGCAAAAAAACAGACAAAAACACGATAATAATGAATGTCCAAAAAATGACCAAAAAGGCAAGGCTATAGTATGGCAAAAATGTCAAAATATGACATATCCCAAAAACAGCTGAAAACACCTCAAAACAGCATAAAATAGCGTGAAAACAAACGCCATAGCATAGAATGTTGCAAAAACGGACAAAAACACGATAATAATGAATGTCCAAAAAATCACCAAAAAAGCAAGGCTATAGTATGGCAAAAATGTCAAAATATGACATATCCCAAAAACAGCTGAAAACACCTCAAAACAGCATGAAATAGTGTGAAAACAAACGCCATAGCATAGAATGTTGCAAAACGGACAAAACATGATAATAATGAATGTCCAAAAAATGACCAAAAAGGCAAGGCTATAGTATGGCAAAAATGTCAAAATATGACATATCCCAAAAACAGCTGAAAACACCTCAAAACACCATAAAATAGCGTGAAAACAAACGCCATAGCATAGAATGTTGCAAAAACGGACAAAAACACAATAATAATGAATGTCCAAAAAATGACCAAAAAAGCAAGGCTATAGTATGGCAAAAATGTCAAAATATGACATATCCCAAAAACAGCTGAAAACACCTCAAAACATCATGAAATAGCGTGAAAACAAACGCCATAGCATAGAATGTTGCAAAAACGGACAAAAACACGATAATAATGAATGTCCAAAAAATGACCAAAAAAGCAAGGCTATAGTATGGCAAAAATGTCAAAATATGACATATCCCAAAAACAGCTGAAAACACCTCAAAACAGCATAAAATAGCGTGAAAAGACACGCCATAGCATAGAATGTTGCAAAAACAGCCAAAAACACGATATTAATGAATGTTCAAAAATGACCAAAAGGCAAGGCTATAGTATGGCAAAAATGTCAAAATATGACATATCCCAAAAACAGCTGAAAACACCTCAAAACAGCATGAAATAGCGTGAAAACAAACGCCATAGCATAGAATGTTGCAAAAAACGGACAAAAACATGATAATAATGAATGTCCAAAAAATGACCAAAAAGGCAAGGCTATAGTATGGCAAAAATGTCAAAATATGACATATCCCAAAAACAGCTGAAAACACCTCAAATCAGCATAAAATAGCGTGAAAACAGACGCCATAGCATAGAATGTTGCAAAAACGGACAAAAACATGATAATAATGAATGTCCAAAAAATGACCAAAAAGGCAAGGCTATAGTATGGCAAAAATGTCAAAATATGACATATCCCCAAAACAGCTGAAAACACCTCAAAACAGCATAAAATTGCGTGAAAACAAACGCCATAGCATAGAATGTTGAAAAAATGGACAAAAACACGATAATAATGAATGTCAAAAATCACCAAAAAGCAAGGCTATAGTATGGCAAAAATGTCAAAATATGACATATCCCAAAAACAGCTGAAAACACCTCAAAACAGCATAAAATAAGCGTGAAAACAAACGCCATAGCATAGAATGTTGCAAAAACGGACAAAAACACAATAATAGTGAATGTCCAAAAAATGACCAAAAAGGCAAGGCTATAGTATGGCAAAAATGTCAAAATATGACATATCCCAAAAACAGCTGAAAACACCTCAAAACACCATAAAATAGCGTGAAAAGACACGCCATAGCATAGAATGTTGCAAAGACGGACAAAAACATGATATTAATGAATGTCCAAAAAATGACCAAAAAGGCAAGGCTATAGTATGGCAAAAATGTCAAAATATGACATATCCCAAAAACAGCTGAAAACACCTCAAAACAGCATAAAATAGCGTGAAAACAAACGCCATAGCATAGAATGTTGCAAAAACGGACAAAAACACAATAATAATGAATGTCCAAAAATGACCAAAAAGCAAGGCTATAGTATGGCAAAAATGTCAAAATATGACATATCCCAAAAACAGCTGAAAACACCTCAAAACATCATGAAATAGCGTGAAAACAAACGCCATAGCATAGAATGTTGCAAATAACGGACAAAAACACGATAATAATGAATGTCCAAAAAATGACCAAAAAGGCAAGGCTATAGTATGGCAAAAATGTCAAAATATGACATATCCCAAAAACAGCTGAAAACACCTCAAAACAGCATAAAATAGCGTGAAAACAAACGCCATAGCATAGAATGTTGCAAAAACGGACAAAAACACGATAATAATGAATGTCCAAAAAATCACCAAAAAAGCAAGGCTATAGTATGGCAAAAATGTCAAAATATGACATATCCCAAAAACAGCTGAAAACACCTCAAAACAGCATGAAATAGCGTGAAAACAAACGCCATAGCATAGAATGTTGCAAAAACGGACAAAAACATGATAATAATGAATGTCCAAAAAATGACCAAAAAGGCAAGGCTATAGTATGGCAAAAATGTCAAAATATGACATATCCCAAAAACAGCTGAAAACACCTCAAAACACCATAAAATAGCGTGAAAACAAACGCCATAGCATAGAATGTTGCAAAACGGACAAAAACACAATAATAATGAATGTCCAAAAATGACCAAAAAGCAAGGCTATAGTATGGCAAAAATGTCAAAATATGACATATCCCAAAAACAGCTGAAAACACCTCAAAACAGCATAAAATAGCGTGAAAACAAACGCCATAGCATAGAATGTTGCAAAAACGGACAAAAACACGATAATAATGAATGTCCAAAAAATGACCAAAAAAGCAAGGCTATAGTATGGCAAAAATGTCAAAATATGACATATCCCAAAAACAGCTGAAAACACCTCAAAACAGCATAAAATAGCGTGAAAAGACACACCATAGCATAGAATGTTGCAAAAACAGCCAAAAACACGATATTAATGAATGTTCAAAAAATGACCAAAAAGGCAAGGCTATAGTATGGCAAAAATGTCAAAATATGACATATCCCAAAAACAGCTGAAAACACCTCAAAACAGCATAAAATAGCGTGAAAACAAACGCCATAGCATAGAATGTTGCAAAACGGACAAAAACATGATAATAATGAATGTCCAAAAAATGACCAAAAAGGCAAGGCTATAGTATGGCAAAAATGTCAAAATATGACATATCCCAAAAACAGCTGAAAACACCTCAAAACAGCATAAAATAGCGTGAAAAGACACGCCATAGCATAGAATGTTGCAAAAAACGGACAAAAACATGATAATAATGAATGTCCAAAAAATGACCAAAAAGGCAAGGCTATAGTATGGCAAAAATGTCAAAATATGACATATCCCAAAAACAGCTGAAAACACCTCAAAACAGCATAAAATTGCGTGAAAACAAACGCCATAGCATAGAATGTTGCAAAAATGGACAAAAACACGATAATAATGAATGTCCAAAAAATCACCAAAAAAGCAAGGCTATAGTATGGCAAAAATGTCAAAATATGACATATCCCAAAAACAGCTGAAAACACCTCAAAACAGCATAAAATAGCGTGAAAACAAACGCCATAGCATAGAATGTTGCAAAAACGGACAAAAACATGATAATAATGAATGTCCAAAAAATGACCAAAAAGGCAAGGCTATAGTATGGCAAAATGTCAAAATATGACATATCCCAAAAACAGCTGAAAACACCTCAAAACAGCATGAAATAGCGTGAAAACAAACGCCATAGCATAGAATGTTGCAAAAAACGGACAAAAACATGATAATAATGAATGTCCAAAAAATGACCAAAAAGGCAAGGCTATAGTATGGCAAAAATGTCAAAATATGACATATCCCAAAAACAGCTGAAAACACCTCAAAACAGCATTAAATAGCGTGAAAAGAAACGCCATAGCATAGAATGTTGCAAAAACAGCCAAAACACGATATTAATGAATGTCCAAAAATGACCAAAAAGGCAAGGCTATAGTATGGCAAAATGTCAAAATATGACATATCCCAAAAACAGCTGAAAACACCTCAAAACAGCATAAAATAGCGTGAAAACAAACGCCATAGCATAGAATGTTGCAAAAACGGACAAAAACACGATAATAATGAATGTCCAAAAAATGACCAAAAAGGCAAGGCTATAGTATGGCAAAAATGTCAAAATATGACATATCCCAAAAACAGCTGAAAACACCTCAAAACAGCATAAAATAGCGTGAAAACAAACGCCATAGCATAGAATGTTGCAAAAATGGACAAAAACACGATAATAATGAATGTCCAAAAATGACCAAAAAGCAAGGCTATAGTATGGCAAAAATGTCAAAATATGACATATCCCAAAAACAGCTGAAAACACCTCAAAACACCATAAAATAGCGTGAAAACAAACGCCATAGCATAGAATGTTGCAAAAACGGACAAAAACATGATAATAATGAATGTCCAAAAAATGACCAAAAAGGCAAGGCTATAGTATGGCAAAAATGTCAAAATATGACATATCCCAAAAACAGCTGAAAACACCTCAAAACAGCATAAAATAGCGTGAAAACAAACGCCATAGCATAGAATGTTGCAAAACGGACAAAAACATGATAATAATGAATGTCCAAAAATGACCAAAAGGCAAGGCTATAGTATGGCAAAAATGTCAAAATATGACATATCCCAAAACAGCTGAAAACACCTCAAAACAGCATAAAATAGCGTGAAAACAAACGCCATAGCATAGAATGTTGCAAAAACGGACAAAAACACGATAATAATGAATGTCCAAAAAATGACCAAAAAAGCAAGGCTATAGTATGGCAAAAATGTCAAAATATGACATATCCCAAAAACAGCTGAAAACACCTCAAAACAGCATAAAATAGCGTGAAAACAAACGCCATAGCATAGAATGTTGCAAAACGGACAAAAACATGATAATAATGAATGTCCAAAAATGACCAAAAGGCAAGGCTATAGTATGGCAAAAATGTCAAAATATGACATATCCCAAAAACAGCTAAAAACACCTCAAAACAGCATAAAGTAGCGTGAAAAGACACGCCATAGCATAGAATGTTGCAAAAACGGACAAAAACATGATAATAATGAATGTCCAAAAAATGACCAAAAAGGCAAGGCTATAGTATGGCAAAAATGTCAAAATATGACATATCCCAAAAACAGCTGAAAACACCTCAAAACAGCATAAAATAGCGTGAAAACAAACGCCATAGCATAGAATGTTGCAAAAAACGGACAAAAAAAAAAAAATAATGAATGTCCAAAAATGACCAAAAAGCAAGGCTATAGTATGGCAAAAATGTCAAAATATGACATATCCCAAAAACAGCTGAAAACACCTCAAAACAGCATAAAATAGCGTGAAAACAAACGCCATAGCATAGAATGTTGCAAAAACGGACAAAAACACGATAATAATGAATGTCCAAAAAATGACCAAAAAGGCAAGGCTATAGTATGGCAAAAATGTCAAAATATGACATATCCCAAAAACAGCTGAAAACACCTCAAAACAGCATGAAATAGCGTGAAAACAAACGCCATAGCATAGAATGTTGCAAAACGGACAAAAACATGATAATAATGAATGTCCAAAAATGACCAAAAAGGCAAGGCTATAGTATGGCAAAAATGTCAAAATATGACATATCCCAAAACAGCTGAAAACACCACAAAACAGCATAAAATAGCGTGAAAACAAACGCCATAGCATAGAATGTTGCAAAAACGGACAAAAACACAATAATAATGAATGTCCAAAAAATGACCAAAAAAGCAAGGCTATAGTATGGCAAAAATGTCAAAATATGACATATCCCAAAAACAGCTGAAAACACCTCAAAACAGCATAAAATAGCGTGAAAACAAACGCCATAGCATAGAATGTTGCAAAAACGGAAAAAAACATGATATTAATGAATGTTCAAAAAATGACCAAAAAGGCAAGGCTATAGTATGGCAAAAATGTCAAAATATGACATATCCCAAAAACAGCTGAAAACACCTCAAAACAGCATAAAATAGCGTGAAAACAAACGCCATAGCATAGAATGTTGCAAAAACGGACAAAAACATGATAATAATGAATGTCCAAAAATGACCAAAAAGCAAGGCTATAGTATGGCAAAAATGTCAAAATATGACATATCCCAAAAACAGCTGAAAACACCTCAAAACAGCATAAAATAGCGTGAAAAGACACGCCATAGCATAGAATGTTGCAAACACAGCCAAAAACACGATATTAATGAATGTTCAAAAATGACCAAAAGGCAAGGCTATAGTATGGCAAAAATGTCAAAATATGACATATCCCAAAAACAGCTGAAAACACCTCAAAACAGCATGAAATAGCGTGAAAACAAACGCCATAGCATAGAATGTGTCAAAAAACGGACAAAAACATGATAATAATGAATGTCCAAAAAATGACCAAAAAGGCAAGGCTATAGTATGGCAAAAATGTCAAAATATGACATATCCCAAAAACAGCTGAAAACACCTCAAAACAGCATAAAATAGCGAGAAAACAAACGCCATAGCATAGAATGTTGCAAAATGGACAAAAACACGATAATAATGAATGTCCAAAAATCACCAAAAAGCAAGGCTATAGTATGGCAAAATGTCAAAATATGACATATCCCAAAAACAGCTGAAAACACCTCAAATCAGCATAAAATAGCGTGAAAACAAACGCCATAGCATAGAATGTTGCAAAAACAGCCAAAAACATGATATTAATGAATGTTCAAAAAATGACCAATAAGGCAAGGCTATAGTATGGCAAAAATGTCAAAATATGACATATCCCAAAAACAGCTGAAAACACCTCAAAACACCATAAAATAGTGTGAAAACAAACGCCATAGCATAGAATGTTGCAAATAACGGACAAAACATGATAATAATGAATGTCCAAAAATGACCAAAAAGGCAAGGCTATAGTATGGCAAAAATGTCAAAATATGACATATCCCAAAAACAGCTGAAAACACCTCAAAACACCATAAAATAGTGTGAAAACAAACGCCATAGCATAGAATGTTGCAAAGACGGACAAAAACACGATATTAATGAATGTTCAAAAAATGACCAAAAAGGCAAGGCTATAGTATGGCAAAAATGTCAAAATATGACATATCCCAAAACAGCTGAAAACACCTCAAAACAGCATGAAATAGCGTGAAAACAAACGCCATAGCATAGAATGTTGCAAATAACGGACAAAACATGATAATAATGAATGTCCAAAAATGACCAAAAAGGCAAGGCTATAGTATGGCAAAAATGTCAAAATATGACATATCCCAAAAACAGCTGAAAACACCTCAAAACATCATGAAATAGCGTGAAAACAAACGCCATAGCATAGAATGTTGCAAAAACGGACAAAAACACGATAATAATGAATGTCCAAAAAATGACCAAAAAAGCAAGGCTATAGTATGGCAAAATGTCAAAATATGACATATCCCAAAAACAGCTGAAAACACCTCAAAACAGCATAAAATAGCGTGAAAAGACACGCCATAGCATAGAATGTTGCAAAAACAGGACAAAAACATGATATTAATGAATGTTCAAAAAATGACCAAAAAGGCAAGGCTATAGTATGGCAAAAATGTCAAAATATGACATATCCCAAAAACAGCTGAAAACACCTCAAAACAGCATGAAATAGCGTGAAAACAAACGCCATAGCATAGAATGTTGCAAAAAACGAAAAAAAACATAAAAATAATGAATGTCCAAAAATGACCAAAAGGCAAGGCTATAGTATGGCAAAATGTCAAAATATGACATATCCCAAAAACAGCTGAAAACACCTCAAAACATCATAAAATAGCGTGAAAACAAACGCCATAGCATAGAATGTTGCAAAACGGACAAAAACATGATAATAATGAATGTCCAAAAATGACCAAAAAGCAAGGCTATAGTATGGCAAAATGTCAAAATATGACATATCCCAAAAACAGCTGAAAACACCTCAAAACAGCATAAAATAGCGTGAAAAGACACACCATAGCATAGAATGTTGAAAAATGGACAAAAACACGATAATAATGAATGTTCAAAAATGACCAAAAAGCAAGGCTATAGTATGGCAAAAATGTCAAAATATGACATATCCCAAAACAGCTGAAAACACCTCAAAACAGCATGAAATAGCGTGAAAACAAACGCCAAAGCATAGAATGTTGCAAAAACGGACAAAAACACAATAATAGTGAATGTCCAAAAAATGACCAAAAAGGCAAGGCTATAGTATGGCAAAAATGTCAAAATATGACATATCCCAAAAACAGCTGAAAACACCTCAAAACACCATAAAATAGCGTGAAAAGACACGCCATAGCATAGAATGTTGCAAAGACGGACAAAAACATGATAATAATGAATGTCCAAAAAATGACCAAAAAGGCAAGGCTATAGTATGGCAAAATGTCAAAATATGACATATCCCCAAAACAGCTGAAAACACCTCAAAACAGCATAAAATTGCGTGAAAACAAACGCCATAGCATAGAATGTTGCAAAAACGAACAAAAAAACAATAATAATGAATGTCCAAAAAAATCACCAAAAAAGCAAGGCTATAGTATGGCAAAAATGTCAAAATATGACATATCCCAAAAACAGCTGAAAACACCTCAAAACAGCATAAAATAGCGTGAAAACAAACGCCATAGCATAGAATGTTGCAAAACGGACAAAAACACAATAATAATGAATGTCCAAAAATGACCAAAAGGCAAGGCTATAGTATGGCAAAATGTCAAAATATGACATATCCCAAAAACAGCTGAAAACACCTCAAAACAGCATAAAATAGCGTGAAAACAAACGCCATAGCATAGAATGTTGCAAAAACGGACAAAAACATGATAATAATGAATGTCCAAAAAATCACCAAAAAGCAAGGCTATAGTATGGCAAAATGTCAAAATATGACATATCCCAAAAACAGCTGAAAACACCTCAAAACAGCATAAAATAGCGTGAAAACAAACGCCATAGCATAGAATGTTGCAAACGGACAAAAACACAATAATAATGAATGTCCAAAAAATAACCAAAAAAGCAAGGCTATAGTATGGCAAAAATGTCAAAATATGACATATCCCAAAAACAGCTGAAAACACCTCAAAACAGCATAAAATAGCGTGAAAACAAACGCCATAGCATAGAATGTTGCAAAACGGACAAAAACACAATAATAATGAATGTTCAAAAATGACCAAAAAGGCAAGGCTATAGTATGGCAAAATGTCAAAATATGACATATCCCAAAAACAGCTGAAAACACCTCAAAACATCATGAAATAGCGTGAAAACAAACGCCATAGCATAGAATGTTGCAAAAATGGACAAAAACACGATAATAATGAATGTCCAAAAAAATCACCAAAAAAGCAAGGCTATAGTATGGCAAAAATGTCAAAATATGACATATCCCCAAAAACAGCTGAAAACACCTCAAATCAGCATAAAATAGCGTGAAAAGACACACCATAGCATAGAATGTTGCAAAAACAGCCAAAAACACGATATTAATGAATGTTCAAAAAATGACCAAAAAGGCAAGGCTATAGTATGGCAAAAATGTCAAAATATGACATATCCCAAAAACAGCTGAAAACACCTCAAAACAGCATGAAAATAGCGTGAAAACAAACGCCATAGCATAGAATGTTGCAAAAACGGACAAAAACATGATAATAATGAATGTCCAAAAATGACCAAAAAAGCAAGGCTATAGTATGGCAAAAATGTCAAAATATGACATATCCCAAAAACAGCTGAAAACACCTCAAATCAGCATAAAATAGCGTGAAAAGACGCCATAGCATAGAATGTTGCAAAAACAGACAAAAACATGATATTAATGAATGTTCAAAAATGACCAAAAAGGCAAGGCTATAGTATGGCAAAAATGTCAAAATATGACA
This sequence comes from Plectropomus leopardus, assembly GCF_026936395.1. Taxonomy (NCBI): domain Eukaryota; kingdom Metazoa; phylum Chordata; class Actinopteri; order Perciformes; family Serranidae; genus Plectropomus; species Plectropomus leopardus. The sequence goes on along the minus strand of NC_142176.1, from coordinate 3,343,948 downwards.
TATCCCCAAAACAGCTGAAAACACCTCAAAACAGCATAAAATTGCGTGAAAACAAACGCCATAGCATAGAATGTTGAAAAAATGGACAAAAACACGATAATAATGAATGTTCAAAAATGACCAAAAAGGCAAGGCTATAGTATGGCAAAAATGTCAAAATATGACATATCCCAAAAACAGCTGAAAACACCTCAAAACAGCATAAAATAGCGTGAAAACAAACGCCATAGCATAGAATGTTGCAAAAACGGACAAAAACACAATAATAGTGAATGTCCAAAAAATGACCAAAAAGGCAAGGCTATAGTATGGCAAAAATGTCAAAATATGACATATCCCAAAAACAGCTGAAAACACCTCAAAACACCATAAAATAGCGTGAAAAGACACGCCATAGCATAGAATGTTGCAAAGACGGACAAAAACATGATATTAATGAATGTTCAAAAAATGACCAATAAGGCAAGGCTATAGTATGGCAAAAATGTCAAAATATGACATATCCCAAAAACAGCTGAAAACACCTCAAAACAGCATAAAATAGCGTGAAAACAAACGCCATAGCATAGAATGTTGCAAAAACGGACAAAAACACAATAATAATGAATGTCCAAAAAATGACCAAAAAAGCAAGGCTATAGTATGGCAAAAATGTCAAAATATGACATATCCCAAAAACAGCTGAAAACACCTCAAAACAGCATAAAATAGCGTGAAAACAAACGCCATAGCATAGAATGTTGCAAAAACAGCCAAAAACACGATATTAATGAATGTTCAAAAAATGACCAAAAAGGCAAGGCTATAGTATGGCAAAAATGTCAAAATATGACATATCCCAAAAACAGCTGAAAACACCTCAAAACAGCATAAAATAGCGTGAAAACAAACGCCATAGCATAGAATGTTGCAAAAAACGGACAAAAACATGATAATAATGAATGTCCAAAAAATGACCAAAAAGGCAAGGCTATAGTATGGCAAAAATGTCAAAATATGACATATCCCAAAAACAGCTGAAAACACCTCAAAACAGCATAAAATTGCGTGAAAACAAACGCCATAGCATAGAATGTTGCAAAAATGGACAAAAACACGATAATAATGAATGTCCAAAAAAATCACCAAAAAAGCAAGGCTATAGTATGGCAAAAATGTCAAAATATGACATATCCCCAAAAACAGCTGAAAACACCTCAAATCAGCATAAAATAGCGTGAAAACAGACGCCATAGCATAGAATGTTGCAAAAACAGCCAAAAACATGATATTAATGAATGTTCAAAAAATGACCAATAAGGCAAGGCTATAGTATGGCAAAAATGTCAAAATATGACATATCCCAAAAACAGCTGAAAACACCTCAAAACAGCATAAAATAGCGTGAAAACAAACGCCATAGCATAGAATGTTGCAAAGACGGACAAAAACATGATAATAATGAATGTCCAAACAATGACCGAAAAGGCAAGGCTATAGTATGGCAAAAATGTCAAAATATGACATATCCCAAAAACAGCTGAAAACACCTCAAAACAGCATAAAATAGCGTGAAAACAAACGCCATAGCATAGAATGTTGCAAAAATGCCAAAAACACAATATTAATGAATGTCCAAAAAATGACCAAAAAGGCAAGGCTATAGTATGGCAAAAATGTCAAAATATGACATATCCCAAAAACAGCTGAAAACACCTCAAAACAGCATGAAATAGCGTGAAAACAAACGCCATAGCATAGAATGTTGCAAAAAACGGACAAAAACATGATAATAATGAATGTCCAAAAAATGACCAAAAAGGCAAGGCTATAGTATGGCAAAAATGTCAAAATATGACATATCCCAAAAACAGCTGAAAACACCTCAAAACAGCATAAAATTGCGTGAAAACAAACGCCATAGCATAGAATGTTGCAAAATGGACAAAAACATGATATTAATGAATGTTCAAAAAAATGACCAAAAAGGCAAGGCTATAGTATGGCAAAAATGTCAAAATATGACATATCCCAAAACAGCTGAAAACACCTCAAAACACCATAAAATAGTGTGAAAACAAACGCCATAGCATAGAATGTTGCAAATAACGGACAAAAACATGATAATAATGAATGTCCAAAAAATGACCAAAAAGGCAAGGCTATAGTATGGCAAAAATGTCAAAATATGACATATCCCAAAAACAGCTGAAAACACCTCAAAACACCATAAAATAGTGTGAAAACAAACGCCATAGCATAGAATGTTGCAAATAACGGACAAAAACGCGATAATAATGAATGTCCAAAAAATGACCAAAAAGGCAAGGCTATAGTATGGCAAAAATGTCAAAATATGACATATCCCAAAAACAGCTGAAAACACCTCAAAACAGCATGAAATAGCGTGAAAACAAACGCCATAGCATAGAATGTTGCAAATAACGGACAAAAACATGATAATAATGAATGTCCAAAAAATGACCAAAAAGGCAAGGCTATAGTATGGCAAAAATGTCAAAATATGACATATCCCAAAAACAGCTGAAAACACCTCAAAACAGCATAAAATTGCGTGAAAACAAACGCCATAGCATAGAATGTTGCAAAAATGGACAAAAACACGATAATAATGAATGTCCAAAAAAATCACCAAAAAAGCAAGGCTATAGTATGGCAAAAATGTCAAAATATGACATATCCCCAAAAACAGCTGAAAACACCTCAAATCAGCATAAAATAGCGTGAAAACAAACGCCATAGCATAGAATGTTGCAAAGACGGACAAAAACATGATAATAATGAATGTCCAAACAATGACCGAAAAGGCAGTGGCAATAAGCATTGCCACTTCTGCCCGGCGCCTCTCACCAGTGGGAACTCCAGAGTGGAAGAGAGTCCATCCCCTCTCGAGAGGACTGGTTCTGGAGTTCGCGCTATGTGTCGAGGTGAGGCCGACTATATCTAGTCTGAACTTCTCAACCTCACGCACCAGCTCAGGCTCCTTCCCCACCAGAGAGGTGACATCGAGCCCTACCCCCAGGCCTGGCTCCAGGGGGGGGGGCCGGAGACCGGCGTCCGGGCGAGGGAAACTCTGGACCATTCTTCTTTTTCATCATAAGGGTCCGGTGAGCTACACTCTGCCATGGGTGACCCTACCAGGGGCATAAAGTCCCTGATAACTAAGCTTAAAAATACCAAAATCTCATATTATTGTATTCAGAAATACGCCAAAGGATGGTATGTCCAAAAAATGGCCATAAAAAGTGTCAGCTTTTAATGTAAAAAAACAAAATCACAGAAAAGCATGCAGAACAATTTCATAGTGAAGAATGTCAAAAAAAAACTGTGAAAAAAGTGTGTTTTTAATGTCCAAAAAGTGACAGTATAGCATGTCGACAAATGGCAGAAAAGTGGACCTTTTTAAATGTTGAATAACATTTTATGCCTAAAAGGTTCTTTCTTTTCACAATAGAGGCTTAAATTGCTGCATTGGCTGATGTGTTCAGCCTATCATCATACACGTCTTACAGCGCAGACACTATAAGAGGGGGGATTCTTACAACCATGAAAAAGTTCCTCCGGTCTAAAAATGCCCCTCATTTCACTGCTAATTCCTGTTAGCTTTTGCTTCAGTAAAATGTTGAATACCAAACATGTAGTGCTGAATTTTTGCACTGTGGTGCTGCCAGCGTTACTGTTGGTAAAGAATCTCCACCACTGACTGCACGGTGCAGTAAACTGGGGCCCAGTAGTCAAAGTGTCATGCTGGTCTAACACACACACAGGAGGTGAGATGTCACAGGGCCCCCGCTGTCTCCATGTGTATCTGTACAAACTGTGCCAAGGCATGGCTATAAAACACCCTGCGCGTGTGTTTGGGTGTGTGTGAGAAAGACCGATATGACAGACAGCATCCAGCATCATATATTATGTCATAAAAGAAATATTCGTATAGTATGTGTTAGCATGAATTTTAATGATTATGCATCCTCTATAGGTAGTTTAAAAGTATGTATCTAAGTTGAGTAAACACCTACATATTTATGGCAAAGTCTTCGTGTATTTGTATTCGTACCCGTTTTATTGTACTCGTATTCGTTGTAATTGTAATCATAATTGTATACTTTTACTCGTATTAAACGTTTCCTGATTGAAGCTTCAACCGGCGTCTCCATCCTTGAAGAAGTCACGACAGAAAAATCGTCCTATCATTTGTCGGCAGGATGGTTTCTACTTCCTGAGATGAGTATATTTTAGAATCCATTTTTGGTTAATTGCTCACCTGACGAACACACCGTTACAAACCTGTTTTTGATCTTTGGATGATTCTGTTTTCTGTCATTTGCCATTATGTGAACTACTTTAAAAATCCCATGAAATAATGTCAAAGTACAGTAAGTACAGTAAGGAATTCAGTATCTAGAAAAAAAGTCAAAAAATCACCACAAAATATCATAGTGTAGTCTTCAACTCGTCTTTTGGGATATGCACTCATTATTTCGAGAAAGTTTTTCATTATATTGAAAAAATAAAGGATCGTTTTGAAATATGAATTTGTTATTAAAGCATCCTAATTATTTGGAAAAATGGCTTCTACGCCATTATTTTTTGAAACTTCATTACTTTGAGATTAGTTTTAGTTAATTTAAGAAGGCTTGTCACTATTTTTAGATACTAGGTCATTTATTTTTTTCATCATTTTGAAAAACTAAGTAATTATTTTGCAATACTAACTAATTATTTTATAGAAGTTTTTCCATTGTAATGTCTTATGTCTTATTTTTTTATGACACTGGCAGAAATGGGCCTCCATACTTAACACATCAGTAGAGCAACACAAATAAAAACCTTGATGTGAAATTGCTTCGCTGGTGTTCCCAAATTCAAGAATTAACTTTGAAGCTTGGTGCATAAATGTGTTCTATAATTTTAAAATGAAATAACAGTTATTATCCGCGCTCGTATTTCCCACCCTCGTACTGAGGATAATACTCTGAGTGAGCAGAAAAACAGACACCGCTGTACACAGTAATTTAACGTATTATAGCACTCCTGTAATAAATACTGTCTGTGTTAAACGTATCATTTTATACTGTTGTTGACCTGGTGCCAGACAGGGGTCCGACAGCTGTTTTAATATGTTAATGAGGTACACAGAGACAGAAAAACAGTTAGTTACTGTATGTGATAAGCATAAGATCCGTCCAAACTGGGCTCTTATTTGTATATTAATATACACACACTGAAATGGTTGAAACACTGACTCTGTTTGCGTTTTTGTCTGCTGCCTGCAGCGCCGTAAAGACAGTGTTGACTTATCCCAGCATTAGCTTTGGAGGCTCTGTTTAATTGTCCCTGCTGGAGCTCACAGTGATCAGAACCGCCAATGAGCTTCGACACAGCTGCTCCACACTTTCCACACGTACTGAGGGAGATTTATTGTTGTTGTGATATTATTATTTGCACAATCTCAATTAGTGAGTAGTCTTTGCAGTTAGAGTCTGTTGTGAAATTATTCTGTCTTTCCATCGTCTCCGTGGCTGTATTACTGACCAGACAGCGCTCCGGGCCCCTCTGAGGCGCTGAAGACCCTGAGTACACTGTGTTTTCGTTGTAGATTACCTTAAGTTATCATGCATTGTTTTTATACATAATTATAAAATGTAATGCATCAGAAGTCATGTTTAACCAAAGTAATCATTAGCCAGTAATTCCTAAAAAATGTGCGTACGGAGGCATGTTGGGGTGGTGGATCAGTCACACAACTTCACCCCAGGAGACCCATATTCATGTCCAGTTTGAAACCAAGTGAACGGTGAGTTTTACTATGAGGTAGGTGCTTACAGAAACGTGGCGCCAGTCCACATATTCTTTTTCCTATAGATAACTTATATAACTTAGCAATTGTAACGTTACATACTTTACGTAAAGGTACGTAGATTAGTTTTAAAGAATGAACCATGGTCTGGATTTGTCACGATACTTAATGCAAAGTTACGTAGATTAGCTTTGAGGAAAGAAAGAAGGTTTACGTACTTGATAAGAAACATGGATTGATGTTGACGCTGCTGCACGTGTACTAACGGGAACCAAGAAAAGGAACCATATTTCTCCTGTTTTAGCTTCTTTGCATTGGCTCCCTGTAAAATCCAGGATTGAATTTAAAACCCTCCTCCTTACCTACAAAGCTCTGAATGGTCAGGCTCCGTCCTATCTGTCGCAGCTCATAGTTCCCTATCAACCCTCAAGAGCACTGCACTCTGAAAACGCAGGGTTACTTGTGGTTCCCAAAGTCTCCAAAAGTAGGATGGGAGCCAGAGCCTTCGGTTACCATGCTCCTCTTTTATGGAACCATCTTACAGTTTCGGTCGGGGAGGCAGACACCGTCGCCACAATTAAGGGTAGACTTAAGACCTTCCTCTTTGATAAAGTTTATAATTAGGGCTGGCTCAGGTTGCCTGGACCAGCCCCTAGTTAGGCTGACATAGGTTTAATCTGCCGGGGGACTTTCTAGGATACACTGAGCTCCTTTTTCCTTCTGTAGCTCCTTCCATCTGCAAACGCTCTTGTCTTTATACTGCATTAGATTAACTCCGCTTCCTCTACAGAGCATTTGTGCTCCACTGTTTCATAGTTTTCTCCGATACTGGCTGCGCCTGGATCATGGTGACAGCTGTGCTGGTGCTGTGATCCTGCCTTTGCTGTGGCTGCACTGATACTGAACCTCCGGCTCGCCATGATCGTGGTCTTGGTTGTGCTGTTGCTGTGGTCCTGTCATTTTCTACTCTATGTTTACGATAAAGTCATTTTATACTTGACATAAAGAAATGGCCACGATACATTCAGTATATTAAATATATAGCCCACGGGTCGTGTTGTTATGTTACATACTTAATGTAAACTCTCGTAGATAAGCTTTAGGTAAAAGAAACATGATTCGGTGTCATCACATTACATACTTTATTTTAAGTTATGTGGATCAACTTTAGGAAAAGAAGTGTAGTTTGGCGTTGTTGTTACTGACTTAGTGTTAACTTAGGTAAATTAGTTTTTGGAAAAGAAGCAGGGTTTGGTGTCGTCACGGTATGTACTTAACGTAAAGTTACGTAGGTTAAGTTTTGGAAAAGAAACATGGTTTGGTGTTGTCAAGGTATGTACTTAACATAAAGCTACGTAGGCAAGCTTTAGGAAAAGAAACATGGTTTGTCATGTCATATACTTAATGCCAACCCACGGAACAGCCTACGTAACTTAAAGTTTTCACAGTACGTAGACAATTTAAAGTTACGTAGGCTAGCTTTAGGAAAAGAAGCATGAGCTGTCGTTGTCATTAGGGGTCGACCTATATTGGTTTTTGAGGTCTAATACCTGTAATTGATTATTAGTAAATAATGAGAGCCATAACAGATATTTGTAACTGATATCCATTTACAACAAAAATAAAAATCTTTCTGTCAATATTTAGAATTTGGAATATAACAAACTCCAACACAAAACTTTTCTAAAATGCCTTTAGCAAATGTTTAATCAAAACTGATACTTTCAACATAATTTTTAAAAAAAAAGCAATTGAACATTTAAATAGAAAATAATTAAAAAAATAAATAAAAGTAGCTCTCTTAAGTTTTGCACTTTTAAATTAATTAATTGTATCAGTGATCATTAAAATAAAATGCAGATTCAGATCATAGACAAAATGCCAAATATTGGTTTCAATAATCGGCCAGGCCGGTAATCTGTCGACCCCTAGTGGACATGTTACAAACTTAACTTTAGGAAAAGAAGCGTGGTTTGGTGTCTTCAAGATACATACTTACATTAAATAACATGACAGTACCAAACCATGTTTGTTTTCCTAAAGCTAGCCTATGTAACTTTATGTTTTTACGGTACATATTTACATAAAATGATCTAAGTTAGCTTTAGGAAAAGAAGCATGGTTTGGCATTGTCACGGTATGTACTTACCGTAAAGTTATGAGGGTTAGGATTAGGAAAAGAATTTTGGTTTGTTGTTGACATGTTACGTAATTAGAGTAAACTATAATTGTTTTCCGAAACCTAACCCAGGTAACTTAAGTACATAACTTTATGGTTAGTACAAATCTTTGTTAGGTACGTAACGTGACACCGGCAAACCTCAGTTCTTTTCCTAAAGTTAACCTGCGTGACTCTTTCCTAAACCTGACCCACATACCTTTACATCACGTGCGCAACTTTACGTTAAGAACATAATGGGACTTCGGCCAACCACTTGAGGGTTACTCCTCGGTTGTTTCTGTAGTGACATCATCCCGGCAGGTGATCACTGAGAATGACAAAAATACGTGAGAATAATACAAAGAACAGCAGCAAATTTTGACACTTTTTCCCCATTTTATTTCTTTTTAAATAGAAAACCTTGCCCAGTCGGACAGAGTTGAAAGAACAAAAATTAACAAACAAAAAAAAAAAAAGAAAATTAAAAAAAAACCCACTATAATTACCGCACAGTCAGTCATCCTGGTACAACAGTCTTAAAAATCAGCCATTCATGTTGTAATGCTGAAGGGGGAGCATTACCCCGACGGAGTGCTACAACGTACAGTACCTGCTGGCGCAGGACGGCGAGGCCTGCCATGAGGAAATGTTCTGCCCTCAAACCTGTAACACAGGACCAGACAATGTGGGGTTTCACATCACAGCTCAATGGAAACGGCACTGAAGCCACACCTCTGTAGACTGGGACCAGCCGCAACATGTTTCATTTCAACATAAAAGAGTCATTAAAAAAAAAGAGACAGTGATGTGTGACTTGAGCCGGCCGACCAGAGTGCTGCTCCCATTTCAACCCACTGGAATTAAAAGGCCAGACTGGTTCCCACTTCACCCATCAGAAAGGCCTGGGGTACATTGTGTTTAATCTATTATACACCACACATTCGCACACACACGCACACACACGCACGCACACACACACACACACACACACACACACACAACACAGGCACAGGCGCACACACACACAGGCACAGGCGCACACACACACACACACACACACAGGCAACATGATACCTAAAGCAGACTGTGCAAAACTCTTTGGTGATAATGACTTTAAGTAATGACCCCCAAAAAAAACACCATCCCACAACTGACATGGTTATACAATCTTTCCAATATACACATTTCAACAGTCAGAGAGTAGAAAATGGAGCCTGCAAATTCAATAAATTAGACAGCAAAAAGATGAATTGCAGATATAAAATCCAGCAGTTGGGTTCACAGAAATTAATAATAAAGAAAAATACAAAAAAAAACAACAACAAAAAAAATCCTGGAGAAACAGTAACAGTGTCGTGTCATTTTAACCGTAAAAGAAAATGGAAAAATGACTGTAAATGAAATTATCGAATGCAATGGCCTTTAGTAATTATTGGAATAGCTGTGATCTGATGGTTTTTGTTTTTTTTAAATGGATAAAATGTTGTCTTTTGTAAACATTCACAATCAATAGTTCTGTTTGGAGCACTGCTGGTCTGAGAGTACATGGACACCAGTCTGTTTCTGCACACAGGACAAATGGAATATTTAAGGACCAAGACGGTGTACTTCACTGAGGTACACATCAATAACCCGCCTGTCCTCCTCCCACCGTCCTGACTGATGACATGTAACAGGCGAGAGGAGCCTCGGACCCCTCAGGCTCAGAATATTTGTCAATATTCCTTCGATCATGAGTCTGTCTCTATGACTTGTTCATCATGGCGTTTCTGTATATTTTCTTTAAAAAAAAAAGACATATTTTCAAAATATATCCACGTTCAGTCTTTCATTTCAGTAAAAAATAAATTAGGTAGTGAAAACAGCCTTTTTCTCACGCTGTCCTAACCGAGCCGTTATTGCTCGCCAGTCTCCTGAAGCCGTGGTCGTTCTTCTCCAGCCACAGCTCGGCCAGCTGCTGCGTGGAGCCGTGCGACGAGGCTTTGGAGCCCAGGCACATCTTATATTGCTTTGCCTCCAGGTTGGGGTCACATATGACCGGGTGGTGGACGTGCACTATCCCCGTGTCTGTGCTTCTGAACAACTTAATCCCTGACTGGACAAATTTATTAAAAAGGTCCACGTCCTCCAGCCCCCACCCCTGTATCGAGGTGTCGAAGCCTCCGGCCCGGAGCAAGTCTCCCTTGTAGACGCAGACGATCCCGAAGCCGTAGTTCCTCCACAGACCCGTCTTGGAGGTGAAGACGTAGTGGTTGTTGCTGGGGACCTTCCCAGCGTACACCACCTTGGGGTCGTACTGGCTGAATATGATGGGGAAGTAGGTTTGCTCTCCGAGAGCCGTGTTGCTCCGACATCGCTTGAGGAAGTCGCTGGTGAAGAGCAGATCCACGTCGCAGTAGAAGAGCAACGAATCGTTGGTGAAGTGCAAGGAGCCCACTTCTAGAGCCAGAGCCCTGGAGAAGGAGCCGGCAACTGGTTTGATCTCCATCTCGGCCCGCGGATACTTCATGTGATACTCCCGCATCAGCTCCACCTGCTTGACCCGCTCCGTGTTGTTGTCCGTGCTGAAGAGCAGGATCAGCAGCTTCACGTTCTGGTTCGGGATCAGACACACTCGTTCGAAGTTGGCCATGAAGCGCACGAAGATGTCGTAGCGTCCCGACAGAGGAACCAAGATGTTGACTTTCTTCTCTTTGGGCTCCCTCTGGTCCTGACCGGAGGTGGCGAGCTTGAAGGGCACCAGCATTTTGAGTGAGTTGGACAGAAATGAGAGGGAGTCCGAGTCCTTGTTGATGTGGCTGGCCAGAGCTTGGGCGTCCATCTCGCCCTCCTCTCTGAACTGGATCTGGCTGAAGGTCTGCTGCAGGTAGGCGTGCCTCCTCACGGGAACCGTCATGGTCTTCCCTTTGTGCTTCTTGTACAGCAGCAGCAGATCCAGGACGTACTCTGCTCCGTATAATGGATTCACTCTCCGGTAGCCATACTGGATTTCTTTAAAATCAATCACCCGCCCTCGTGTTTTTGCATTGGCGTTGATCATCTCCATCACCTGCATGATGATGTCGTCCAGGGCTTGCCTCTGAGAGGAGTCCATCCCGCGGCGGGGCGGCTGACCATCAGACGATGAGAACAGGTACTTACCCGTCAGAAACTCCCACTCCAGGACCTCCTCTCTCTGCCGCGGGTGGAAGCGCATAAATGAAGGCGGCATGCCGAGCTGGAGGTCCTCTCGGCTTGGCTCGGCCGCTCCGTAGCGCCCCATCTGAACGATCTCGCGGTGGAGCTGGATGGTTCGGTGGCGCAGGTCTGCGATCTTGCGGCTGAGCATGTAGCTGTGTAGGCGGTACTGGTACGGAGGATTCTTGTTGGGGTGGAGGGTGATGGCTCGATGGATCTTGCTGTTGTGGAGATCTCGGATGTAGCCCTTCTTGTTCGGTTCGTAGTTCTCGTAGAAGAGCTGCTGCATCTGTGGAGACAGGAAATGGATCGTGTTAGTGCCGCTAAGGTCACTGAAAGCTGTTACACATGTTCATTCACATGGAAAACATCACTTTTGTCATGTCTGCCCCTAAAAACAGTTTACTGTGACATGACAAATAACGGAGGAGGTAAAACCAGCAATTTTGGTTCTCAGCTACAGTCAGACTCGTGATGCTGTGAGGACATGATGAGCACCTCACTGTAAGTACCAGTCTGTTGAGCAACAGGGCTTCAATAAACATTTAGTGTTTTAAAATAATAATAATCATAAAGTGTTTTTCTTTTCTTTTTTAAAAAAATAATGTCTTTATTTGTGGTTTTATATTACATATATATAAAATAGTCTTAGCAGCAAATATGGTGTACCATAAAATGAAAAGGCAACAACAACAAACAAACAAAAAAAAAACAAAGACAAAAATAGCAACAAAAAATAAAAAACACAAAAAAATTAAGGCAGAGGTGAAAACAGATGCTGTTACAATAATTACAATGTACATGAATCTTCGAAGATATAAAAAGAATAGATACATTTAAAAAAATCCCTAATACAATAGATAAATAAAATTAAAAACTAAAAACACAATAAAAATTTAAAGCAGAGGTGAAAAACAGATGTTGTTACAGTAATTACAATATACAGGAATCTCAAAGGTTACAACACTTTATGTTCTTATTTTCGATTGCCCTGACCCCACTACGGCCTTTGGTTTTATTAGTCTTAATCAACATTTTGTTTCAAAAACTTCATGAAGCTCTTCCAAGTATTTTTCAAAACTGCCAGCTTTCCTTTTGTTATATTAGTTTTTCCAATGCAACACATGTTGAAATTCCATAATATATTGCTAGACAATGTTTATATATATATATATATATATATTTATTATTCAGTCCTGCTGCTTTCATGTCTGGTAATCATTCCAGAAATATGTGTGAGATCCTGAAAGCCTGATCAGGTACCATCTGCTCCATAACATGCAAGAAAAAAAAATCATCATCCTTGACAGCCACTTCATGTTAAATCTAATGATTGTTAAGTTTTACAAGCAGTTTGGTTCATAACAATACCGTGCAGCTGGTGGGTATTGTTCAATATTAAGTTGTTTTTCTCTTTTCTTATAAATGTGAGCTGCAGAAGACAGGTCACAGTGTTCATGGTGACAGCAGTTAACATCTTCTCAATCATTTAATTAAATTGCAGTTGGTATCAAATTTGTGCAGTCTCCAGTCTTTTTTGGGCATTGGTATTGTTTTCCCACACTCAGGGCACTTCACAATGCTAGCTTGGGTTATACATAGCCGTCTCTCAAGCCAAACACAATAAAAAAACATTTTAAAACTATTATGCCACTGAATTTACATTGTAAAATACTGATAAATAATCGCAGCAGCCGAGGACGTTAATCCAAAATAATATTAATTTTCCAAACTATACAGTGCCACCAAAAAAGCACACTTTGCTGCTGGCAGCAGGCTTTGCCCCAAATGACCCGTGGCCTCTACATTTAGAGCATAATATGCTGATAGCGAATCGCCACCAACAAGCTAAAAATTGAAACTGGTTGTAACGGTTGAGCCTCATTAACTATGTGTCTGAAAATAAATTTAACAGACGGTCAAGCTGAGAACAACCAGCCCCTTCTTCCTACCTGCAGGACGAGTCTGCCGTTCGTTTTCACATCAGCAGCAGAGGGAATGATGACGCAGGGCTGTTATTGGGTAGCTTTTAATTGGGCCAGCAGAATAAGAAATTATTTCAATGGTTTTGTAACTTTAACTCATCTAAAAAATAAAATCTGGGTTCATATAGAGATGGACGAGTCAAATTAAGACTTTCGAGCACAGATTGTTTTCTCTACAACCATCAACTGCAGGACAATTGTGTAAATCTGTAAATGGGGCAAACACATGCTACCAGAGCCTAAAATTAACAGTGTTAATCATGGTGAATCATCAAAAATACTGCATGATTTCGGTTTAAGTGCATGTAAACTGAATGGAAACCTTTGTTCTGTTTTCTGCTGATGCAAACTCTAAATTAAGAGCCGCTCCTCTGCTGACAACGAGGAAGTGAGCGAGTGTTTATTGCTTGGCTGCAGGAGTTTTACAAACCTACTGTTCCTCAAATCGCAAGAGGCGCAAAATGTAAACACCGGGACAGCTGCTTTGGAGCCGCTGGCAGCGTCTCAACCGTGGTCAAGAAGGCAGGGTTTGTGTCCCTGCCTCCCGATGAAGGGAGCATCAGAACGACTGCAGCCCCTACAAAGTCTAATTTGAGAGGACGGCTCTGGAATGCGGCCACAGGCCCGATCCCCAGGGAAAGACCATACAGGGAATAAGACAGGACAGGTCTGAGAGCTACGGAAAATGATACCTGAAGCCGAATACGATCACAGGAACTGCCTGAGTTACTCTTTGCTTTTCCATGGCTTTAGCCTGCATTCCTGTGCACCTAGGAGAGGGCAGCCTGCCAATCAAAACACACCGTAACCTTGTCATTAATGGAAGTGTTGAGCCGAGCTGTTCCCCTCAGAGGTGAAGGGTCAGCCTTTGCATCTGAAACCAGGCCGCTGCGCAGGCAACTACTGACAGAAATTTATGTGGAGTATTCTTTCAAACTGAAAAAAAAAAAACGTCCTGCAGTTTTCTGAGTGCTCAGGGTGACGGCTTCTGTCATTCAGACCATGGATGTATAAAGAGACCTGGATACAGTGTAGGAGGAGGACCTCCTTTGTAACAGCTCCTGCAGTTTAAGGCCAGTTAGATTTGAGACATTTAAAGATTTTTTTTGATGAATATTAAGACCAATTTTACAGTAGCCAAAACTGAAAAACAAACAAATAAATAAACGCTTTTTTACTCAAAGTTCAGGACAATTTTGCCCAAATGTTAAAAAAAAAGTTAGAACTGTTGATGTTTTTTGTGATTTAAAAAAAAAAAAAAAAAAAACTAAAATAAATCTCACCATTTATTTGGGAGTTTTACAATGCAATGACAAAAAAAAACAAAAACAAAAACAAAACAAGTCTAATAAAATAATATTTGCCATGTTTGAGCATTTTTAAGACTTTTGAAATACTGATTCAGGCCTTATTTTTATATGAATGAATTAAATCCCTTATAACACCTGGGTCTACTTTACGAACAGGTCATTCTGTGATAGAAAAGGATTTTTTATTCTGCTATCACTCGCGTGAATGCTGAACTTTGGAGTATTTTCAGTTTTCTATTTATTTACCCTTTTTATTAGGGACACGTTGGACATGGACGTGATATCATTTAAGTCTGATAAGTATTTAGATATTTGTTTCACTCGATGTATATTGGCAGAAGTGACGTGGGGGAAAAAGGAGAAGCTGTGTCGGCAGTCTGGGTTTGGGAGGTCAGCTGTACAGAAGTTCAAAATGTTTATTTTATTAAAGGATTTAACGGCAAAATGCGGGTTATTCTTTAGGAATTATTGCGGATTACTGCACGCCTGGACCTTTTGCCAGTGGAACCTGTGATGAGACGATGTGGCTTCATGTGGTCTGAACTACAACGTTAAGGACACTAAAAACAGACTAATATATATGATGCGAAACTGATTAAAACAAATCTTCCTTCCCAACACAAATACCGGTGCAGTGCACTTACAGCCTGTATCCCAGTAAGAAAGAGGAAGCACTTAACTTTAATGGAAAAAGACATCTTTGTGTCTGCATTTGTTTTATTGGGACAATTTGAGTAGTTTCCCTCCTCGCAGTATTTTTCCAGAATAGCTGGGTCGTTGGCTCAGACTGTATCCAGCAGGGAAACACCAGTGGTCATCAGCTGACAGCCCATTGGTCAGGATGTTTATGGCTCTCTCCTGTGGCTTCACCATCATTAGCACTCTTCCTAATTACATGACCTCCACTTCTGTGGTCACCGTTGCAACTTATGACTCATTAGTGCGATTTCTTCACAGTCATTAACCTCGCTGCATCCCCGACCCAACTACAATGGTTACCTAACAAAGACGAAGGTAAGTCAGAAGTTAGTGCTGTAGCCGAGGGAGCCTCGTGTGCTTCGGTTTGAACACATCTGCTCCGTCGCTCCGGGAGCTGATGAGAAGTAGAACAGCTGCTCTGAGATATTAACCACAAAGCTGAACTCGTTTTAAAATAAGCACTCTTAACTCATTATGTTATATTACATACAGCCAGGAAAGGTTACGTTGAATCCTTCTCCAGGGCTGTCACTTTTTAGTCAAAATTCTGACTTTTAAATGTGGGAAAAAATATTTCAGCTCAAGGACTTGACTTGGGGGCACACAAATGAAGCAGTGGGTGTGGGCATGCTCGACCAGAAAATCATTAGCAACAAAAGCTCGGTTCAGACCAAAGTTTTGTGATGGGACGAGTTGAAACTTACAACTACTTGCAATGTGCCGGTCTGTACAATCTGCTAACCTGAGAGATCTCACACTAATGCAACTCTAGAGACGATGTATCGTATCTAAAAGTAACAAATAAGACACAAATGAAAAGACAGAGGAGTTGCAACACGGCTTTGTCGCCACAGTTCAAATTTGTCTGAAAATAAAGTGCCACTATCAGACGCTGCAGACCCAAGTATGTTTTTAGTTTCCTCGTAGGTCTCTGTGACTCTATAACATAAGCCATACTTTTAACCAAGTCAACACAAACACAATAATCAAAGCAAAACACGAGAAACAGTTTTATCAAACCAACAACACAGTGGCCTATCTGCAGTGAAGGGAGATGCCAAACCAATGAAACCAGCTCGAGTCCATGAGAAAGGTTTGCACTGTGATTACATTAAATAAATACACTGTTTCACACATTATACCACTGAAATCCAGCCTGGCGACCCTAAAGACTCAGTGAGGACGTCCTGCTGGAAAAAACATGCTCTCATTAATATATAAACCAACAACACAAGAGTCTAAATACCAGAGACCAAATCAAGACGGGTTTCATGATTTCACAGAGGAATTGTGGATTCAAAACTTCCAGATGATCCGCTCAACTTTTGAAGAGTTATGCTATGCAATAAAAACTCCTGCTGCATCATGAGGGAGCCAGTTCCTACTGACAAGCGCAAAATTTATTTGTTTTTTAGGTATATTTATATTCACAATTTCAATTTGCACAACTTGAGGGTTAATGAAAACCCGCCTATTATTTTAAAGTGTATTAAAACACAAGAAAGGTGATCTGTGATGGGCTCTTCAAGTTATCCCCCCCCACTTCACCTATATTCCCACTTCAAAGTTTTCTTTCCATGATCCCCTTAATGTTCCTCAAGACAGAAATACAGAAGTTCCCTGGATAAATTAACCTTATTGTAAGTTTATGTTCTGACATCAGGTTTAATTATTTCTTCTCCCTTTATGAGAAGTACTACGATACCCATGAGCCTCAGCCACTTCAGCTATGAGTCAGAGTTATGGATAATTCAGAGTGTCTCCTTGTTATAAAGTTACCAGGGATGCCAAAGTTTCCTGGTAGACAGTTTTTGGCTGGTTACCAGGGTTTCCCAACACATGCATTTATTTGTGGCGGCTCGCCACGATTAAAACACCTGGTGCCACAAAAACAGGTGGACTACTTCATTAGGAGCAAAGTTAAAATCTGTATAGTTATGCAATTTACCTCCCGCAGGGCAGAGCGTACTCTGGGCACACATGGAGCAGCAGAACGTCAGTTGCAGTGAAAATGAAACTTAACCGTTTCTTCTGCTGGGTCTAAAAGTTTGCATTCACTCACAGCAGCTGCTTCTCTCATCTATTGATCTGATCAGCTCTGAACCAATGGACAGATCAATTATTGACCTTCACAATCTGCTGCTGAGGAAAAGAAGACCTCATTTTTTTATTTTTATTTTTTATACAATTTCACCAGTAAAAGCATGTCAGTCTATCAAAAGCAAAATTGACGGAAACAAAAATCCCCCAAAATTGACTGACTTTATCCCAAATTTGTCCGAAATCTTAAATCGATTGTTTTAGTGCAACACAAATGTGTTGTGGTGTGTCACATCATTTCCCAGCTGTAGCATCAGATGTGTCACACGGACTGAAGAGGCAGTCATGGTAAGATTAGCTGGGATTTGCTGATCTGTCTACTGTTTGTGATGAAACTGTAACAAGGATACAGGAAAGTGGCTTATCTTGACAGTCATCAGCCCACAATGACGGCAATAAGACAACACAGGTTTACACAGAAAACAAAAGATGTGGGTGTTGTGAAGCGCATCTGACTGTGTCGTCTCCTTAAGTTTCTGCAAAGTCAGCTTACTGTTGGCAATGACACAGCAGAATTTTGGATGACTCTCACCAAAGGAGTTGTGCACTGCTTCGTGTCTACAGGCTTGTTATACCTTTGAATTTTTATGAAATATCCCGATATTTTTGAACACAAGTTTCTCCCATCTTTGCAGTGCTGAAACATCCTTTCACCTACAGTAACACTGTCAATGAGAAAACCAGTCAGTTTAACTTCTGGAGCCCCGACCACAGAAAAATAACACCTTACGTCTTTGAAACCTGCCTTTTCTTGTCATGCAGCTCTCAGATGCCTTTCACAAGTATTTAAACCTTTGAACCGAGCACATTGGTACCATTTCTTTCAATAACATGGATAAAGAAAATGAGCATCATGATCAGAAATAATCCACAAATTGTGAGAAATTATTTGATTTTAATTATTTTGAAATTATTTTGACAAAGTTAGGGGGAAATGTCTAAAAGCTAGGGAAAAAGTACACTTATAATGATTATAATTACATATTTAAAATTATGCAACAGAATTAATATAATTTTTAAGCCTTTATTCAAAATATTGTTTGCCTTTTTTTAACCTTCTACTTCTTTTTTTAAAAACTAATTTTCAGATTACTTTCTTGTACTTTTTTGGATCATGTCCTCTTAAGTTGCTCACTGGCTTGCCTTCTTCCTATGTTTATGAGAGCGCCAAGTTTCTCCAGGTTAGTGACAGAATCACATCCCATTTTTATAGCTCAGACACACCAAACCAAACATGAAGAACTAGTGATGATGAAGGCTCACTTATTGCATTGCCTGGCCAAAAAATCTCAAAGACTAGCATGTACCTTCTGTGCCTGAGTGAGGGAAAATAACTCCACACCTGCCTGTTGGTGGTAATCTATATTCATTGTTCAAATATGGAAAGAAAAATAAAATATTAAGATGCCAAGTATTGACTTTATTATTCAATTAATTAAAAGTTGAAAAAAAAGTAATAAATCACATAATATTGCAATACATGTTATTACAAAACTCAGCATATCACAAAACCTTAAAAACTGTGATTATTTTGTTTTGTAAAGACTCTGGTGATTCCCACTTCTACCAGTTAACACATTAACAAGACAACCCAACGCTGAATCGAATGATATCTACCATGCCCTAACCAACGTTAACACAGACAACTGTGAACCGTTTCTGCTAAAATGCTCGGTGGCTACAACGAAAATCTCACCCAACATAACTAGTTTGTTCTGATCTCATGCTCTCTTGACTTTAGCCTTTCGTTTACTTTCATCACTTTGTTTCTTGTATTGCACACTGAGCTTTACTGCCAATCAGGGTTCGATTCATCGGTCTGATTCAACATGCTAAATTAGCTGAAAAACAGCCGACAAGGGCGAAATTATCCCATTTGTGCAGGACACACCACAAAAGCCAGGTCAAGAGACGGTCCGAAATCAACTGGTGGTTGACTGTCAGCTTGGTGACGTCATTTTTAGCGAACATCACGTCCAAGTGCCACATTAGCTCTGACAAACTGTTTAAACAGTTAACTCATCATGGTTGGCACCGCTCAGCCTGTGAAAACTGATGTACTGTGGCTCTGTGGGAGCTTTGTCAAGTTAAGAAAACAACGCCTGATGATGTCATAGTGATGTAATCGGGGTTATCTCGGTTTTGGCTTGCAAATTCATAAGAAAGAGAAAGCTTGCGTTATGTGGAAGACATGGCCATTTAGCAGGCGGGGGGGCTACTAAAAAGATGAGCTGCATTATGGTAAACAGTGTGATTTTGAAGTTGACACATGTTAAAGACAAAAAAATCAGGATATCTCAGCTTCTACCGCTTTGATTTTGACCACTTTTTAAAAATTAATCTGTCAGAAATACAGCACTAAATTGGCAAAATACTCCCTCAACATTTGTGGTTTAAAACTTAATGAATCTATGGGCACTTTAAGTTCTTCGTCTGTAAAAAGAACAACTGAATGTTGTGCTCTGTGCTCTAAATGTTACATGATGCTCCAGACTCAGACTGTGTGTGAGGATATATATAGGCTTGTGTGTGTGAAGGCTGATGGAGCAGGCCGAGTGTGTGCAGTCAGTGTCAGCGAGTCTCGAGGCTCGGTCCCATCAGCAGGCAGCATGGCCGCTGCTCTGACTGCGTTTAATCTGCCGGACAATAGGCAGTGACTGCCTCCGAGCGGGCCATGCAAATCTAATTGGAGACGGCATTATGCTGCTGTAATTGGCTCTTTTGTAAGCGAGGGTGGTCTGTCCAAACTAATTTCTCGACTCGGGGAAAAGCTTCTCACACCTAAGACAGCTCCACAATAGGTCTGGTACTGATGTGTGTAGCGGGAGGTGGTGGTACCATCAACGGCACTGTGACATCGGATGACTTCATCAATATTAGCTTTCTAAGCTGTGGACTGCTGGTGAGTGAGACGGTAAGGTCCACAGAGGACAAGCTGAGACCTGCACAGGGCTGACCACATTTCATCACATCACTGGAAGGCAAAAGGTTGATGCTAAAATGGATGTTGGGCACTACGCAGAAGCGTCAACCAGTTACACTGACTTTGAGTCTCTAATGACACAAAAGTTGTTCAATTCATTTTAATCAACCACGTACAGGAACTACAAACAAAACTGAGTTAGACGATTGTATTTATAAAAAAAAAAAAGTCGATGTGACAAGTGGAAAAAGTTATGATATAATTATAGTGAAGAAGTATTTCAGATTCACACAGTGTAATATGGAATAAATGAGCAAGGATGAAAAGTTATTGCTGTTTTTTTTTTCGTGCGAAGCCTCATCTAAAAACTGTCGTCTATAACGGTGTGGCTCCAGCACAAACCAATTACAGACTTTATTCACTCTATAACTTTTCCAGCTGTTATTTCATGTCTGTTTGTGTTTCAACTATAAAATGTATTTATATTTCTATCTGAAACGCTTCCAGTAACATTCGGTGAGAAAAACAATAGATGCTGAGAGTCCAGTCTTGCACAAGTCACTGGGTGCAGAAATGCCTCCGTCAAGTTGTTTTAATGACGGGATAAACAAACGAGGAGGGTCAGATCAGTCTAAACAAGAGTGAAAACATAATCCTCATTACAAGATAGAAAGTCTGTGGCGAGACGAGAGATTTAGTGGAAATGACTGATACTGAGTCAGCAGAGGAGCAGATGAGATAGTGAAGGTGGCGGCCTGAATGATTTAATGAAGCAACAAAGACAAGGTTCAGTTTGAACAGGGCAGGTCAGGATATTAGAAGGACGGCAGGCAGGATATGAGATCAACAGAGACGACAGCAGAATCACTTTATTTTGGGATCATTCTTATTAAATTTATCCCAACTGATCGAAACTGATAAATGTCTCTTTATACTTTTAGTCGGAGTGGGGATTAACAAACGCTTCACTTAAATAATGCAGTATTATTGCTTTTTTAATATCTTATTGGATTTAATCCTTAGAGGCTGTCTGGCGCATTTTAAGCATTTTTTATTCTTCGATTTTTTATAATTTTGGCCTGTGTTCATGCATATGGCATACATTTTGGCAAGATTGTGTATTTCTGTTTAATTTTTTTTTTAATTTTCAGCTCAGCTCCTACAATAAGTCTAAAATACACTGTGGAAACAAAATTGTTACATTCATACTGTTAACTGCAAAAAAAAAGCTCCATTGAAACCCATTCAAACTGTAATTTTTGATCCCACAGCCATCAAAGCAGAAAAAATGCACTGTATTATTTCTGGGTGTCATTCTGGTAATTTTTTACCACACAAAATACATGCTATTTCCACTAGATGCACTGGTACAATCAATGTTGCTGCAAAGCATTGTTTGTGTTTTTTTTTCATCTAAAAACTGAGTGACATCATGACAAAAAAACTGGCATTCAAAGGGTTAAATTCTATATCAGCATATCAGATATCCGTAAAAAATCCAATATTTTGCATCCCTAAATAAAAAGAAGAAAGATACCTGATGGTAAACAAAACACGTTATCAGCTACAAAAAAATAAATTTGCTGTTAGATGACTTTACAGGAAAAGTTATCCATACAAGATCACAATTTCAGCAACGACTTCAGTCCATCAACAAATTCCAAAAAGATCTGAACTTATTCTATAAATTTTCCAGGCCTGGAAAATGTGATTAATGCTTGTGGAAAACCTGTCAGTGCCATTATCTGAATATGTCAAAACCTGTTTCCACGAGCATGCGGACCCTGCTAATTTATGTTTCATTTGTGATCTGATAAACAAAAAAAGAGAGAGAAAGTGGGGCAAGGCCAAGGAAATCAATACGCTGCAGATCCACAACGAAAAAAAAAGGTTTCACCCATTTTAAATTCTGAAACAATATTGAAAATCCATGAGTGACCGACAGTGTTGATACTGTGGCAGCCACCACAAATAAATCATTACATGGGAAACACTGCATTTGATGAGCAGGGACAAAATGTAACGTTGAATATGTTATGTTGAATATGCACATTTTATCACAAGGCCATTTAAATAAAGTTTATTTAATAAAGCACCTTTCACAGTGCACAGAGGTTACAAAGTGTGTCACTTGGATAAAATTATTAAATATGATACAAACAAAATAAATATGCCTTGTGCTATACAGTCTTAAAAATGCATGATTCAACGTTTCCCCTTAGTCTAGTGTTAAAAATTTAAACCAAAACCACAATAAATTCCTATAACAAACTGCAATACTTAAAAATTATAACAAATATCGAAGCTGCACCCAAATATTGATATCGTATTGAATCAGGAGGTAAGCATATTGTCCCAGCCCTCACTTTTTGACAGTGAAATAAAAGCATTTAATCACATTTTTAACTTAATGAAATATTTCTGAGCTGCATAGTGGAGGAGTTCCCAGAATAAATGATGCAGAAAGTGACAACACAAAATCTTATTTTTTTTTTCTTATTACTGATTAAAAAAGATCTTGTCTGTGGTTTCATATTTTGAAAATGATGCATATTAAATCCTTTCCCTGCCAACAAATAAAATAGAATAAAATTATTTGTAAGTGAATAAATGTTCTTGGATTAGTTAATAATTTCAACAGCTAACATGCCATTTAGATGACAAAAGTTTAAACATACATAATTACATGCATGAATACAAAGAACGCTGGTTGAAAGGCTTTTTTTGTTCCTATGAGCAGGGTTGGGCTACAAAATGTTAAAACACATCTCAGATCAGACTAATTTTCCAGTTGTCTTACTTGGAAATTGACCAAACAGAAAACAAACATGCTGACAGATGTTTATCTATTCAGGAACATAGCAGCAGTGTGAGTAAGCAGGCGGCGTTGATCTTATGGAGAAATGCCCACAGGGATGTGACGCAAGCACGGACATGTTCCCGTTAGTTCGTTGAAAGCACAACCACAAGTATCGGACTTCTGCCAATCACTATCACTTAATCTAACATTATGCAACCCTGTCACACTACACTGTGTGAACGCCATCCATCCTCCCGTACACTCTCTAGATTGCCTTTTCTGTTGGAGGTTGCCGCTGCTGGTCGGAGCTGTCAGGACCGCAGCCTGATGAAAGAGCACGCTGTCAAACCAGACCGCAAAGTAGCAGCACAAGTTCAGAAGGGAAAACGTTTATCATTTGATGTTGGTATATAAAATCTTTGGCAGTTCAATGAATAATTGATTTTCTCTACTCGGCAGTCGTGTTTCAGTTAGGTCACTGCTCGTCTTGATTCGACACGTTGGCAGAGATCCACAGTTCACAGACGAGATGGAGAAACCTGACCGAGTAACACTATCTCCTCCTCCAGCAACTTCACTCCACTGTTTCCATCGACAGCACACCTCTGAGCCCGAACTCTTCAAAATGAGATCAGTTACATTACTTTTACCATAAAAGAATACTTGACCAATTTAGTTAGCCAATTTAAAAGAAACTGGCAGTTCTAGTGCATAAACGCCAGGAGTTTTAATGAACTGAATCAAGAGAGAAAAGACAAAGAGAGAGAGAGGGAGGGCTGCAACTGAGAGATGGAAAGTGATGGAAAGACACAGCTATGAAGTGGAGAATTGGGGGGGAGAGAGTGCATGTGAAGGAGACATGGCTGGCAGTGTTGCCTTCTGCCTTCCAAGTGTTGGGAGAGATTTGCCTGACATGCAGTGAGGAGCAGTGATCATCATCCACGCGCCACATGGCCACAGATGGCCATACGCACTAAAAACACAGAGGGCTGCAGCCCGTTCTGCTGAACCTGTCGTGCACGAGACGACAAACTACTGTAATGAGAAAAAGAAGAAGGAGAAGTGGTGCGAGCAGACACAACAGCCTCTAGCTCGGAATAAACGTTAAATTTTAAAAAATTATATATATATATTTTTAACCAGGGCTGGGTGACATGGCTTTAAAATAATATTGTGATATTTGAAGGCTGTATATACACACACACATACATATAAATATTTAATGTCCTTTAAAGTAATGTTAACTAAAATACAAAATTATTAAATGAACTGCAGTTACAATACAGTTTAAAAAAGTAGCTGGGGGTTGACCGATATTGGTTTTTCAGGGCTGACGCCGATACTGATAATTAATAGGGGTGTAAATCACTGGTTTCATCATGACACAATATTATATCAATACTTTGTACAACCATACGATATTTGCCAATATTACAAAGTTTACTACGATACGATTTAACACAGTCGGTTACATACGAATCTGCCCCCCCCCCCCTCAAATAATAGTAATATATCATCTTCATCTTTAGCCTCATCATCTTTCTCTTGACTGCTCGCCATCATCTGCCGGACGCTGTGTGACGTGATACAAAAGATTGATATGGATCGATGATTACACTTTGCATCAATGTTACCTGATTGTTGCTTATTTTATCGATATATCAATGCAGATCGATGGATTGGTAAGTAATAATAATAGTTCATGAGACTGATGACCGTTATTTTGAACTGATATGGATTTACAATAAAAATTTAAATATTCCTGTCAAAATTTGAATTTGGAATATAACAAACTCCAGTACAAAACTTTGTTTAAATGCCTTTAGCAAATGCTTAAAACCAGAGGGAAATACACAGCAGAGCCAAAGTAGTGCACTTTATCATATTTTATATATATATAGGTTGATCTTGGACAGAAATTGCGAGTTCATATAGGGTCAGGCTGGATTTTTTGGTGGCTTTTATCAGAGCTCTAGCCTCCATCTCACCCTTGCTCTGGGTCTGCAGCTTCCTGTAACAGAGAGCAGTGTGAAAGCAAAGAGCACTCACTCTGCAGCTAAATCTGGGTGCTGAAACGTCCTGAGAACTACATTGAGTGTATAACAGTATGATATTTCATCAATTTCAGTCTCGATGATAAAGAAGAGTGCTATGCATCTTCGGTCAGGCTCTATGTGTTTCACATCACAATAAGAAGACGATGGCCTTGATAAGTGCCATTATCTGAATATGAGCTCTTATTACTCCAGCATGCTGGGAGCGCTAATAAAGGAGGAATGTGAACGGGCCCTTTGGTTTGTGTGTCCGCTGAGGATTGGACGGGACTGGGTGACAGGGAGCAGAAAAGGCTCTTTGTTCCCTCCAGCCGGTCCCTCTGTCCAGATGTCTTCCTTAGCTCAGCCTCCAGGGAGAGATGGGAGATATGCACTGTTACGACTCAATTACACAAGAGAGTCGAGACAACAGGAAAAAAAAATGTTGCCCCAGATTTTCACAGTAAAGTGAAGTCTGAACTAGGGTTGAGCAATATGGCTTTACAATAATATTGCAATATTTTAAGGATATATCGTGATACACATTGCATATCTCAATATTTTTACATGTCCTTTAAACTAATGTTAACTACTAAAACACAAATTTGAATAAAGTAGCTATGGGTCAAGTGATATTGGTTTTTCAGGGATGATACGGATACCAATTATTAGTAGTTAACGAGACTGGTAACTGATATTTGAAACCGATACACATTTACAATAAAAATGAGAATATTTCGGTCGCAATTTAGAATTTGGAATATAACAAACTCCCAACACAAGACTTTGTTTAAATGCCTTTAGCAAATGTGTAAGACCAGAGGGAGATACACAGCTTCAGCAGTCAAAGTAGCGCACTTTTTCATTAATTAATTTTATATGCAATCATTAAAATAAAACGCCAATACAGATAATTGGCAAAATGACAAATATCGGCCCTGATAATTGGACAGGTCG
The DNA here is from genome assembly GCF_026936395.1 of Plectropomus leopardus. Classification (NCBI taxonomy): domain Eukaryota; kingdom Metazoa; phylum Chordata; class Actinopteri; order Perciformes; family Serranidae; genus Plectropomus; species Plectropomus leopardus. The sequence continues at coordinate 3,318,003 of NC_142176.1, read as the reverse complement.
ATAATTTGTCGACCCCTAAAAGTAGCTTCTGTCATATAATCAAGCTGACTACACTACTGTTATCACATTTAATAAAATATGGTTATAAGGAAGTTTAAGTGCTTTTATGATGAAATGTAAAAAAGTATAAAGACATGTGTTGCTTTTATTTTGAAGGACCCAGCTCATCTCAGACCAGAGGTATTGATGTTTTTGTTGTGGACTTGAAGCTTCCAGTCAACAGTTGGATGTTAGTGTTAGCAGACAGTTAAAGCAGATACCGCAGCCCTTTAACCGTGAGGATACATTCACTGTGAGCTGGCAACAAACTATCAGCTCTACAGTTCAAATATCACTGATATTTTCAAGTTGTTCTGGTGCTCTGTGATCGCAAAATGTGACTTAATAGTCGCAGTTGGAGCTCTGCAGATACAGACACGAGCCTCACCTGCTCACACTACCGCCACTACCACTCATTCAGTTAGACTGTTATCACAGCGCCGTTAAACACGGTGATTTATTCTCTGTAAGCTAGAAACAAACTAAAAGCTCTCCAGTTCTGATATTAATAGTATTTGCAAATCTCAGCAGTACTAATGTGACCAAAGAGTCACAGTCTGGAGCTCTGCAAAAACCCTGCTTTGTGTGTGTGTCTGTGAGAAGTGGAGAGCTGCAGGAGAGAGCCAGAGAACCAAAATGTAGGAGGCATAAAAAAAACAAGGTTAAAATTTATACTTGATGTCCGCAATACTGTCATTTTATATTTCTCACGTGGAACAAGCCGCGAAACATCAAGCATGTTTGATATATCCCCCACCCCTGGTCTGGACTGCAAAACAATGATTAGCTGTGAGATGAAGAATAAAAAAACTATATGGAAACATGTATTTTTACCCTTTTTTCATACCCATTTACATCTGTTGAAAGCAACATTCTCAATTGTTTTAATTTATAAGTAGACAAAGGTCACACAACAGAAACTCCAACAGCTGCAGCAGCATATTCACACAAAGGTAACAGGCCTCTTATCTTTATCCTCATTCAGCCCAAACATCCTCCCACCTGGGGGACTCGGATTCAGATGTCAGACTCTGGTGGATGTGGTCTCAGCCTCACGTCCTTATCTCCCAGTCTTTAACGCAGCAGCCTCTCTTTTAATTTCCCTGTGCAGGATATCAGACCTGAGGGACAGCTGATATTATATCAAAACACTGATGGAGCGACAGCTCCCCTTACTATAACAGAATCTGAATATATCATACCATGCCTGTTTTCATGGTACAGTCAAATCTCTACAGCGTCTCTGTTGTTTGTGAATAAATAAGAGGTGGGGGCTGTACTAATGATATTTGTGATAGGTGTGGCTAATCACTGGCCAATCATACCTGTATTTTCTTTTTTTGTCCAAAATTAGCAGAGTTTTGGTCTCCTTCCTTTAGTATGTGAAGTAAAGCACTTCACACCACTCTTGAACACAGCCCCTTGATAGGTATCGTTGGGGTACCCCCCGCACCGCTCAGTCTCTCCAAGAAACACTCAGATGTTGTTGCTTTAGCCTCAGTCTTTCCCCCAAAGTGCATTTTGTTACATTGGAAGAGCCCTAATCCTTCTTCCAGCACATGATGCTGGTTGTCTGATTAAATGTCTTAAAAAAGATAGCACATATATATATATATATATATATATATATATATATATATATGTTTAGGTCAGATAACTGCCACAGAACGGAGGCAAACATCTGAAGAGTCTAAAAGCTAAAAGTTCATTTGGAGAGAGTACGACAAAAAGAAAATCCCACATGAACTTTGCCTCGTCTCATGAGTCAACAGACTAAAGGGGCTGGTATTCTCTTCCAGCAGTGTGGCGGTAAGACGGGAGTCTGGGTTTGAACTTCCTCTTCACACAGCTATTTCTGTCATTTTTCATGTGAACAGCTAGTGATGCACCATTAATGTCTCCCAGAAGAGACCGTCTGAAAAGATTCAAACAATGATCATATTCAACCATCAGAGCCCTTTTTTTCTTAACTCTGCTCCAAAGAGGCCACACAGCCAAGCACAGGATACAGGCCCGTCTTCATGTATGAGACTTTTTTGCATTTTCTTTTCTTCTAAAATCAGTGGCATCATATAAAAAACCCTGGAATTTAGAGGGTTAAAATCCTGAAAATTAAAGAATATTAAATATTAATGATTAGGACTAATGTTTGTTAAAAAAAAAATAAACTCAATGAAAGCAGAAAATCCTAATAATGTTAATATTTTCTTCTGATTTTGAAAAGTATGTGAGTATTTGACACTACACAAAAACAATAACGTATAAAAATCGATGTCACTACAAATCTGACATATCCCAGGCTGTGGTAATAAAAAAAGAAAAAAATTCTTTGCAAGTAGTATACTGAAAATAATTCATTTTTGGGTTATTTTTTCATCTAAAAAACCTTAGCAATTACAGGGATAATATTTTGGAATTTAATGAATATTTGATATTTATGATAAGGACTGATGTTGGTTAAAAAATAAACTTTTAATAATATGAATGTATAATATTTTCAAAAGCTTGATTCTGTGTGTGTAATTTCTGTGTGTGGGCCCTGAGGGTTAAATAAACAGAGCACTGTTTTCACTTCTACGTCGTGCTACATTCTTGATAACGTATATTTTTTAAATAAAAAAAAAAACATGATTGTGATTAATATTCGATTAATTATTGAGCTCTAATATTCTGTAGACACGGCGCACATCGTCAGCTGCACAGAAAGCACAGTCATACGTACAGAACAGTAGTAGATGTGTCACGCTGCTTAATAAAACTGTTCACCACCACAATGACTGAACACAAAGCAAAAGCAGAAGTAGACACTTGCTTCACTTCTGCAGAGATAAGGTCGCACTGACAGTGTTCAGTCAAACTGACGCTGAGGAGCTCATTATTCATTATACTCCATATTCACCATCAAGTCGAGGAGGAGTCGGACAGACTTCATCAATAAATGGATTCTCCCCCCGCTGCTTGTATACTGTTACAAAAACAGCAGTCCGGTTAAATTGCCTGATCTGAACTGTGCATGTTAATGTACTGAGTGACATCCAACATGTAGTTATGATATGGAAAATTACATTTGATGTACGAAGCAAAAATGCTGAGAGAATGCACCATGACCAAAGACCTGAAGAGGGGGCGTAACCCCTCAGTGACTTTCATCACGCCATACCAGAAGCTGCTCTCAATAACGCCAAGAACCAAGAGGCAAATTCATCCAAAGAAAATGAACCAAAAATATCCAGCCAAGGACAAACACAGACAGACTTTGCAAGAGCTGTTCTTGTGACCCACGCTGAGACTCGGACAAACAAGAGCAAACTGCTGCGGTGACAGTGAAGAGGATGGATGAGTGTAATGTGGTGTAATGCTGCTGTGTGACAGAGGGGCGGCAGCTATGAAGCCGCGGGAATGTGTCCTGGAGTGCACTCTGGGACCTTAACACAGGGATACTGCCTCGGCCTCTCGTCCAGGATTACACCACATTACACTCATCCATATTTTTTTTCACAGGAAAGCATTTATAATTATTTAATAGCTTGCTGTTGCAAGGTCTTATCAGCCCTCTGCGGCCACTGTACATCATCACTATGTTGTCTGTATTTTATTTTATTGTCATTTTATTGCCACCTTGTTTTTATCTGTTGTTTCTCTGAAAAGCACTTTGTAACCTTGTTAAGAAAAGTGCAACATAAATAAAGTTTATTATTATTATACTAAACATCCCAGTCCACCAGCAGGTGAGTCCACGATCCTTCACCAAAACCTCCCAGCCACTGACACCTACAACTCTGCCTGCATTCATGAAGCTTTTAAAGAGGATTATTTTTTCTTTTCAGACTGATTTTACATCATATAGAATCACTAATTAAACATACATATAACATAAATGTAATATGACTGCATGCAGTGAATTAAATATTCAACTTCAATCCATTTTTGTTGGTGTTTAGCCTTTTAAAAACAGCATTTTCACTTCTTGGTAAAACAAACAATTTGCTCTCTTGTTTGCTGCATATAAAAAGAAGGCACACACTTGTATTATTGGGGGCATCTAGCAGCAAACAGCACTAAAAATTATATTCATTCATTGAAGAAAGTTTATTTCATGAAAAAAGACTAACTAGTTTAATCTGATGAATCACTTCATTCAGGCTGAGGATTTTCTGTTGTTTTTAGGGCGATGACCTCATAAAATATGAAGTCATCAAATAAGACATTTGAAGCTTCATCTGAAAACCTCAGCAGAAGCTTTGAATGTAAAAAAATGACACTGGGAGCAGCCCAGTTCTCTTCCTAACCATACTCCACAGAAGAGGCTTAAACACTGTGGTTACGCAGCACCACAGCCTGGAATACCAGACTGGAGGGTTTTTCAGTTTGATCAGGTGTCACATGGACGAGGCCTTCCTGTCACTCCTCGTTCTTACAGCTGCATCATTACTATCAATCTGTGCGCCTGCAGACGGGCCGAGCCTGGGCGGATCCAAGGCATCAGCTGCTCTCTAACATCAAGGCTAAAGCCTAAATTAAAACCTTCCAGAAAAGCCAAAAGGAAAAACTACCCAATACTGGTCAAATTTTTCTTTTTTTTTTTTATTGTCGAAGGTAATTATAGCCGTGCGGTGGGCAGCGACATACTTGTGGAGTCCTGGTGGTCCGTGGAGCTAGCATTTAGAGAGTGCCGCCCAAGGGAGCTGAAGGAACAACAGGAACTGGGACGTGGGTGTAGGAAAGCTCCGAGACAAGTGTTTCTGCACACACACACTCGACGGCTGAAAGTGAATATGTTTATGCAAGCCTATAATCTGCACCTCAGTCCCTGCCCTAAACAATCCCTCCGTTCCAAAGGCAAATCTCCCTTTGAAGTGCAATTTCTCACCCCGCCATGTTTAGAGCTCTTATCACAGAGTGTAAACGAGGTGAGGACGAGCATGAAACGGCACCTGCTACATAATCACGGCCTCTGTGTGGCAGCTTCATCCTGTCAGACGCCATCAGATCCTCCACAGGATGCAGGAAGACAAAAATTATTATATCTTTGGTTGCTTTTGGGTTTCTGAGCTGCGTCTCAATGTTATTGTGATCTTATTAAAGGCAGCGCTCTCTTACTGTAAAGACAGCAGCGACAGAAAGAGACAGACGCATTCATAACGCATAACTGAAGCCAGCGGTGTAAACACGGTTAATCCACAGTGAGTCCCCTCACAGCGCTGCCTCTCCCATGTTCCAGACGCAGAATACATCTCCACACAATCCATATTTAGAGTGGTCTTGTCAGAGCTGTGGTGCACAGTGGTGTCCGAGAGTATTCAGGTCTCTTTTTTCACACTTCATTGTGTTGTCAATTTAACTCTGAATGGATAAAAATGCCATTTTTGCCCATAAATCTACACAAAATTGCCCACAATGATAAAGTGAAAACGTGTTTTTTAGAAATAATTTCAAATGTATTTTAGCGTGAAATGGATTTGTCATAAATCACTCTTCAAAGCCGGACTCTATTGAGAAAAACAGTGATTTAACATCGCTGAACACAGGAGCTGCTAGTCTATCACTGCCTTAATCAGTTAGTTAGTTAGTGTTATTGTGTGACTCTGGTGAAGCCGATTTAACCCTTTTAATTAGCAAATTCACACAAAAACACAAACTAATTAACTGATGGAGGCAGAAATAGACCAGCAGCTCCTGTGTTCAGCGAGCTAACATAACTGATTTTGTCAATGGAGTCCATCGGCTTTAATAGAGCATTTTGGAAAAGTTTTAAATATACATATTGTTTTGGATATTGCTTATATTATGTTAAAAAAACACCCCAAACATGTCTAACAGTTCGCTGTCAAGTGCTGCACTGCATGACTGTTGAGTGGAGCTTTGGTTTTTGGTTTGGTGTTTGGCTCCACGCGGGTGGAAATAAAACACTCAGGTGGATGCGCTAACTTTAGCTTTTTTGTCAGCACAATGCAGTAATGGGCCACCACAAAATATTGTCAGTTTCCGTCTGAAAAGTGCTCAAACATCTTTCCAAACTTTAGCCAACTTTGAAAAGAGAGACTGAAGAAGTTACAGATATATAAAAAAAAAAGTAACCACTGTAACATTTCCACTGGCCTCTGTGCTGCTTTCCACCGTCCACTTACCTGCTTACCGGCCAGTACGTGACACTGAATGTGACACATCATTAAAAAACAAACATCAGACTGCTTTTTCATTGCCAGTAGACCAGAGCTGTGTACACGGCTCAGAAGTAGCAAGCAATATTGCCAGGTTTTCCCACGCTAAAAACCAGCATACACATGCTAATATGGGTGGAAAGGGCGTGTAATAACATGACTATGGAAAAGCTTCCTATACAACCCCACTTCAAAAATCTGAACTATTCCTTTAATGACTCCTTTCACCGTTACAAGGAACCAAGACCTCCTGCTGATTCCTAGAATATGTCAAATCTGTCTCACTGCTCCAATAAAATGCTCCATCAGCACTGTGGATGACCTGCTAACACACATCTGAGGGTGAGTGACATGTTTCTTCACACAGAACTGTTATCATGCCCTTAAGTCCAAAAGAACACCGTGCTTCTCCTGAATCCAACCTGTGGGCGTCTACAAAGCCGAGGTACTTACGGCTCAAAGAAATCGCCTGTAATAACTGCAGCGCAGCGAGGGGGAGCAGCTCTTCACTTCCAGGACTGTTTGGGGAATTCAGCTGAAACTTGCATACAGTAATCAGTCCCTCCCCCGAACCCTGTGGCCTGGCCAGGGGGTGGATGGCGGAATTGGGGTTACTAATTACAACCCTGTCCCTGTTTGATCCCACCGACTGCACGGCCGTCCGACCCCCAGGTAAACGGAGCAACAGCTGTACGCCGATGGTTATGGCTCACGGTCCAGATGTCACCGCTGACATATGCAGCAGGCCTGGGAAACCTCCCAGCAGCCATGTGACAACCACTGGCTGCTGACAGCAAAGGGAAACATGTACAGCTGTATGTGTGTTTTCAACATCGACATTTTACTGATTCTAGAACCGAGTTAAAAGTCCAGGTTTTGTTATTTTTTTGTAAGTTTCATGTCACATGGCTAATTGCTAAACTGGTGCTATTCAACTATATTGTTCAGGGGGCTGCATTTTTAAAAGCTAAGGGCCTGGCTGTCAGACAGTTACCTGAGATTTTATTCTCATGATGTATGTACACTTGACATGACAAACAGCCAAATTATCAAAACTTTTGTTTTGCTAACATGCAATTAACTGTAACTATTTACATTTTTACAACCCCTACTTACACCCACTCTTGTCCTTTTCTCTGTGTAAACAGTCTGCAGTTTAGTCTAAAATTCACTGAATTTTTGTCAAGTGACTGCTGGTCTCAGCTGCATTAGCTGTGGCTCCTCAGTTGTGCTGAGGAGCGCAGAATGTTATGTTTTTTACAGGATCTGTTAAATGCAAAATGTTTTTTTTTGGCATCATTTTAAATAGAATTTAGAATAATATGGTATTGATTAAATATCACCATTTTAAGCTTAGATTTGTTTACTTCTGTTGAGTGTGTCATGGCTCCCCAGTTGTGCTGAGGAGCGCATAATTTCAGTTTTGGTATGGTATGGTATCTGACTATGATAAATACTTTAAATTTGGCATTTTTTAAAATAAAAACATGCGATTTATACCCGCTGGCACTTTGTGGGGTTTAGAAGAAATCAGGTTAAATGCACAGGAGCGCTCTGTTGGTTTGAAGGCTTTATTGTGGCAAAATGTCTGTTATTAAAATGATTTTTTTACAGCAAGTTGTCAATTGTAATTACTTGTAAACAGTGGTTGGAAATTAGCACCAGCCAAATGCTAAAATATGGAAGTGGCTGCTAGATTTGATTCACTTACCAGCCAAAAACAAAAAAAAAACAAAACAGTAATTCATTGAGCGGCTGGTAGATTTTGGAATCCAACAACCACAGCGGCAAAAAAGTAAATTTCCAACCCTGATCAGCAGCCCGGTCTGGCTTTATCTGCGGGCTGAAGGTGGCCCACAGGCTGCCAGCTGAACTGGCTTGTGCTAAACCTTTAAAGTGAATCATTTTATTATTTCACATTATTTCATTTCCTTTAACGGCCAAAAAAAAAAAGGTTTCCTAATTGGTAACAGAAATAGAGCCGCTGCATCAGCTGGCATTGCGTCATACTGCACATTGATCTGCTGTGGCAAAATGTATTGATGGTAGCAAACAATTAGAGCCCTATCAGTGTAAATCCTTTATGTTACATGCATACATATGCGTCTGAGCCTGACCTCATGGTGGTAGCTTCGACACAGAGCTCGTTTTTCTGACTGCAAAACTGATAACAACCCAGATCTGCACAGAATTTACCAACAATTTAATTTTCCCACAAACTGAGGTGAGAAACTCGGCTTGATCCAACTAAAGCTGATCAAGCCAGATCCACTTTTGTTTGTGCAGAAATGTTAAGTCTTGGCATGCGGACTCAAAGGACAATTTAAGCTCTCTGTGTTATAAATTCATAAACTGGCACTCTGTCTCAAACACGTGCAATCAGGACTCGAGTGTTTTCAAATGAGCCAACCTGCAGTGGATGTCACTGCGATTTCAGAGAGTGAATGATCCTCCTGCCAAAAACAGAGGCGTCCTGACAGTGACGGCAGGAGACACAGAGGAGGCCGAGGCTAATACGGTTACATCAGAGCCCAGGTGGAGGGCAGCAGGTTTCCTGGCAGCGCTGACGGCTGGCTGGAGGAGGATGGGCGGGCGGTGCTACCAGTAAATGGACTTACGGAGCTTTGTAATGTCTTGACGGTGCCTTCCAGAAAAAGAGTCCATTCAAACACAAACACAAACACACACCCTGCAGGTGTATCGTCAGAAGGCACAAAGAATATTCAACTTTGGGTAAAACGCTGCAGCAGCTTTTTAACAAGCCATCCAATCAAAGTGGAGGATGGGCGGGACAAATACCACAAAGACCAACCATAATACTGCAGAACAACAACAACAACGGAGCAGGAATTAATACTTTAGTCTTCCCTTCATCCAGAGCAAGTGCTCTACCTTGTGCCTATATTTTTACTCACACTGATGTACTGTACTGTGGAAACCAGATGCAACCCAAGCATCTTGACTGAAAATAAATAAATACAATAAAATTTTTAAAAAACCTGCTGTACCCTTTATTGCACATCATTGCCCTTCTGTGCTCTGCATTAAACAATGAAAAAGTATGTAATTATATAAAACAGTGTAATCTTTGACATCTAAAAATAAACAATAAATGACCTAATAGTATCCTACCAAAGCTTATCTATAAAGCACCAAAATGAGAATAAATGAGGTAATTTAGAAATGTTGGCGACGCCGAGTCGTGCTGTCTGGCTGCCCTTAATCACCACAGCGGAAATTCCTTCACTGCGACAGCTCTGATCAACATATTATTATGCCCACTCTTATTGTGACGGCAGATGGAAATATAAAACACAATGCTTTTCAAAATGTAGCATTCACTGGACAAAATAAGAACACTGTTTCAACTGAGGTTACATGTAAAACATGGCATATGTATTTAAAATGTAACATTTTGGAACAAATAACATTTTGGAATAAAATTAATCCATCTTCAAAAGGCTTGGATTAAAAGACAACCCTAACAAAGTCACAACCGTAGCAAATTTGAGCTGTTTTGATTAAATCACCACTAAAAATTCATTTTGATAAAGTCAGTTTTCTGTAAATTTGTTGTCTGTTTCCAAAGACAAATTTCCACTGAGGTGGACAATAAAGTATCTAAATTTCACGTCCGATTAAATTCTTAACATCTGATTAGTCGATTGTTGATTATTTGGTTTCTGGTCAATATTCAATCACTGCTCGTTTTACACTGCAGGATTTAAAGTCATAAATATCAAATGTTTGCTAACATAATAATAACATAACAAGCCTAATGAGCTTCATCCACCGGCTCATTTAAACTGGCCGCAGTATGTTGAGCGTCACGGCTCCTCCAGAGCACAATAAACAAACAGCTCACTCACTGGCTGTAATGAGGTCTCCCACTTCCTAATGAAATGCTGTTGGAGGAAGCTTTTGCTGTGCCAGGGAGTGCATTAGCCCGGGCTCAAGAGGAAGAACCCTCTTATTGTTCTCAGAGGAAACATTCAACAACCACTGTGCGTGTTTTTATTAGTTTGACTGTTGATCTGCTCAACATGTGCAAACACACGTCATGCCTCTGTTATCTTTTACACTTCCTCCTCTCAAATGAGCTCAGAAACCAGTGGGCAGTACACACACACCCAAAGCGTCCCGTATGCCTTGGGAGTGGACGAGGTTCATGTGTTTCAGTGGAAACATTGCGGCTGGCAGACCTAAACTGTTCAGCCTCTCCCTCTCAGCCATCAAAGCAAGAGGCGGCGCTCGCGGACAGGGCGAGATGACAGAGAATCCCCTGCTCTAACTGCGCCATGGGCAGGTCTTAAACTGGTCATTGGTATCAGCCACGCCTGATCCAAGTACATAGAAAAGACCGAGTGATGCCTCTTTTACTCATTTCCTCCTCCAGTGCCAACATTTCAGTAGAGAGAGAAGTTTGCAAGATGCAGAAAAGTGAACGGGGAGATAGTTGAGCGAGCTCATCTATCTTTACCGTCCTTCAAAGAGAAGTGAGCATGAGGTGGGGTGCTGAAAAATGCTGCTTGGATGTTGGTGCAAACAGAGAAGAAGCCGCCTGCAGGGCAACACTGTCAGTGAAGAGGCTGTGTGTGCTGCCGGGCAGAAACATCACCAGTTATCTGCACGGGGGCCCCTGTTGTGCCCAGCCCCTTTCCAGGTGGGCTGCCTCTCCAAAATAAACACCTCACTGAGAAGCACTGTGACACATTCACATGGGGAAGATGCAGTGAATGGTGACATCATGACGGGGTAAGTCAAAATAATGAAAGCCCTCAGAGCAAGTATGTGACAAGTATGAACAGAAAACAAAAGACCCAGAAAAGTGGAATTTCTTAAAGGTAAGATAGAAAAAACACTTTTGCTCAAGGGTGCACCGAGGCTGCACAGTTAATCAAATTTCAAGATCAAGATCACCCACTAGTGAATGAACATGATCGTCTACGATACTGATGTTTGAAATGCACGCTCCACTCATTAAAGACTAAGAGCCGACAGATTATCAGCCCGGCCAACTATTAGAGACGATATCTGGCATTTTGACGATGGCGTTATATTTGAATGATCGCCGATAAAATTAATTAATTAAAAAGTACAAAGAAAGTTTCAGCATGGGAGGAACTTTACTTTGTAAAAACTCAGGGAGCTATTTTTATTTATTCATTTTTATTAAAATTTTCACTTCATACAAAAAGTTGTTGGAACTTGCTGAATATGATGTTTAACATTTTAAATTTTAATAAATGTTTGCTAAAGGCATTTAATCAAGGTTTTGAGTTGGAGTTGTTATATTCCAAATTCTAAATATTAACAGAAAAATTTACATTTTTATTGTAAATACATATCAGTTCCAAATGTTGGTTATCAGTCGACCCCCATTGAAAACTGCTGCATTTCAGATCAAATGCTTCCTAAACTAACAGTCGGTCTCCACGTTTAACCCGAGCTGTTCTTGTGCACTCTGCAGCGGCAGCCTGTGAAAATCTGAATGTTGTAGCTGCAAAAGCCAGAATGAAAATCATCCGTTTATCAGCCATCATCATCTGCTGTTTGGAGAGAACAAATCATATGCAAAGAGAGCATGAGAGGAGTGTCTGCGCTGCAAAGCAACACAACTAACTTGTCAAACGACCTGAAAAACACACAACATTCTGCAGTGCAACCGATGCGTGAAGACCAAGAAGAATAACGTCACCAACAAATCAGCGCTATGGTTAATCCCCGTCTTTGTCCAGTGTCAACTCAAGAGAGATTCAAAACAACGATGTTGCAACACATCACAGTACCCTGACTGCTGTAAAAGAGATGCACCTCATTCGGATCTTACTTTGATGCAAAGATTTGTTAATTAGCAGGAATGTAACACAAGCTGAAAGTGAAATTAGTGTTCTATTGATTTAATGTTGAGTAAAACATGTTTTTAGAAGATACACTGTGAGTAAGGAGCGGTTTTATTTTGATGCAAAGACTTGGACATTAGCAGGAATGTTGCACTACATACATTAGCATTCATTAGCACTGTTTATTTAAAGTCAAAGTGCAATAAAAGCATTTTGACTATAAAAACAATGAATAATCTGAAATAATCGTGATCTCAGTATTGATCAAAATAACCAAAAATTAACAAAAAAATAAATAAAAAATTTGCAGAAATTAATTAATATGTTAAAACCTTAACATATTAACCGTGTCTACATTGGTTGATCAAGGCTCCCAGCCGGTCTGTGAACGGCCCTGCTTCACTGCGGGCACTTTACCCTCACTTTCTGAAGCGGGGAATAAAATCAATGACTAGACAAATACAAACATTGTTGATTTCATCCCATGGAGCCGTCATGTAAACTGATTTGGTTCAGTACATTTCGGCTGACAGTCAGCGAGGTGAAGGCAGGTTAGTGCTGTCCATTCAGTTCCCAATGACAGGCGTCTGACACGTTTACGTAAGAGAGTAAATCTTTATGTGCTTCCATTAGGCCAAATCATGCAAAATAACAACGTAGCCTTCCACAATTACGCATATGACACACAAATATACATATCATTTTCACCAGGTGATTATGAACCTGTAGGACGTCTGTTTCGCCGTACTGAATAGAGATAAAACCAGGTCACTGTCTTTGGGCCACGGAAAGAAAGCGTCGGCTCTCACCTTGAATCCCTTTCTCTTAAAACCAAGCGCCAAACAAGAAACCTCCCTGTTATCCTGGACTCTGATTTAAATTTCCACAGTCACATCAAATCAGTAACTTCATCTGACTTCTATAATTTAAAAACATTACAAGAGTTAGAGGAATAATGTCAGAGCACGACCTTGAAAGGCTCACCCATGTCGTTATTTCCAGCAGGTAAGATTACTGCAACGGCCTGCATGTCTGCATTTCAAAACAAGCTGCTCACCAACTTCAGCTCATTCAAAATGCAGCTGTGAGGGTCCTGACAAAAACTAGGAAATATGAGCACATCACTCCAGCTCTAAAATCCTCACACTGGCTACCTGTCACTCAGAGAATTGATTTTAAAATCTCACTGCTTTTCTATAAATCACTCTGTGGCTCAGCGCCCAAATATATATCTCTGACATTCTTGTGACATATGGACCTTCAAGGGCCCTGAGGACATCAGGGGCCCTCAGAACATCAGGGGCCGGCCTGCTGAGCGTCCCAAGAGTCAGAACTAAACATGGAGAAGCAGCGTTTTGTTATAATGCAGCATAAACCTGGAATAACCGCTCAGACTCTGACCACTTTTATGTCAAAACTAAAAATGTTCCTGTTTTACACTGCCTAATCCACCCGCTAATGACTACAAACTTATTTTAAACTTGATTTTAAATAATTTTAAATTATCTTTTTCCCTCTGCACCTCTTTGTCTGCACATTTGCTATTTTAAAATCCTTTAGTAATTGGTTTTACCTTATATATTTGATCTCTTTTCTCTTTTGTTTTAAATCTGTATCTTTTATTATGTTTTATATTTGAATTGCCCTGTTGTATGAGTTGTGCTATACAAATAAAGCTGCCTTGCCTTGACTAAATCGGGTGACAAGATGTTAACACACTGCTCACGTCTAGTGTCCCATGGGGATTCCCAGCACGCCTGCATCATATGACTTTGTGCTTGTTTTTAGCATGATGAATCGTAGCAATGCACCAGTGCACGCGATGAGTCTCAATAAGTGATCACCCAGTGAGACGGACTGGCTACTGCGTGTTTGTGTACTTGTATGTGCTGCTGCTTTTAAAGAGCAGATCAAATCATCACAGACCAAATCCTTTAACACCAGAGAGAGAGACATGCTGAGGCACCAGCACGTCTCCCTGATCTGAGAAAACGCTTTGAAAACAGCGTTGAGATTCCCTCGATTTGTCGATTTGTTGCTCCTATCATCTAAAAGGAGGCCACTTTTCCCATGACAATCACACTCATCTCCCAGTCTAATTAAAAGCGTCTCAGTACGCAGCAGATTAGTGGGAGAATATCATGCCTCGCCTGAGGACAAACTGACTTTCTTGTCGCTTCTCAAACCATAAAAAAATGACGCTTCACCATCTCACACTCAATTCATGTTCAATCTCTGCTCCAGTTACAACACTATCGCACACAGATCGAAATGACAAACACTGCAGGAGGAGAGAGTGCCCTTTCAGAAACGAGCTGGATATGCGATCTGTGTAAATGCATCGGAGCCACATTTCGTCAAATCAATCACTGCCTGAGGAGGATCACGTGCTGCTGGAGATCCGAGGCGTATGACTTGGCTGAGAGAGTTGATCCCACAGTGAACAAGCATTTTGACCATTGACCCAAAGGGCTTAAGACTTCAGACTCACTTTGCAAAAATGTGATACACAATTTGAATTTGTTCCAAAATATTTCATTTGAATTACCGCCTCGCAGCGTTGCAGTTTGCATCCATGTCAGAACTATATGAAGCCATGACAGCAGACAATGATTCAAGTACAGACAAAAAGAAGCTACAAATTCTAAAACATGGACGCTCCACGCACATCTTCACCCCGGCAGCACAGAAGATCTCTACGACCAGCACGGTTTCAAGGTGGAAACCAAAGATCAGTTTCACCAATTCAGTATTTGACCAAATGTCTCCCCTCGTGCTGCGTTCACACGACCAGCTGGGGAGGAGTGGGATATGGGGATGATCATCTTTGTATGTTCTGACCTGGTGTTTTGTACTTCGTTTAATCAAACTTTATCATTATTTTATTTGTTGTTTATTTGTTCCAATATTATATTGACCATAATTACGAATTACGAACGCACATAAGGCCCTCAGAAGTTGTAATTATGAGTGGGAAATTGAAATTTTGATGATACCTGAGTTTCTGAGTTGTGATGTTTGTGAGATGTTTCAGGGCAGCAGAAACGGCAAAAAGCATTAAACAGTGTCAACAGTTGACAGTAAAAATTAAATATTTTGTTATTTTGTTCAGTTGCACAGTTTAGTATATGCATCTATAAGCTGTAGCAAGCAAGCAAACGTTTAACTATAAAGCATGCCAGGCGAGTATACCAATGTTGATAAAAAGGTTGTTTTATAACATGAAATAACATGCATTAAGATGGCAGGCAAAGGTTGATGTTTGGTCAATGGTAAGAGGCTTTTTTATTAATTCAGGTATTAAATGTCATTTCTGATCACATGTAAAGTGTAATATGGTATTAATGTTAACTGCTGTCCATGAAGACCGAGATTAAATCTAAATACATAAAAATATCAATAAAAAATAAAATAATATATAAGAATATAAATAAGCTGGAAACAGCCATCAACCTCTTTCAACGCTCTTAGCATTAAAATGCAACCCATCTTCTTTGTGCTTCCATGTTGTTCCCACTTTACAACCTCAAAGCACATGAACACAACGAAACCATGACCTTCCTTCCACATAAATGCAGAAAAATTGGTAACGGTCA
This sequence comes from Plectropomus leopardus, assembly GCF_026936395.1. Classification (NCBI taxonomy): domain Eukaryota; kingdom Metazoa; phylum Chordata; class Actinopteri; order Perciformes; family Serranidae; genus Plectropomus; species Plectropomus leopardus. The sequence continues at coordinate 3,302,364 of NC_142176.1, read as the reverse complement.
TGGGATCATTATCAATACACTGGACAATCACAGGGGCTTTTCCGGGTTGCATTGGTCTTCTGTCTCCATCACGAGCAGCCTTGAGCTTCAGGGAGACAACGCTTTTCTTTGAGAGAAAATGACTTTCTTTTTCCCGTCATGATTTCAGCACCAGCCAATGAAGCCAGCCGCAAGCAGACGGGCTAATGTGAGGAACAGTGTCATGGTGGGACTGAAGTAAAAACAAAAAAATAGATTCACTGTAGTTTTAAATAGCTTTTCCATACGCTGTCATTTTTGAGAAGACCCAAAATGAACAGTGTGGGAACAACTCGATTACTGTAAGTGACTTATTTCTGTCCTGAGCTTTTTGACCCATAAAAGTGGTTTCCTCTGAAGTTCTCAATAACTGCTATTTAATGAAATAAGACTTCTACAGTGTACGATAACTACTTCCATAAAGAGATGAGCTGGACGATATGTTACCCAGCTGTGATCTGACACATGGGTCCAGACCACAGAAGTGTAGGATTGCAGAAACAGGAGGCCAAAAAGTGCTAAATTATTGCGTTTCCTTTTCAGGTAACCACAGACTGACTAACAAGAGGCAACAAAAACACAAAAAAATCCTCACGTTAGTGCTTTGAAACCTGAATCAGTTCTCTTGTGCTGCGTTCAGACGCCTCTCAAAAGCTATTAAACCCTTTGAAATCCGAGTGGTTTGATTTTTTTTCTAAAACAAGGAGAAAAAAAAGGCAATGAACAAGAAATATCCCACAGATGGCAAGAAAATTGCAAAAGGCAAAAATAAAATTACAAAAAAAATTAGTTTCAATAAATATTAGAAAATTATTAAAAATGTCCAGACAGCTTTGTTTATAATTGTAATAATTTTAGATTTCAAATTATGTAAAAAAAATTCACATTGGACATTTTTGTTTTTATTTTTTCCTCATTTTCAGGTAGTTTTCTTTTAACTTTTATTTACTAATTTGTTGCTCATTTTTGGGTCATGTGCTGTTCAATAGCTCATTGCCTTCTACCTTTGTTTTTAAAAGAAATCACACCTATTTGCTGAGGTTTCAAAGGGTTAACTACATCTGAAATGGAGAAATGCCACCTGAAATTCTAACTGCCTCTCTGGCTGTGGAGAGGAACGCCGTGTGTATTTTTGTCCTCATTTCGAAGCAAATCTCAATGAATGAAGCCAAATATAGGAACTGCTTGGTGGTTAAACAAATAAAATGAAGTGTGTCAGGCCAGTTTTATGTCTACGACTGTTACTGCTGCGTCTGCAGCTGCTACCTTGACCATCAACACTAAGACTGTAACGCGTCTTTCAGCACTGATCCTGCGGCTGGATTTCAGGGCCGGGCAGTAACTCTCTTTTCACATACAGTAGCAAAAGAAAAGGCAAAAAAGTGGAGAGGCGGGCTGCTCGGACTTTGAAACAAGCTCAAGTGTCGGGCTAGAGGATTTGCCTCGTCATAACCTGTGGATTTGGTGAGACGACTATTTCCGCTGAGGAAAGCAGAGCGGCGGGAGAAAGTGAGAGTGAGAAGATGGAAAAAATGAGCGCGCTTCTAGACAGTCTGCACAGGTTAGAGAGGAAAGAGAGGAGGAAAGTGAGGAAGCTGCCCGTGGATGGGATTATTTAGGGAGTGAGGAGACATGTCATGATAGATGTCATTATAAAGTGTAAAAAGAGGCGAGCTGTTCCTCCCTCTCTCTGCAGTGGATATGGAGGCAGGCAGCCGGAGCGAGCTGCAGCCCTCATCGCTGCCAGCTGCTGAGTGCTGTCCAAGCTGCAGTCTGTGATAAAACAGCAGCAGCTCATACTGACACGACAGTAACTGAAGATGTTTGAGTGTGGAAACACTCTGGAGCTGTTGAAGGAGCTGTGAGATGACGCACGCCGAAACCAAATGACACACCACCTCCAAAAAACTGCCAGTTAAAGGACCACACCATCATAGACATGACCACATCCAATGAAAGTGTGCAGTCTGACTGTAGAAATGTGATACTCAACTTATGGTCCACAGGCCATAGGCCACAGCCATGATAAGGTGCTGACTGCCCTAGAAATGTCCTAAAATCCTGAAAAAAATGCTAAAATCCTATAAATGTCCATAAATCCTAGAAATGTTCAAAAATAGGGAAATTACCCCAAATCCTAAAAAGTGTTAAAATCCTAGAAATGTCTTAAAATCCTAGAAATGTCCTAAAATCCTATAACCATTATGGGGCTGCTTTGACTGATGTCCTGTTATTTTGCAGAAATGTCCCTAAACCAAAGCCAGTTGAGGGTCCCTGCTGTAGAATATCCTCTGCCTGCTGCTGCCGGGCACAGACTGCTCAGGTTAATAAATCATGTATCCAGACTGGGAGGACGACGTCAGGGACAGAATCCAGTCAGCGCAGAGTCAGCTCCGTGCTCCCCAAGGCCTAATGAGTTTCCAGCGGCCTTCTGTCTCACAGCCTCCCTCTGCAGCCTTGGAAGCTGAGGCTGCGCTCCAGCCTTGCACCTCAAAGATTCATCGTCTAAGAATGCAATCAATCTGAGCTACGCTCCACCTGAAAACATGTCGCCCCCCCGCTGATCCAGTCCCCCCTCTGGACCCATTCGTGACAAATGCTGCAACTTGTAGTTATTTTTTTACAAACGCAGAATGACCTGACCTCCTAAAATGTACTTGACTTACCGTTAATCACCCCCACACAGCCTTCCCACTTTCTTGGGAAGGCTGACAAAATTAAAACAGATGATTGTGAAACCCTGGTGATGAATTGGGCGTACAGTAAAGAGCTCTTTTGTAGTTATTCATTTTAGTCGTATACTTGGCTGTTCATGGCTTAAAAATAGGAGTAACCTAAAAGATGAGTTTAATCTGTTGTGGTGTTGTAACGATACATGAACGTTTAACTTCAATGCTACACCTAGAAAATATCAATGTTAGATACCATTTTTGATACCATGAGGAACATTTTGACAATGAGGATTTAAAATTTTACATTTTTATGGAAAAACATAATTACAAAAAAGCTGTAACATGACGACAACAGCAGAAGCACTGTATTAACAATGAGAGCAAGGAATCGCGTCTGGTTCCAGTGTATTGATACTGCGGAAAATGAGATTTGAAACTGTCTCAAATATTTAGAATTGATATCTACAGACAGATCAAAACTTCTGACAACACAAATGTACTGATTCATGCAGAACATTACAAGTTTACAGCTAACAGCGTGGTGAGATGATAAAATGCAGATCAGATTTGTAATTGCAGTTGTGGCAAACATCAAAGCACCCGTGTCTGGAAATGATTTACTATACGACTATTTTGATCAGTTCAGTCATTTATCAAGTAAACCACCACATACTTGCTGTTAATAGTTTTGAAATGGTTCAAATCATTTTAAAGTGGAAACATTTAGTTTTTAAGCGAAACATAGTTAGCAGATGATATGACTCTTTGCACTGATTCACCTTGCTGACTGCCATCAGCAAATAAGATTTTGTTTTTACTGTATGGAGCACTTCGTATCACAGTTTGAATGTATGAAAAGTGCAATACAAATAAAGTCTGACTGATTGACTGATAGTGATTAAATATTAATGTATTAATATGCATTTAGTTGCATCTAGTGACGAAAACAACAAGTCAATTAATCAAGTGTTTTGACTGTAAATGGCAAATGGACTTCATTAAAAAAGCACTTTTCTGCATTAGTGGACAAAGCACTTAAAATTTGCCCCTCGTTCATTCACACACACACACACACACACACACACACACACACACACACACACACACACACACACACACACACACACACACACACACACACACACACACACACACACACTGTCTGACTCAATGGCTGCAGGGCTGCCTGTCTGACTCCTGAGCCACAGATTAATTGTTTTGTCAAGCTGAAATGCCAAACACTGAATGCATCGTCTTCATTGTGAGGAATGAGTGTTTTTCTCTGTTTTATGTCTCTATAAAGTGAATGAAGTAGGTTTCGGACTGTTAGTCATACAAACAGAAATTACAGTGACGCATAAAAATGAATGTGGTGCTGATTGATTGATGCGGAAATACTACACATAGCACCTTTGAGGCACGCCTGAGGACAATCGTCCTTCTGTCTCCGGGCCCAGATCCCTTCCTCTCTCTCTCTCTCTCTCTCTCTCTCTCTCTCTGAGGCATCCTCACCTCACCCCTCCAACCGTTCCTCCAGCAGCAACCTGAGCCCTCCACCCAGCACCAACCTGCTGCTGCCGCTGCTCACAGACAAAGGCAGCCTTCTAATGCCGCAGCCACACACAGCAGTCTGCACAAGGAGCGAGGAATTCCTGCTCCTCCACGTGCATGTGCACAAACACACAACTGATGTTTTTTCAGCCATGACACAGTGAGGGTAAACTGTGTTCTCTGTATGGACAGGGGTCAAACACTTTTTTGCCAATAAAGTTCCATGATTTTAAGACTAATTTTAGGACCATACGTTCCCGCACACAATGAGCATTGATACCAATCAGTGATTGATAGTCCTTATTGGTTCTTTTTCACTGTATATACTATATATATATTTAAAGGTGATTTTCTGCTTTTAAGATTTTTTTGTTCATTTTACGGACAAAATGTTGACAACTTTTTATTTATTTAAATGTCTTTAGTAATTTTTTATGGGAAAAGATTGCCTTTTTTTCTTTAAAGGTTTTTGGGGGTTTTTTTCTTTTAATTTTTTGATCATTTTTAAAGAAAAGATAATATAGCATTTTTTAATTTTTCTTTAACTGTTTTTATTTTTTGAGGATTTTTATTATTTCTTTCTTTAATTTATTTTGGTGATAATTAAGGAAAAATGTTGCCTTTTTTTACTTTAAACATTTTTAGTGATTTTTCAAGAAAAATGTTGCAGTTTCTTTTCTTCAAATTTTTAAGCCTTTTTTCAAGTTTTTTTTTTGATGGTTTTTAAAAAACAAAAGTTTTTTTTTTATTATTACAAAAAAATATGCCTTCTAAACCTGCAAAATCTCCAAAATGTCACACCATTTATCACAGTCAGAAACTTTAACAATTAATGTTGGATTTTAAAATTTCCGACAGTCCATGAACACATCATGTGTTATTTTACAGGTTGTGAAACCAAACTCTGTGACTTTTTTTTTTTAATGTTCAGGGTATAATTAGTTTGCCAAAACGTTTCCAGGCCTGAAAACCGCTATTTGCAAATTCTGAGAGTTTTCCATGTTTGTCATGAACGTACAAGCTTGAGCCTCCTGCTTTAACCCCTGAATCTTCTTAGACCCCCCAGTGATTCCACACGCTCTCAGCATGAGGGAGGGGATGAAGCAGCAGATGAAGTTATCACCAGCAGCCTGGCTGAGACATCAGCTCACAGAGAAGAAACATGGAAAGAGAGAAGCAACCCACACACGTTTTCAGCTGATCCCCTGAGAGGAAACCAAGAAAGACCACAGGAAGCCACAAAGCCCATCTAGGAATTTAAAAAGGAAGCTGATGTTTTTTCTGACAGCAGCATGTTAACTGTTAACCCATTGTGCTGTCTGTTTGTCTGCCTGGACAGATGTGCGCAGTCTGGGGTACAAAGCCGGTGACTCTGCCATCGGAAAGCTGCAGAGGTTTAGTTTCTCACCATAAATTCACAAAAAAGATCACATTTTGACTTCACAGAGAATAGCATCTCGTAGCAGAGATGCTCTTATCTCCTCAGTCTGCATCACAGCACTGAAAATATTCGCCAAGATCGACATTTCCTTCAAAACGACCTTCACACCTCAGCAGAGGCGTGTCTGGGATGTGAAAAGATCTGAACCAACATAGCAAGATCCTGCAGGGCTCCTTTTTTAATCAATAAAAATGTTCAGTATCAACAACAACACGCTGAGTACACCTCGCCTCTTCTCAACCTTTGAAACATGGAACCACATCACTTTTCTTGTGCTGCTTTCAAAAGCCTTTAACAAATATTTAAATGTCTGAACAATACCGAAAACATGCGGGAAAGGGAGATGAGGAACTTGGTAAGAAATGTCAAACAAATTCCAAGAAATTTGTAGATTAATAAGATAATTTTTTTTAAAAACCTAAGGACATATGTCCAGAGAACTATATTTATATGTGTCATAACTCTATACGTAAAATTATTTTTGCAAAATTGTGAAAAATTTTTTTAGCACTTTTTCTGAGTTAATTTGTTCCTTCTTTTTATTTTCATTTATTTTCATTTATTATTTTTTTATTTTATTTTTACTTTCCCATTTCATTTGTTTGTGTTTTCATTTTTAGGTTATTTTCTTGCACATAATAAAAAAAACTAATTTCATGCTAATTTGGGGGTAAATTCTTCTTTTTTGCTCATTAACTTCTTCCAGTGTTTTTGAAAGAAATCAAACCAATTTGCCCAGGTTTTAAGCAGTTAAACTGATATTGTTCCTTCGCTGTGTGATGATCACTTCTGGTGTTCAACAAAGTCAAAGGAAAGAATCCTGCACAGTCGCAGGCAATAAACCAGTATCGATGTTTCTACAAAACCTGAATTATATTCAGTGACAAGTTAACGACATTACTGGTAAAACTCAGTTCAACATACATAAAACCGCCAGCCACACATACTAATATTTATGGATCTATGTTGGCACTAAAATATGGAGAAATGCTCGCTGTCTGTATGTTACGTGCAGCGCTTTATTACTCCTTCTCCCCCGATGCTCCGTATAAAGTTCTGCTCTCCTAAATCAAAATGCCAATTTTTGAAGACCAAAACACAGCAGCACCTCTGTAATGGTGGAGGCAGAATGAGTTGGATTTCCCTCAAAAACTATGTTCTTTTACAAAAGCAATCTCTCTCAATCATCAGTTATCCACTCCAAGTTTGCATTTATCTGCAGAGACTAGGCCCTCTGTCGACATTTCTTTCTTTTCATTTTGCATTTTTACATTAAAGGCTCTTTCGTAAATATGTGTGATTGATTTTTAATAATGAGGACTTCTTTAAATATTTTAATACTGTGCTAATTGTTTACTATTACTGTAGTCTATTTTTATATTCATATGTTTTATACTTGTGCTGGTACTTATTTTTACCTATAATTCTCCATGCTGGCATCAGAGTGGCTGTAATAAACTATCATTTCCCCACCGGGATCAATTAAGCATTTCTGATTTCCGAATGTTGACCTCAGGCAAAACAGGAAATAAATAAAAACAAAAATAAAATCAACAACAATTTTTAAAAAAAAAGTAAAAGAAAAACCCAATCACAAACAAGGACATGACCTGAAAATATATAATTATTAGAATTAAAAATATCATTTTCTAAACATTTTCTTGCTATATAATATACATCATATACTATGTAATATATTACATGATATATATAATTTTCTAAATTCTTGTAATTTGCAGAACATTTCTTGCCCAGTTGCTCATTATCTTTTCTCCATGTTTTTAGAAGAAATCAAATCAATTTGCTAAGCGCTCAAAATACCTGTGAAATGTATCTGAACGCAGCATGTCGATCCAATTTTAAAAGGATTAAACATCGGCACCAGCCCAGAATTTTACAAACCCCGAATTTAGCTACGTTGGGGATGTTTTCTGGTTGGGTGTGTAGCCCCTGCTGCTGTTGAGCGGGGGAGGAGGAACTTTAAATGCTGCGTTTTATAAACCATGGCACAAAAATCCTACTCACTCTGCCTCTGAGCACGAGGGCCCCAGATCGACACGCCACTGACTGAGGTGGAGGGCTAATTCATTTCACGCTGAGTCAAACAACCATTCAGAAGGATACAAAAGTATTTACAAGTGTGCACAGATATACACAGATATCTGCTGACATGACAGAGTGTGGTGTCTTTGCTACGGCACGCTGTGTTAAAGGCTGGTAAACCGAAGCAAAGCCGGTTTTCTTGAATATTCAAGATCAAATCGAGCTCTGTCGTCATTAAGCGCCACAACAGACATGTTCTCTGTCAAAGAAAGCAGTTGATGTATGAGTCCACACACACACACACACACACACACACACACACAATATCACAAGGTCCAAACTGTGCAAATTGAAATTGTGGATATAAAATACACCTAATGGAAACATGTCCAGTTCAAAAAAACTCCCATTTATTGCAAAAAAACATTTTATTCCTGCATGAGGCGGTATTTTAGGCGATTCCAAAAAGATATAATTTGTAAAACTGCAACTGAAACACTTTTTAGTCTTTTCTTGGTCACATGATGCTATGGCTATGTGCTTGTCAGTAGGAACTGGCTCCCTCATGATGCAGCAGGAGATACAGGAGCTGTTATTGCATCACATAACTCTGAGAAAGTTGAGCGGATCATCCGGAAGTTTAGATCCACACTTCCTCTGTGAACCTCCCAGAAATCCCGCATATGTTGTCACTCCCTCGAATAAGGAGCTCACCTTTTCATTATCGCTCGCATAACACGCCTATGCCACCTTGGATTGGAAATAATGACGGCTAGTTTGGTGGCTGCAACGGATATAAACCTGCTGATGTTTTGAACATCCATCAGCGTGCGTCTTTGAATGTTATCACCAGAGGAGAAGTTTCACAACATGACTCAATGGAAACGCAGTCATCTCGCAATTTTGTTTCGCGTAAATCTGTTAAGGAAACCCGCCTACTGTATGAAAAACTCATCTGAAAATTGTTGTTAATTCTTTGTTTACCTTCTCTTTTTCATGAGCTCTATGTGTTTAAAGTGAGCCCTTTTCGTTCTTCACACTACTTCTGTTACTTTTCATGCAAGCCAGAGCTCCAACACCATAAATGTCTTCAAGGAGAGGCTGACTGAAAGTGCACTCCTGTTTTCCCCGTTTCAAGGATTCAAGACAACAAAGACAACAAAAGATTCAGAGTTTTAACCAAACGTCTAAACTGCAAACTTCACATCAGCATCGCTCTCGCATGCTGACAGCGTTTTATGCCACACTCAAGCGACTGTCTATATACCGGTTCCATCTTGTCTGTGAATTTTAAAGCGTGGAGCGGCAGGGCAGACAGGTGTCAGTGATCAGAGGCAAAGGTTAGCAGTGAAGTCGTCTAGCGGCAGTAACTTTACAGAATAAGCTACAGTTTGCTCATGAATAAACACTGCAGCTCCTCAAAACCCAAGAGGTTCCTGTGTATCGCTTACGAGCTGCTGGTGAAAAGTGAAGGGAGAGTCTGTCGGATCAGAAACCAGCACACTCTGCTCCGTCTGTGCTGAAAAATGTAGATAAATATATTTGTCCAGAGCATTACTATTGAACATCAACCTCCAGTTAATGCGCATATTGTTGAAAAATTAACCTGAAGCATAAATAAATGCAGTGTATGCCCGTGAGACGCAGCTGAAGTGCTGCATGGAGACGGTGCAGACAGCTGCATAGATTAAAAAGAGAGTTTATCTGTTGCATGAGACACATGAATTAAAAACACGTCTGATAGGCTTGCAGTCTAGACACGGGGTTAAGGCTGAATCACAGGTGTGCAGAAGCTATAGAGCCACACAGACACACCACTGCAGCCTACACAAGTGTACACAACTGACCGACACTGTTGTAAGCATTTAGATTTGCAAGTTGCAATGCTTCTGTTTTGAGTTTCTGTAAAGTGCTGTAAAATTTGATTTGATCCAACTAACACACCTAAAAACACACATAAAACTACTGTGACAACCTGAACCCTCAGGGCCCGCTTTGACATTACACACACCCGTATCACTCTGCACACATAATTTGTTTTTCAAATTATTATACAGGAATATTATTTACTACTTTCATTGAATTAATGTTTTAACCAATATCAGTCCTCATTATAAATATCAAATACTAATTAATTTTCAGATTTCTGATCCTTTAAATGCCAGGTTTTTGCCAATGTTTTAAATGGAAAAAGAACCCACACAAAATCAATTATTTTAAATATACTACATGCTAAGTAGATTATTATTATTTTTGATTTTCACAGCCTTAGATTTGTCAATAATTAGCACCTACGTTGACTTTTATACATTAATATTTTTTGTGCAGTGTTAAATTCTCACACTCATACCACTCTGCACACAAAAAGAGCTTTTCAAAATCAGGCTATAAAAATATTACACACTGATATGATTTTCTGCTTTCATTGAGTTATTTTTTTAAATCCTAATCATATATATTAATAATTTTTTTTTTTAAAAATTAACACTTTAAATGCCAGATTTTTGTCAAGATGTCACTGTGTTTTTAGAGGAAATTAATTATTTTCAATATACTAGATGCAAAGTAGATTTTTTTGATGATGACAGCCAAAAAATTAAGTCATCAGGTTGAAAATAGTACAAATGACAAATTCCAAGGCAAAAGCCCAGAAATAACAGAATGCATGTTTTAATTTTTTGATGTCTGTGGGATAAAACACTGCAGTTAGAAACATTTTGTTTCAGTTGTTTGGAAGATGAGTGCGACGCCTTTTCCCTGCGAACCTTTAGCAGTGTTTTGTGGACTATGAAACTTCCCCTGACTTTCCATCAGCATGAGAGTGAGTAGATAATGACTAAGTTTTCATTTCTGGGTGAACTATCCCTTTTAGTCACTGTATGCACACCTAAACTCTTCCCCGTGAGAGCACATGAAGGGAAAAAAAGTGAATGTGAGGTTTCCTAAAAGAGCCCCATTTGCATGAAGATCAGGTGCAAATAACACTGCCACTGTGATTGTTACTCGTTCAAGAGATAAAATTGAAATGTAAATTCCGTCTTATCTGGTTGTTAAGCTGCACTGCAAAACTTCACTCGAGTGTCCTCCCTCTGTGCCATCAAACGCACCTCGAGGACAGCATTTCTTCTTCTACTCATCACATACCAAAGGCGGCCAGAAAAGTAAATTATGAGATTCATTTGGTTCCACTTAGTGAGGAATCTTGGTGTGACAGCATACGTCACCGTTTGATGTCGACCGTCGCTGATTGAAGATGAATAAAAACCCTGACTGCAGCCACGGATTCCTTCAGATCATTTCATACAGTGAATTCCCTGTGTGCTATCACAGCTTCACATGCCTTTAGTTCAGTAGCTGATTGATTTTCAGACAAAATGTGATAAGTGTCAGAGATGACGCCCTCATCCAGACCAGCACCGTGCAGACCCGTAGGTCCCGCTACGGTCTCTGGCAGCCTTTGTCAGTGGAGTACGAGTCTGACTGCAGATCTGAGCATCACTCAGGTTTCATTCTGTGAAGTCACGATGACTCAGACACCTGCACACAGACGCTGTGTGGTGTCTGCAGACGGCTGGGCCGCGTTCCTGAATCAATCTACTGCTGCTCTGTGGGTGTGTGTGTGTGTGTGTCCACTGTCTTCATGACCACATTTTCTCTCTTGCTTACTTTTCCCAGCATCGCTATTTTTACATGCCAAATCTATTTTTGCATCTGAAGCATGAAGTTCACTTGTAAATGCATTTAAATGGCTCTATTTATACGCCAACAAGTTCAAATGATCACATGTCAACACATGTAAATGTGGCTGGATACATGAATGTCGGTATGATGTAAAACACCAGCAGACACTGAAGACTGAGCTGGACCACAGCAACGTCTGAGCTAACTATAGCCTGACTGAAGCAGGATGATATAATGACATGAGATGTCATGTAAAAGGTGCATTTAGGTTGATTTTTTGACATTATTTGTATTTGTGTGAACGAGAGGTTGATGCTCATTATTAATGCACTGGACAAATATATTTATCTACATTTTGCAACATAGGTGAAGCCGAGTGTGCTGGTTTATAGTCCAACAATATATGTCATGGTAAAAATGTCTTGTTACAAAACGTAACTAACACTTCAGTATTTTATCGGCTGACGTTTACAACAATACACCTACAATGGGCTAATGTCGTCTGGTATCGCCTCTAACATGGCACCTCTCACAGATGTCTCTATTTGTTGTCATTCAATCACTGAGTGCAAGACTGTTTTTAACACATACTAGAGCAGCCTGCGGGCCAAATCTGGGCCCCAATAGGGTGCCGTGTGGCCCCCCAACCATTTTCTAATTCACAATAAAAATAAAGTGATGCACATTGGGAATTGTTTTTGTACTTTAAGTGTATAAAAGGTACCAGAATGCATAAAACAGCATCAAAAAGGAGCTTGTTAAACAAATAAGTGCAAGCGGAGGATCCCCCACACCCCCTGACAAGCTAAGACCCTAATGTCCTAAAATCCTAGAACTGTCCTGAAATCCTAGGATAAAAAGTTAAACTCCAATAAAGGAATACAATGCCAACGGGGGAAGACACCCAAATGTTTTCACCTCTGTGATGTGTGGATAATAGGGGTCGACCAGTATTGGTTTTTCAGGGCAGATACCGATACCAATTATTAGTAGTTAAAGAGACCTAGAACTGATATTTGGAATCAATATGCATTTACGATAAAAACTTAGAATATAACAAACTCCAACACAAAACTTAATCTAATTGCCTTAAGAAAATGCTTAACCAATACTAAAACTTTAAAATCAGCAAGTTCCTTGCAACTTTTTTAGAAAGTTCATTGAAAACTTAAATTAAAAATTAGGAAATAAAAATAGATCCCTAAGGTTTTACAAAGTAAAAGGCCTTCAATACATTTCTTTGAATGTATTGCAGACTGCCTTTCCTGATGTTGGTTGAGTTTAATATGAACACTTTTCCATTAATTAATTTTATTGCCGCTCATTAAAATGAAATGCAGATTAATCGGCAAAATGGCAAATATCTTCTCTGATAATCGGCCAGGCTGATAACCTGTCGACACCTAGTATATAACTACCCTTTTTCAAACTACGCAAAAGCTTGAAAGATAAATTCACATTATTTCGCTTCATCACTAAATATGAACACTGTTGTGTGGTGTGCAGTCATTGTATCCCCGTTTGCAACAACAAATGTGAAGGTGAAGTTCAAATGAGCAGCGACATGACAACACTAGTTTCTACAGGTGCTACCCACACGCCGGCGTACATGCCTCCTAACATCCGTGTTAAATCCTCAGCTCACACCAACAGCCGGCATGCAGGTAAAAGGCCACGGTGATGCGAACATGAAGCGGTATCAGTGCCAGCGCCTCTGTGATCCATGTATGAGGAGGAAACACATGGCGAGGACCTGTATGGTCATTGTAAGACTCTTAGAAACTAATCTCCTCTAATTGGATGCTGGAGGCTTAACAACACCACTGTGATTGACTGTGATGGGTGTCATGATGGATCGAGCACGGTGAATGGACCAGCCTCGGGGCTCCCGCTGCGGCTCTGCCAGGCCCCAGCTGCCTGCTCGCTGCCTGTCATGTCGTCAGCGAGCATTGTTTTCATACTAAGGACTTTTATTTTTCACTGGCTGATCAAGAAATCAACTCGAATCAATGAACACGGCGATGCGCTCGAAAAGAACGTAAATGTTTTAACACGATCAGAAATGTGATCCTTTCAAAATAAAAGGAGACCTGATCCAAAAGGAATTCACAGACAGGCAGACGAGAATAATTAGACCTGAGCGAGACAAACCGAGAGAGAGAACAGCAGCACTGGCAGCAGCACAAGGAAATAGAGCAACCAACAGCTTGTACACTTCATCTGCTTCCAAAAACCCATTTTTCTGCTATGATGAGGATCATGCACCAACGTTATCAGAGCTGACACAGAGCTCCCCCGGTTTGGGTATCAGACATACTGACACACAAACCAGACAATGGGGTCAATATGAGACCCTTCTGGGACTAAGCTGGAATGAATGCAATTTGAACCGACTTGGATAAAGAGTCGAGTCTTGGTTACAAGGAACAGAGAGGACCTGTAAAGACCTTTCAAGTGTACAAAGTCAATTAAGTGGCCGTATGCATGCATAGGGCTTTTGACTTTGACTAAAGGCCATTATCACTACACCTACGAATCTGTCGCCGAGCCCTGACACACCAGTGTCAGGTCAATTAGGTCAATGTCGGGCCATAGTGAGCGTCTATCGCCCTAGTTTTGGCGGTGTGTCCCGCTACTATGGCACGAGTTTGCCCTTGTCGCTTGCTATTAGGTCGATATAGCGTGATGTATCAGCGTCGCAAGCACTGGAAGGTGAAAGACATCACTCTGGCTGGCAGTTTCAGCTCAGTGCACTTTCAGCTTTTCAGACCGATAAATACACGATGAAACCGCCAAAACTGAAAAGATAAGTAATATTCTCACATCTCTTTTCCTTCTTAAACACAGAAATACAACTGCACACCTTTTGAATTCAACTTTTTCTCAGTCACAGCAGACTGATGATGTTTAACTCCTCATAAAACACTTCATTCAAACTCGACAAACAAAATTAAACTCACCCAAACCAGCTTGGTTACTCTACAGCTCCTGTTTAATCCAAACATATCCTTAAATAACCGAGTTAGATGTAAAAAAAAAAATCACACCATTATACCCCACAGTATCTCTCTGCCATTGCTGGCCGCCAGCTGTTTACAGTCCTGTAAGTCCTGTAAAGACCGCAGACTGAGCTCGTGTGGTGCGTGCTGTGCAATACATACAATGAGTTTAGCAGAAAGAGGAACGCCTGGATTTATGACGGTATTAAAAAACGTATTTTCGGGATTTCTAAACACCCTGGTACACCTTGATACCCCCCAAGCCTAATTACCGCCACCAGCTGATGTGGAGAAATATTTCCTCTCACGCTCAAACTTTTGTTGCAGTTTGGTCTTACGTTCACACAGCATCGGCAACAGTGCAATTTTTTGAAAATGCAACTCCTTCTGTCGCCATGTAAACTGGCAATGCACAGATCCTTTGAAAACTTAACATGTGTGCTGTGTTTTCTATGGTGTCATTAAGTTTTTTTGCGGATCTGTGTACATGGAGATCGTTCTCACAAAGTTATAATATGAGCACGGAGTTTTTTTTTTAAAGAAAAAAACACATCGAATATAGTTTTCCACTTTTAGTTGGGCTGTTCTCGTCTAAACGTGGCCTTAATGATGTGTTCAAGTGCAACTTTTTTATTAGGATGCAACGTGAGGCAACACAACAGTCTGTCTTGGTTGACACAAATTCCTTGAGGTCAGTTTGGTGTGTCTGTACCCTAACTGTGCGCTTCATTTTAGTGATCTGGTTTTTGAGAGGCTCTTCGGGCTACCTGCTCATTTACAGACATGACAGGTTAAAGCTCGGTCCCACAAGAGCTCCCCTCAGACAGCGGCGGAGCCTTATTATGTATAATTATATGTGGGAGGGTCAGTGCAGCTGTGCAACGCAGCAATATCTGGAGAAAGTCCCCTCTGCTTATAAAGAAATTTACATTACAAACTATGCCACCAACCTTTTTAGCACTTTATACTACATGAAAACTGAGTGTTGCAATGAGTTTTATTTTAGTACTTTTTTTGTAATTAAGTGGCCACAATAAAAAAAATAATAATAAAAGAAAAAAAAAACATAGACATTGAAATTACAATTTCTGTGTTGGTAAGATAAAGATACGACCTGGAACATTTTACGCATTATTTTTGAGCGAGCAAACAAGAGTGCTGTGATGGAAACCCTGCATATTAACTGCTCTTCCAGTCTGCATACTGATGGGGTGTGAAGAGGGCAATTAACACACAGCAAACCACCAATGGCTCCTGACAGATCATCATTAAATAGGCGTTGCAGTGAAGCAGAGGAGAGGAGTTATCTGTGGGAATGTGGGGATGGTGAGTCAAGAGACCCAACACATCTAAACTCCAGTTCACAAACTCAGTTTCCAACACGGAACCAGAACAATAAGTGTTTAGATGATGCTGGGCGGGTGGATAGACAGACAAATACATCCTGGCATGGATGGATAAAGATTATGGCTTACTAGTTAGTGCGCTGCCCCCAATGTAGGCCAGCGTCAGCAGCAGAGCTTAAATCTGCTTTATCTGCTGGGTGGACGAGTAGCCTGAATACACGGAGGAAGAGCCTCTCACTTTTGCTCACACGCTGTATTTAAAGGGTTTTACTGGACATTTATTCATCCACGCAGTCAGCCAAACTGAACATTAAGAACAGAGGAAGAGGCTGTTGAACGAGGGTTTTGTAACCTCCTATGCCTCAGCTGCACTGCAAGTGGAAAACAGTTTTAATAGACAGATCTGATAAGAATCTTAACAACTCACAACTGGCTCTTTGGCGGCATTTCATAGTCTGTTAAACTGATTTTTTTTTCTTATTGCATAAGAGCCGACGATTAAGACATCACTTATTTCTCTCTGTCAACGATGTGCTGCTGCAGACATCACGGTAATCGGATGGCATTTAGTTTAGACTCGTGCCACTGCGTTGAAAGTGATATGCAAATGTTACTAGGTGTTGTTGTCACTTTCATAATAAAGCAATACTTCACCATCCACAAAATGACTATTTATACATCAAATATTCATGACGTGTTAGGTCTAATTTGGGAAGAAAGTGTTTTTCTTGCATGCCTCTGGTAAACAAGGAACACAAAAAAGGCACTGTGTACATGTACACACACAAAATATTCCTATTTTTGCCTGTAATCTGAAAATGACAATACTCCTACTAAGCGGTTTATATGGCTAATGAAAATGAATATCCCTGTTTACATGCAGCCGTGCATACTCCGATTAACACGTCATTTCTCATGTGAAAATATGGAAATTGGAACGTCCAGAGCTGCTTGTCATTATGCTTTGTTGCATCAAAATATGACATTTTTGTAAAGTCTCCTAATGGTGGTGGACTCTTTATAGCATGCAGACACAGCCTGCCTCTCTCATTCTTTCAACCACCCTTTTGAAAAGATCAATGTTACGATATTTGCACATATCCAAAAACCTTTTGATATCCAAGTCATTCATAATGTTTCACAGTAGGAGTGTTTCTTCTGACTAGAAATGTGGACTTTTCTTTTGTCCTCTTCACCCCAGCCTTGCAAATTTTGGCAATTTGGTTTTTGTAAATTGCACTGAGCCCACCGTAAACAGAAAAGAAGCCATGTGTCTCAAACTGCTGTAAAAATGCATATTCTGAAAGCACTGTATACATGTCAAAAGAATGATCCTAAAAACTAAATAATACCAGCACACCCCACATCTCTTATTCAGAAAAGGTCTAATTTTGAGACTCTAAACGTGTGCTGTGCTGTGTAGTGCAGTGGATGAGCATTTGCTGTGGAGTGAGAGCTCTTGACTTCACGCTACTCTTTGGTATAAGCAGCTGCGGACACGATGCAGCGGCACAGAGACTAAAGGACTTTACACCATAATAATTTCCCTATTCTGCATAGAAGTGGTGAATTTATAGCAACTAAATACAGCACAGTCTCTTGTGTACTATATTACATGACTACAGCAGTCACACCGAATTCCTGCTGAGTGCTGATCAAACTTAAAAATTTTGTATATAAGTATCGGCCTGCCTAATCAGATTCAACTGGCATAGCTCTGAGTAAGGTGCAACCTTAATGAAAACATCCATTTACAAACTCTGACAAAACTCGTACAGCAGTTAAAAATCCGTGTCTAATGTATCAGTCGTTTGCTCAGCGCTTCCAAAACAAGTCGAATTCTCTTGCCTTGAACGCTGTCTGACCTGGAATAAAAATGAAACTTATCTCTGCTTTGCATGGGTTGTGCGAGAGTCTATAAACAGATGTGTTGATATAGTTGGTTAGTTAGCTGTTAAAACTTGTTGTTTACTTCACTTAATCAGCAATGTTTGCATTGTTTGGATTCTTTGTCAATGTGGAAACGTGAGAAAAACAAAGTCTTCAAGAAATCAAGGTGGCACGACATGAAAATTTGGTGTGTAAATGGTCATTTTGTGGATGAAGTGTTCCTGTAAAGTGGCCAGGGTGTGCATTGCGACTGTATGTTATTTAGGCAAAGTTCTCGTACAGAGTCCCATAAAATAAAGTCTTACTTACATTTATACATCATAAATCAAAACCAGCCGTGACAGAACAGTGATGGACAGACAGAGCAGAGAGGGACGTAATTTATGGACGGATCTAAACCTCAGATCCTACACAGAGGCACATCGCAACTACCTGAGACGCCAACTGACATATTTTACATTCCAGACATGATGCACGTCCCTGGAAACCCTCCAAACAAACTAACAATGTACTTGGAGGATACAACCACACTCAGCACAGTCAAAACAAGTAAAAAACATAAAAGAGTAAATAAAACAACCACAGAATGTCCCTGAAATCGCAGCGAGACAAGAAATACGCAGTTTTATTTTTCTTATTCTTCTAAACAGCTTGCATTAATGTTGAAAAGTTTAGCATTTCAATTCCTCCAGTGCTACAAACAGTGCCTGAAGCAATACCTTTTTACAATGCATAGCTCAACAAAATCAGCACCTTTTTCACAGTAACACTATCAGCCTTTGTAGACAAACATGAGTATGTGTACATAAATCACTACTGTCAGAGTGCAATGGTAAGACGATACAAGACACGAGCAAACCAAAGACATCTAAACTCGTGTTGTTCCGAGACTTGTATGAAAGAGCGGCAGTGTTTCATTTCACATAATCCTAAGTGGAAACGTTCCAGTGACGCTGCCCCCGGACCCAAAGTGTAAATCATGACAGCTATATCGGTTTGTGTCCATCGCTCTGAAACTGTGCATTTTAAATGCATGCAGTATGTAAAACTGCCTGTCAGGCCTATCCCAAAAAACACGCCTGCATCATGTGGAAGCTGTTAGGGTATGTGGGTTGCAAAGACATCTGTGAACTTTGGCTCCGTGTGCAGGGGCTGTGATATGGACCTCAGCTGAGAGGACAGTTTGAGGGTTCAGAGCAGACGGAGTTTGACAATTAAGCAATATTACATGAGAGGGCGAGCTTTATCGTCATTTGAGCAAGACAGTGATGCTGTTAGAATGAGGCGCTTGTATCTATTTCCTCAAGCATCACTGAAGTGCTCAAATATTGCAATTATAAAACTATTACCAACAAAATAAATATGTATGATCAAAATGTATTCATATTTTGGGGCAATGAGCTCTCAAAAATGAAACTTTTTTCAAAAGTGTGCTGCCCCGTTTCCATGGAAATACACAGAGTCTGACTGGAAAACGACCTAGCAACGGACACGTTTTCTAGTCCGTGTTGAGTCTGCTGGCCAGCTTGTGCTCAAGCTTTCTAGATCGTGAGGTATCCACAACTAAATAAATACACAAGATATAAACACAGAAATGCTTAGCTTGCTCAGTCTTGTTACCACGAAGATATCTGCTGACAAAAAGGTTTTTACAGATTAATTAAAATCTGTATTTAATGAATCTGTAATTTACTGAATTTACTAATGCAAAACCTCTGTGCAGCCCAACAGCCAAATATGGACAAGCCACATTTAGCTGTTTAACACCAACAAGCCCCCCTAACTCTTTATTAAAAAGCCCCCCATGCAACAGTGCTTTTACAGGCATTTGGTGTAATAAAAAATAAAGAGGCAAAGAGAAATATATTTGACGAGTTCCAGATCCTAAGCATGTTGTAAATCATGTTACTGGAACAGATAAAAAACCTGTTTTTTGTTTCACAACTTTTGAAAGCCGAGCAGTTGCGAAAGAAATTCAGCTTGATTCATCAGTTTGATCAAAACCTTTAAAAGGTTATGGTTGAGCTCTCTGCGGGGGCTCCATACTGTTTTAGTTGTTTTAGGGCCCTCGACATTAAAAGATTGACACAGAAACACATAATGAGGAGTAATGGCAGGCGGGACGAGCCAGCAGTAAGCTGACAACCGCTCAGTCCAATTAACCAAAGTGAATGGGCTAATCCTCCCCTTGACTCCAAACACTGGGAGATAATTGCCTGCTTGGCCACTCTGCGTGCATTTCTAAGAGAAAACAATGTATTGGCATGGAAAAAACAAGACAATAATGACCTTTCAAATCAGAACTAAGAAACAAGTTAGTCAGACTGAATGCTCATCGATTCAAAAAATGTCCACAAACACAAAACGATGTTAAGTTACGTTAAATTTAGACTGAGATGTTGACATGGACGGCATGTACAACTTGGAAACTTGTAATTAAAGTAAATGTCACAATATGCTTCAAAATATTTTTGTATGACATGTTGGGTAACCATATTGTTTTGAATGAAAAGGTGAAAAAAAAAAAAAGTCTGCCATCATAGAGAAGGTTGAAATATCACTCACTCTTAGCTGCCGCCTACACAGTCTGCAGACTGTTTACATGCACAGTTTAGTCAAGCTACACTTAAAGCTCGATTAGGTCATTTAATTGGTCTGCTGTCCTTGTCCCAGTATACAAGCTGCGGGGGAGAATCCATTTATTGATGAAGTCTGTCTGACTCCTCCACGGCAGGGGGAGATCTGCCCCGTTTCAACTAGTTGCTATAAACCTATATTATTTATGCAGTCTATGATATAGACCGCATCACAGTCACAACTGTTAGAACTTTGGGGCAGAAAACCACCGCGTCACGTACATATAATCAAACGATGCTGAGCAAACTCTGCCTTCACTGATTAGTTTTAAGCCACTTCAAATCAATATCAGTTTGATTTTGGCCCACACTAAATATTTTCACTGTTTTACCTTGCTGTCAGACAGCCCCTTACTGATTATACCAGAAACAACAGACCCCACTGAGAAAAACAGTCATTTCACTCCTCTGAACAGTGGAGCTGCTGCTCTACCGCTGCCTCCATCAGCTGTTGTGGAAGCTAAAGAGGAGACAATATCAAAATATAGTGAACACTTAAATTTTATTGATTTTATTAGGTGGTTAAAGTATGTTTTGCTTTAGCCCCGTCCATAGCAGTAAATTGCTTCGCTTCTGTGTCAGTGTTGTGGGACTGTACTTTACTTATCAGAGGAGGGGGGGGTGGCTTGGATGTGATTTTTTATATAAAATAGAGATAAAATACTACTTTATCAAGTTGTCTGTCCCTCACCTGACTCAAAATTAAAAACACATGTCCCTTTTTTTTTAAATGCTTGACCGGTTTTGCAGCACCTCTTCCCCCCCTCATAAGTAACGAACAGTCCCTATCTCTAACCACTGAGGGAGGCCGGCGCGGTGACTTGGGGAACACGCAGAACACGAGTCCAGTTAAAGGCCAACTGAGGTGTTTACATGACAAAATATTATCACATTATCTGGGTGTGTTAGACAAATTTCACAAAATTTGATTTAACACAATTTTATTCAGACTAACATGTTTACATGTATTTTAAAAGTCTAGATTTAGTCGGACTGACACAATAATTTCGACTTTATCTAACATCATGTGAACGCACTGACCGTCTGCTTCATGTTCTTCCACAAACGTCAAAATAAACCCCACACTCTCAGTGTGACCCGAGCTTAACAGCCTCACTCCACTGCCACCGACAACTTAACAAACCTGAGTTTTTTCTGATTATCTAATGCACTTTTCCACATTACTGTGAGCTCCACAGAGAACACTCACAATCCTGTTTCAGCTGCTTTTATAGGAGGATGCTTGACACTTTTGATGAGTTTAGCTTAACAAAATTTGCAGGAAATTTTTTGCCAAATTGCTCTTTGCCATTTCCCCTCATGTTTTAGAAAGAAATTACGTCAATACTCAGAGCTCAAAGGTTTAAATACTTGCCAAAAAGCGTCTGAATACAGCACAAAAAAAATGTCGATCCAGGTTTCACAGGGTTAAAAACTTGACATGTTCTCAAGTCAAGCCCTTTCAGAATGGACCATACCTTTTTTTTCTCCCTTTTTAAATTCACTTTTGGCACCCAACCTACCAATTGGGAACCACTGATTTATGGGTTAATTCCTGCCAGCGCTTTGCCAGAGTTTAAGAAGGCCGAAAGAAAAAAAATGTTAGGAGGGAGGAGGAGGAGGAGTCCAGGAGCATGACTAAGGCGTATGGTGGCAGTGCCAGTAAAAGCCAGCAGCTTCAGCCAAGCAGACAGGAAAGAGGAGAAGAGGAGAGACGAGAGAGGAAGAAAGTTAAACTGGGAGAGCACAGAAGTCTGTGGCACAGGAGGGAAGAGCTGTTTCCATGCTACTGCAGCAGATGGCTGAATTGAATATGAAATTTCATAGATGGGCAACACATGCTGTCAATGTGCCTACTTCAGACTGCAGCCGTGGAAAGATGAAGAAGACACATCACGACAAAGACACCATTCATACTTATCATTCCACATGCGTCATATCAGATATGATTTCATGCAAGTTCTTTCACAAGTTTACTGTGTCTCATGAAGTTTTACTCCCTTAAACTAGTAAAAAATGCGTGAAGGAGAAGCAGTTTCTGGGTATCCTGTATTCTAAACTGTATTACTAGCTCCCTAAAAACTTAAAACCACAGAATCACTGAAGTTAAAGACTTTCCCCCCGTAAATGTATTTCTTGTATTGAGTGAACATGGTTTTTAATACAGTACATTTTATTATTCAGTATTTTAAATAATCATTGTTTCTTCAGGAAATCCAATCTTGTGACCTAATTATGTTTAAGGTACTATCCACAAAAACACTACAGTCATGTACAGTAGTCATCACACAGATATTGTATCCCTACCAACACAAATTTAGACTTATTACACACTTTCACACAGACAAAGACACACACAAGACATGAACAAACACCCCTGCCTCATCCCCACCCACAGACACATACATACATATAAGTAATTTTATTTTTTATTTAATTTTATTATCATTTATTGCTCATTTTTGTTCTATTACAGGGGTCAAGATGTGAAAGTGGCTACTTCCAGAGTCTTGCTTTTTTTACACCTTGTCAACACGCCACGCATTTCAAATGTTCCCCAGAGTTTGAATGAGGGCAACTGGACTAAAATTAGTCTCCTCTGTTTCTTTGTTGCATTTAAACTTTCTGGTTTGTGGATAGCTATGTGATCCACCTCACGCTCACATAGTGGCCTGAAGTGTAGACGGGGTATAAAAGTGTTCAATTAACCAGTTTTATATAACTAACCTTTATATAAAAGTGAAAACTCTGTGAGTGGAGAGGAGAAAAGAGAAAAAATGTCTGCTTCAACAGTCCTGGCAGAGCTGGTAAGCATACAATTAGAGAGGAAAAAGGGAGTTGGTGTAAAAAAGGAAAGCTGGAGCATGAGTTGGCAGTGGGCTGGACGCAGAGGAGGAGCCTGGCTCACACTGCAGCTCTCTCTCTCTGTCTGGCTGCAGTGACAGGGCCAGGCTGGCCGGCAGAGTTAACCTCAGCCTGGGAGCAGGGAACTGGCCCGGAGCAAAGCTTTTCAAGAACCAGATGCAATGAGCCTCCGGCAAAAACGTTTTCGTATTCTTATCCTAAAACTGACTCCAACTTTTGTGTCTGTGTGAGTGCTCCGAGTCAGATTCATCAAACTGTCTTCACTGGCCTGATGAGTGGCACTTTGCACAAGTAAATGTGTGTTCAGAAGATCTGATCATTAGTATAATCAATGCCCCAGTAATTGCCAAAAAAGGGCTACCTGTTCTGCTTCATGTGTGGGCAAGTTTCATTCACAAAAATTGTTACCAAAGAGTGAAAAGAAGAATTTTATACGCAAGTCCCATTGTCAGAAATTAGCAGATAAAGTTTGTTCAGGCCTGATTCCAGACCGCTTTGAACAGGGAGCAGTAAGAGATTCTTTGGACTGTGTGCCGAATTGTTTCATATTTTCATCAAAAGGTAAATGAGTGTCTTATTTTAGGGTTTGAGGACATTTGGGCTTTGACACGACCTCAGCAGAGAGTGCGGGGGGATCCTCTCCGAGGAACATTTTTTGATGAACGTGCTTATTCATCCACTATGACGTGATACTCAACTTAAGGCCTGTGAGCCAAATCTGGCCCCACAAACATTTTCTAATTCACAATAAAAATAAAGTGATTCACACTGGGAATTGTTTGTACTTTTAGTAAACATAAGGTGCCAGTGTTTAAAATAGCAACAAAATAAGATTTGTTTCTCAAAAAAAGTGTCAATGGAGGATCCCCTACACTCCCGACAGAGTCCAAACTAAGACCCCAATGTCCTAAAATCCTAGAAATATTCTAAAATCCCAGAAATGTCCCTAAGTGCTAAAATCTTAGAAATGTCCAACAATCCTGGGGCTGCTCCGACTGGCCCCTGGCCTCCTGTCCTTTTCCAAAAGTGGCCCTCAAGCAGAGCAAGTTGAGTATCCCTGCCTTAGAGACAATAAGCACACAAAGTGAGAATTATTTGGGGCTGAAGACACCAGTGTTTGGCGTTAGTGGGGCAGACGGAGCATTTGAGGGGCATTTTATCGTGCCACTCCTGCTTGCACGCCCAGGAGGCCAGCTGTTATTCGAGTGACCTGCGACAGACCGGCTCTCGCATGCGTGGTGTACCCAAATGGTGTTTTAAGGTGTTAGAGAGAAGGAGAGAGATTAGAGCTGCAACGGTGCTAAAACGCTCATGGACGGGGATCGTTTTTGTTGTAAGACTCCTTCAATTTAAAAAGGAGTAGTGTGGATTTCATTGCCCTTCTGAGTTCTGCATTTAACGATGAACAGATATTTAATTTGTTTAAAACTGTCATCTTTGTCGTTTAAAAAGTAACAATATGCCTCATAATAGACTGACAAAAAGCGTATACACAGAGCACTTAAATCAGGATAAATGAAGTAATTTGCAAAAACAATAATACCACATATTGCACTGTTGAGTCAGTCTTACAACACAGGGAAAATTCCTTCAACGAAACAGCCGTATATGGCAAACAGTTTCGCACTATATTTATCTGAGTATCATATTTTATTTTAGTTAATTCCAGTATCATATTTCCACTGAAAGTTCACTCAGATGAAAGCGTTATTGTTGCAGGAGCAGCACTGTTGATGCTCATGTTGTCCCTGTCCCCTGTGAGACCTCTTGTCCCAGCTCAGGATATTCACAACAGACACTTTTATTTTTTTACTGACACAAAGTCGTTCAACTATTCACAAACCTGACACTCAACACGAGATACGGGCACAATGAAACTGACACAATCAAACTGGCACCGCGGTGATCTGATAACCTACTTTGTGCCAGCCTTTAAACCAGGACAGGCTCCACTCGATGCCGCCACGTCTCATTCACAGCGCTTCAGCTTTCCACAACACAATAAAAATCACTCAGCGGTAACCTCATTTACTCTCTACACCTTCCAGGAAGTCAAAATTAAATCTGATGGGGTACACCTTTGCATTTAAATCACAACGTATTTAGGTCTGTAGCCTTGGTTGTGTTTCCTTTATTGATCCATCTATCCATCACATCCTTGAACTCGACTGATTAACACCTAAACATCAGAAAAATATTGGGGTGAACGCCCGCACTGGCACTGGTTTAATTAGAAAACACTGCTCCTGATGTCCATACATTTTTACTTTTTTTCCCATAACTCACTTTTTTTAGAGCAATGCTTGTCCCACTGGAGCACAGAGGACACTTTCATTTGGCAACATAAAGGATGCACATAGGGAGAATCCAAGACCTTGATGAGGTAACACAGATCACAAGCTGTCCACCAGGTCCCCGTCTATAGGCAGTCGCTTAAAACCAGCACAGCAGAGACAAGAACCATCCAGATTTGGAGTGATAAACCATTCAGCCGACAGGAAGCTCCATCCGTGTTCATGTAGGTATTAGGACTGGACCCAAATATTCGGGCATTTGTGATATTTAGTTGTCAGTTTAGGCATTTGGATATTCTTTCTTTTTTTGCTGAGGACTAATGCAGTTTCAGTGTTTGTGATCCTGCTGCTGCGCCTGTCACACTCAAAGCGTTCTGCTGTGAGCAGCACCGGAAACAAACTTCAGTATCTTCTATTATGAGGACGCTTATCATTTCGGATGCACAATGAAACTGAACAGACGAATTTAAAGTGCTGAGGTTATTTTTTGTAAGTGTCACAACCGCAATCAAGCAATTGGAGACACACAGAGCTCTCTGTCCCGTAACGCTCCATGGCGCACGGTGTCTCCCTCTCTCCTGACACAGAAAACTGTCGGGATGAGAACGAGTTGCTGCCTCACTGCACGGGTGAAGCTGTGACCCTAACTGACGGTGAAGCTGTAGAGAGCACGGTCTCTCCCTCACCCAAGCTCTGGGGTGCTGTTGATTAATAGTGAAGCTCTGGAGACAAGAAAATGGTTTTCGGGACAGCCCTAAGAGGTATATGTGTACATATAAGAATCTAATGATGAGAATAACTGAGTCCTAAGCCAGCCTGAGTAGCCTGATGGCCAGGAGGGGGAACTGATTTTTACCTTGTGGAACTTTTGGGCAAAACGAATGCGATACTTTCTAAATGTCGATAAAACACAGTTGTGAGATGACACGCAACGTTTCTCGTGATGTTATGTGACTTCTCCTCTCAAGATAACATTCAAAGAAGCATGGCGATGGATGTTCAAAACATTAGCTGCTTTATTTCTACTGCAGCCACCGCACTAGCCGTCAATATTTACAATCAAAGGCGAAGTAGGCGTGTTATGTGAGTGATAATGCTAAGGGAAGCCTCTTATTCGTGGGAGCTTTCTGACCACTGACTGGACTACTGTTTGAAAACAAATGAATGCTGCAGTCCAGCTACAGAGTGTTAACTTGCTGTGCTTCATCATGCTGTGTGTTGTGATCCTCTTACACAAGCTCCTGCCAGGGCGCCAGAACACGTCGGAAATAGAAGCTGACTGTTTAGGCCGACAACCAAAATGTTAAACGAGCCTTTCTTAATCAGGCAAGTTCCAACTGTGGCTGCAGGTAACGCATCGTGCCTGGACAGCCAGGATAAAAGGGAGGATGCTCTTACTCTGAGCCAACATGAGATTAAGCATGAAAACATCAGTCAGTCAGGGGAACCAAGTGCATGTACAAGTACATGTGTTTTAAAACACACACACATTTTTATTTTATCTTGTCTTTATCGCACTTTATTCATTTCATCAGCACTGTACGCAAGGCTGCCATAGTTTATTTGTATATGATATTGTATTCTTGTATTTTAACTTAATACATCTTAGATTCTCATTTGATTTTCTTTGATAGATTTTGTATCAACATTTAATACAGATAGCATTACCATCACTGTCATACCACTCCATAGCATGGGGAAAAATAGACAATGAAGGCATACAATTTAGTTTTTTATTAAAAGATTAATATAACAAGGCTACAACATGACAACGTAAACTTTTCCTTTTATGTTTAGTAGCAGAAAACACTTGTTATAATCATGATACGCTATTATATTGATTCTTTGGACGATATGATACTGGGGGTCGACAGATATTGGTTTTTCAGGGCTGATATACAGATACCGAGTTTTAGTAGTTAATGAGACCAATATTTGGAACCGACATGCATTTGCAATAAAAATGAAAATCTTTATGTCAATATTTAAAATTCGGATTATAACAAACCCCAACACAAAACTTCCCAGCAACTTTTTTTACAGGCAAGTGAAAATTTAAATAATAAATGAATAAATGAAATAGCTCCTTGAGCATTTAAGAAGTAAAAGTTCCTCCCATGCTGACGCTTTCTTTGCACTTTTTTAATTAATTTTATCAGCCATCATTGAAATAAAAATGCTGATACAAATAATCGGCAAAATGCCAAATATTGGCCCGAATATTCAGCCAGGCCAATAATCTGCCAACCCCCAAATTGTACTATATTTGCCGATATAAAATACGCCACAATACAGATTCAGTTTGATTAAATTCAGGGACCTGTGATGGAGATGAGAAGACTGCATCATTTGCATCAATACTATTGGATCATTTATCTGACTGTCACATATTCAAAAGGCATTAAAGTGCAAGTAAAACACAAAATCCGGAAGCTAAAGCCTGTTTGAAACTGGAGCACTATGACTGAGTGACAGAAGAGTGAGAAAGTAGCACCAATAGCATTGATGCTGAGATAATGACTAATGAAACCGTGTCAAATAGAATCGATATGTATTGATAAAACTTTTTTTTTTCCAGCACTAGAACTAATCATTGATGTCACATTGTATGTATAAGGCTAAATGATTTTTACAGTGGGAGGGTGTTTAACTCCTCCAGATCATGGCGGTTACAGGGTGGCGATGGCAGTACGTTTCCTCCTATTTACGCCGACACGGAGCCAGATGTGATGATGCTGCTGTGGGTGTGTGAATGAATAATCTGCCAGCTCAACCTCTGTCCACATCATCTCTGGAGAGTCTCTGGACAGGATGCACAGACACACAGCACTGCGCGGTGCTGCAGAGGGACTGACAGTTTGTGTTAAGCAGCTACAGCAGAACATCATCATCATTATTGCAGTTACCGCTGGCTTTATGCATACCGCTGCTGATATTAAAATGGAAATATTCCAGTTGTCTTTGCATCATTTGACACAAAAATTCCCCTAAACAAGCATCATGTGTTTGCCATATTTGATATATTCATCTACAATTAAAATTACATAATTTAGTTATTACACTTCAATTTGCAACCGGGATTTAAAGGTGCAATAATTCTTTATATCACTGTATTAACTGCAATATTTGGTGCAATCTTTCAACTACAGCAATCTGCTGTGAGGTTATTCAAACATGCAATATTCTTCCAACTCTTAAATGTAGGCTATATATTTATCATGTGACACAGTTGTTAGTTGTCTTGTCTTTCTTTTATGCTCTTGACAAAATAGTAAGAAAAATAAAGTGTAAAAAAAGAAAATAGGTACTTTTTAATGCATTTTTTACTTTAAAATGTTACTAATTTCTTGCTCATTTTGGGTCAGTTCTTTTTAAGCTGCTCACTCAGTGTCTTAATTTATGTTTTCAAGCCAGTTTGCTCGGGTTGCAGTGGGTTAAACAGACCAGTGCAAGTGCACAAATGCAACAGTTCTCATCTCTTTTAAGTTAAATTAAAATCCATAAATCTAATTTAAATCTATTATATTTTTGCAGTTCTGCACAGCATATTTGTGTGCGTGACTGCATGCTGTACATACCACTGCTTCCTCCGCTATTTGCAAACTAAGATTTAAGAGAACGATAACTCATTCATCAGATTAGATGTGAAGCCATGTGCAGCTGGCTGTGAAAGAGAGGCTAATTAATATGTACAAATTGAAGCGAGATAGGAAGGGGTAAATGGGAACTCAGTTAATCCTGAAGAACAGAGGCAGCACGGTGAGAGGACAATGGTGTTATTGTTGGCCGGATGAAAGCGCCTGCAGCAGCGGCCGCAGGTTTGGCAGCCCTGCAGGCCACTCAGGAGAAATTAGGATTAGGAGGTGGACTCATAGCTCTCAGCAGTGCTGCCTTGTGATTCCCATTAGCTGTGTTGGAGCTTGTTTGTGTGCTGGCATGCAGGGTGGGGATGGGATGGTCCCGGTGCTTCTGGGGGAGGCAGGCTCACCTCAAGGACGTTGTTACTGCAGACAGTCAGCAGGCTGCAGTGTGACATTCAGGTAGAACTAGGCTGGACACTTTCTCTTAATTTATTCATTTACTGTCACCAGATATTGGGTAATTTTAAGAATGAAAATAGGTTTAGCTAAACTCTAACCCCCCATTTTATTAAATATAACTCTAAATGAAGTCATATTTATCTATCTTCTTGCAGGCAATAACAATGGGCCTTTATTTTTTTTATTTTGTGCAACTGCGTGTTTTTTTTAATGTTTCCGTATATGTGTCTATATATGTGTTTATGTATGTGCATGGGTATGTGTTCTTTTTATTTTACTAGTGTCTTTCTGCTATGCAATGTGGCAGTGTGTATGCTTTGAAAAACCAATAATATAGTTTTTTTCAAGAATGAAAATAGGATTTCTTTGACCCATGCTCATATTTCTCATTATGTGCAGAGAAATGCATACTCTGCAGTGTGTGCTTAAAACCTCTGGGAAGCCAAATCACCCAAAAACCTTGTTAATATGCAATTTAGGATCTTACATGCATAATGAAAAGCATAAAAAAATGATCAGACATTAGCCTCAATCCAAATTTGAAATATCGTCATTTTAGTTTTTTCAGTTTGTTGAAGCAGGGTTGATTTGGGCGCGCTTATCCTTGATCCATATAACCTAATATGGATAAACCAATCAAAAATTCAAAGTCGGAAGTAAGTTGATACTAATTTAACATACCAAACTGAAATCCCTCAATGCTCTCTTCCATAGAGTGCGTTCAGAAACACTCACTTTGAGTGCTGGAGCGCACTCTGGCACAAACTGGACCGTTCGGAAGTTCAGAGAGTGTTAAATGAGCATATAATATCGGCTCGTATCGATCACCTGCCCCTTAATCGAATCAAAATTGTATCGTGGTAGACTTTGTGACAACGGCAAATATCGTATCATTGTGCAAAGATATAATATCAAATTGTGATGAGACCAGTGATTAACACCCCTCGTGCTTACTGTTAGGTGTCAGGTGTTCATTTAAACATGAGACCGACATGGAAAACTGTCACCACATTTATGTGAGGAGACGCGTGAGTGAGGCTCTGGATCGAATCCAACGCAAAAGCCTACACGCTGGTCAGATCACTAACTCCATGGTGTGCTACATGCAAAACACCAAACACCATAGTTTAGCAGAAGCACGTCTGCCACAAGCACGCAGACAAAAGTAGTTATAGTGAAACTCAGAGGAAGGTGCCACGGCCACACACAGGAAGGAACAAAATCCTCAGCAGAATGAGGTACGATTAAACCCTGACAGAAAATAGAGCTTAATCAGAAGAAGCCCACCCACAGTAATGAAGACTCTTACAGGTTTCAGCAGCCGCTACTAGACCTATAAAATCTCTCTTTCCTCCCAAAATGTCATCATCCTGCATACCAGCTGACTGCTGCTGCAGCCACACACAGCCTGCGCTTCATGCTGCAGAGCTGTAATTCATGCTAATTCAGCACCCCGGCCTTCCATTTCTGTTTATTTTTGAATAGTGAGTGTAAACATCACCGGGCCTACTTTTAGCACGATGCGAAGGCACTGCTGGGGACACACAGAGGAGACGCACACAGAGCTGTGGCCACAGGAAGTCTGAAAATACATGCGGTGCACAACAAGCTGCCACAACAGGAGAGGACGGACACATACAGTACACAGATGCAGTGGGATGATGCCCGACGACGAGTCCATTATCAGGAATTAAAGGACGAAGGGGAGGCCAGAAGTGAATAATTATATCACACTCACACCATGGTCGTTTGCAAAGTAAAAAATATAAAACATTTATTTATATTTTTATGCCCTTTGCAATTAAAATCTTTTCATAAGCCATAACTCAACATCCGAGGGTTTGACTAATGCTGACTTTTATCTGCACACATTTAAAACTGCATAAAATCCAGATAAGAACAAAGGAAATGTGCCAGAAGAACTCAAGAAGCCACAGGCTTATCAAAAAAGGATGCCACCCTCAACTTACGGAGAAAAACAAGCAATAACAAAAAAGAAGGAGAAAAGTCGAAAATAAATAAATAAATAACTGAACTTATATTACACAGAAAAACTGAACAGAAAAGTAACCAGTCAGTTAACAATAATCCAATAAAAAAGAGAAAAGAAATATATAGAACACAATGCAGAGAGAAGAGTAAATAATTTATATATTATATACACAGAAAAACATTAGACATCATGAATTCAATTTAATGATAATTTCCTTTTAAATTTTTGTTACTGCCTCCCATGGCGACTTAAAAGCGAGGAAACTCAGCCCCTTTACGTTGCCTGTGTAGAGCAGGAATATCCCGCCGCTATGCTGCATTACTGTCCTGTATATAAGGTACGATTGCGGAACAGAGGAACAAACGTCTGTGTAAAAGGGACAGCTTGCAGGGTGGGGCAGGTGTGATATTTTGACGACATGTTATGAGTGCGACTCACTACTGATAGATTTAACTCAAACAGGAAGAACAGCAGCCGAAAATGTCTGCAAATTGAGGAGAAAATGAGGTCCAAGAGCTCCTGACCCCCTGAGCAGAGGACGAGATCAGCCTCCATAAAACACAGACGGTAAATGATTTTTGTTGCCATGTTTATAAAAGGCAGCCGCCGAGTATCACACTACAGGCCAACGTTGTTCCGTTGCATGTCATGCCCAACGCGTCTCTTCCTTCCGGACTCGGCATGCTATCTAAGAATCACACACTGAGGCGGCGAGCTTTGTTTCTGTATAAAACAAAGGGAAAGGAGGCATAATGAAGGAACTTTGTCACGGCCTTATCGCCGGATTTCTGTGCAGAAAGGCCGATGGAGAGATAGAGAGATGGGGGAGGGTGTAAGGTTTAGAGAGCATGTTGAGGCATCACTCATGTGTGTGGGAGGCTGACTTCCTGTGTGTTGGTCTAGCATGTGCACGTCAGACTGCTGATCTAGAAATACAGGCCCTCTGAGAGCTGAAACATTGAAACCAGAAAAAAAAAACATTTTAAAGGAGGAAAAAATCCCTGATGGGTCACTATCCTCCTCCATGATGTGTGACTCAGTTTTTAGATCATAAAGTTATCCTGATTACAGCAATCAAACAGCCGACAACACGCATCGTGATGCTGAATATGACATATGGTATCACAGAGTTGTGTCTCCAAAAGAATTAAGGGGAACTACTCATACAATGTAGATCAGTAATTCTCAACTGTGGACCCAAAGGCCAAATCTGGCTCCCCTATGGTGCTCTTGAAAGTTGGTCTGTTTAGTTTCACCAGAACTTAAAGTAGATACCAAAACTGACTTTACTGGGCTTGGTTTTGTCATGTCAGCAGAGATGTGAGACTGTCACACACCAGCCGTCAACAGATTGACTGAATTTCAAAAAATAAAAGACAACCACACACACACACACACACACACACACACACACACACACACACACACACACACACACACACACACACACACACACAATTACGAGGTGGACACAAACACAAAGACTCCTAATCAATGAATTCATCCTGTGACTGCTGGATGTACAACCGAGCGACTGTTTGCCAACAAGTTCAGCATGTCAAATTAAAAGATGGCATTCACAATGTTTTCCACTGTCCTCTAAGTGGCCAAAATAATCAGTTGTTGCTGGTTTAAGTAAAAGACTTACAAAATTCTTGGACTTCCTGAAAGTTTTCTATAAGCCCTCACTGAGTCAAAGTGATCATTAGCCGGCAGGCTTTCTAGATCACTCCCTACAAGGTTTTCATTTAAAAATGGAAGATGATCAAATGTGAAAACTACAGACTTGACGAGTCAAATTAGAGTGGAGAGAGCAATTAGGAGGAGTTTTTGGTCTCATGAGGAGGGTGAGTTTTTTGGGAACAGCCCCG
Organism: Plectropomus leopardus; assembly: GCF_026936395.1. Lineage (NCBI taxonomy): Eukaryota > Metazoa > Chordata > Actinopteri > Perciformes > Serranidae > Plectropomus > Plectropomus leopardus. The sequence continues at coordinate 3,269,024 of NC_142176.1, read as the reverse complement.
CCAAGCAGACTGTGACAGCACATGATTCAGCAGTTACTGCAACGACAGTCAAAGACGCCGGTTTTATTCACTGCATCAGCTGAATCTACCCACTCAAACACTGACACTGTGTGCGTCTGGAGACCGAGTGCCTGCTGCACATGCAGGTGATTTCACATGCTGAACAGGACTTTACAAACATCTGTGCAACCCTTCAAGAGAGACCACTGTAACGATAAAGTGACCTTACGGACAGGACATCTCTTCTTGCATCATGCATGCGGAGATCATGCAGAGACATCTATTATGAGACTTTGGGGGCTTTCACATTCGAGACATGAGCTCAGATCTGAGTGCACTTTGACCCTAAATCCAGTTGGCTTGATTGATGTGAACACTTTGGACAGTACACATATGTCTGAATGAATAATATCCTAAAATTTTAAGGCTATATCATGATGCAAAATCAATATTTTGAAATGTCCTCTACATTAATGTTAACTACTAAAATACAAAATCACTGAATTACTGAGTTACTATAAAGTTAAAAAAAAAACAAAACTGCTGTCCCTCCTGGAGAAACACATGACAACATGACAGCAAGCATGATTGACAATCAAGACTACGTTCCCAAAAAAGGCTCAGTCTCGTCAGTTGTTCTGAATTATTTCGGTTTTGTGCCGTCAGATCTCGAACAAACCAAAGTCTGCACAGCTTGTTTAAAGGCTGCTGCAAATAAAGACAGCAGCACGACTGATTTACTTCAGCATGTCAAACTGAGGCAGTAGCTGAGTGGGAGAAATGTGTCAAGACTGCGTCAGATGGATTTATATTATTTGTGATTTTGTGATGGGAGTTGTTAAACTATACCAAATTTAGCTCTATGTAGGAAAAACACAGATTTCCATCTCAGCTGTAAACTTTTGTTTAGAGTTTTACCTTAAAGTCTGAATTAAAGGACATAAAAAATTTAATTGGGCTTCATTTCTCCATTCCCTTCAGACACGTGCTGAACACATGACGGAGATGTCTTTTATCACTCATATTTCAGATCTCGTGGAGTCTCATACAGTCACTTCATTCATTTCATTGGTTTCAAAGGGTCCTGCTTCATGTGAACGGCGGTCATGTGAGCAACAGGTCTACGGCACGGCCGTGTCTCGACATGTCAGAGAGCAGGCTGGTAGCACCAAAAGCGCTTTTCTCTGACGGCGAGGCAGCGGCATTTCTTTCATAACTCTGTCCCAACATGGGGCCGCTGCGGTGGGCTGATTTGGTTAGCGGCGTCTTCTTATTAACTTCTCTCACAATGACAACACTCGCACAAGTCTCAACAATGACTAAATGCCATACGATCCAGCAGGCACAGCGCAAACAGTCAAACCGCCTGCTCAGTATCAGAAGTGAAGTACAGTTTCAGTGAGGGGGAAGCGCTTCTTTTTCACACCAACACTCACAGCACTCTCTGAACTGAACACATGCCAGTTTTGGGCTTTTTCCACACTTGACTTGAGTGTTTGTGATTGCGTGTGTTGCATTGTGTGCTCAAAGTGATTCATGAGCAAGCAATCAAAGCACTTAAAACAACATACCTGTGTGCCACTATCTAAACATCACAAAAAAAGGTTGTGTAAACATCACACAACAGTGCAGGCAACACACAGCGCACCAGCCAATGGAATGCTATTCTGGGAACCCGCTCGGGTCAAAGGTCAACCCACAGGTCAGGACCCACACACAGAAACAAGGATCACTGCGACCTCATGATGGTCATAATTCACTCTCACAGAGATCAAAACAAACAGTGCGTGCTCTCTTCTTCCATTCAAAAACACACAAATCTACCCGGCGGGGAAACAACAGTTAAAACAAAACAAGACACTTTTACCGAGCTGCAACGTACAATTTGCTGCTCTCAAAATGATGGCTCCAGAGGGGCTGAGCGCTTGGATTTGGATGTTAGCAGCCCAACTTTCACTGAAGCTTTGAAGAAAATCGTGCCTAAAGCAGATTGGTACGCACACAGTCGAGAGAAAATCTCGTGGAGCTGCCCTTCTGTCCTGCCTCGACTTCTGTAACCTTACTGAACTCATACATGACATAAGCAGTTAATCCACATAAACATACACTGTGTCTACCTGCCAACAGACTGCAGCCGCTCAGTCCAAGCATTTCTTCTCTTTGGTTGAGAATAATTCTACATGGTTGGTCATTAATACGAAAAAATATTTCAAACACAAGGTGCAAACATTTAGTTTCCAAAGAGGAATAAAAAACCACAGGGCCTGCATGATGTCTCTTTAAAGCCGGGCTTAGACTACAGGAGTTTGGGGCCAATTTATCCAAGATTCACAGCTCCTCACCAACGGCCCAACGTTGACCGACAGACAGCCGAGTGTCAGCTTGGTGTGTAAGGGTAAGCCAACCAGCGGCAGAGTAAAGCAGAGGAGGGTGGGTCGTTCCTTCACTATCCTAGGAAACACAAATTTGCCTTCCAAAAATTGAGGGAGAAATCCGGTCTGGGCCCTTGGTCTGTGGGAGCAACATTTGGCCTGGATTATCTGGTGATGTGAGAAGTTTACAGATCCAGTCTTAAATAGGGATGGGCATCGAGAACTGGTATTAATTGTGTAACTTTAATTCATTCTAACCTGATTCTAACAGAGCTAGCAACCTGCCCCTCACGATGACGAAGCTGCTGGCATCAGGGGATGACGTAGGATGTTAATTGTGGTGTCACTGCTGGCTGCTCTGCTTGTTGTAGTAGTAAGGTGGATGTTGGGTAAGACCAAGCGGTTAGAGTGTGAGCTCACTTTTCTAAAAGTCATAAGGGTGCAGCTAAAAGCAATTTGTGTGAAAGAGTAGCTGCAAGTGCAGCACTCCATAAATTTAAAGCAAAGCAGCTAATGCTAATGTTAGTCCAGCGGTGGAGCCCCGGAGCCCCGGTGGCTCCGATGGCAAAGCTTCAGGGAGTAACCAAACTAAACATGCAGGCAACACTCGTCAACACTAATAAGGCTGAAGCTGAATGTCACAGCTGTTGTCATCGGTTTTAAGCATCTAACTTAAAATGTTCAATTTTATTTATTTAACCCCATAGATGACATCAGTAAAGCAATAGCCTCCACCAGAAACCATCACCATTTACCATCATGCAACGAGGGGGAGATGAAACAGGAACAGAGTATCACAGGGCTGCTGCCGAGTTTATCGTGAATGACAGCGATAACTGCTGATAGATATGCTGAGAATAATGTTTAAGCTGCCCTAATAACAATTAATGTTAATTAACAAGGACTATAGTTATGTTTTTTTGTTTGTTTGTCTGTGAAGATTCACATGAGAAGTTATATTGTGGAGAAACCTCACAGTTCACTCAGTTTGTGGAAGTCGGGTCAGTAAAACAAAAAGATACTTGACAAGTCATACAGGAAAGGGGAGAAACCTTGCAGTAATTTAATTGTATTATTTAAAATCTGTATGGTTACGTCGTCACAGAGCAGTTGACAGTGCTGCCAAACAGCAGTTAACATTTTAGTCCTTGAGGCTAATGTTTGCTAGCACACTACTGTTGTTAGATATTGAAACTGACTTTTATATAACCGAGTTTAATTCTCACTCCCAGTTCTCCCTGAACGTGTTGTCTTACAGATTCGTTTAGCCTTCTGCTTTTTTTCTCACTGAAAAAAATAATTAACATTACAGTATGTTGTCGCACCAATTCAGTCTCAGTTTTGTTCGCACCTACTTCCCCAAAATATCATGTGAGGTGGTGCAGTCATGCTCCTTCTGGCATTATAATCTTAATAATATCCTGTAGTGTGTGATGCACTATTATTTTTATTATTAAATCTTGCATTGTGTGCATGTTTGAGATTAGAGAACATCTTTGAAGTTTCTCCTTGTTTGTAAAAGGCAACCTGATTTTAAAATGGACTTTTATTTAAAAAATCCTGTAGTCTGAGCCCAGATTTAGTGGGTCAAAAGATTTTCTCAGAGCTCAAAAGTAACAGGAAACGTGTAATTCTGCATTTATCGAACTGTACAGGCGAAGCATCTTCATTGAGAATATAACTCTGAAATACAGATGCTCATCTGTAAAATAATTATTCTCCTCAAGCAGCTCTCTGCATTCCCTGATGAACCATATCAACCGCATACCGGATCCTTGAGGACTCACTTTAGTTACCATCTGCACACCTTTACAGCGAAACACATTCCTACAACAGAGCTGCAGTAAATCATCCTTTTCTGAAGCCTCTAATGTTCAGGTTTGTTGACACTGTGTCAAAGTGATGTTGATTCAACTCTATTGTCACTTTTGAGTGTGGGCTCTGCGTGCTGGTGTTGAATTACACTGCATTATATTCCTGTTTAATGAGTTGTGATGCTGCACGCAGCTCGCCGCCGCAGAGACTGGAGGATGTCATTTACAGGTGTGTGTGGCAGTTAAAGTGTTGAATTGTCTGCATTAGACTAAAGCATCTTGAAGTCTGGAGCGCAGAATGAGGCTGTGAGCAGGAAGTATGCAGTTATTATCTACAGTATCTGTACTACTTTACTTTGATAAAATCATCCATCAGTGTGGTTTCTCATACTTGTCATGTTTACTGAAGCACTCCTCGTCTCAGGCTTAATGCCAGCAGGGAGACGCAGGGACGGTTATGTGACACATCTGCACCACAAAAATACAAAACCCACGTTGTGTTAAACTGGAATCACAAAGGGATAAAAAGGCTTTTATGGCATCGCTGGTATAAGCAATGCACAAGACTCCCCAATACTGTCTGCTCAGCCCTCAACAACTGCCCCGCCTACTGTTATTACTATTGGGTACTAATATGTTAGCTGTGGGCTCCAACGTGAGCATCTTTTTAGTTTTTTTTTAAAGCTTATACTTGTTTACCATTTGTCCAATTAAGGACTGCACGTACCTTTCATGCACATAGCACTGGTGCTACAAAGGTTGAAAAATCAAGGGTTTAAGTTCCATTTAAGCATTGATGGTGATACATGTGGAGCGGTGGGTTTTAGGTTTTAGGGTTTTCAGGTGGTTTTCCATGCACACATTTGTGCATGAATTTATGGTAGAAAATGCCATTATATTTATTAAGATATAAGTTATAAGCTTATTGTTTTTGTTTTAATTGTAAAGTAATTTTTTTTTAATTGTAAAACAAAAAATATTAGGCTGATCGGCCCAATAGCTTGCAAAATTAGCTTCACACAGATGGATACACACACACAAAACTAATGCATGATCACCTCCAGGTTTACACCTGGCAGAGACAATAACTAGCTCAGTATTAACACTCACTGGCTATCAAAGGTGAATACCAGTATGAAACAGCAACAAGGCATTTCGTCCAGCATTAAAAAAAAAAATCACAAACAGATGGCGTGACAAACAGCTATAATGACAGCAATACTACTACTGGATGTTGTTCAGGCTGAACAGAATCTGAATTTCTTGATTAAAATTGTCTTACGTCTCCTCTCTGCACCACCTTTTAACTTTCCAGCACCTTCACCTCACAGTTTTAAATACATCTGATTTACAGCTCTGTTTTGTACATAAGCGTCCTTGAGTCTTAAATGCAGATGGGTTCTGTGTCTGTTTTAGACATTAAAAATACAACATATAAACAAAATGAATCCGTCTTACCTCGTAGGACCAGACACATTGGACCCCGGCAAACCTCCTGACACACCGGCCCACCTCCACGTCCTCATGGGTGGTGTACATCTCCTGGAGACACTCTCGGATGTGCGGCACCATCCTCTTGAGGACCTCGCGGCTCATGATGACCCCCGGTCCCCCCATGCAGAAGTTCTCCCCGGGCTCCAGGGCCAGTTTTCCCAGCTCGTCCCGCGCTCCCATACCCGTTTGTCCCAAGAAGATGGCCTCGCTGCTGTTGAGGCTGCGCAGGAAGCTCTCTAACTTCTCACTCTTAATGTAGACGTCATCGTCGGCCCTCATGAACCACTCGTACTTGTCCAGGTAATGGTCGTGCATGTACTTAAGCATCATGAAGGACTTCTTCTGCGGCGGGTACGAGTCATCCACGTTCCTCAGAGCCACTATGGGGATGGGGATGGAGGTGTCGGAGCCCTCGCTGGAGAAGAATTCCACGCGACCTGGAATCGTCTGCGCCCACGTCCTGAAAACGCACATACAGAAACGACGAGTCAGAGAAAAGCGCACAAAACAAGCAGGTGGCATTATCCGTTTCATGGAACAACCTACAAAAACATGAAATAATTCTTCACAGTGACGGCCGCACATACAAATGCAGCAGCCAATAAGGGATGCAATGGTATGAGATTTTACAATAACCATCTAAGAAAATATTATTGATATATATGTTTTCTCTGTATCACAGTGTGACAGAATTATTATCAACGGTCACAATGACCCTTAAAGGAATGACAACAGAAGGGTTGATTTTGGTTGAACAAATGTTTTGTCACTATTATTAAGATCTGAAACCATCTTTTAATGGAAGTATGTAGGGCTGGACGATATGGAAAAAAGTCTTATCACAATAATTTTTTTCATATCAGTCGATATCGATGTATATGACGATATACATCAAATCACTATTTCTGTCGAGCTTAAAGGTTTCCTTTGACTCCTAAGAGAGATATGAAGGTATTATAAGCAGTGATGCACGATAATGATTATTTCAACCGATACCGATAAACCGATAATTTCCAGCTTCTTGTGGCCAATAAGATATCGATAACTGAAGACTGAGAGCAGAGCGCACACTTAAGGAGACACCGGCGGAGACACCGGCGGAGACACCAGCGGAGACACCGGCGGAGAATGAGAGCGGGAATGAGAATGAGAACCACTTCTTTTTATGGTGTCAGCTATTAATTCACACAAGACACATTCATGGTTTTTCACACATAAAAAAAGCAATAAAAATGCTAAATCTTCATCCCTCCAACGACCAAGGAGTGACATCTACTATCTCCAAGGGCAGTGTAACGAAATTAGCTGGATTAAAGAGTGAGCGATTCCACGAAGTCGACACGGACACCAACACTGGTCTTTTCATACTACATTAGGCTCCTACATACACGTGTTTTCATCAGACACGTGAGATACTAAAGTGACTAAATCCGCTGCTTAAACAGGCGGGGATGAGAAAATGTAATGCAAAGCAATGCTCCATCTTCCATTTATGGAAAAAAAAGATTATTTTATGCTGACAGACTCCTTAACACATCACAGGAAACAACAGACAGAAGCTACAAACAACTTCTCAGCACATCAAATTCTTGAAATAGAAGTGGGAGACTTTTTTTTAATTATTTGTAAGCCAGCCAAAAGATAACAAATTCATTAAAAACTAACAGCTTGTGTCCTGCTCCATATGTCTGACTCATGGGGCTGAAGACAGTCCACCGGGATTAATCCCAAATAAATGTGTTTGCAAAGAAAGGAAGCTCGCACTGTATTCAAATCTTTACCACGGTTTTTAAAGTCCTAAATAGCTCCTGCTGGACTGTGTCAACACAGTGAGAAGCTGCAGCACAGACAAGTATGAGTCAGGCTTTTCTAAGCATGACTAAATTATGGGAAATGTTTAGAGTCTGGGGGAAAATGATGGCATGAACATTAACATGATAAATGCCACTGAAACTGTTCCTCTACTGAAGTGCAATAAGAGAATTAGAGCTGGGAAGTATCAGAGATTTATCTTGTTACTTTTTTTAATGTTCATCCCTATAATTTCCTGTGTGTGGTGGTCGTCTAACATGACATAGAAACTACTCTCATTCAGTGCATTCACAATTACCACAAATACTGCACGCAGATCTGCCATGGAGAAACAGAGCTATATTTCCTCTTAGCCCACATGGTAATTCCATTAATGCCAAAAATAAGCACTTATTCCAGGTGTTAGGTCTTTGAGATTGTATTAAAGGAAAAATTAGATTTAAAAGGTCCAGATTAGATTTAAAAGATTTTTTTTCCACTCTTTTTCTGATATTTGTTTTGTTTGTATGTCTGTGCCTGCCTGTTTATCCAGGGTCTGTATATGTATTTAACTAATTAGTCGTTTACTGTGGCCACAACCAACATGGGAAGTTGAACGGGTGGACGTTGGGAGGGTTAGCGGGATTTTTGTTGAGGTTTTCTCTTTTTCCTTTTCCCTTTAAAACCTGAGTTGTCATCACTTTTCCTACTTTCAGACGCCTTTCACAAGTAATTAAACCTTTGTAATCTAACCGAATTGGTTTGATTTCTCTCAGAAACGTGGGAAAAGGCAATGAGCGACTTGGTAGAAAAGTAGTAGATTTATAGATTTTTTTTAAAAGTTAGGGAAAATTGTTCATAGAATTATACTTATAATTTTCATAACTAAATATTTAAAATTAGTTTACAGATTATTGTATTTTTTAAGTAGTGTTTTCAGGTTATTTCCTTTTTCAACTTTCATGTCTTCTCCTCTCTTTCTCCCCCCTTTCACTCTTATCATCTGTCCTATCAAATAAAGCCGAAAAGCCTAAAAAAATCATCTTAAAAAAAACAAAAACAAGCAAACAAAATAAACTACGTCTACTGCTGAGGGACGGGTCATTTACAGTCCATTTATGTTTACATGCACTTTATACTGTGCAACAGCTTGATCCACAATGCACTTACAAGCTGCGGCACTTTAAACCTGCTGCTGCTTATTTATTGATATCTAAGACACACTTATTATTATTAATATGAATGCTTATAGTTGTTTGCCATTGTTTCTCATCTGTGGTTTCACTTGTTCTTATCTTAATGTTTAAAATTTAGCTTTCATTAATGTTTTCATTTCATTTTTGTGCAGCTGTCAGCCTGAGAGTAACCAAACATGATTTTGTTGCGCATCTACAACAACAAATAAAGTGTCTTGTGTCTTCCAGCACAGTCCAGATGAGTCCTTATTGAAACTAGAGACCCAGGAGGAGGCCTTCACGAGACAACTATCTGCAGCACCGACTGAAACTGTGAGCGTCAGAGCCTTGGAGGATGCTTCTGCAGAGCTCTTAAAGCATCCCTCTGGTGTAAACATTAGTACAGTGGCACATCTGCATGGAAACATTGACATTCCTTTGATATATTTATAGATTTTGCGATTGACACACTTATGCTTACTTCTAAAAACAGCTCTGTAGTGGAGACTAAGCTGTGGTCACAAGCTAAACACCTTTTCTCCAAAGCTCTCAACCAGCATCAGGTCAAGACCACAGAGCCTGACCTGGATTTCCAATCCTCTTCTGAATGGAGATGCAGCCCTTCACCCTTTTGCACGCCCTCCAGTACTTCCCACACAGTCATGTAAAACTGCAAAAGAGTTCACTTACATTTGAATTATTTTATTTTATTTTATTTTATTTTTTTATTAAAATTTTCACTTGATTTTACAAAAAAAAAAGATGCTGGGAACTTGCTTCACATGATGTTGAAAATTTCAGTTTGATTAAACATTTGTTAAAGGCATTTAAACATAGTTTTGTGGCGTAGTCTGTTATGTTTGCATTTTTATTGTAAATGCATATCGGTTCCAAATATCGATTATCAGTTTTATTAACTACTAATAATCGATATCAGCCCTGAAAAAACAATATCTGTTGACCCCTAATTTTAATAATAAATTGATCTTTAAACTGACTGGCTACACTGTCTTGATCCTTGATCATCTTTGGGTTCCTCCATATTTAACTAGATACCATCTTGCAACTGGATCACACCAGTACCCTCGGTATCCGCTTGTACACTTCCTTATTTCTGGGGCTAAAACTTATGTAATGAGTGTAGGAATCAACGATGACTACATGAGAGTCCTGAGCCGCTGTGAGGTCCCCGTACATGTTGAGTGGAAATGTCAGGACGCCTCTACAGACACACATCAAACTCTGACTCAATATGACTCTATAAACAGTGAGGAAATGCCAGCTCTCAGTCAGACTTGTGATGTGGTTCTATCGGGTGGCTGCTGAAATGGAAATGTTTAAGGAGTCCTGGTTGGCACACGGTCTCGGTGAGGACCTCGTGCAGCGGGCCTGTGTGTGGGTCATTCGGTGCAAACTCGCACTGTGCAGACAAACATTGTTAAAACCCACAGAGCTCTATTTTAAATGCCAGTGGAGATCCTAATACTTTACATAATTAGCCACTTATTCAGTCCATGGGAAAATAATAGTAAAGAAAGACGGTTCTGACTCAATATATTTGAGTTTTTGACTCAGCATGTCAAAACATGATGATGTCACCTTCGACAGTGGTTTCCACTCGGTGTGAACATCATACAGCTTCCACGAAAACGCAAAAAAAAATTCTGCTACTGTCAGACACGGTGGAGTACAATTATCTACATGAGGTGACAAAAAGGGAAATTGTATGGTAAAGAATTTTGATGGCAATTTGCATGGGTAACAGTCACCTGTTGCAGCATATCTAAGATTTTAGCTTGTTACCTTGCAGTGTCATTATCAGTGCATAAACTAAACAAATCCTGCAGCAGCTTGTTTGGTACGTTTTTCTTATGAATTCCCTTAAAAAAACAGCAGGCTGCGTGGTAGTAATCAGTATGGATCAATGACAAATGCTGAAAATGGATAAAAGGACGGGACCGTTCTTTATCAGAGGACGGGGGTGACTGGGTGTGACTGAGTGTTTTTGCTTGAGCTTCCCTGAGTGACTGGTGGAAAATGCACGGCCCTCTCTCCACCATAAATTAGTCATTAGATCCTAAAAACTGACCTTTGATGTTTGAAAGGTAAAAGTTGAAGATGAAATCCTGGAGCTGAAAAATTGCCTTTTTTGTTTGCTTTTTTTGGTAATGGGATATAAATACTTTAGTGATTTTAAACACAGGAATATTTAGACAGATAGTGCCAGAAAAATAATGTGTTTTTTTGACTGTGTTCTAATAGAAACCCAAAATAAAAGTATTAACCCAAAAATTAGCACAATATGGGACCTTCAAAAACTACTTCATGCATGTCAAATAATGGTAACTTGACAGTACATGGCTAACAGTAACCTTGTAGGACAATTTTGAGGGATTTGAACTCATCACTGAGCTGTTTTAGTCATTTCAGCATGTCGGTGCATTGACTTTACATGTCATGAAGCACTTCTTGTTGACAAAAGGTGAATACAGGTATATTTATGCAGACAGAGTGAGAAAAATAGTGTGTTTTTTGACCATTAAAGCATGAAAACATGTTTTAATAGAAACTCAAAATAAAAGTATAAATCTGAAAATAAGCACAATATCAGACCTTTAAAAGTTTCTTATGTGTGTCATATAATGGCAGGCTAACAGTACATGGCTAACAGTCACCTGGTAGGATATTTTGGGGGGGATTTTAACTCATCACTGAGCTGTTTTAGTCATTTCAGCATGTCAGTGCATTTACTACACATCATGAAGCACTTCTTGGTCACAAAAGGTGAATACAGGTGTATTTACACAGACAGAGTTAGAAAAATAATGTGTTTTCTGACCATTAAAGCATGAAAACATGTTTTAATAGAAACTCAAAATAAAAGTATAAACCCAAAAATGAGCACAATATCAGACCTTTACAAGCTAATTATGTAAATTCAATGGCTTTAAGTGACCTTGTAGAACATTTTTGAGGGATTTCAACAAATCACAGAGCTGCTCTTGTCATTTCAACATGTCAGTGCATTACCTATGCATGTCACGAAGCACTCCTTAATGACAAAAGGTAAATACAGGTATATTTACACAGACAGAGTGAGAGAAATAATGTGTTTTTTGACCATAAAAGCGTGAAAAATGTTTTCTTAGAAACCCAAAATAAAGTATAAACCTGAACATGAGCACAATATGGGACCTTTACAATCTACTTGTGTGTCTAAAAAGGGATGTTTGGGGATTTTAAGGGCTATCAGGTAGGATAGGGGTTTTCACAAGCTGTTCTAGTCATTATGGCATGTCATTAACTGGTGATATATTTCTGTATTTTCCTTCTGAATTTCTTCAAAAGAAAAACTTGGTGCTAGAAATCAGTTTGGGCTAAAGACAAACGCTGAAAATGTGTAGAAGTAACCGTCGCTAGCTAAGCTGCCTAACGGGCTATTTTGTCTGAAAGGCCCGTAAACCGAAGTGTTTTCTCGGTTCAGGTGACCCTTTAAGTAAAGCTCCGGTGTTACAGAGAGATTTGTGAACCGTTATATTGACATAAACAGTTTTTTTTTTGTGTCCGCTGACACGTCACGTACCTGTGTGCCGCCACGGCTCGGCTGTTCAGGTACTTCTGGGCGGTCATGACACCGACGAACAGGAAACTATTGGACCGGGAGCCGCCGGGCTGCTCGGTCGCCGGTGAATCTTGCGGCCATAGCACTCCGCCGTATTCCTTTCTGTGTCCCCCGTTGAGTCCTCCACAACCGGCGGGGTTCGCCTTCCGTTTCTGTCCGGCTTTCTTCAGCTCGGTCGCCTTGGGCAGGATGAGTCTGGACGCCAGAGTGAACCCGACCACCAGTCCGAGCAGAACACTGAACCATGCTCTTCGGCTTCGACCTGCCATTCCCCCAAAAACTTCACCAGCTCGCGGTATCCCAAAAAACACCGCGTCTGTGTAACCGAAGCAGTCACAAAAACGGAATAATAAATAACTAAAAACGGTCCCGTGTGTGCAGACAAACCGGGTTCACACACACTCTCTCATAGTAGAAAAGCCCTTTTCTTCCAGTTGCCTACGTAGCATCACAGCAGTCTCCTTGAAGCCGCCACCTGAACCGCTCTCCGCCGCCGCGTCCTCTGCTCAGCCCGCGGTCCGCCGCCACCGACACATCGGCAAACTTCAGCGCCGAGCGACAGATGCAGCAGAAGCGTCTTTCTTCGCCCCGAACAGCGGCCACATCCTCGCCATTATCTCGCCGTTGGAAGAATGTCGGTCTCGGACTGTTGAGACTGCTGATCGCGAAGGATTTAACACTGGGTTTGGCCCGACGGGCTCCCCGTAGAAACGCGCTGACTGGCTGGAGGGATCCTTTGAAGTGGGAGGGGCCGGAAGTACTTTTTCCCCCTCCATTTTATTTTATTTTATTTCAATCAGCGTGCAAAATCACAATGTAACCATCAAACATTACATACGACAAGACGATATACTTGAATTATTTTAACTTTGTTTCTAAAACTAGTGTTTTATCCGTTCTTTTCGGCGTTGCCAATGGCTCTAAACACTACACTACCCATGAGCCTCGACCGCCGTTGCCATGGAGAAGAATCCAGCCCGAGGCGCGAATCACAGCCGATTCAAAACGCCTCGTTGTTGCAATTGTTTACAAAACATGGCGTAATTTTGGCCGAATTGAAATAAAATTTATCACAAAATGAAAGGTAATTGATTTAAAATGCAGATTAAAATCTGTTTTAGATTCCGCCGGTCGTTTGGAATGCACGTGAGAGTTTTAAGGTCGGTAATTGGATGTTTCTTGCCGAAATGTTTCATGGGAGTCGCAGTTTTTTTCCGCCCCGAAGATAATTTCATTGTGGTTAAGTTCCAAATTTTAACCAATTTCTGTTAGAACAAATTATTAGCTGTTATTGCTTTAATGGCTATTATAAGGCCAAAATTTTAATTATTGCCAGACACTGCTTCAGCATGTAGAAGTATTCTGAAAATTGAAATGGACAGCAGAAATTAGAATAAAACTATAAAAAGTTAAACATCAGAAACAAGACCCATTAAACAAAAACAAAACAAAAGAAGAAATATAGTGTCAATCTTTGACGATCGAATAAAATGCTTAATATATTAAACATTGAAACTTTTTTAAAGGCTATATGCGAAGTATAAGCCAAATTTATTATTATTAATTTATTAATATATATATTTATTTTTATGTTAAATCTGTCACGCTGTTGTCTTGACCAGGATTCCCTTGAAAAACATTTTGAACTTCTATTCCTGGTTAAATAAAGGTTAAATCAGTACAGATAATGAGAAAATATAAAGATATTTTCCTTTCCACTTTGGCCTGTCACTTTGTTTTGCCACATTACATGACTCAACTGTTTTTTTTTTTTTGCCACATGACAGAAAACATAACCCATCAATAACCAAGTCTATTGTCATGTAGAGGCTCCACAAACACCTCTCTCCGGTCTCCAGCTCCCCCGTGTGGCTGTATCCGTCTGCAGCAGCTCGGTCGGTGATGTGTCGGTTATGTTTCAAGTAAAGGTGAAGGGTTTTATGCTCCCTTGTGCAACATAAACATATACATCTTGCAAACCCATCAGAATATCGCATATATCACTCGTCACCAGAATGTTTCCGAGTTGCTGAATAAAAAAAAGTAACTCTGACGTCCATTCATATCCAACAAGACAATCAGGGGACAATTATCTTCCCTATTACCAACCACACGTGTCTCAGACAAAATGCTCAGAAATACAGACAATCATTAATCTGGAGCACCAGTCCTCACTTAATCAAAAACTAGTCCAAAATTTTTCTCAGTTAGGTCTAACATGAAATACACATGCACTGTAGTTAGTTGTTAGGTGTATTTATTTAATAGAATGATGACTTTCTTCTCTAAATGCACTCATAAATCATTAGCAAAAATAGGGAGAAAAGACGATATTTAAGGATGTTTTACTGAGTGTTTTTTTCTCACATTTCCAATGTACAAAAATTCTCTGTAGAAACCTCATAAAAGTGAGAATGATAACAAATAGTCTTAAAAGACTTTCTTTGGACAAAAAAAGTTAAATTATTACCAAATCATAACCACCGATAGCTATGTACCAAACCGCCTACACCTCGCAAACCGAAGTGTTTTATCAGCTCATGTCTCTCTAGGTGACCCTTAAATAAATCTTCGGAGTTACAGAGTTACACACACACTCACACATAGACACACAAAATTTAAAACTCAACTTAAGAAAATAATAATAATTTAGCAAAAATGCATGTGTTTTGGAAGTACGATTGTACTGCATAAGTTGTGAGTGTGCAAATTGATGCTTTGATATAGTTTACTGTTGTTAAACATGGCCCCCAATCAATCAATAAATCAATATGTTCACTTTTTCCATGAAGGCATGTGAGGAAACAAAGTTTTCTTCACTAATTCAAGGTAACACAGCGTAACTTATTAACAAATGGTCATTTTGTGGGCAAAATATTCCTTGAATGCTTTACGGCTCCCCCAAACAAACCCAGAGGTTGAGCCTCTGAGACGTCGTCAGGTACAAACAGGACCAAACCAAAGTCAGAGGAGATGCAGGTTTTACGAGAGGATCGCAAAGTTCAGAGGCCACAAAGACTACAAAGACAGTGGGACTCTGAGAGGAGGTGAGTTATCGCCGTCACCTGGACTGCTGCTGCGAGCAGCCGACTGTGACCAATTATGGGTCAGACTGGGAAGAGAGTCAGGCTGAATACATCAAGTGTGTGTTATGAGTGTGTGTTCCTTCCTCTGTGCAGAGAGCACAGCGCTCAGGTGCTTGTGGACTCCAACTGCACAAAAACAAAAAATGCGGTGACCATGTCTTTATTGCATAAAAATGTGTATAACAGTATAGACGAAACCTCCTTACATTGCGATAAATGAAAATGTTAACTTTGTTAACTATCAGAACGTAGTATTCTTTGTGATTAAGAATATGTCCACCAGCTACAGCTGCTGCAGTAATTTAACTCTAAAGTTACGGTGGCACATAAACATTAAAACATGAGAGAAAACACACTGACTGCGAATTCATCGGCCAAACCTGCCGGTGAGAAACCGTTTACAGGAGCGGCGTCATGACAAGCTTTCAATTCCGAAATGCATTTTATCAGCTAATGATTATTAATTCAGCACAGTTTCTTTGATGCAACAAATTAAAGAGAAAACAAGAAGAGATAAAAAATCAAACAGCAGATAAATGCTGAAGATGCTAACTGATTAACGCCCTCTGCAGGTACGGGGCGAGTTATGAAGTGTGTGCGTGGCGATATTGTCAGCTTGGTTCGGTCAGTCAGTGTGCACAGCAGGACGTCAGAGGTCAAAGGTCGTACAGACCGATGTCTCTGACCTTCTTTAACCTCATCCACCAGATGACGGTCCTCTCCTGCCGGGTCTCCAGGAGCACGAGCTCCCTCCCTGTCCGCTCAGGGGATTGTAGTCTGAAAACACACACACACACACACACACACACACACACACACACACACACACACACACACATAAACACAAAAGGTTTTAAAACATTTTTCCAAATATGTTTTACAGAGTAATTTATCATACTGTTCCTTCAATTTATTCAAGTGCTTCTTTTCAAGGACCAAGTTAAAAAAATTTTAAAATGAGGGCATGAAAGGCTGAGATGTGGTGAGTACAGATGAATTAATTTGTGCTTTTTCATTAAAAAAAACATTTCAGACAAAAAGCTGGAAGATTGCATTTTTTAAGGGCAAAATCAATTTCATTTTTATGTCAACTTGAATTGTACAAAAATAATGCCGAAAATAATGTTTGTGTTCTAGTGGAACTAAAGAGAGGAACGTTCCCCAAACTGTCAGGAAGCAGCAGCTACAGAACCGTCCCTAAGTCACGGCTCTGCTGTGATCTCTGCACATTTACATGTTCTGCTTGTTGTTGAAGGAATCAAACGTCAGATATCAGTTTATTCTTTCAGCAGAACCGAGCTGGAAACTCACTACACCTGAACTCAAACCGCGTCCAGCGTGTCCTCTCATCATGTCCTCTCATCATGTCCTCTCATCATGTCCTCTCATCATGTCCTCTCATCATGTCTTCTCATCATGTCTTCTCATCATGTCCTCTCATCATGTCCTCTCATCATGTCCCCCACACACGGAGCAGAGGGAGGGAGGGGGAAGACGACGGCCGCTCACACCGGTGTTCAGCGGTTAGAGTGGGGTGGACATTCGGAGACACCGGCTCGGTAAAGCACTTAAACTTGCCCTGTTGTATGAAATGTGCCATTCAAATAAAGCTGCCTTTTCTTTTCAAAAAGGGAACCAGAGTGACGGTAACTTCCACTTCAGCCGAAACAGAAACTTCCCGTTGGTCTCCTCTTTACAGCCGCAGTTTGTGCAAACGGAGCTTCCTGTGAGGTTCCTACCTGATGTGCGAAGCTGCTTTTTGTCCCCCTTTGCTTTCATCACAGTTGTTGACGAGCTGGCCTCTTCAGTCTGCAGCGAGAAGCACGAATCAGTGACTTCAGTGAGGGAACAAACTGATCTGTGTGAGTGTGGTTAAAACTCGGTTCACAGCACTAAAGACAAAAGTTACACATGATTAACCCTTTAGGGCCCACTTTAATTTTACTAGCACTCGTATCGCTCTGCACACAAAATGCTATTTTCAAAATGAAGCTTTAAAAAAAATTATACATTAATATTATTTTCTACTGTCTATTTTTAAACAGCATCAGTCCTAATCATAAATATCAAATATCAAATAATTTTCAGAATTTTACTTCATTAAATACCAGGTTTTTGTCATGATGCCATAATGTTTTCAGATGAAAAAACAAGTGAATTATTATTTTCAATGTACTACATGCTAAAGAGATTTCTTTTATTATCAGAGCCTGTGATATGTCAATGATTGGCAACAACATTAATTTTTATACATTATTACTTATTGTGCAGTGCCAAATACTTACACTCAAAGCACTCTGCACACAAAATGAGCTTTCTGAAATCAGGCTATAAATTATTATACATTAATATGATTTTCTTTCATTGAGTTTAACCAACATCAGTCCTAATCATAAATATCATATATATTCACTAATTTACAGATTTTAAGCCATTAAATGCCAGGTTTTTGTCAATAAAATTAAATTTCAATATCCCACATGCTAAGAAGATTATTTTCTAAATGATCCCAGTCTGGGATACGTCAGTGATCAGCAGCTACATTTATTGTGACAGGTCACCTAGTGGAAATAGCATGTGTTTTCTCCATATGCCAAATATGGTCAAAATGATGTCATCAGGTGGAAATTAGTAAAAATTCCAAATTCTAAGTCAAAAGTCCAGAATGACACCCAGAAATAATACAAGTCATGTGAGAAAACAGCTGAGCTGCAAATTCACTGATTAAAGAAAAATACACAATCTTGCCAAAATGTAAGCCATATGTATAAGCACAGCCACAATATAAATAAAAAATAAAGAATGCAAAGCTCATAAAATGTGCCAGACAGTCACAAACTTACCTGAGGGGGTTTGGCGGCTCCTTTGTAGCTCTTCCCCTGCTGCATACTCTCCCAGATCTCTATTTTCTGCCTCCTCTTCTCCTCTTCTTGCTGTTCACAGAATACATCACGTGTTCAGTTCAGGTGCGACATGACGGACAAACGTTTTCTCTTCTGTTTCACATCCTCACCTGTCTCTGTTTCTCTCTGAAGATGTCAGCTTTGGCGTTGAGCTCCTCCTGCATCCTCATCCGAGCCGCCTCCATGGCTTCTTGTCTGCTCGCCACTAACGAAGCATCTTTGTGATAAACAAAAGTTGAAATCATACATTTGGCCTCGTCTCAGTTTCTGTGTAGCAGCTGTTGGGAGGTGCTGACCTTGCAGAGTTTCGGGGGCTGAGTTGTTGTTGCTCCAGCTGGATCTCCTCTTGCTCAACTGCTGGATGAGCAGGTAGACCAGAACCGTCACAATCAGCATGTACCATCCATACTGGGACAGAAGCTCTCCCGCTGGCAAGAAGCAAACACATCATGTGACTTTTCTGTAAAGATCTAACTTTTTTAAATAGATGTATGAGAGATGTAAAAAGATGTACAATTAAAGGGACATTTTTATGCACTACGGCAGAGATACTCAACATACAGTCTGCAAGCCCCTAATGTCTTAAAATCCTGCAAATGTGCTTAAATGCTAGAAATGTCCTAAAATCCTAGGCATACTAAAATCCATGAAACGTCCTAAAATCCTACAAGCATCCTTACGTCCTGGAAATGTCCTAAAATCGTCCTTAAAATCCTAGAAACGCCTGAAAATCCCAGAAACATCCTAAAATCCTAGCGACAACCTAAAATCTGAGAAATGCCCTAAAATCCCAGAAACATTTGAAAATCCTTGATTTGTCTTAAAATTCTAGAAACATCATGAAATCCTAGAAATGTCCTAAAATCCTAGAGATGCACTGAAATCCGTGACACGTCCTAAAATGCTAGAAACTTCCTAAATTCCTAGAAGCATCCTAAAATCCGAGAAATGTCCTAAAATTCTGGAGACATCTACGGGGCTGCGGTGACTGGCCCCTGGCCTCCTCTTGTTTTGTTCAAAAGGGCCCCAAAACAAAGCAGGTCGAGTATCTCTGACCTAATATTGATAACCGCTCAAAGTGAGAATTACTTGGAGCTGTTGATTAGCGGCACAGACGGAGCACTGAGGGGGACACTGCTCCCTCTGTGTCCATAATGCCTGGGACCGGCCTCGATATTAAACCAGTTATGAAGATGTAATCCCGTGTCTCACAGTAACGTTACATGTGTTTTCATGACTGTACACCCGGAAATAGCCACGAGCTAAACGTAGCAGCTGAGAGGATAAACAAACAGCACTAACCGCGGAGAGAAAACCGCGTATCGCGATTAAAAACACTCCATTTTAACATAAATGTGTTAAAATATCGATCCGACATCATTAATAAGTAGTTGTGACGTGTCGCGGTGTTACCGGTCTGGCTGAGGGAAGTCAGGTCCGGGTTTTTGATCGGAGCTTTTTCCACCTGAAACGGAGAGTCGTCGTCCACGTCTGTGATCTCAACATCATCCATGTCTCGATAAAAACCGACAAAGTCTGTTGACGACGCGAAAATGCTGCACCGTTGTCGGTTCTTTGGTTAATTTTGTTGGAGACTCCTGCAAACGTCAACCATTTTTACTGGAAAAGCTCTTCTTCCTGGTTTTAATGGGGACCAGAACAGGCGCTTCACCGCCACCTGCAGCCCGGAGTGTGAACCGCAGATCAGATCACTGGTTCCCAGCATGACACAGCACACTAATCCCAGTTAAATCCTCACTAAAGGTCAATACTGGTGAAGTGGGACAGTTGAGATTTATATTTTTTTATTTTTGTGTATATTCACTTTGTTATTGCTTTAAACTACTTTGAATTGGGGGACAGTAAGAGATGTTGGGGGTAATATTAGTTCTTCTTTAGGGCACCAGATTCACACTGGGAATTGTTTTAGTACTATTTTAGTGTCCTAAAATCCGAGGAATGTCCTAAAGTCCCAGGAACGTCCTAAATCCTACAAAAGTCCTTAAATCCTAGAAACATCCTGAAGTCCTAGAAATATCCTAAAATCCCACGTGTCCTAAATCCTACAAATGTCCTGAAAAATACAAGAAGCATCCTGAAATCATAGAAATGTCCTAAAATCCCACAAGCGTCCTAAATCCTATAAATGTCCTGAAAATACAATAAACATCCTGAAATCGTAGAAATGCCCTAAAATCCTAGTAACATGCTAAAGTCCTCAAAACGTCCTAAATTCCAATAAATGTCCTAAAATCCTAGAAATGTGCTAAAAATCAAATATCCTAAAAGTTTAGAAATGTCTTAAAAACCTATAAATGTGTATGGGGCTGCACTGGCCCCTGCGCCTGCTGTCCTTTTGCAAAAGTGGCCCCAAAAACAAAGCAAGCTGAGTGTGCCTTAGTGGCGATAACCACTTGGGGTTAAATATTAACACCTTTTTTGGGCATAAATAGGGCACACTGAGCATTTGAGGGGTTACTGCACTTCTATCCTCTGGATGAATTGTTGTATGTTTTTGTTCTTTCTTGATATTTTTTATTATCTGTTACCTGCAAAGGGGCTGCAGATACAAATTAGCAGCTACCTCCAGCTTTTTTCACCTTTACCATTTTATACTGATGTTCATTAACCCTTTGAAACTTTACTTGATGTCTTTCAAAAACATGGGAAAAAGGTAATAAGCAACTGAAGAACTGACCCAAAAATTGTCAATTGGTGAAATATAGAAAAAAAAAAAAAATAATAATAATAAATTAAAAATAAATATTTTTTTGTAATTGTGATCATTGTAGTTTTTCCTTAGCTTTCTTCCTTTGTCCTCATGACATTTTTCCCTAGCTTTTTAAAAATAATTTTTTTAATCTATTTTTTTTTTTTTTAATTTGTGGAACATGTCCAAGTTGCAAACTGCCTTTTCCCCCCACGTTTTTTAAAGAAATCACACCGATTTGCTCAGGTTCAAAGGTGTAAATATTTGTGAAAAAGCAGACTGGAAGCAGTGCTGGTTGTTACTTCTAATTGTTCCAATTGTTATTTCAGTTTTCTGTCCATCTTTTGGGAAAGCCCCAAACTTTTAGGACGTTTTTTTAAAAACAGGACACTTACAGACTGCATAGGTCTGCGTTCAGCTCAAAAAAGAAACTGGTCCCACACACAGCGATATAAGAAATCAGTTTAATGTGTGTCAATTTACAAAATAAAAAAGGCCCTGCAGACGCACGACCAACACAAGAAATCACAGAACACAGAAATAAAAAACAAAAAAAATACTCCATGCACTCAGGAGCCGTTGACAGGAGGCTCTTCCTCCATGTCTTCTTCTTCGTCCTCCTGATCTCCCTCATTCATCTCCTCTCCAGATCCTCCTTCCATGTGTGACCCCATCTGTGCAGCGTCACCCTCCTCCTCCTCCTCTTCCTCCTCCTCCTCCTCCTCCACCATCTCGGCTGCACCTGAATTTAAAAAACAAACATATTCGCCCGTCCATGAATTTTTCAAAACCAACACTTCGGTCAAAATCAGCACAGTACTCCAATTATATAAATATTTTTTAAAAATCTTATTGCCACAAAGATGTCCTTCTACAGCGTGAAAATTCGGCAATATCGCAAAGAAAGTCCACAGGTGGGGTCAATTATAAGTCCAGACAGGGAAACACTTCAAGTGCTTCCCAGCAGGGGGAGCCGACAGTTTGAAGACACAGAATCACAGTAATATTTTTAAAAATCATTAAGAAATAAACAATAATAATGAAAAACATAAACAACAACAACAATAATAAATTAAATTAAATAGAATAATAGTAGTAATTTAAAACAAATAAATAAAAATCATTGTTGACATTATTGAAGTTTCTAGCCACAGACGGTTTCTCATGGTGATTACTGGATTAAACGTTTCTGTTCACAGATCTTTGTTTTGTTGGACTTCTGAATAACTCCACCTGTGGGCTTTCTTTGAGATATTGCCAAATTCACATGCTGAAGAAGGACATGTGCCCCAAAACGTCCGTGGGGCAATAAAAAATGCTATAATCAGAGCGCTGATCTCGACTGCATTGATATCCTCAGCACCAGGTCTCAGAAAGTTTACCTGCGAGTGAGCGCGCTGTTTCTTATTTTTCAAAACCTAAATTTGTGATACGGTACGATACAAAACATATCGCCACACCATAAAAACACAGCTGCCTGAACAAAAACAACACCTGATATGCAACTGCACATTATCCTAGTTACACCTAATACAAAGTGTTCACATCCTGAAAAAAGCAGTGTGAGGAATCCTGTCCAAATGTGTTTATACGCTTAAAAAATGATACGCGAGCCCTTAAAATATCCACCACTTTCTGCAGTCTTGGTGGAGGTGAGCAGTATGTGGTGAGCACCGACCTTGTCTCAGGTCTCGTCCTGGGATCTGACCGGCCTGCAGCATCCCCTTCAGCCTCTCCACCTCTGCCAGCGACGAAGCGTTCGCGATGGCATTCTGAAACGCACACAAATAAATCTCAGTTAAAGGGCTCCGATGAGGCTCCCTGAGGGACCTCTTTAACAAACATATATGAGAACTGGACTTTCCAAATATTCCTGAATGACTGACCGTGTATTTTAGGGACATTAAATTGTGATGTGACGGGCAGTTGTCCGACTGATGTTTTAATATTTTATGTCACTTTTAACATTGTACACGTGTATTTACAAACCCAAAAAGTTCAGTTAACAGCGCGGGCTTGTATTTGCTTAAACCACTGAACCCAACAGGCTTATATTTGAGACAGGCGTCTCTATGGGACGGGCTTTTAATTCCTTTCTCATAAAACTGTAGTTCAGCAAAGATGGAAATACAATCGAATTGTTTATTTAATCTTTATAGACCTGGGCAAAGTGGCTTTAATTTATTTGAAAACAGTAAACAGACAGTATAAAAATAAAATTAAATTAAAAGCAAGAAATGACCTGAAAAAATACGTAATTATAATAATTCTGGAAAATAATCTTAAATGTATAACTGTGACTATAGTTCACTGGACGTTTCTCCAGCTCACCAGCCTGATAAAAGGATGGAAAGTCAAACTCGGCTCTCAAATCGTAAAACACAGAGCCGACATTTTAAAATTCAAAAAGTGAACCTTGATGGCTTCCACATCTGCCTGAGACGGCCCCGTCCTCTTCTTCTCAAGCTGTGCCGCCACTCCCGGAGTGAACCTGAAAGGAACGCACCCCGTTTAGACGACAAGAACACACACGTGCTTCTCTGACCTCTCAACCAATGTAGTCATCACGTATAGTATCTTTTCTTGAGTCAAATATTCTGATACATCGTCCGCAGACAGACAGCAGTCCTGAGCAACACCGTGGCGAACGCCTCAGACTTATGTTAACCCTTTATCACCTGGACCGTCATCGGTTTTCTTGCACTAACTTAAGATGCCTTTTACAAGCATTAAAAGCTCTGAAACCTGGAAGAAAAATTGGTTTCTTTCTTTTTTTTTTTAATCAGGGAAAAAAGGCAATGAGCAACTTGGCATGAGACCCTGCAAACTGAATGAAATTAGGAAAAGATGACAAGAAAATGAAATGTTTGTTTGTTTTTAAAAGGAGAGATACAATAATTAGAAGTGTATTTACAAAAAATAGACGAAATTTTCAGAAATATAATAATATTTAAATGTTTAGAAAAAATAATGTCAAAAATATGTACACGCGTGAGTATATGAGCACTTTCAACTCATTTTTTAAAATTTTATTCTCATTTTCCATTTTTTAAATTTACACTAATTTTGAGTAACTTCTTGTCAAGTTGTTCATTGCCTTCTCACAATGTTTTTCAAAAAATAAAAATATATTGCTCAGGTTTTAAAGGGTTAACAGGAGAGTTAAGGCCCATTTAGAGGTTTTTACATTTATGAAGAGAGGTGTTTTTTTTGGGGGACAAGTGATAAGCTTTTGGGTCAGATTCCAGGTTTTTTAAAGGATTTTCTCTAAAATCACTAAAACAGATATATTTTTTATGACTGGTGGCGTATTTTATTTTTCCACGATTGAAGCCGCGTTCTGAGCCAGGATCCAGTGATTCTGAGGAGCTGCTGTCTAACGTGGACTTTCGTCTTACGTTTTCGTTCGCCTGGCAATATCCTTTGCAAGCTGAGCACCACGTTTGCCCTTGAACATTTTCTCTGCCTCCTGGCGTTCCTATGACGATATCACACAGTTAAAGTGAAAAGCCTGGTTAAGTGCAGACCAAGCGTTCATCCAAGAGGCGGGGCGGGAAAACACACAGTTCACCAGAGCTTCCAAACAGGACATTAGAAGAGTTTAGCACATTGATGATGATTACTGTAATGCTAGAAAAGTCCATACTACTGTTTTAACCTCAAATACATATTTTACATGGCCTTAAAATACGAAACAGGTCAACTGCAGACTGCTCAACAGGCCTGAATCTCAAACTTAATATTAAAAAACTGTCAGAATCTACCTGCTCCGCTGCTCTTACCTTCAGTTTTACCTTCTGGAAGTCGAGCACACGGACCTGCGGGATTTTGTTGATGACATAGAGCCTGTAGTGCTTCTTGTTTGTCACTGGATTTCTTAACAAGCTGGAAATACACTTTTTTTTATTACAAACATGTTTGATCATAATTCAGCGGTAATCAAATAATCTTTAAGTGCTGATGATTTGTACCTGAGAAGAGTCAACGTCTTCACAGAGGCCAGCGGGTCCAAGTCGCCCTGCACATGCAAGAAATAATTACATTTAGAAAAACACACGGTGGTAAAGTGTTTATTAGGGGTCGACAGATTATAATAAAACCATGAATTCCTAACCCTAACCCAACTCTGGTTAGCCATTTTCAACATTTTAAATGTTGACTCTTTGGACTGTTCTTTTAAAATTCTGCACCAAAAACCTCTTCAAAATGCTATCCTGTAGGGCCTGGCTGATTATCAAAGCCGATATTTGGCATTTTGGCATCAGTTTTTGAAAGAAATCAAAAGTTTTTTTATTCAGTTTGTCTTGATGCTGGTGGAGACAGGTCTGCATTTACCTCTCACTGTGGAGGCTGCAGTTTGTTTTGCTTTAAGAGTTTTTACACGGCAAATTACTACAAACTTTACAGAGGTAAGAATTTTAAAGTGGCTGTTGTTGCTGTTTTGCATGCGACTGGAGGGTAAACTCCACTTTTCTAGTATTTCAGTGTAAGTCAGTGAACGTACTCACCAGCTCCTGAATGTTGTTGTTTGTGAGGACCAGTTCTGTCAGACCCGGCAGAGAGTGCTCCAGATTCTCACCGATGCGACTGGAGACACATTTCAGAAAGTTACACGCATACTTACTTTTAGTACATTTCATTGAAGAGCAAATTCAATGTTCTACCTTTTTTACTGAAGCCAAAAAATGTACACAACTATGAATTATAATCCCACATTTTCTACTGTATACAACAACACAGCGCTACTATGTTAACTTTAATTTCAACTGATTGTTATTTCCATTAAGGACATCGTTGCAGCTGTAACTTACCAAATCCGGTTGTTGTTCATTAGTAAAGTTTTCAGTCTTTTGAGCAGAGGAAAGCCGTCCAGTTTTCTGACTTCATTATCGGAGAAGTCGATGGTGTCAAACTGGTCCAGAGTGGCTCCGAGGTTTTCAAGCACTGGGATTTTATAACCTGTGAGATGAAGAACGTGGAAGTTGAGGAGGAAGTTTTTCCTTCTGATAAAAAATCATTGAGTTTTTCTTCAGAGAGTAGGATGAAACAGAGAGACACATTTTTATAGAACCACACGTGCTGCCTGTTTACGTTATTTTCCTAAAAAAATATTAGAATGATACAACCACATTAATAATAATAACTGCAGAAGTGGCACCACACACCTTAAGTTCTTTCTTGCACTAAAAATGTAGAGGCAGGCTATCACGCACTTATTCATAGAAAGTGTTAATAAATAAATAAGACAGACTTCTTTATGTGCACAGCTTTGAGCCAAAAATGTTGCTGCTTGAAGTTTTAATCTATGGACAGTATACTGCATTATGTTGCTTTTTTCCATTGTATGGGATGGGGGAAAATAGATACAGCATAGTTTTGCAGTATTTTTGCAGCAATAGTGTTAATATACAGATGGCATTTTTTTTGTTTTATAAATTACATATAGCAAATACAAATTAAACTTCTGGTATCCTACCAGAATAATAAAGTCAGTTACTTTTTAAGACAACTAAATAAATTTTGAAACAACAAAAATGACTGAAATGAGACACTTTATCTTTACAACTTTATGTTATTAGATAAAAACAGATGTTGACTAAGTTTTACTTTGGGGACATAATTTACTAAAAGGTAAATAAAAGGTAATAAAACCCAGTATGCTCAATACTCAGCATATCAAAAACATCTGTTTGGTAACTTCGTATAGATAATATTGTATCATGTCTGATTTCAGACCCCGGTATGTTGATGTCGAATGATTCTGTGTTACGCCATAACTATTAACTATAAGGACAGTCATAAAAACATGTGTAATTACCTAACATCGCTGTCTTTCAAACATTGTCTTTGCCAATTACCTTTTTCAGTATTTTACTTTAATGATCGCTGATAAAACTAAAAAATGTGCAAAGAAATTGTCAGCATGGAGGAACTTTTACTTTGTGAGACCTCAAGAAGCTATTTGTATCTATTTAATGTGATTTAAATTTTAATGATTTTATTTTTTTAAAATGTTGCAGGGAACTTGCTGTATGTGATGTTGACAATTTCAGCTTTGATAAAACATTTGCCATTTAAACAAAGTTTTGTTATGGAGTTTATTATATTCCAAATTCTAAATATTGTCTTTTTTTTTTCTTTTTGCTAACGGGTATTTGTTTCAAATATGGGTTATCAGTTTCATTTACAACTAATAATCAGTATTAGCCTGGAAAAACAATATTGGTCCATATCGATAAAGAACACCACAGAGATCACACTTATAGATGACTCTAAACTTAGACTTCAGATTTCTTATCACTGAAGAACCCCACAAATTACATTAAGAGTATTATATTATTTCATACACTTTGAAAATCACTGAAACATCTGGAGGGTCATTTGGTGCAGCTGTGCGCGCTCCCGTGAGGTGCACGCACTTCTCGGCGCGCAGAACTCAACACAACACCTGTTAGCAAGCTATGCTAACGCCGGCTAACCGCGGTTCTCTTGCATTTTGACAACTTGGCACAAAACTGCCGGTGTTTCAGCAAAGTTAATTTAATCTTGGTGATCCACGGCAGCTCTCGGTAAGGTTAATGTCTTTGTATCTTTTAACGTTGACTTAAAGTTGACACTTTGCAGCGGTTGTGCTAACGTTAGCTGGGCTGCTTTTGGACATAACGTTATGAGCAGCAGCCACGTAGCCAAAAAAAAAAAAAAAACAGTTTCATTTGGGATTTAATGGACATTTTTGAGTTCATATCAGGAACACTTCTCAGGTTTTTGAATGGCCTGAGGCCCGCCTACAGACAGATGAAGCTAACTTTACACGACCATGTTCGCAGGGGTGATGAAGTTAACTGACCTCTTAAATCCAGCTCTCGGTCCCTCACAGGGTTCGTGTACTGAGCAGCCTGCTCGATCAGCTCCGCAGACAGCTTCACCATGGCGAGACCAACGGCAGACGTTAACAAGTATTAATATTTTGTCAGTAAAACGATCGTAACGCCGCCGCAGACACGCTGTTTCCGACCGGAACAAAGGCCGGATCACTGCGTGCCGAGAAAAGCGGATTTATTTAGTGTTAGCGCCCCCAGCGGAGGGAGGACAGAACAACACAACACAACACAACACAATAAACACAACTCAACACAACACAACAAATTCATAGCCAGTTATATGATACAAAGAAAATTCACATTGTCTGTTTTGGTAATGTATGTCTGTTTTTCATTTTGGCAAATGGGATAAAAACTAACCTGAGATGTTGGAAACTCTACATCTGAGATGTGTGTGTGTGTGTGTCACACACACACAGGAGAGCAGAGTTCAGTCATCACTGGTCTGTGGACATCAGCAGAGAAAGCAGCTTTAAATCGACCTTGTGTGGATCACATCAGGATAAAGCAGACTGGTTCAGCTCAGACAAAAAAAACAAAAAAGACCTTTGAACTTCAGCCGCAATGCCTGATTCATTTTATTATTTTATTCATTTTATATATGCTTTGATGACCAGTTACTGATTTCTGTCTTAAATGGTAATGAAAACACAGGTGTTGTACAAAATGTAAATGTGGTTTATATAAAAAAGATCAATTAGTACATTTGTGCATGAAGAATAAGAGAAAAAAGCGAGGAACTGGAACAGACATAAGACAAGAGAGTGATGAAATCTCTTGTTGGGAAATGAAAAACAAAGCTTTTTGTTTTGTATAATCATTTGAAGCAAATTAGTTTGATTCCTTACATAAACATGGTGAGAAGGCAATGAGCGACAATGAGACAGGTGAAGGGACCCCCCAAAATAGCTTGAAATTAATAAAAAAAATTAAGAAAATACATTGAAAATAAGAAAAATCATAAATACATTTTAAAAAGCTAAAGCTTACATTTGTTTTTTAATCTACAGCGGCACTAATACACCGTCGTAGTCTATTGGCTATTCTGGTAAGGTTTTTTCTTACTTATATTTTATTTTATTCTCCCAATTTATTTGGCATGTTTGAATTAAAGGTCTAAACAAAAAATACTAATAGAAAAATAAAGATCTACATGCACTGAAAGCGAATATTTAAATGATCAAATACGAACAATTTTGGCAAAGAAAGGCTGGTGCTGTTTGTTTGTCTATGTGTACTTGCCTGTCCAGCACCACTCCTGCTCGACAAACAGCAGCTATCAGTCTAATCTGAGACACTCTGATAACAGCACACATCAGGCATCACACCTGCAAACATCAGCCGTACCCGCAGCCTCAGTGTGCTGCGGACGCAAAATCATCTGTTGGTTTCACAAAATTGAGTTGTGTGTGTGTTTTTGTGTGTGTGTGTGTGTGTATCTATCTGTTTGCTGCTGATCTCACAAACTACTGGACCTATCAGCCTCATAATTTGTGTGCACATGCATGACAGTGAGCTCAAGTACAGTGGCTGGGAAGTGCAACACAAATTTACAAAGTGTGAAACACTTTTACAAAGCTTGTGAGAAATTTGCATTTTTTTTCTTTTTTTTACATTTTACAAAACAAAATTAAGCAAAACACTTTTACCAAGGACAAACCAAATTTACATTTTTAAAAACAAATTTAAAGGATGACAAACAAAATTATAAAGTGTGAAAAACTTTAACAAAAGTTGAGACAAATTTAGAAGTGTCACAACACTTTTACCTGACCCCAAAAAAATTTACAAACAGAATCTCAGCAGAATCTTGACGGAGTGACTCGGGGTCTTTCTGCAGCACGTCTCTATTTGGTGTTATTATGTTTTGATTTCTTTTTTTTTTTTGTTCTGCTTTTTGATTTACTAGGTTTTAATGACTTGTTTATTTGATGGGGATGACTTTGTATAAGCCCTTTAGGCCTCTGTCCTCTCCTGCACAGTTAACTTCACTTTGTAATTTTACTGTGTAATATTTTATCCTTAATTTTGTGCAATGAAACAAACAGAAAACAAAATGAAATGAATCAAAACAAAACAAAACAAAACAAAACAAAACAAAACTAAACTAAACTAAACTAAACTAAACTAAACTAAACTAAACTAAACTAAACTAAACTTTATAAGACACAATTAAAACAAGCAGCAATGCACCCAGAGATCACAGATCAAGTCAAACATTCAGCAAAAAGTTATTATAATGACTTGAACAAAAAATCATGGTCATAAAAATTTGGTAGAAAATCATAAATCATTTAGCTCACATTTTTAATCAAATTATAAAACAACTCAAGACTCATAAATAAAATTATGGCCAACATCTGCGGCAATAATGTGCCGGCATTACTAAACCAAGAGACTACTCATATTGCTTCACAAACTGACCTTAAGATAAGTTCGGATGACATAAATGGGAGTCTCCGCTGAATTTTTTTAATATGTACACATGATTTAGGCATGCCAGCTGTATTTTCATCTTATCACATATTTGCTTTATGACTTCACTTTGATAGAAAAATACATTCAGTTTTTTCCCCAATAATCCAGGTCAAACCACAGAAGCTGGTTTATTGATTGGGCCCAAACCATCAAAGTCTCAGCCCAGTAATCACTGTTGGTTAAAGGAGGCAATCGCTGTCCAAACACCTGCTGTTGTCACGTCTCAGGTTGACTCAGAAAATCTCAATATTGTGCAACATTTTCACTTTACTGACAAGTCAGAGTCAAATAAGGAAGAAACTTAGTTGAAGTTCTCAAAGCTGCAAACATCAGACAGAGCGGACAGTATGAGACTAAAGAAATATGGCAATGGGTTTATACAGTGAATTTCTTGAAATTAAATTCTTGTTATTAAACATAATTTAGACATTGAAAAAGCCCCAATCCTCCTTCTGCACCATCCTGGTTTTGATTTAAGGTCTTTTTTATCATTAGAAAAACCCTCTGGACCACATCCGATCCTCACTGCATCTTATTTCTTGGAGTAAGTATCTTAACTATCTTTCCTACAGAGTTCTTCTCCTAGTTCTTCTCATAAAATATTTTATTCTCATTTTCGTTATTTATTTTTAAGTAATAATTCACTGGGGTTTGAGGTGTGTGGGTAGGAAGTTTGGATAAGGTGTTGTTTTATTATTCTGTTCTACCACACCTAATAGAGGGTTGTGGAGGGGGAAGAAATAATTTGTCACAAGTTCAGTAGTACAGTGCCGTATCAACCCCTAATTTTTCCACTTTTCAAACTTTTTTTTATTACATGCACATGGAGAATGCACACACATGCAGTAAAAAGATGCCAGAGAAGAGCTCCGGCACTTCGGCAGTGCGAACTGAGTGTTAACTGTCCTCCCTGCAGTTCCGAAACGAAGTCAGACTGAGCCTATAACCCCACTTAACACATTATTTAATCTCATGCTCTGCTGTTTTTCCTCACTGCTGACTCTCCTCTTATTTTAGACCGCCTGGCCAGCAATAGTCCCAACTCCCTCCTTGTACTCCCCAGCTGCACTCCCTCGTAACAAATAACCAGCTACCTAGAAGACATAACCACCTCACACAATTTATGGTGCATCATCTTATAAGAATATTTCATCCTCCAAATTACCATTTGTATATCCATTACTCACTACTTGTTACCCACAAATTTGAGATGAATTTTACATGCAAGTCCCACTGTTAAAAATCACCAGACAAAAACGTGACAGGTTAAGCAGTCTCGGTTATCATGTTAGGGGAACAGAGGTAAAAATAAAAAATATAGAAACTAGAAAATGTGAATAGTCTAGCTGCCACTAGGTGGGTTTCCATTACAGATTTTTAATTTGTAAAACTGTAAAAACACAAAACACAACTGCGAGATGACTGCGTTTCCACTGAAAGATGTTTCTCATCTTGCGATAACATTACAAGAAGCATGGTGATGGATGTTCACAACATTAGCAGCTTTATTTCAATAGCAACTGCACTAGCCGTCATTATTTCCAAAGGCAAGCCCCTTATATGTGGAAGTGGCCATTTTTGAGGGATTTCTGAGAGCTGATAGTCCACGATTTCACAGAGGAACTGTGGATTCAAAACTTCCAGATGATACGCTATGAGAGTTATGTGATACAATAACAGCTCTTACAGCTCCTGCTGCATCATGAGGGAGCCAGTTCCTACTTACAAGCACATAGCCATAGCATCATGTGACCCGGAAAAGCCAAAAACGTGTTTCCACTGCAGTTTTGCAAAATATTGCACAGTTTGACGGTTAATGGAAACCCGCCTAGTGACGAGCGCTCAGAACAGAGCTTAACTGCAACTGAGTAAAGGATAAAAACTCTCAAATAAAGCAATGATACACCAGTGTTTCCCACAGAATAGAAATCTAATTTGGAAATACATATATAGACATATTTGCAGGTCAACGTTTTTTTTCCCCTCAGCAGCAGTTTGTGGAGTTTGAGTCGTAGGGTGGAATAATGATCTGTTGATCAGGTCAGACCTGATCAGATCAGATCAGATTGATGGATGACATGAGGAGCTGCTGAGGTGATGACAGCAAACTTTTAGATTTCCACAGTAAAAGTTCACTCGGATGAAAGCGTTATAATTGCAGGAACCGCACTGTTGAAGTTGTCCAACTCTTCACAAACCTGAAACTTAACACGAGATACGGGCACAATGAATTTGACACAATGAACATGGCACTGCGGTGATCTGATAACCTGCTTTGTGCCAGCCTTTAAACCAGGACAGGCTCCACTCGATGCCACCACGTCTCATTTGCAGCGCTCCAGCTTTCCACAGCACAATAAAAATCACTCAGCGGTAACCTCATTTACTCTCTACACCGTCCAAGAAGTCAAAATGAAATCTGATGGAGTACACCTTTGTATTTATATCACAACGTAATATGGTCTTTTGCAGTGATTATGTTTCCTTTATTGATCCATCTATCCATCACATCTTTGAACTACATTAACTTTTAAACATCTGAAAATATTTGGGTGAACGCCTGCACTGACACTGTGATTTCATTAGAAAACACTGCTCCTGATGTCCATACATTTTTGTGGTTTTTTTTTTCATAACACATGTATTTAATCACTTCTTTTTTAGAGCAATGCTTGTCCCACTGGAGCACAGAGGACACTTTATTTTGGCAACATTAAGGATGCACATAGGGAGAATCCAAGACCTTGATGAGGTAACACAGATCACAAGCTGTCCACCAGGTCCCTCGCTTAAAACCAGAAGGGCTGAGACAAGAACCATCCAGATCTGGAAAAATGAACCAGTCACCAAACAGAAAGCTCCATCTGTTTCCATATAGGTGTAAGTATAATTATACAACAGTTTGTTCTCACCAAGCAATTTGATTGGTTAAGAGGAATACCATGAGTATTGATATTTACAGTATAACATCGCTGGGACTTTTAACTCTGCATGTATCACTCCGCCTCACAGCTGTCCGAAATCTGTTAATTTGGCTTACACTAACGGACGATAGTTATCTAATATTACTAGATTGTATCAGTGTTGGAAGAGTGAGGAAATCCCGTCTGACCGGCATCATCGCTTTAAAAAATATCTTAGCAAAATCCTGTCTGATGCAAAAGCCCTGCAGCCCAGGAGGGGAGCAGCTGTGACGGACAGGTTTTGGTAAACCGTCGTTCACTCGGGTGTAAACCGGCTGTCACAGATGTTACAAGGATGTGCAGTGAGACAGGGACACACTCGTCTAACACCAACCACAGCCTGAGACACACACACACAAACTGCCTGATACTGGACTCGAGGTGACGGAGATCACAGCCCGAGCGGACACACGCTGGAGTGACGAACTTTCTGATGAAACTGACTCATCTGAATCACAGAGTGACTGTTAACAGACTCTTTTTTCACTGGAAACACAGAGATAAATGCTCATGATACTAAGCAGCCGATAGCAAGCAGCGTGCAGGAAAATGTGTCGCTGGGCAACAGCTGTTAGTCTCTAACAGCTAGTCTCCAGCTATTTGTGCGGCCCAGTAAAATAAAATCATTAAATAAACAAACAAATCATAATCTGTTTTTGCTTATGACTGTCAACTAATAAATGGCACTTGTTGAACTGTTGTATAAAGGAAATATTTCGCTCGAGGTTGTGCTGTTGTACTGTATATCATCACGGCTGTGATTATCTTCGGCACTTGGCCTGCAGCTTCATGCCTGTGACCAAATCACAGCTGTGATGATATACAGTACACCAGCATGACCTGGAGTGTGATATTACAGAAAAGGCACAAATTCATTCACAAAAATTCACCAGAATGCACGAAATTAGGTGTGTGGTGCTCAAAATTTTCTGGCAGAGAATCTCAAATGTGTCCCCTCCACTGCTGAAGTGAAACCTGCACCCTTACTTCCACTGGCTTACAGTCTTCTTAGTCAGACATACAATTTCAGAAACTTCAAAGTTAAGTTTTTTATTTCATTAAGAAGGTATACATCAGCTGACTATCACAGCAGGTAAAATGCAGATACACCTGTGTGAAATGTGATATTTTTACGGCCCTATTGTGGGTCTGATTAAATAACCTCTTATAAAACAAAAGGATTCAAACAGCATGGCCGATGCGGATTAATGTTGCTTCATCAACATAAGGGCCACTCCCATGCTTGCTGTGCAGTATACAGCTGATTGTCTTTAGGCAGCCACATAATGGTTCAGGTATTTGGGTGGACGGTAAAACAATACTAATGGATCTTTAATGTACTGAGGTGAATTGAAACAATCTCTACCTTCCATTCATGTCAAGTCTTGCTTTTGTTAAAGATGACTGCTGACGATAAGAAAACAATAGACAGAAGTGTTAAACACTCATAGATCTGAACACACCTTGAACTTTTATCGCTCAAAGAGTCAAAATATGATAAAGACAAGCACGTAAAAACACTTTAGGAGAGTATCTATTATTCCCACACCTTTAAATCAGATCTGGTCGCAGTGGGTGTTTCCTACTTGAACCGTGAATAATGAAAAAGCTGTTCTCTGCAGCTGCGAGCCTGAGAAGGGAGAACTTTTGCTTTCCCTTTTAGTAGTCATTATAACAGATAGAAACGCACTCAGTACATCTACATGCTCAGTTTAGTCGAGCCACAATCATATGTCGATTAGGCCATTTAACTGGACTGCTGTCCGTGTCCCACTATATAAGCAGCGGGGGAGAATCGAATTATTTATGAAGTCTATCCGACTCCGACAGCAGGTGGAGATCTGCCCTCTTTCAACTAGTTGCTATAAACCTATATCATTTATACAGTCTATGATATCGACCCAATCAGAGTCACAACTGTTATTTACAACACATTTGGGGTAGAAACTGCCAACTCTGCCTTCACTGGTTAGTTTTAAGCGAACTAAAAAAAACAATATCAGTTTAAGTGTACATTATATTTTTAGAATATTTTCACTGCATTACTTTGCTGTCAGACAGCCCTTATCGACGGGGATTTGAAGCCGTTTTTATCAAAAACACCAATGTTCTCATCATAGTTACCTTGTCCTTTGACCTTGTCCTTTGGCCACCAAATTCTAAACAGTTCTTCCTTGAGTCCTCTCAAACGTTTGTGCCAAATTTGAAGACATTCCCTCAAGGTGTTCTTGAGATATCACATTTACAAGAGTGTGGCTGACAGGGTCACAGTTAGGTTGACCTTTGACCTATGACCGTTAGGGTTAGGGTTAGGGTTAAAGTTAATTTGTGAATCCATGTGAACGTTTGTGCCAGATTTAAAGTCCTCTCAAGGTGTCCTCGAGATATTGTGTTCAAGAGGATGGGACTTAAGGACTGATGACCAACTGGAAAACTTTGATGCTGTAAGTTTAATTTATTATTTTTTTTAGTTATATTAAAGTCACAACAAACATAATCACAAAGATCCCTTTTTCTGAGTATGTTTGAGAAGGAATGGCCATTTCTACTTCACTGTTGTGTCGATGTTGTATGGATACAGAAAGTTATCCATTTTTGTGATCCAAGAACACATCACCTCCTGATTTGCTCTCAGCTCAGATCTTAATATCCTACTGAGGCAAACTGCCTTTGCACAATCTGCTTTTCCATTTACAGCCATCAAACATTGGAATATGCTTCCAGCTGAGCTAAAAACAGGCACAGACCAGACCAAGAAAATGGATATTTAGTAACCAGACATGTCAACACTAATTTCACAGTGATCTGGATGTTCTAATATAATGTAATGTAATTTTATTTAGACAGGGACAGTGCACAATAAAACATTACAGTTATATAAGGAGAGGCGCATTGTGCCAGCTTCTAGCAATGCAGCTATTTTCCACCCATAGTCCTCCAGTTTGGTGGACTAAATAAATAAATGACAGAATTTGATTAAATAATGTACAAAACATCAGTTCATAAAATTAAAACACTATAACCATATACCACCCCACCTGATCATGAAAAATTTCAAATTTATGCAAAATTTCAGCTATAAAATTGTCAGGGCACAGTCATTTCCACATCCTAAAACCACTTTGTCCCCCTCCCACACCCCAACATTCCCAAATATGTGCAAAATAACATTTAGATATGTAAAATGATATACAATCCAAAATCCTGAATAACCACCCCCAATAGTGATTCACAAATGTGTGCCGGTTTGCTGTGACAGTATCCAACGTTTTGTTTAACATGAGAGGGTTATGAATGATATTTTTTTAGTTGTAGCTAACTTGATGGATGTGTTGGTGTGTTGGTGTGTTGATGTGTGTTTGTGTCTGTTTGTATTGTCTATATAATGTTTTTAATGTGTGTGATAATTGTTTTTAGTGTATATAGGTGTTTGTTCTATTTGCCCAGACTGCAGATGTAAACCGGCTAATAGCTAAATCTGGCATGAATAATCTTTTCCATTTTGAGAATAATGATTTTATGCATGGTCCTTGCTTAAGAAAGACTTTAAAAAATGGGCCAAAATAAAAACATCAACACAATATAAGTTTTGTCATCACTGGCTGTGGTCTTCAGTTTGTTTCCACCACAGATGTGAGCAGAACATCAGTATGCATGCTCTGTAACCTCACCCTGCATATCAGTTGTTTAAATGGGAGTGAACCAAGGACCATGGAACTAAATGGTACAACCACCAGCAGCAGCCATGAATCACTGTGTCAAGCTGTGGGACTGCCACGCCCTCACCTGCTACAGTAAGACCTCGCCCCCCGCTATAAAGGCCTGGCACACCCCCATATCTTCCTCAGAGTTCTTTGGAGAAGCAAATGGCGATGGCTAACAAGTGGCTGCTATGGCTGACCCTGTCGGCCATCGGAGCTGCTTGGCACAGCGGTACAAACATTTCACTCCATTAGGCAGCGTGACAAATACAACAAAAAGGGCTTTTAACAGTTCAAGTGTTTACCCATGTGCTGCAGCCTTATTGTGTTTTCATCTAGTTTGATGTTGTTGATTATTTGATTAATATTTCTTACTTCTTTCAACAGAGGCAAAGTCTGCTGTGAACACTTTCTCCATGTCCCAGATTCCTGAAAAAATAACAGGTGAACTCAAGTTTTTTGGTAATAAAATGTCTCCTTATGCAGACGATGTTTGAGAACTCCTTCCTGAAGGTAAAATCATGTTGTTGATCCATCCATGTAGGAGTGAGTCCCATCCACAACGGCCAGGTTTGCAGCACTTGGGGCAACTTCCACTACAAGACCTTCGATGGAGATGTCTTCCAGCTGCGCTCCACCTGCAACTACGTCCTGACCTCCTCGTGCAGGAGCAGCTACAAGGACTTCAACATTCAGATAAGAAATGAGGAGGCTGGAGGCCATCGCACCATCAAAAACATCATCATGAAGCTGGAGGGTACGGTGGTGGAGTTGTCTGAGGGCTCAGTGGTTGTCGATGGAAAACCGTGAGTTGACTCTTTAAACCATAAGACATTTCCAGTCTGCCTGCATAATATCTCATACCTAACTATAAAACACCAACAGGATGTTTCTTATACATATCAGTAATTCATTTTTCACTAGTGAGAATAACAGTTGCAGATATCTACACCTCAATTCCCCCCTGTTGAAAAAGGATTGTGAATATTTTAAATGTAATTTTCCATTTCAGATGTCAACTATTGCATTTCAGAAATATCAGACATATTTACAAACCATTTTGGATATGTGGACGTCATGTAATTAAAGTACCAGAAAGCCACTGGTTGACTTTCAAACTGGCATACTCATTTTGAATATGCATGTTTGTCATTGAAGATATAATATATGACATATTTGACTTATGAAAATACCTTTTTTGATATCTAAAATTAAATTCAGACTAGTTATAAAAAAAATGTAGATATCTCAAATATAATTGCGGCTAGTAGGATTAAAATTTTCACTAGTTACAATTGTTTTTTAAAAATATATATCTAAAACGCAATTCTAGATATCTGAGATTACATTCTAACAAATTACAATTCCAAGTTGACATATTAATAATGTCACTGACACATCAGAAAAAATGTTGATGAACATTTCGCACAGTGAAAATTTAGTTGTCGATATCATTAATTAGATTTGCAATCAGATGAAATTCACTAATGGATATGTCGATTTTTATTTATAACACATCAGAAATAAATTATGAATGTTTGTAATTGAGTTTACTAGTTGTGCTTCATTTATGTAGTGACAAAATAGTCTGAAGAATGACTTCCAGATCATATTTTGGGTTAAAATTAACCAACAAATCTTTCTGAATTACTATTTTTAGTGTCTGATATGTACCAAGTCAGTCTGTCCAAGTGCTTATTAATGTGTCTTGACCTAGTCGAGCAACTGCACTGAATGAATGAGTTAGGACCAGTTAAATAATAGTTGAGACATTCACCAGCCAAGGCCAATTTTGTATTCATGTGCTACTTGGATGGTCATTTCAACAGAAGATTTGCTGCATTTATTGCTCAGAGTGTTTAAACAATGCATTTATAATGAAGAGCAAAGGAAAAAGACTAGATGAGCCATGAAATAAGATTGGGACCTCATTATTACATAACACCACATGAATGCAGTTCAAGGCCACAGAGGTTATCGGGACGTCTGCTGTGCCTCAAAGAACGATAGATTATTGGCCAGTGACAGTTCTGTAAACTCTTGTATTGAACTTACTTAGACAACCTACATACAAGTGGGATGCTAAATCAATGCATTAAAATGAATATTTTATCTTGATTGTTGTAAACTCATACATGGTGCCTGGTAATGCATTGAAAAGATGTTTTTGGGGCAGCACTTAGCACTGGCTGTCAAACGTGCGTATACAGTAACACAGTGTCACTGAGAAACTGAAACCACATTTTGCAAAAACGATTAAAACTTGAAAGGTTCAGTAGATTTAAAATTTACCAATTTGAAGGAACCGATACTAGAAGAATTTGTCTGCTCATCACTATACACTTTTGTGCTTAAACTGATGCATTTCCCTTGCTCATTGTTATCAATGTGTTGATTAAACACCCTGAGCAATAAAATTCAACATAGCTTCTTTATGATATCCATGTTGTTTCCACGTTACAAATAAAAGCTCACAAACACCAAAGTCAGAAGAGTGATAATCTGAGGAGCATGAGAATGCAGCTTTTGCATAGATCTTTATTCAAGTCCAATTTCATCGGTCCTATTTCATCGGTCCCCGTTTGTTCATTCAGTGTCTTTGCTGCACTATGTAAAGACATGTTAAGATTAATGAGTACTTGGATGTTCGACAGACTAACCCTAATGGACACAGAAAAAGAGTGATTCAAAAAACATTTGCTCGTTCATTTTTGTCTGTTTCTTCACCTACTGCCACCCTTTGCATTCATACCTTCCTAAATGTGACAGCTTGACATTTTATTCACAACCTCTCTTTGGCTCTAGAATCAAAAATAAAATAATGTGACTGCTTTTTCTTTCTGCAGAGCCATCCTACCATTCAGTCAAGCAGGAATACTCATCGAGAAAACTCCCACCTACATCAAAATCAAAGCCAAGCTGGGACTTGTTGCCGTCTGGAATCAGGAGGATTCTTTTCTGGTAGGATTGTGGCTGCATAGAAAAGCGTGTTACGACCATAATTGTGTAAAATTGAGTCATAACTCGTAGCTCCTGCTCAAGGCGATGGTTTTGCCGTCATAGGTGGAACTGGACATGAAGTACAAGAACCAAACCTGCGGTCTTTGTGGGGACTTTAACGGGGTCCAGCTCTACAACGAGTTCTACAGCCATGGTACACTTTGACCCACTGTAATGAATCAGTCAGTCAGTGTTTGTATGACCACAGAACTGAGCTGTTGTTTTTAAATATATGATCCAAACAGGTGTGAAAATAACCCCCCTGGACTTTGCTAACTTCTGGAAGATGGATGGTCCGACTGAAAGCTGCTCTGACTACCAAGCGGTATCAAAAGAGAGCTGCAACAACATGGTGAGGCTTCAGTTACATGGAAACAGAAATATATAAAAAAATATTTGATGCAATACACAAAAAAACGAAACATGTTTCTCTTCTGTCTTTTTCTTCTCTGCTTCCATTCCTATCTGTCTGCCTGCCTTGTAGAAACCTCTGTGCGAGCAGATCCTTACCGGGCCGGCATTTAACAGCTGTCACGGTGTTCTGGACGTTGCTTCCTTCACTGCTGCCTGTATTTCAGACCTCTGTCACTGTGGCAGTAACGGCATAGAAGACATTGACTCGTTCTGTCTGTGCAACACTGTGTCGGAGTTCTCCAGACAGTGCAGCCATGCTGGTGGCAAACCCGGCAACTGGAGAACCAAGGAGCTCTGCTGTGAGTAAACTCAGCGGACAACTGAATAATACACGGATAGGGGGCCGTCTGCCATTCGGTCGAAATGAAAACTTTCTCAAGCTCAAGAGATTCACTGACTCAAAACACACAGAACAAAATTTCATGCTAGGATTAAAGAAATCCAAGAGGAGGCCAAATAAGAAAACAAAACTGCAACTAATTTATCAACCTTAGACTAAGAGTAACGCGTTGTCCCCAATGATTTTAACTCATACAGATTTTTTTTTTTTGCCATTTTTGGGTTCTCCATTCACTTGCGAGACTTGCAAAAAAAACCCAAAACATTTTTCTCCAAAGATTCAAGGTAACACATGGTGAGTAATTGATATACAACTGGTCATTTTGCAGGTTAGGTATTCTGTTAAGTTTTTAATCAATAGATAAAGGACATAGCGTGAATGTTGCCAAAACTGATTAAAAGGATCATAAACCTTGACTTAGCCGTTATTAAATTGATCAACTTCAGGCCTTTCCACACCTGCACTCATGGGGCACAAACTAATGGGCATGTTTGTTGTAGCCTTAAGACTCTATTCTGGGCCACTGGAAAAATACTGTACCTTTTTTTTCATTATTATTTAATTTATTTCACATGTACTTATACAGACGCATCCCTTGTTAACCAAACACTTAGGTCAGAGTGAATAAGCTTTTTGTTTCTTGCACTTTTACACTGTATATCATCACTTATTTTATTTCACATTTACTTATACAGAGCCATCCCTTATTAACCAAACACTTAGTCATGGTGAGTAAGCGGATTCATAAAACATGATGCCACTCGTAGCGTGAGATAAGCCCCACCTTTTCTCGAGAGTGTAGGAGAGGATGCTTTTGAACTTTGGGCTCGAACCGGACTACAGAGGTGAAGTTTGTGTGAACAAATGTTCAGAATCATAGGGTTACGTAAGTCAAGTGCTAAAAAAAACAAATGGATTGCATTCACAGGGAAGTCGTGTCCTCATCAAATGGAGTACAACGAGTGTGGGAATCCCTGTGCTGATACCTGCTCCAACCCAGAGGCCAGCCACACCTGTGACAACCACTGTGTCGACGGATGCAATTGCCCTGCAGGTACAGCACAGTGACACAAACACGCACACGCACACGCACACACACACACACACACACACACACACACAAACACGCACACGCACATGCACACACACACACACACACACACACACGTGTTTCAGTGCAGTAATACTTGATCACTTTCAGGCACGGTGCTGGATGATTTGAGTGGAAAGGGTTGTGTCCCACTGAACAAATGCTCCTGCAGCTACAACAGCAAGATCTATGGACCAGGGGAGTCCTACTCCAGTAACTGCAAAAAATGGTATGGTATTAACTATATAAAAGGTAATTTTGCAGGTGGAGTGT
This sequence comes from Plectropomus leopardus, assembly GCF_026936395.1. Lineage (NCBI taxonomy): Eukaryota > Metazoa > Chordata > Actinopteri > Perciformes > Serranidae > Plectropomus > Plectropomus leopardus. The sequence goes on along the minus strand of NC_142176.1, from coordinate 3,226,917 downwards.
TTTCTTATAAAGGTTCCTCAGCAGGCATCATTCTGGTTTGATTCTGACCACCATAGTTACAAACAGTGTGTTTCTTTAAATTGCAGTCAATCTGAGTAACTATTGAGAGGGCTGTACCACAAGGATCTATTTGAGGGCCTTTACTTTTTTCTTTTTTTTATATTAACGATCTTTGTGATGTAGTCTAATTGTTTTGTTCAGTTATATGCAGATGAGACTGTCATATATACCTCTGATTCCAACACAGGTAAAATTCAGAACACTCTGCAACCACAATTTTCTCTTGTTAGAAAATGTTTAGAGAGTTCACCTTTTTGTGATTCTCCATTCACAATGGAGGCATGCAAGAAAAACATTTTTTCCACAAAATTAAGTTAACCTGCTGTGAGTGTTTAATATAAAATAAGTCGTTTTGTGGTTGAAATATTCCTTTGAGAAGTCAATAACCGTGTTGTCGATGTGCGTCCAGTTTGGGGGTAAAGTAGGATTCAGAATATGTTCCGCCTAAGTTGTTTTGATGATCTGGCCATTTAAATTAAAATGTGTGTGCTGACAGTGTGTGTGAGAGCGGCCAGTGGAAGTGTACAGAGGAGAACTGTGTGGGAACCTGCTCTGTGGAGGGAGGAGCTCACATCAATACTTTCGATGGAAAATTCTACACTTTTCATGGGGACTGCTCCTACGTCCTGGCTAAGGTAACTGTTTTTATGAGAAACTGGCCAATACATCCACTTTCACTTCTTCTTCTGGTGATCTATACAATATACACTCTGCGATCTGCAGGCATGTGATTTCAGTTGAGCTGTAGTTAAATGGTTTTGTGTTGAAATGTTTAGGACTGCAGTGGATCCCAGTTTGTGGTCCAGGGAGAAATGGTGCAGTGTGGACTGACTGACAGTGAAACCTGCCTTAAAACTGTTACCCTGGGTCTGTCTGGAGGGGCAAATGTGAGTATAACACACACACACACACACACACACACACACACACACACACACACACACACATCCAGACACAGACACACACGTGCAAAATACTGTTTATGATATTATGCTGATATTACTTTTATGCTTAAATATTTTCAGAGGATAATCTTTGAAGATAATAGAATCATTTAGGCCTAATATTACAAAATAATGTGTTTTAGGAGAACATATTCTTTCTTAAACCATTCAACATTATTTGCATAAAATAAAAACTTAAATAAAAAAAAAAACTTTCTGCAATCCAGAACATCATTGAAATGAAATGAAAATCACCAAGGCTCTGTGGCTTAAACGCAGCTTGGAAAAGCTGCAATGTGCCACTTTAAACAGTCAAGCTCTGTGCCACAAATGCCAGTGGAGACGCCCCAAGGGGTCGTCAAAAATGACTGTGGATTGCAGAAACGTACAATGTGTACATTTTCTTCTGGCAACTGGGCTGAGTTAAAGTAATCTTGCAGTGTTTGAACTAGTTTGAGTCCAATCACACTGAATATAATGCCCACTTTTATTTTTTGTTCTTAATCAAAATATGCATATATATATATATATATATATATATATTTGCATAACAATGCAATAAAAGCAGGATTTGCTGCTTTCTATCACAGAATACACGCTCAGACCTCTACAATAACATCCACTCTCCTTTCATATTAAGGTGGTCACCATCCATCCCAACGGCAAGGTGTTTGTGAACGGCATCTTCGCTCAGTTACCTTTCTCTGCTGGTAAGAAGCTCTGCTGCTCAGTACTCACCTCTGACATAAAGGAAAACACACACGATGTGGTCAGATTCTCAGATACTTTATTATGTGAAATACAGCATAACAATGACCCTCAAGAACAAGTGAGAGTCAGTGTCCTCGAAGATGCACGAGCAATGCGTACTGGTCAGCAGGCACGTGAGGGGATATTGTGTTAGTGTGTGTATTATGTGTTAAACTCTTCTGACGATTGCTGGCGGATGAAAAGAAGCAGGTGGCGACATCTTGTGTCCACGTGAGGTTGCGCTCTCACAGATCAACAGAAGAGTTAACCCTTTGAAGCCTGAGAAATAGTCTTGATTTCTTTCAAAAACATGGGAAAAAGGCAATGAGCAATGACAGAGGAAATCACCTAAGAATCAGCAAGCAATTTTAAAAATGACAAGGAAATTATCTAAAAAAATAGCAAAAAACCCCCATACAAACAAAGAAACAAACAATGTAAAAGAAAAGAAAAGGAAAAAAAACAAATACTTTCCCTAACCATTTTTTCCTAGCTTTTATAAAAACAATGTTTTAAATCTACAAATTTCTTTCAGTTTGTGAAACATTTCTTATCAAGTTTCTCATTGCCTTTTTTTGCCATGTGATTGAAAGAAATCATATTACCTTGCTCAGCATGCAAATGGTTAAATACTTGTTAAAGGCATCTAAAAGCAGCACAACAAAAGTGATATCGCTCCAGGTTTCAAAGGGTTAACAACAGTGACAATGAGTGTCAAATGTAAAAGAACTGCAAGGATGCAAAAACCAAAATTACACAAAACTATCAATAAAAATTAAAGAATTTAAACAGCATGAGAATATGTTACAGGAGCTGATACTAGCAAATATCAAACAGCTGTTTCAAACGTCTTTACTTCAGATCCAGCATAATTACATTTCTCTGTCCTAGATAGGATGACAGCTTGCAGTAGATGAAAGATTTTAGAATCAAATAGTATTTCACTGTGTTTCCTCCATCCCACTCTTTTAACAGTCTCCCATCCTAAATCTCTCTTTCAATCTCTCTCAGCTGGGATCTCCGCCTTCAGAGCGTCCTCGTTCTACCTGCTGGTGCAGACGTCTGTTGGTATTCTGTTGGAGGTGCAGCTGGTTCCTGTCATGCAGCTCTACGTCACAGTGACCAATGAATACCAGACCAAGACCTGTGGTATGTATACCAAAATGATCTGTATCGGTGCTCTCAGACTGAAAGGATATCACAGATCTAAAATTGTGTTCACATTGGTTTTTGCAAATAGTGATTTTGTGAATAAAAGAGGGAAAATGTTTTTTTTGTTTATTTTTGTGAACAAACACACTTGTTAAAGCTGTGGTAGGCAGACCCTGGAAAAGGCACAAAAACCCCCCAAAACAACTTCTGAAGGAGGTCCTAGCCTCCAATATCCCAAAATCCTAGAAATGTCCTGAAATCCTAGAAACATCCTAAAATCCGAGAATTGTCCTAAAATCCTAGAAACATGTATGGGTGGTAATGGCAACACTCACCATGATGGCGTCTGCCTGCAGGTCTGTGTGGAAACTTCAACCTTAACCAAGCCGACGACTTCCTGAAGCTCAGCGGTGTTCCTGACGCCACAGCAGCTGGTTTTGTCAACAGCTGGAAGACTCATGCCGGCTGCCCCGATGTGAAGAGCAACTTTGAGAACCCCTGCAGCCTCAGTCTGGATAATGGTACGTCTGATTCATTCAGTTTCTCTGTTTTCACTGTTAGTTCTTCACGATGACTGATGTTGGTGCTCGTTTGTCAACGACAGAGAAATACGCCAAACACTGGTGCTCCATGCTGAGCGACCCTCAGGGCGTGTTCGCCTCCTGTCACTCAGAGATCAACCCCGACCCCTACAAAGAGGTCAGTCTCAGAGGTTTTATGTATTTCTGTGGATTATACCTGATATGACTTCATACTGCACTGTGTCTTTTTATTGTGTCTCCGGGCAGAACTGCATGTACGACAGCTGTAACTGTGAGAAAAGTGAGGACTGCATGTGTGCTGCCGTCTCCTCATACGTTCACGCCTGTGCAGCTGCAGGAATCCAGATGAGCGGCTGGAGGAAGACCATCTGTGGTGAGTAGATGTTGAACAGAGGAGTGTTTTGCACATCACTTGAAAGACTTGACAGCATTTATTTGTCCAAATTGTAGAAATGCATCTCCCATTCCAATTTATCTCACTTTCAAAGTAGGAGTGTCTTGTGCAGAGATGTTGCACTCCATCAGAGGGCAGCAACAGACTTCAGATGACTGGTCACATTTTAAGATCCATTATTCTTGTGCCACTAATGATTTGATGATTAGTTTTGTAATGTTGATGCAAAAATATATTTTGCATAGTTGATTGTTGGCAACGGGAGTGGACTTATACATTGAATACAGCTCCATATAAGGAATGTTTGGATATAAAATATTTGATTTGTCCTGATCAGGTAAATATGCCAGCTCCTGCCCCAGCAGCATGGTCTACTCCGACAACATCACGTCCAGCGGTCAAACCTGCCGCTGCATCAGCTCCGATCACCTCAGCTGTCACTTCTCCTTCCCGTCCATCGACGGCTGCATCTGTGCAAAAGAAACTTATCTGGACGACTCTGGGAAGTGTGTCCCCGCTAAGGCTTGTCCCTGTTATGACAAAGGCTCCATGGTGCCTTCTGGACAGGTCGTCAACAAGGATGGGATCATGTGGTACGAAAATGACTTTTTATTGTGTTATTGCATGGGATGTATGTGGAATTTGTTAGGTTAAAATGACTGTTAACAGTTTATGTGTCTCTAAACTCATGATAATAAATACTGACTTGTTGTGATGCCTATCTATGTTCAAGAGAGTGACAGCAGTTGACACAGTTTTGTTTACCACTGGATTAGAGAGCTTCACAAGAACAACTATTTAATGACTATTAGTTCTTTGGCTTGTTTGTATGTATCACAAATGTTTAAACATTAAAATATGTATGATATTAATGTGTTTTTTTTTCCACTAGCACCTGCAAGGAGGGCAAGCTCAACTGCATTGGAGAGGTTATTACACAGCCATGTAAGTTACATTAAACAGAACCATAGACTGTGTGCAAAGATAGACAGTGTGACAGCTCCCCCAAAGTGAACTTTTTTTTTTTTTTTTTTTAACCTGTCCTGTTCGGCAGCTTAGGCATGCAGTATGAGAGGTCTGGATGCCTTGAGGTGCCATAACAGATTTGCTCTGCAAAGGAGGAGTCTGAGTGAACTTTTTTTAATCAGGATTGTTTGTTCAAGTGTTTGTTTTCATGATAAGATTACTTTTAATGACTAATTCAATTCAACAAAACAAGATTTTCCACCATGATTGATAGCTGTGACAGCTTATGTGTGCGCTCATGTTAAATGGGGCGGCTCGTGATTGGTTGAGTGGGTGTTTTGGCAGGAACAACCCCACTGAGGTTAATGCAACCACACAGACTTCGACTCCGAATGACATCACCTGCACAAGATGTCAGCGGCTGTATCCATTTTAGCTTCACTTCAGCATAGTGGGCGTGAGCAGGGATGCTTTGTCCACCTTTACATAGAGTCCATGGTGTCAACACAGCAAACGTGCAAACGCAGCAATTCAGCGAGGTAGCCGTCACGTGCCGCTCATACAGGCAGTGTGGCCAAGTGTTAGTCTCCAAAAGCTATTTCGTTTTGTTCTGTCAGAAGGAATTTTGTTGCTGCCCCAAAAACAATACATTACTTAGTTTCCATGTCTGCACGTCTGCCGCTTCTCCAAACTGGTGGCAAGCCGACTGAAATCTACTCGATGTTTTACACTGACTTTGGATAAGAGCCTCACACAGCCCCACATCAAAATATACAATTATCCCTTTAAGGTATGAAATGCACTGTCTTAAATGTTGCATCAAATCAGGACAACAGCTGTGATGTCAAATTAGTAACAAAAAATATTTTTAGACCTACACTGAGGTAATTTCGGATTTCTTTTCTCAGCATCCTGCACTCCTCCCATGGTGTTCTTCAACTGCTCTGCTCACGGCCCGGCTGCAACAGGAACTGAGTGTGAGAAGAGCTGCGACACATTAGACATGACCTGTGTGAGTCACCTCTCCCTCAACATAAAGGAACATTTACCTGCAAATACTGATCATTAGCTTATATCAAGTATATGAATAATCTGAGCCCTGAGGTAAAGTTAAAGATATCACAAGCGATATCACTTTTCTTGTGCTATTTTTAGACACCTTTCATAGTATTTAAGAATAAATTGGTGCGATTTTTATCAAAAACACAGAGAAAAAGGCATTACGCAACTTGATATGAACAGTCCAAAAAGTTGCACAAAATTAGTAGATTTAGATGTATTTACTTTTTATTAAGTTTTTATGTTTTTTTTAAGCTAGGGCAAAACTGAATTTATTACTAATTATCATAATAACATATTTAGAAAATAATGATACAGAACTAGATTAAAGCACCTTTTCCAAATAATTTACTTTTTTGTTGTCAAACCAATTTTCAGGTAATTTTCTTATACTTTTACTAATCTAATTACTAACTATTACTATTATTGACTAACTAATGAGTCATTTGGCCTTTTGTTCCATATTACCTTTTTCCCATGTTATTATTTTTTTTAATAATCTAACCATTTTTCTCAGGTTTCAAGGGATTAAAACCCCAACTTGTTTCGACCCTATGGTCTTCATAAGGGTTCAAGATTTTCTTTGCTGATATCCACATATAACTGTGGATTTGGGTCTCTTCTCCAGGTGTCCACAGAGTGCATCTCTGGCTGTGTGTGTCCACCTGAGATGGTGTCTGATGGTAAAGGTGGCTGCATCAAGCCAGACACCTGTGCCTGCGTCCACAATGGCATCTCCTTCCAGCCTGGAGAGACTACCAAGGTGGACTGCAACACCTGGTGGGTGAAGCATAATTGCTGTGAAATGCTGTATGGTTAAAAAAAAATAGCATTCTTTTAGTTACACCTCCATCTGTGACTGACGTGTACAAGAGAACACGTTACTATGAGCCTGATGCCATCTCATCTGTATCCACTTACAGCACTTGTAAAGACAGGAAGTGGCAGTGCACCACCAACCAGTGTGACAGAACCTGCTCTGTTTATGGTGCTGGACACTACATGACTTTTGATCAGAAGCGCTTCATCTTTGATGGCACCTGTGAATACATCCTCGCTCAGGTATGAATGTACACAGAAACAGAGTGATGGAGCTGATTTGCATTTTCAGACAAGTATTATGAGCAATGAGTGTGCATGACATCAATAAGGACAGATTCAACAGGATTTGTGTTGCCCAAGAATGTGAAGATATCAAAAAAAGCAAAACTAGCATTAACTTGCCCTAAGAGTGGTTTTATGTATGCTGCACGAAATCTGAGGGACTGTTCTGCCCTCAAAATTATTGTTAACTTTGACTTTACTTATATCAGAATCGGATGTGTACATAACAGTATCATCTGCATATAACTGAACACAATGTAGAAAGATAAAGGCCCTAAAATAGACCCTTGTGGTACACCCATCACAATAGTTACATACTAATTCAATGCAATGAAAAGAAACACACTGACAACAACTATGACAGTCAGAGTGAAACCACATAATTCCTGTTGGAAAACATTGATAGCATAGTGCTTGTAAGATAATCCTTTACCTGCAAAATGACCAACTGTATATTTATTACTTAACAAGTGTTACCATGAATTTATGAGTAAAACTCTATTTTTCTTGCAGAGAATTTAAAAAAGGTTAACATTTCTTATGAATTGTTTAAAATAAAACAAGAACCACATTAAACAATAGCAAAACTATATAAACCATCTGTTTACAAACTCTGACACAACTCCAGCCATATAACCTAAGTCTCTTTGTTTCAGTTGTATGCCCCATACCTCCCAGAGCTCATACGCAAGAATGAAGAATGAATATCAGAAATACATGATTATTATTGTTGTTATGATTGCGATTATTATGATGATTATATATGAACATTTATTTCCTGCTTATCCAATGTTTCTGACAAATGAGAAAGTTGAGAAACAGCAAGTCAAGAGCATAGACTGCATAAACACACTGGACGCACAAACACTTGGTTTGTAGAATCCTGTTCTAAAGCCTTAGTTTAGCATTTTCTCTATCACCAAATTTACATAAAAATGTCTCCCCCCCCATACAGTTGTAATGAATGTGAAAATTACCTATAGAGACCACAACCATTTTTTTTTTGTTTCACACTGTTTATTTCTGCTGAAAAATTGGGCATTTTAACTTGGGGGTCTGTGAGGATTGACTCGCTCCTGGAGCCAGCCTCAAGTGGACATTAGAGGAACTGCATTTTATGGCACTTCTGCATTGGGCTCATTTTACTGCCCCAGAGATTACCACTTCATTAAGAGTGAAGCTAAAACTGATGATTTTCTTGTGTGTTGTGTATCTTCCACAGGACTACTGTGGCAGTGCTGAGAGTAATGGGACCTTCAGAGTGATCACTGAGAACGTCCCATGTGGAACCACAGGAACAACCTGCTCCAAAACCATCAAGATCTTTCTGGGGGTAAAAAAATGGCACATGGCTCCAGTGTCATTGTCCAAGTTTTCTGAAAAGACGACATGTATGACAATGGCAATATAAATATAGATAAAATTGACCAAATATCCATTTCTGTCGTTTTTTTTTTAGAGTGCAGAGCTGATTCTAACAGACGGAAGCTACCAGGTGATTTCAAAAGGAGAAGAAGAAACAGCTCCCTTCCGTTACAGCACTATGGGAATCTTCCTGGTGGTCGAAGCCAACAATGGACTCATTCTCATGTGGGACAGGAAGACCAGCTTGTTCATCAAGCTCAGCCCGAAATATAAGGTGACCCTGCAACATGTGACATGGAAAGAAACAAATTTATTCGGACAGCAAAAGCCAAAGTTTAAGTTCGCTTGAATGATTTAAGGAGCTCTACTTTTTCAGGGCCGTGTGTGTGGGCTGTGCGGCAACTATGATGACAATGCAAATAACGACTTCAGCACAAGGTGCCATGCTGTGGTGGTCAACCCGCTGGTGTTTGGAAACAGCTGGAAGGATTTACCGAGTTGCCCCGACGCTAAGAGCATCAGCAACCCCTGCACCACCAACCCATACAGACAGGCATGGTCCCAGAAGCAGTGTAGCCTCATACAGAGCAGTGTCTTCTCCGCCTGCCACTCCATTGTAAGTTGTTGTTTAAGTGGAAGACGTGTTAAACTATTCACGGACTTTCCTTTGGCTCTTTCATCCCCTGTTTAACTCATTAGTGTATTATCCTACTGACCTCTAGGTGGATCCTACTCCATACTATGATGCATGTGTGTTTGACTCCTGTGCTTGTGACACGGGCGGAGACTGCGAGTGTTTCTGCACTGCTGTGGCTGCTTATGCTGAGGCCTGTAATCAAGCTAGCATCTGTGTACGATGGAGAACTCCAAAGATCTGTCGTAAGTAACCAAGATGTGACATTTTGCTCCGAGCTAATTTTTATTTACATTTTTATTTCTTGTTTTACCAAAGGAGAGACTAGTCTGTCAGGGTTGCATAAGGTAGTAAGCAAAAGTACCCATTTTTTTTAGATGTTACTGCACTGACAGGCATTAAATAGAAATAGCTATGAATTAGCCTAGCACCATCTGACATAAGAGATAAATTTCTGTGTTTTAAGTCTAATTCCTGGGGCATTCTGTTGACTCAGTGAGTTTTAGTGCAAAATTTCAAAGTGCTATTTGTTTAGAGGTGGTGACATTTTAATATTTTCTAATGTAAATACCTTACCTTTTATTTTATCTTTCTGTTGGCTTTGCTGATTCACAGCTGGCTAGCAGCGTTAACATGCGAAAATTTAAGGTGCTTTCCTAAATCCAATCCACACTAACATGAGAGCACTGTTGTCCAAAGTACCACAGCCAACCCCCACTTGACCAGTTTAAGATGGTTAAGCTGGTTAACCAGCTTGTTTGACCAGCTTAAGGTATGCTTGCATAATTTTTTATTTTTGATGGTTTAGCTAGATACTTGTGATGGTCCCTCTAGCTGCTTTATCAGTTGATTTTCCTGTAAAACTGAAACCAAATCAGCGTCCTTGAGAATGTCTATGGACAAGTAACAGTGTCACGAGAGGGAAGAATGAAAAGCAAAGGGCATTGCAAGAGATAATCACTGAATGAGTGACTGCTTGCCACCATCCTACTTGGCCAGTGTGCAGTACCGAGCTGCCAAGTCTAGCTAACCAATGGAGGGTGGGCAGGGGGCACTTTGTTTCTGCATGGGTTTTTGCACCCAAATCTGGATGGTGTGCATTGCAGTAAACTAAAGCTTTGCACCGTTACCACTCAAAAATATTTTAGCTAATTTCGAATAAAAATTAAACTGAAATAGCTATCATGGAATATTGCAATACTCTGGTTTTATGTCAAGGTAACTTGTACAAGGTTAAAAATAAGGCTAGAAATATAAGCATATGTCTAAAATCATCAGTATGCTCTCTGAATAGTCCAGTCTGTGATGTGCCAATGCTAAACGCTGTACGTTTTGTTATCCTTCCAGCTCTCTTCTGTGATTACTACAACCCCCCTGGTGAATGTGAATGGCACTACAAGCCATGTGGATCACCCTGCATGAAAACATGCAGGAACCCATCTGGCAGCTGCTCCTCACAGATGCCTCCTCTAGAAGGTGCAGAGCAAGGCTTTAATAATTTGACCTAACCTCCAGTCATATTAAAATCAAGACTGAAAGTTGAACACATTGTCTTTTATGTTTAAATTTTTATAGTCATATTTAAAAATTTGCTTAACGCTATACATTCAACCACAGTGCCAGGAGAACACACACAAAAAAACTTTCAACAAGTGGTATCCATGGTTCAGCAATAATGTCAAGTATTAAAGAATCCATTTCTTGCACTGTATGAACAGCTGTTGGTTTTTCATTTAGGTTGCTATCCAAAATGTCCTCCTTCAAAGTCATACTTTGATGAGGACACAATGACATGCGTTGTGAAAGAACAATGTGGCTGCTACGACAAAGAGGGAAGACACTATAAAAATGATGATAACGTGCCAACCACTGAAAATTGTCGGTCATGGTAGGTCTTGCAAATATCTCATATGACAATCAAAGTTATATACCGCAACTTTTTGTAATTGACAATATATTCCATGTTTTCTTTCTTAAAGCACTTGCAGTTCAATGACCATCCAATGCCACTATGATGCCGAAGGTATGCAAAGATTTGGAGAGATTGTGGGTTGTAAAATTACATACTCGTGCTAGGTTAATACGTTAACTGTACATCTTCCTTTCATTATAGCCTGTACTTGCACATATCATGGAAACAAATATCCCACTGGCAGTACCATCTATAACACAACAGATGGACATGGTAACTGCATCATAGCAGTGTGTGGGAAAAATGGTACCATTGACAAGAACTCATATCCATGCCCAGTAACCACACCATCAACTACCAGCCCTCCAACCACCTTTGTTTTTACATCGACCACACCAGGTATGCACAAGGTGTTAATTTTGGAAACTGAAGACATATTCAGCTGTATAATATGAGATTTACCAACACCTATGTCATGTGCGTCCACAGAACCAACCACAGTCCCAGTCACATGTAATCCTTGTGAATGGTCGCAATGGTATGATACCAGCTTCCCAACACTGGGAAGTAAAGGAGGAGACAGTGAAACATATGAAAAGATCAGAAACGCAGGGTACAACATATGTGAACAGCCAGTTCAGATTGAATGCAGAGCTGAGAAATACCCGAATGTCACCATCAACAGCATAGGACAAGTAGTGCAATGTAGACGGGAAGAGGGGCTGAGATGCAAAAATGAAGACCAATCAGGACCACTGGCCCTGTGCTTGAACTATCAAATCAGAGTTATGTGTTGTGACTATGATAAATGCAAAAAGCCTATAACTTCTACGATACCTCCAAGTTCAACCACAGAACCCCCGAAGACCCCTACAACAACCAAACATGTTACTGAACCACTCTGCCAGGAAACACTGTGCGACTGGTCAAAATGGATAAGCTCTGACAAACCTGAGTATGGTGCTAAAGGTGGTGACAATGAAACCATCAAACACATCATCCAGAAAGGATATCAAATCTGTGAGAATCCTGTGGAAGTAAAGTGTCAAGCTGTGCATTATCCGGGACTTAACATTCATGAATTGGGACAGAAAGTAACATGTAATGCCCAAATAGGTTTGCTCTGTAAAAACAGCGAACAGTATCCTCCCATTTGTTCAAATTACGAAATAAAGGTAAAGTGCTGTAAGAAGGTGCAGTGCAGCACAACACCAATACCTAATACTTCAACAACCATACCAACTACAACACCCACTACTACAACCACCACACCCTCTACCACAACTGAAACAACTACAATTCCACCAACCTCAACTACCACAACTACCACACCAACTACCACAACTGAAACAACTACAACTCCTCCAACAACAACTACTACGACCACCACACCAACTACTACAACTGAAACAACTACAACACCTCCAACCACAACTAATACGACCACCACACCAAGTACCACAACTGAAACAACTACAACTCCTCCAACCACAACTAATACGACCACCACACCAAGTACCACAACTGAAACAACTACAACTCCTCCAACCACAACTACTACGACCACCACACCAACTACTACAACTGAAACAACTACAACACCTCCAACCACAACTAATACGACCACCACACCAAGTACCACAACTGAAACAACTACAACTCCTCCAACCACAACTACTACGACCACCACACCAACTACCACAACTGAAACAACTACAACTCCTCCAACCACAACTACTACAACCACCACACCAACTACCACAACTGAAACAACTACAACTCCTCCAACCACAACTACTACAACCACCACACCAACTACCACAACTGAAACAACTACAACTCCTCCAACCACAACTACTACGACCATCACACCTTCCACCACAACCGAAACAACCACAACTTTGCCATCCACAACTGCACTTTGCCCTGGGGGACATGATATGAAATGTGAGTGGACACAATGGATCAATCTTGGCAAGCCCACATCAGGCCCTGATGGTGGAGATGATGAATCCATCAAGAATATAATCTCTGCTGGTCATCACGTGTGCTCTGCTCCTGAAGAAATACAGTGTAGAGCTGTTCTTTATCCAGGTCTCCCCTTATCAGATGTGGGACAAAAAGTGACCTGCAAAAAAGACGTTGGTCTCACATGCATGAACAAACAACAAGGGCTCAATCAAGAGTGTTTTGATTATGAAGTTAAATTGAGATGCTGTAGTTGTCCAACACCAGCTCCTTACACTACAGTTCCAACTACAACACCTTCAACTACCACAACCACCACCCCGACTACCACAACTACTACAACTACAACACCAACTACCACAACTACTACAACTACAACACCAACTACCACAACTGAAACGACTACAACTCCTCCAACCACAACTACTACGACCACCACACCAACTACCACAACGACTACTACTACGACACCAACTACCACAACTACGACACCAACTACCACAACGACTACAACAACTCCGCCAACCACAACTGAAACTACAACTACAACTACAACTCAGCCCCCAGCAACTCCATCTTGCCCTGGGGGACATGATATGAAATGTGAGTGGACACAATGGATCAATCTTGGCAAGCCCACATCAGGCCCTGATGGTGGAGATGATGAATCCATCAAGAATATAATCTCTGCTGGTCATCACGTGTGCTCTGCTCCTGAAGAAATACAGTGTAGAGCTGTTCTTTATCCAAATCTCCCCTTATCAGATGTGGGACAAGATGTGACCTGCAAAAAAGATGTTGGTCTCAAATGCATCAACAAAAACCAAGGGCTTCAAAAACAGTGTTTTGATTATGAAGTTAAATTGAGATGCTGTAGTTGTCCAACACCAGCTCCTTACACTACAGTTCCAACTACAACACCTTCAACTACCACAACCACCACCCCTACTACCACAACTGAAACAACCACTCCGCCAACCACAAGTACTACGACCACCACACCAACTACCACAACTACTTCAACTACGACACCAACTACCACAACTACTTCAACTACGACACTGACTACCACAACTACTACAACAACTCCGCCAACCACAACTGAAACTACAACTACAACTACAACTCAGCCCCCAGCAACTCCATCTTGCCCTGGGGGACATGATATGAAATGTGAGTGGACACAATGGATCAATCTTGGCAAGCCCACATCAGGCCCTGATGGTGGAGATGATGAATCCATCAAGAATATAATCTCTGCTGGTCATCACGTGTGCTCTGCTCCTGAAGAAATACAGTGTAGAGCTGTTCTTTATCCAGGTCTCCCCTTATCAGATGTGGGACAAAAAGTGACCTGCAAAAAAGACGTTGGTCTCACATGCATGAACAAACAACAAGGGCTCAATCAAGAGTGTTTTGATTATGAAGTTAAATTGAGATGCTGTAGTTGTCCAACACCAGCTCCTTACACTACGGTTACAACTACAACACCTTCAACTACCACAACCACCACCCCGACTACCACAACTGAAACAACAACTCCACCAACCACAACTACTACAACTACAACACCAACTACCACAACTGAAACGACTACAACTCCTCCAACCACAACTACTACGACCACCACACCAACTACCACAACGACTTCAACTACAACACCAACTACCACAACTACGACACCAACTACAACAACGACTACAACACCAACTACCACAACTACTACAACGACACCAACTACCACAACTACGACACCAACTACCACAACGACTACAACAACTCCGCCAACCACAACTGAAACTACAACTACAACTACAACTCAGCCCCCAGCAACTCCATCTTGCCCTGGGGGACATGATATGAAATGTGAGTGGACACAATGGATCAATCTTGTCAAGCCCACATCAGGCCCTAATGGTGGAGATTATGAATCCATCAAGAATATAATCTCTGCTGGTCATCACGTGTGCTCTGCTCCTGAAGAAATACAGTGTAGAGCTGTTCTTTATCCAAATCTCCCCTTATCAGATTTGGGACAAGATGTGACCTGCAAAAAAGACGTTGGTCTCAAATGCATCAACAAAAACCAAGGGCTTCAAAAACAGTGTTTTGATTATGAAGTTAAATTTAGATGCTGTAGTTGTCCAACACCAGCTCCTTACACTACAGTTCCAACTACAACACCTTCAACTACCACAACCACCACCCCGACTACCACAACTGAAACAACTACAACTCCTCCAACCACAACTACTACAACCACCACACCAACTACCACAACTGAAACAACTACAACTCCTCCAACCACAACTACTACGACCATCACACCTTCCACCACAACCGAAACAACCACAACTTTGCCATCCACAACTGCACTTTGCCCTGGGGGACATGATATGAAATGTGAGTGGACACAATGGATCAATCTTGGCAAGCCCACATTAGGCCCTAATGGTGGAGATGATGAATCCATCAAGAATATAATCTCTGCTGGTCATCACGTGTGCTCTGCTCCTGAAGAAATACAGTGTAGAGCTGTTCTTTATCCAGGTCTCCCCTTATCAGATGTGGGACAAAAGTGACCTGCAAAAAAGACGTTGGTCTCACATGCATGAACAAACAACAAGGGCTCAATCAAGAGTGTTTTGATTATGAAGTTAAATTGAGATGCTGTAGTTGTCCAACACCAGCTCCTTACACTACAGTTCCAACTACAACACCTTCAACTACCACAACCACCACCCCGACTACCACAACTGAAACAACAACTCCGCCAACCACAACTACTACAACTACAACACCAACTACCACAACTGAAACGACTACAACTCCTCCAACCACAACTACTACGACCACCACACCAACTACCACAACGACTACTACTACGACACCAACTACCACAACGACTACAACAACTCCGCCAACCACAACTGAAACTACAACTACAACTACAACTCAGGCCCCAGCAACTCCATCTTGCCCTGGGGGACATGATATGAAATGTGAGTGGACACAATGGATCAATCTTGGCAAGCCCACATCAGGCCCTAATGGTGGAGATGATGAATCCATCAAGAATATAATCTCTGCTGGTCATCACGTGTGCTCTGCTCCTGAAGAAATACAGTGTAGAGCTGTTCTTTATCCAGGTCTCCCCTTATCAGATGTGGGACAAGATGTGACCTGCAAAAAAGATGTTGGTCTCAAATGCATCAACAAAAACCAAGGGCTTCAAAAACAGTGTTTTGATTATGAAGTTAAATTTAGATGCTGTAGTTGTCCAACACCAGCTCCTTACACTACAGTTCCAACTACAACACCTTCAACTACCACAACCACCACCCCTACTACCACAACTGAAACAACCACTCCGCCAACCACAAGTACTACGACCACCACACCAACTACCACAACTACTTCAACTACGACACCAACTACCACAACTACTACAACGACACCAACTACCACAACTACTTCAACTACAACACCAACTACCACAACAACTACAACAACTCCGCCAACCACAACTGAAACTACAACTACAACTCAGCCCCCAGCAACTCCATCTTGCCCTGGGGGACATGATATGAAATGTGAGTGGACACAATGGATCAATCTTGGCAAGCCCACATTAGGCCCTGATGGTGGAGATGATGAATCCATCAAGAATATAATCTCTGCTGGTCATCACGTGTGCTCTGCTCCTGAAGAAATACAGTGTAGAGCTGTTCTTTATCCAGGTCTCCCCTTATCAGATGTGGGACAAAAAGTGACCTGCAAAAAGACGTTGGTCTCACATGCATGAACAAACAACAAGGGCTCAATCAAGAGTGTTTTGATTATGAAGTTAAATTGAGATGCTGTAGTTGTCCAACACCAGCTCCTTACACTACAGTTCCAACTACAACACCTTCAACTACCACAACCACCACCCCGACTACCACAACTGAAACAACAACTCCACCAACCACAACTACTACAACTACAACACCAACTACCACAACTGAAACGACTACAACTCCTCCAACCACAACTACTACGACCACCACACCAACTACCACAACGACTACTACTACGACACCAACTACAACTACTACAACAACTCCACCAACCACAACTGAAACTACAACTACAACTACAACTACAACTACAACTCAGCCCCCAGCAACTCCATCTTGCCCTGGGGGACATGATATGAAATGTGAGTGGACACAATGGATCAATCTTGGCAAGCCCACATCAGGCCCTGATGGTGGAGATGATGAATCCATCAAGAATATAATCTCTGCTGGTTATTACGTGTGCTCTGCTCCTGAAGAAATACAGTGTAGAGCTGTTCTTTATCCAGGTCTCCCCTTATCAGATATGGGACAAAAGTGACCTGCAAAAAGACGTTGGTCTCACATGCATGAACAAACAACAAGGGCTCAATCAAGAGTGTTTTGATTATGAAGTTAAATTTAGATGCTGTAGTTGTCCAACACCAGCTCCTTACACTACAGTTCCAACTACAACACCTTCAACTACCACAACCACCACCCCGACTACCACAACTGAAACAACAACTCCGCCAACCACAACTACTACAACTACAACACCAACTACCACAACGACTACAACATCAACTACCACAACTACTACAACGACACCAACTACCACAACGACTACAACAACTCCGCCAACCACAACTGAAACTACAACTACAACTCAGCCCCCAGCAACTCCATCTTGCCCTGGGGACATGATATGAAATGTGAGTGGACACAATGGATCAATCTTGGCAAGCCCACATCAGGCCCTGATGGTGGAGATGATGAATCCATCAAGAATATCATCTCTGCTGGTCATCACGTGTGCTCTGCTCCTGAAGAAATACAGTGTAGAGCTGTTCTTTATCCAGGTCTCCCCTTATCAGATGTGGGACAAAAAGTGACCTGCAAAAAAGACGTTGGTCTCACATGCATGAACAAACAACAAGGGCTCAATCAAGAGTGTTTTGATTATGAAGTTAAATTGAGATGCTGTAGTTGTCCAACACCAGCTCCTTACACTACAGCTCCAACTACAACACCTTCAACTACCACAACCACCACCCCTACTACCACAACTGAAACAACAACTCCGCCAACCACAACTACTACAACACCAACTACCACAACTGAAACGACTACAACTCCTCCAACCACAACTACTACGACCACCACACCAACTACCACAACGACTACTACTACGACACCAACTACAACTACTACAACAACTCCACCAACCACAACTGAAACTACAACTACAACTACAACTACAACTACAACTCAGCCCCCAGCAACTCCATCTTGCCCTGGGGGACATGATATGAAATGTGAGTGGACACAATGGATCAATCTTGGCAAGCCCACATCAGGCCCTAATGGTGGAGATGATGAATCCATCAAGAATATAATCTCTGCTGGTCATCACGTGTGCTCTGCTCCTGAAGAAATACAGTGTAGAGCTGTTCTTTATCCAGGTCTCCCCTTATCAGATGTGGGACAAAAAGTGACCTGCAAAAAAGACGTTGGTCTCACATGCATGAACAAACAACAAGGGCTCAATCAAGAGTGTTTTGATTATGAAGTTAAATTGAGATGCTGTAGTTGTCCAACACCAGCACGTTACACTACAGTTCCAACTACAACACCTTCAACTACCACAACCACCACCCGACTACCACAACTGAAACAACAACTCCACCAACCACAACTACTACAACTACAACACCAACTACCACAACTGAAACGACTACAACTCCTCCAACCACAACTACTACGACCACCACACCAACTACCACAACGACTACTACTACGACACCAACTACAACTACTACAACAGCACCGCCAACCACAACTGAAACTACAACTACAACTCAGCCCCCAGCAACTCCATCTTGCCCTGGGGGACATGATATGAAATGTGAGTGGACACAATGGATCAATCTTGGCAAGCCCACATCAGGCCCTGATGGTGGAGATGATGAATCCATCAAGAATATAATCTCTGCTGGTCATCACGTGTGCTCTGCTCCTGAAGAAATACAGTGTAGAGCTGTTCTTTATCCAGGTCTCCACTGATCTGATGTGGGACTAAACGTGACCTGCAAAAAGACGTTGGTCTCACATGCATGAACAAACAACAAGGGCTCAATCAAGAGTGTTTTGATTATGAAGTTAAATTGAGATGCTGTAGTTGTCCAACACCAGCTCCTTACACTACAGCTCCAACTACAACACCTTCAACTACCACAACCACCACCCCTACTACCACAACTGAAACAACAACTCCGCCAACCACAACTACTACAACACCAACTACCACAACTGAAACGACTACAACTCCTCCAACCACAACTACTACGACCACCACACCAACTACCACAACGACTACTACTACGACACCAACTACAACTACCACAACAACTCCGCCAACCACAACTGAAACTACAACTACAACTACAACTCAGCCCCCAGCAACTCCATCTTGCCCTGGGGGACATGATATGAAATGTGAGTGGACACAATGGATCAATCTTGGCAAGCCCACATCAGGCCCTGATGGTGGAGATGATGAATCCATCAAGAATATAATCTCTGCTGGTTATTACGTGTGCTCTGCTCCTGAAGAAATACAGTGTAGAGCTGTTCTTTATCCAGGTCTCCCCTTATCAGATGTGGGACAAAAAGTGACCTGCAAAAAAGACGTTGGTCTCACATGCATGAACAAACAACAAGGGCTCAATCAAGAGTGTTTTGATTATGAAGTTAAATTTAGATGCTGTAGTTGTCCAACACCAGCTCCTTACACTACGGTTACAACTACAACACCTTCAACTACCACAACCACCACTCCGACTACCACAACTGAAACAACAACTCCACCAACCACAACTACTACAACTACAACACCAACTACCACAACTACTTCAACTACAACACCAACTACCACAACGACTACAACATCAACTACCACAACTACTACAACGACACCAACTACCACAACGACTACAACAACTCCGCCAACCACAACTGAAACTACAACTACAACTCAGCCCCCAGCAACTCCATCTTGCCCTGGGGGACATGATATGAAATGTGAGTGGACACAATGGATCAATCTTGGCAAGCCCACATTAGGCCCTGATGGTGGAGATGATGAATCCATCAAGAATATAATCTCTGCTGGTCATCACGTGTGCTCTGCTCCTGAAGAAATACAGTGTAGAGCTGTTCTTTATCCAGGTCTCCCCTTATCAGATGTGGGACAAAAAGTGACCTGCAAAAAAGACGTTGGTCTCACATGCATGAACAAACAACAAGGGCTCAATCAAGAGTGTTTTGATTATGAAGTTAAATTTAGATGCTGTAGTTGTCCAACACCAGCTCCTTACACTACGGTTCCAACTACAACACCTTCAACTACCACAACCACCACCCCGACTACCACAACTGAAACAACAACTCCGCCAACCACAACTACTACGACCACCACACCAACTACGACCACTGAAACAACAACTACCACTCGGCCACCTACAACTACTTCTACAATCATGACAACTTTTACCACAACTGAGGAACCAGTTGTGACAGGAGGAACCTCTCAACCATTAACTGGAGGACAGTGCCATTGCATTCATAATGGTACAATCTTCCAGCCTGGTAAGTTCCAGATGAATTAAGACCAAGATTAACCTGAATACCCCCTTTTTTTTGTTGGCTTTATTGCTTTGGTAGTAATCAACAGAGAATCTTCAAAAGCTTGGGCTCGGGGGTGGGGGGCATGGGTGGATTGGTTGCAATGACCATTACTTTTTTACCATTTGAAATGGGTAAAGTCTTATTTCATAGTGCTCTCTCTTTCTCTTTCTGTTCATTCTGTTAATTGTCTTTGCCCCTCTGTGCTACATTTCTCACGTTATTGAGCTGTAATGCAGAATTCAATTCGGTGCAAAACATTTGTGCTGGTTTACTTTGTCATAATAAATCATGCTCAACTTCAATATCTTACTTCTTACTTCTTATCTTACTAATTTTTCCACACTGTTGGTCATTTACAAGCTCAGTTGCTGAAGCTTTTGTGTCCTTGTAGAGAGACTGCTCAGCTGCTACTCTTCTGTTAGTGATTGATGTGGTAAAAATAACAATTGGAAGTGCCCTAGTCTGATATACATTATGCACTGCATACATCTATGTGATATATGACAGAATACTTTTTAACAACAATCTTACCGTGCCTTTTTTTCAGGCTCTTTCGTCTACAATGTGACAGACGACGATGGCCACTGTTACAGCGGGTATTGCAATGAGCAATGTATTGTTGTTCCCAAACACCACCCGTGTCCTCAAAGGAAATACTGTATTGATGTCGTTCCTCCACGAGAGGTACCTCTTTTTTGCCATTCTGTAAATTTTTAACTTTGTTTTTTTTTTATTCGCAATTGTTAAGTCGCACCACTCAATCCTGAAAGGCTATCATCAAAACTTACTATGGATTTTGCATAACTAATTGGTAATTTATGAAAATAACCACATTTTCTTGTTTTTCTTCAATTCCAATCCATGATTGCCCTCATAGGATGGTGAAAGTTGGCAGGAGAAAAATTGTATAACAGCAAAATGTGTTGATGGTACCGTGATCCGTGGCCCGAACCAGTGTCCAACTCCAAAGCCTGTAGTGTGTGCAAATAACTTCCCCGCAATGAAAGTACTGGACGCGGATGGATGCTGCTTCCACTATGAATGCCAATGTAAGAGTGAACCACTTCCTTTGTTGCAGAATCCTGAGGTTGAAGATGTTAAAGCATTTTCTCCACAGGAATGTTTTTTTAATTTTATTTTAACATGGAATATTATGATTATATCATAAGACTTGAAATGCAATTTTAAAACGGCAATATGTGTCTCTTTAGGTATCTGCTACGGCTGGGGAGACCCCCATTATGTCACCTTTGATGGGACCTACTATAACTTTAAACGCAACTGTTCCTACTGGCTGATGAAAGAGATTTCGCCCAGATACAACTTCAGCGTTTTGATCACTGACTACTACTGTGGTGCAGCTGATAGCCTATCCTGTCCTCAGTCCATCACTGTCTTCTACCAAAACTACATGATCTTTATCACGCAGAAGGATATTGATGGCAATTTCATTAATGAGGTAATTAAAAGGCACTATTCACTGTCTCCGATTTTAATTTAAACTCTGGTTTCCAACCTGGTGGACCCGACCAGAGGTGGAGAAATTGTTAGGTCATCTTGATATAATGAAATTTAAGAAAAACTTAAAATAATATACACAGCAGGACAAACCTCAGCTCTTTTTATACAAATTAATGAAATTTAATGAAATACTTTTTAAGTTTGGAATGTCATTCAAGATATAAACTTAATCCTTTAAAATCAGGTTGTTGTCTGCACGATTCTGTTAAAATAGATTTAAAATCAGAACCATAATTGCAAGAGCATTCATTCTTTTTTCCCCCAGCAAGGTAAGACATTTGTCTTCCTGTTATCACGTCATGACTTTCTATACCTTACCTTACGTGCTGTGCAAATGTAGTATTTTACAAAGTTTACACTGGAATTTCACCGTAATGGCTGCAGGAGATCGTTGTTTGCACAATCCTGTATATCCATAAAAAAACAACATACAACATAATACAACATAATAGCAGGAACATTCATTATTTTTGTTGCAGACAAAACGCACCAGAAGAATAAATAATGAATCCATTACAACACCTTTACACTCTGTTCATAAAAATGAGCATATCTCAAAAACTAAATAATGTAGATACGTCTAATAACTTATGGAGTGTTAAGAAATATTTTATTCATGTTTCATGTTTTGTTTATTTATTTTCTATTGTTAAATCTGATGACTGTGTTTTTTAACGACACAGTTTTAATACTTTTAGCAATTATTCCTGACATTTAAATCCTTTTTGTTCTAGATATCTGTGAATGACAAGCGTGTAAACCCTGCATACCAGACTGCTGACTTCCGTATAACCACCACGGGCATTGATACATTGCTAGTAATCCCTAAAATCAAAGCCAAGATCACCTTCTCAGGGCTCATATTCAGTATCTACCTGCCCTATAGCCAATTTGCCGGCAACACCTGGGGACAATGTGGTGAGTCCTGCAGCAGAAGTTGGAATTTAGACATCAGTTAATATATAACATGCCTATCTTTAAAAGTTTATTATTGTGTGTACCTAATATTTACATAGATAGAACCTACTTATTTGATATATTCTGCAATCAGTATAATTCATTCTTGAAAAAAAACCCAGCTCACATTAAAATGTCTTTTGCATAACTCTACAGAATGATTGAGCAGGAAAACAACACTGGACTGACTCGAGTTGCGACATTGTCTCACTAATGATGACTGTCTTTCTAGGCACATGTGACAACAATCGGACGGATGACTGCATGTTGCCCACTGGCAAAATTGATCCTTCGTGTCCTGGTATGGCACAAGGGTGGCACGATGGTGAGTGTGGCCACCCTAAACCCACACCAGCACCATCACCGACGCCTACTCCCTGCGATGCAACCATCTGTCAGGTCATCAAGAGCAGGTAGGAGGAAAAGGAGAAAATATGACAGAAATTGCCCAAGTTGTCTGTAAAATTTGGTTCAAATGCTCTGGATATAAGAATTTCCAAATTTTTAATTTCACATGTTCTTTGTATTTAAGTTTTAAATTTATTTCAATGGTAGTTAGGACAACACAATTACAAGAAAAAGGGCTGCCATTTTTTTGTCTTTTTTTACAAACCACAGATATGCTGCACTTGAATGTTTAAACTTGAGGGGTTATGTTTTGGTACAAAAACCACTAGATAATGGCTAGGAAAAGATCATGTTTTGTCTTTAAATCTTCAGTACAGCACTGTCTGGAAACGCAGTGCGCTGTGGTCTGACTAGCTGTTGTTTTTGGAAATTATGGGCATCGTGTCCTTCAGGTTCAAGAGGAAAAGGACCATCCAGATTGTTACCAACTCAAAGTTCAAAGCATCTGTGATATTAGTGTGCACATGTGTAAACGCTGAAAGGTACATACAGGTTTTAGAGCAACATATGCTGCCATCCAGATGATCCAAATATTTTTCAAGGATATCCCTACTTATTCCAGCAAGACAATGAGACACATTCTGCAGGTGTACCAGCACCGTGGCTTTGTCCTAAAAGAGCACAGGTATTATACTGACCTGCTGCATTCCAGACCTATCTCCCATTAAACATTTAAACATAAGTGTAGGGCATTATGAAGCACAACATACAACAACAGAGAAATCAGACTGTTGACAACTAATATATATCAAGCAAAAACGAGAAAGAATTCCCCTTCCCAAATTTTAACAATTAGTTTCCTCTGTTCCCAAACACTTTGGCTATTGTTAAAAGAAACGGTGATGTCAAACAGTGGTAAACATGCCAATTTCCCAACTCTTTTGGAAACGTCAAATTCTGAATTAGTGCATAACAATAAAAAACGAGAGTTGTTCACTTTGAACATTAAATATGTGGTCTATTACTGTATTCAGTTAAATATATGTCAAAATGGATTTGCAGTCAATTGCATTGTTTTATCTACATCTTCAAAGCATCACAGCTTTTTTTGAAATAATCATGAGACCTGGTGTCTCCTTTCAACTTTTAACCTCATTAACTGAAAGATATCCAGCTAAAAATCTTACATGCAGCATGTAAGCAATAGTAGTAAACAGAAAGTTCAAACTAAACATCTTATCATCCTTGTGCAACACCAGAAATTATTTATAATGTGTAATAATGCAGTCACTTAGTTTCAAGTGCCCATACTGACTAAATCCCATTTTCCCTAGTGTGTTCGAACCTTGCCACAAGCTCGTGGACTACAGTCCCTTTATTATTGCCTGCGAGACTGACGTCTGCCAAATTCACATCAATCACATGGGCTGCACCAGCTTACAGACCTACGCTGACGCCTGTGCTGAGGCTGGAGTGTGCATTGACTGGAGGAACGCCACCAAAGGACTCTGTGGTAAGCAGCTATATTAAAGTTAAAACCAAGCACTATTACTTATTATTCTGTAACTCACCAACGACATTGCTAACACATTCTCATCTTAACTTGTTAAATATTGATGCTGGGTCAGTACTGTTCACTTCTACATATGCTAGTTGTTTGTGGGACCCATCGACCACCACCTCACCCATCTGCCCTATTCCAGCACTCCTGCTCCGTTTATTACATTGTTACCTGCAGCGTTATTTCCTGACACTGTCCTTCAGTGTTTCATGGGGACTGGACTCAAGTGATGCCGCTGTGTGCATTGCATGTAGAAGTGCCCTTTGCTGTCCAGCCGTCCAGTGGCATATAATAACAACGGTAATGGTTTTGTCCATTCCAAGTCAGAACGAGCTGGAAGTTAACAGTGGGCTCGTGGGTAAAAGTCCTTGGTTTTTTGGACCCATCCACTGCCACGCCCGCCCTATAGGGACTTTCCTGCTCCTTATAATACGTTGTTACCGGCTGCGTTTCAAACTGAAGTTGTCCAGCAGTGTAGCACACTGCCTTGAAAGGTGCCATCCAGCTGCATTATAAACAGACACCAGGTGGATGGCCTATCATACCCGAAAGGTGTCTGTGTGTGTCGGTGTCTGACACCGAAATCACTGATCAAGCAGAGGTATTTGACAAGTTCAGAATGAGAATGCCAGTGACCTCAACTAAAAAACACAATGTTTGCTTTCTCTTTATCTCTTTACAGATTATAAATGTTCACCTCCCAAAGTGTATAAGGCGTGTGGCCTTCTGGTGGAGCCCACCTGCAGTTCCTGGTATGATATCGCACAGACACATTGTTCACCACAGACGATCCTTTTTCATTTGTTTGTGCTTCGGCTCACATACATCAAAGTGTGGTCTTCACACGATATTCTGTTGTTTCTGCAGGTACAACGAGAAATTCATCTATGCTAACAATCAGTTCAGTGCCATGTTAGATGTGAAGCTGGAGGGTTGCTACTGTCCAAATGGCACCATCCTCCTTTCGTCCAGCTCCAATGAATGCGTGCCCACCTGTGGTAAGAGCACCACTGATGTACAGTTAAAGCTCTGTTGGATTTAAGAATGTGCTGCACTTTCGTGATCAAATCCTATTTGTTATTCTGTTATTAAATCAGTGGATCAGTTGCTTTTCTGTATTGAAGAGGAATGTGACGAGAGCTCAGGGGAACAAAACCGGTCAGCTTTGACCCCATAAACTCAGGTTTCATTTTAGACTAGCACCTAATATTGTTTGTTTTTTGCCATGACAACAATCTATCCCCATCTGTAAAAGGTGACCTTTTGTTCTGTAATGTATTTTGTGTCTTATTTAGAGTGATACAATGAAGGATGCTCATATTAAACATGTCCAAAGTTTCAAATAATGAGGTAAACGTATGCATAAGTAATCTCCGTGAGTGTGCAAGAGTCCTTTAAATGGTCCATCAACTACTGCAAGTATTTACATTATAAAGCCTACATTGCTAAATCAAGCTACACGCTAATGTCAGAAAACATGTAAACTTGCCAAAGTTGTAGATGGTTTTGGATCTTAATCTAGAACATGTCCAGTATGGGGGAGTTTTCAGAGTTTATAGTGTCACTATTCTATGTTTCACAGAGTTAAGGACTGTTGAACGAGTTTAACAGAATATTAGGTGGAAAAATACACGAAAAGAAATGACTTAAAAATCATAAAAATGACAATGGATTTTAAGGATAAATTCAGGATTTATAGCCTTAGCTCCAGGCTGACCAAAGTCCAAAAGAGAAAAAATAGCCTAATGTTTCATATCTTTCTCCATATAGAAATTTGTCAGCTGCCAAATGGAAAGTGGACAAAGGTAAATGATTTGTCTACAGTGTCAGCGCCTTCACACATAACATTTCACCTCTTCATGCCGTAACTCTGCATAAACATTTTGTCCTCAGGCCAATACAACGTGGACAGAAGGCTGTAAAGAGTGCACATGTGTGGAGGACATACTGCAGATCAGCTGCCGTCCCGTGTCCTGTCCAACACCGCCAGCGCTCAGCTGTGACCAGGAGGGTCAAGTGAAGGTCACCGAAACTGTCGGCTGCTGTCAGAAGGAGAAGTGCGGTAAGAGAGCACAGAAAACGAAGCAACTCTTAAAACTTTAATACAACTTAACTGTAATTTAAGTTAATACATTCTATATTCATACGGCAGTGATATTAACCCTTAGGGATGTTTTGGTGCATTTTGCACACTTTTCATTCTTCATTTTTTGATCATTTTGGCACAATTTTGGCAGGATTGTGTATTTTCTTTTAATCTTGGAAGCTCCAAAAATAAGTCTTAAATACACTGTGGAAACAAATAGTTACATGCTCCATTGAAACCCATTCAAACTGCATATTTGATCCCACAGCCATCAAAGCATAAAAAAATGACTTGTATTATTTCTGGGTGTCATTCTGGGCTTTTTTTCTTGGAATTTATCTTTTTTTTTTTTTTTTTTTTACCATTTTCTACCGGATTACTTAATTTTCACCATATCTGGATAAAGATCCATGCCATTTCCACTATATGCACTCTCACAGTCAGTGTTGTCGCAAATCATTGACATATCCCAGGCTGGGATAATAATTTAAAAGATCTGCTTAGCATATAGTGTATTGAAAATAATATATATATATTTTTTCATCTAAAAACATAATGGCATCATGACAAAAACCTGGCATTTAAAGGGTTAAAATTCTGAAAATTATTGGATATTTGATATGTATGATTAAGACTGATGTTAATTAAAAAAGTTAATTCAATGAAAGTAGAGAATAATGTTAATGTATAACATTTTTTCAAAGCCTGATTTTGAAAAGCAGATTTTGTGTTCAGAGCGATACGAGTGTGTGTGATAATAAAACAGGCTCGAAAGGGTTAAACACAGTGTATAATAGTTTGACAGGAGGAGTCTTGAGCATGTCCCAGCATGCACTGAGTGAAACAGCATCACAGGCTGTGAGAATTTTATGGTCCAAGTGTTCATTAACTTCTGGTATCAAACAGTGAAGCAGGTTTTATTAATGAAAAGCTTCATCATTAATCTTCCTGCTATCAGCTGTTTATGGAGCAGTAAATATAAGGTGCAGGATTTGTCTGTGAATATTTGTGACTTGTTTGCGCTTTCATCCCTGCGTCTGTGTCTCTGCACAGTGTGTGACCTGAAGCAGTGTCCTGAGGTTGTGCCGGCCTGTCCTCCTGGTTTTGAACTCGTCACCACTAAAGGAGTCTGCTGTGTCAACTACACGTGCCGTGAGTTTTGACTGCAGAGCCAGGTTTCATATTTAAAAAGGCACTTTTAAAATGCATGGCTGATCGGTGTTTCCCTCACAGGGCCAAAGGATGTGTGCGTTCACAAAAAAACTGAATACCAGGTGAGATCTTACCTCGAATGTCCACATAACAGTGATGTCAAGGGATCAGAATAAAACACGATAGAAGACGAGGGGCCTTTGTTTAAGCGATATTTTAGAAATTTCTAAAGAACACAATAGCGAGATGAATGTGTTTGCAATGAGTGATATTATATCTCTCACGATGTTACGCAACTTCTCCTCTAGTGATAACAATAAAATAACCATGGCGATGGATGTCTAAAACATTGGCAGGTTTTTTCTATTGCGGCCACCTAATAAAGCCAATCTAATATAATTTATTTGTCTCGTATAAAAGTTACGAAGATCTCAGTTTCTTCCTCTGTCCACACATACTGAGCCATGTTTTGTAGAGTGTCATGTAATTTTTCTATTTCTCCTCCTTCTTCTTCTTATGTGGGTTTGATGGTGGTTGGCATCCATAAAGTTGCATTACCGCCACCCGGTGTTGCACATCATATGATGTTAAAGCAAATAAAATGTTTCCATTGCAGCTTTGCAAAATATGGCGTTTTCGAATTGCTTTAAAATAGCACGTCATGTGAGTGTAAAAATGTTTTTGTGATAAAAAGGGATTTTTTTTCGATAATGATGCATATTTTGTATTCACAATTTCAATTTGAGGGCTACTGATTCTGCAAGCCTTATCCCCTCGGACAGGTCGTTCCAACACCGAGTATCAACAGATTTAGTTTTTTCAATTCTGTTATTTGAGGTAAACAATACAAATTCGAATGAGATAATATGAATATAGTTTTATATTTTTGCCCTCGTGTTGTACTGGACTGTTTATATTTTCAAGACTGAGAGCATTTCTAATGTTTAAAAGCACCGTTGTGTGTATCTGTGCTGACGCTCTCACCCTGTCCTCCAGATTGGAGACGAGGTGCCCATGAATCATTGTGAAAAGTGCATCTGTAGTGACAAGAAAGATCCCGCCACCGGTCTGAACAGAATAGAGTGTCAGCGTCTACCATGTGACCCACACTGCCCTGTGGTAAGATCTGTCTCTCTCTCCCTCCATCATTTACACTCTCACTCACACACTTTCACTTTTTAAATTTCATGTCACGCGTAGCGCATCACATTCTTTATGATGAGCATATTTATTTATTGCATTGATTTGTCTTTGCTTATTTTTGTCCAGAAATGACCCAAAAATAAGCAAAAATCAAAACAAAACAGAGTAAAAAACAAAAAGAACACACACACACATATATATATATATATATATATATATATATATATATATATATCTGTAACATTATTTTGAATATATATTATAGAATTTATAAATACAATTTTTCGGGACATTTTCTAAATAAAAAAAAAAATGATAAAATACAACACGCTCACTCACAATATAACTTGTTGAAATGGGTGCTGAATCCTCAAAATGGATATCAAAGCAGTCAAAATAGGACAGCACTCCGACTATAGCGTCTTTTATTATGGCCACAATAATAATATGGCAATAATAAAAACAATATATGTCCAGCATATTTTACAATATGCCAAACATTTCCTTCATTTCTCATAATGTTTTCAAAAGAAATCAAACTAATGTTCTCAGGTTTCAGAGGTTTCAGTGGTCATTAAAGGCCTCTGAAGGCAGCACAACAAACTGATGTGGATGCAGGCTCTAAAGGGTTAACATGCAGCGCTGGTGTCACTGTAATTTTGCTTGTTTGCATTAATGCCCACAGAAAGAGATTCGCCTTTCTGCTTTCACTGTCTCTGTTCAATTGTACGTTTTTTCCTTTTTACTGATCGTAAAAGAGCAAATATCATCCATACTCTGACATTAACATACTGAGCACATTCAAAAAATACTAATTTATACTGATCAGATCTTGTACCTGTCTTAGATTTTAATATTTTGTCTTTGTGTCTCTTTTCAGGGTTTTGCATACGAGATTGTCCCTGGACAGTGCTGCGGGACGTGTGTCCAAAAGAACTGCACTGTCATAGAGCCACACACGAATGTGACACACTCATTGAAGGTTAGTGTGTGTGTGTGTGTGTGTGTGTGTGTGTGTGTATGGACAAGGTCTCCAGCATCTCACCTGTCTTTTTGTTGTTGTTTACTTTGTTGCTATTTCACCACAGCGTGGCATCAGACTGACGTAATCACTAGAGAAGATGTCCCCATTGCACATTTGTGCATTATTATGGAGCAGATATTTAAACAGAAATTTAAACATCTCTGTGCGGTCGGGCTTAGGGTCGTGTTTTGGCTTTAAAAAGCTGGTATGGGGCCTCAATCCCGTGATCTATCTGTAAAACCAAAAACTTTTTAAAAAAAGCAGCCATGTGTCAAAGAAAAAACAACAGATTTTCATGCCACTATCTAAAGAGAATGTTGGAAAAAAAAACATTTTTTGTCACTATAAATCAGCAGTGTCTTGTTAAAAAAATCAACTTTTCGTGACACGATCATGGCAGGAAAATCAGTGATGTACTGGGAAAAAACAGCCACTGTTCAGGCTTAAAAAGCTGCTGTAAAAACAGCAATGTGTTGGCAAAATATTAACTGCTTTTCATTGCAGTCAGGCTTTGTGGACTGGTTTTTAAACCTCTGTTGTGTTTTTTTTTTGTCTTTTTTTCAGCCCGGCACCATCTGGACTCCTCCTGGAAACCCCTGTGTGAAGTTTGAGTGTATGAAGATCGGTAATCAGTTCATCACCATTGAAGCCAAGACCACCTGTCCTCCCTACAACCCTAAAGACTGCATACCGGTGACTGCACACACACACACACACACACACACACACACACACACACACACACACACACACACAACAGAACACTGATGTGAATGTGTGTTTTTCTCCTGCAGGGAACTGAGACCATCGCTCCAGACGGATGTTGCCACGTCTGTAAGTATTGCTATTGCTTGCATTGCACACCACAAAAAAACCTCCAAAAAACCAATTGCTTGTCATACCTGCAAACATCGGCGCCATCTATGAGGAGGGCATTGGGTTTCATGCCTCTTCAGTTTCCTTTTTTCCCATGTTTTCAAAAGAAATCAAACCAATTTTTTCAAGTTTCGGAGGCTTTCATGCTTGTAAAAGGTGTTTGAAAGCAAAGAAAACTGATGTCCATCCAGATGTTAAAGGGTTAAGCCACATTTAGTTGAACTTGCACCACAGTCTTTACTGTTTTTCTTCATGGATGCTATGATCTGTGAATCATGTCTTTCCTGTTTGCCTCAGGTATCCCGAAGGGTCAGCCCTGCAGTGTGTCCACCACCACTGTCCGCCTGGAGAACCAGGGCTGCCACTCCAAGGAACTGGTCAACATCACCAGCTGCAGCGGAGCCTGTGGCACCTTCACCTTGTGAGCCCCCCTCGTGTCATTTTAATTATCATCACTGTTGTGGAAAATTCATAATATTCGCCAGATAAATGTTTCTGTTGTGCTGTTTTACACATTAAAGAAGCATTTCAATTGAGTTGGGGAGAGACAAGATACAAAGAGGCAAAGAGGCCTGACATCCTGACTTTAAATTCATAAAATCGGTCACGATTCAAAAATGGTAATCCAATGATAATCCCCCCCCACACACTTGGTAATGGTTAGGAAAAAAATCATGTTTTGGCTTAATATTTTTAAAAATGTATTTATTAAATTTAAATGTAATTATTCATTTATTTTGCATTTTTTATTATTTTATTTATTTGATTATTTAATTTATTTATTTTAAATTAATTTTTAAATTTTGTCAGGAAAAGCAGCAATGTGTCTGCAAAAAACCCAACAACTTTGCACTATCACCACTGGAAAAACAGTGATGGATGCTAAAAAAAATGCCCCTGTTGAGGGTTAAAAAGCCACTTGAAAAAAAACCCATGGACCCAAGGTTCTTTTTCAAGTAATTATTAATTATTTTATCATTTAATTATTTAATAACCACGTTTGGTGGCTGAAAAGAAAATGCTCCTTAAAAAAAACACACATTTTGGGGCTGTAAAACACTGGAAAGAGAACCACGGCTTGCTGAAGCAGACCCACACTTGGGGGCTGGACAATTGTTAAGAAAAGAGACACAGGATGCTCAAAAACACAGACATTTAGGAGCTAAAAAGACACTTGAGAAAAAAGCATAAGGCACTAAAAAGACTCACATTTAGGGGCCAAAAGGTCACTGGAAATGAGGTGTGGCTCACTAAAAGGAAAAAGCAGCCAGGTTTTGGGCTGAAAAGCAGGGAGAAAAAGAGCCACGGGTGCAAATGCAACATATTCGTAGTTTGCAGAAAGTGCTGCTCAGTTCTGTAGAAATATGTGACTTTAGGGGTTTATATCACAGCATGACCACATTAAGAAGTTTCATAGCTCTGTGGTCTTATATTTTAAATTTCTTAAACTATTATATAATATTTAACTTCTCCCTTCCTCCTTGCGTCCTTCTTTCCGTCTCCTTCCCTTCCTTCACTCTGTCTTTTCTCTCAGCTACTCGACAAAAGCCCGATCCCTGCAGCACACCTGCTCCTGCTGCCAGGAGGTGTCCACCTCTGAGCGTCAGATCCAGCTCGCCTGCCCTGACAGCACAGAGATCATCTACACCTACACGCACATCAACACCTGCGCCTGCCTCAAGACCGAGTGCTTCGCCATCGGCCACGGCGGGGAGGCGACCGCGCCCAAGTCCCGTCGACGCAGGAGATAAACCAGAAACCAGGACAAATATACGCACTTAATGTAATGATTTATAGGAGCATAACCGAACAGTCATAAATAAATCAACGTCATCTGCATACACGATTCCTCTATTTATGTCTAATGATGAGATTTAAGCCCACAAAGTTCTCATTAATAAAGATCACTCTGTAGCTGCAGGCTGTCTGTGTTTGTGCTGGTTTCTTACTGCGTGCACAGTGAGTGTGTGTTTGAGTGTGTGAATGTGTGTGCAACTCTCCAAATTTGATGTCTCAGCAGCCTTTTGTTTGAAATAGAATAAAATAGAAAATTAAATGAAACTTGGATCTCTTCAGCAAATATAGTAGTTTAATGTATTTAAAATACATTCATGATGACATGCTGTTGCCTGAAAACAAAATTTAAAAAACTTAACATGTAAAATGAATGTCATATAAAATAAGCAGCAGACAGTTTTCACTCTACTTTAATCATTTTATTTTTTAAGCCTGGGTTGATATAAGCATTTTAAGCAAATTGGCGTAATTTCTTGCAAAGAACATGGGAAGGAATCAGCAATTTATGAATAAATAATCCAAAAAGAATTTTTAAAAAAATCAAGAAAATTACCTGGAAATTACACACAAAAGAAAAACTATATATATTATAAAAAATAAAAAAATAAGAATTGACATAAAAAAGTGCTTACAACAGGTAATTATGATTATTATAAATATATTTTTTTCCTCACTTTTTTTCCTGTAGACATTTTTCCCTCTTTCTCTACCTACTTGAAAATATAATTTTCTAAATCTACTATATTTTTTTACAGATAAAATTAATTTGCACAGTTATTAATTAAAATAACAAAATTAATTAACTCATTATTCACTCCTTCCTTATAGCATTGCTTTTTTGTTGGGTTTTTTTTTTGTTAATGTAATTATGTACTAATTTATGATAAAATATAAAAAAAAGTTCTGAGGCAGTTGTTGGCAGTTGATAATTTTCCCAGAAAAAAAAACCCCAAAGAAACCCCATTTAAACCCACTGATATGCATGTATCATGATTGGAAACAATATGTCAAATTCTGCTTTACATTATACACACAGGTGGATTATGGGACAAACGGCCCCTGGGCAAAGACATGCAAAAGACCCCCAAACATTTCCAACATAGGAGCAAGACACACAGACTTTGTGCTGGTTTTACTTCCTTTTATTGTTTGCATCTCTTTAAGGTCATTATGTGTTCTTTATTTTCACTCCTTTTGTGTCTCTGCGGTAATTTCTGTCCTTTTTCGGTCGTTTTTTTTGTCTCTTTAAGGTCATATTGTGTCTCTTTGTGATTGTTGTTTTTTCAGTTTTGTATCTCTTTGATGTGATTTTGTGGCTTCTCTTTGTCATTTTGTGTCTTTGCGAAGTTATTTTGTTTTTCTTTGAGATCATTTTGTGTAATTTTTGGTAATTCTGTGTCTCTTTGGCATCATGTGTCTAAAATTGTTTTTTGTCTTTTTTTGGTCACTTTGTGTCTCTTTGTGGTTGTTTTGTGTGATTTTTGAGACTCAGTTTGTATGTCTTTGAGGTCAATTGGTGGTTTATTTTTGTTGTTTTGTGTCTGGGCTAAATTTGTGTGTCTTTTTGGTTGTTTTGCCTCTTTTTGTAGTTATTTTATGTCTCTTTGTAGATCATTTGGATGTTTTTGTGGTCATATTTAGTCTCTTCCTGGTTGGTAAACATGTCCCTTGGAGTGACATTTTGCAGGTGATGCCAGAAGGGCCCCTGACACTTTGGGCCCCTTGGCCTATGCTTGGTAGACCCTTATAGTAATCCATCTATTATACTATTATATTGATTATACATTTCCCATAATTTCTTGCTTACCTGACCCGAACTCTGTCTTGGTCTCACTCAGACGCCATTTGACTAATCAAAGTGAAATTTGTACCTTTTTGTTTCTCACAGAACTGTTTTAACAGCTCACAGCTACATATTGCTTTCTTTGAATCTATATATTGTCATATCATATTATTATTATTATCTGTTAAAATATGAGCTGATTTTAAGAGAACTGTATTGTTTTTGCAGTTTTTTTTAGCTCGAAAAACTTCAAGTTGCAGCTACGATAAATCCTGGAATCAGAAAGCACCAAATTCAACCTCGGACACATAAAAACACGACTTCTCTTGACTCTATATAATTGTGTTTGTTAGATCACAGGTTCTGAAGCCTGTTGTCTCAGGTCTCCTGGGAAACAGAAGGCACAATTATTTAATGTGAATACAAACTGATTATACCTGCCACATTGTGGTTGTTCAATTCAATATCAAACTAAGTGTTTACATGCAAATCCTGTCTCCACCTTGATCTGTGGTCTACCGCACACACTCATCCATCAATCAAGCATCTGTGTGAGAAACCTATCACCTTCTTACGTGCACGCCGTGGCCACATCCTGCTCCCGGTTCGCTTCCTAACACTGAGTATTTGAGCAGGACGTGCGAGATAAAGGTCTCACAGAAAGATCTTAGCAGAGCTGTGATGACAGAGCGGCCAAACACAGACACAAAGGGTCAAGAACGACACACACACAGTCGCAGAAACACTCCCAGTGTGACACAGTGCCTTTGGGCAAGGCGGTACCACTCAGCACACATCCCCAAGTCA
This sequence comes from Plectropomus leopardus, assembly GCF_026936395.1. Classification (NCBI taxonomy): domain Eukaryota; kingdom Metazoa; phylum Chordata; class Actinopteri; order Perciformes; family Serranidae; genus Plectropomus; species Plectropomus leopardus. The sequence continues at coordinate 3,191,285 of NC_142176.1, read as the reverse complement.
AATCTTTCTCAGGCTTGATGGGCTGAGAGAACAGGTATTCATAGGAGGCTCAGTAAATAAGGATGTTTACTCAACGCAACATTGATCCAACTCGACTAACTAATGAAAGCAAATTATCAGGACTTCACCTCTTTGCAGCACCATGATTTAAAGTCACTTTACAGCGCACACCTGTGAAGGGCGTACACTCAGTATTTTGCATTAAAAAAAAATACTGCATGAAGTGTGAGATGATCAACTTTTTAAAGTTATTGGAAGTGGTATACGAGGATACTAATGTTTTGTATCACTGAAAATCATCATATAACAGCTAATGTGTTTTTGAAGCGTCAGTTCTAGCACATTTGGTTCCCTAGGTGTACCTCCCCCCGGCGCATGCTGTCATGATCACACATCAGTGTGGATTTAAAATGATGTTAAATTCAGGCGGATTAGTTGGTCTTCAGTGATTCGTTAAGTGATCCCTCTGTTCCACTCGGTGTCCCTGCATCCTGGTCTTGCTGCTCCTAACTGTGTTGCAGGAGCTGAAAGGAGGCTCGTCAGCAGGATGAGCTCCACCTGAGCTGCTGTGCTCGGCATATAAATACCTCCTTCCCTTTGCATCTCCTTCTTCCCTCACGGCTTCTTTTGGTTTACAGCAGACATTTTCACACACTCATACAAGCCCACACTGCTGATTACTGACTTTCACATTAATTCAAGATTCAAAAAGTTTTATTATCTGTCACATAGTGGCAGAAAGTTGGCTTTGGTTAGAGGCTCATACAACATGGACACGCATTTTCATGAAACTCACATAAAAATCACAAGAAATCATGCAACGGTTGCTTAAATGGTTCTGTCAGTCAGGGGGTATAAAATCTGGAAAAGCATCCTTTTGACCATGAAGGAAAGCCCAGTTACTCCACTTTTAAAACCCAGCTCAAACATTAGGATAAAGAACTGTAATCACTCTTGAACTGTACAGATCACGTGTACGTATAGTTACGCACATGTGATCTGTCTCAGAGTTTTCTGCTCTTCTTTCTTCCACTGACTTTCTCCCATCTTGCAGCCTTTCAGCTGGGTTGTAACCACAAAAACAGTTTGGCCAGCTGTCAGATTCTGCCTGATAATGTGAACTGAGCTGCTGATTTTGCTCTTATATACTCAGTAAAAAAAGGAAAGTAACAGCAAATTTAGCACATTCAGAGTTCCTACGTTCATGGAAAACCTGGAAAAGTCACTGAATTTCACAGTCATGTTTCCCATGCCTGGAATAGTCATGGAATTAGTAAAAGTCATTGAAAGTTTCCACAAAGTCGTGGACTTTTGTTAAATATAATGTTACAGTAATCCTCCGTGGATAACCTTCCATGTAACGTAACATAAAATATATTTTCTGTAGCTGTTGGCAACCAGCACATATGTTTCTCCATTTTCTTCCCGCCTTCTGTCTCACTGTTTATGTATGTATGAGTCTAACATGCTTAAAAAGCCAAATAAGTGGGGCAAAAAAAAAAAAAAGTTATTATGGGTCCTTGAAAAGTCCTGGTAAACTTCCTCCATGGATATGTGTGGGAATCCTGCATATTTAATACCCTCTGGCAGAACTGAGCATTTTAACCTCCAGATTTTTTTCGACTTAACTTGATTTTGTTTTTGGATATGGTAGTCTCTAAATATATTCAGAAATTCAAATCACATGTTTTAAAAAACTTTTATTGTGTCCCCCTCACTTCTGAAACCAAAGTTACTCTCATGCACAGACACAAGTCGGACTTTTGGACCCACAGATACAATATTGTGCTTCAGAACAATCAGAATTATATTTGAAAAACTTTAATCAACACACAAGTTGTAAAAGGTTTCAACAACTCCCTCCAGTCTGCTGTTAATAAATTGGGAAATAAGAACAGTTGTAAATACGATATAATTCATCCTTTTAAAATAATCATGAGTCAAAAGTGAACCAAAGGTCTGGACTTATTGTCCAGCTGTGTTGCGATAATGACGGCGCCTTTCTATATTTTCTTATCAACACTTATTCTCAAGAAGACCGAGGCTCTGTTTGAAATTACTCCCTGTTAGTGCTCTTTATTTACTCTCTGCACTATATTATTATATATATATATATACACCCACTTTAATGGTAAATGGGAGTTGCATTTGTACAGCACGGTGTTTACCAAGCCTCTCCTCAAGTAGCACCTGTCCAGCATATTTTGCATTCATTTGATGTCGGAAAGTCGTAGTTTCCTGGTTGTATTTTAATAAGAGTATCTAAACAAGAGGTTGATGGCTGTTTTCAGTTTATTTATATTTGTATATATTATTTTATTTTTTATGTATATTATATTTTTATGTTTAATTGAGGTCACGCTACAGCACTTAACATTAATGTTAATATACATATTCCCCTTACATGTGATCAAAAATATACATTTACCATGTGAACTAATGAAAAAGTTTCTTACCATTGACCAAACACTGATCTGCCATGTTTATACATTTATGACATGAAGTCGGCAACTTTAAAAAAAAAAAAAAAAAAGTTTTAAAAAAATGCCATAAACGTTAGTGCACTCGCCTGGCATGCATTGTAATTAAAAGTTTGCTTACTTGTTACAGCTTCTGGATGCCTATACCAAAATATACAACTACTAAACATAAATCAAGAATTTCTTGAACAATATGAACTTTTTGGAGAGATGTGCTCAGCTGTTAACTGATATAATATATAAGATACTATATGAATGTAGCTGTCTGTGAGCTTGATGTTGAAAGAGTAAGATTTTCTATCTGAAACCGGAGATTTAACTGATTATCTAATTGATAGGTTCAGATGAATTAAAGCACGCTGTAAAAAATATGAAAAGCTGGTTGTAATATTTGTAAAGCATACATTTACTCATATTTTTCAGATTGGTATAGACTTGTTTGTAATGTATTTTTTAAAACTGAGTTGTGAAATTTGTTTTATTCCTTGAATGTGCTCCGCATCACTGAGCGAGTAAAGATAACAATTGGTCTCCTGTAAACTGGCATAAACAATAGCTCATGTTTGGTTTGAGTTTGTTACAATAACAGGAAATGGATGGATGAAAAACAAATATGGATTCAACCTGAAACTGAAATGAATAAAGTGCATTAAAAAAATAATGGAAATCTGATTAAATTAATGTCAAAATAATTGTATAAAAAATTTGTACTGGTGGGAAAATTCATTTTCAAAGTCAGAATCTGAATTTTGCTCTATGATCGTACATGGCATGACATTGTCTGCACTGTCAGTGTTACATTAATGCTTCATTGATCTTTATTGACTCAACACAAACACTGAAGTTAGTAAAGCAGAGCAGAGTTTTTTTAAATAATCAAAGATGCTCCGCAGGATGCATGTCCTGGACCGAGCGAGCTGAGTCACTATGGATTGTTAACTCAGGCCTGGGTCATCAACACAAGCCAAACAATCCATCAAACCTCCTTAGAGCAACACACGTCATGTTTACACCTGAACAATGCCATATTGTGTTTGATTTCTAAAGCCGCCTAAGTGATGGGTGCGGACCGCTGCGCTGACACGTCTAAGCACTCTGAAAGAGCCATTATTATGCAGTAGATCGATGTTCAGGGTCTCACATGTTTCTGCTCAGACTGCTGGGTAGCTGTAAGCATGGATGGATTATTAAACGGGCCTGCAGGGCACAGACCCAGGGGCCCCAAGTGTCAGGGGCCTTCTGGCGCTCCTCTAAACATTGCTCAGTTAGCACGTACTGAGCAAGAAGAGACTCAAAATGAGTGCAAAATAAGCAAAGAGATACAAAGAAACTGCAAAGAGATACAAAATAACTACAAAGAGACAAAAAACGACCACAAAGAGACACAAAGAGTTTCATATGAGTTTATTTGTACACAATTTAAAAAAGGCATAAAATCCATTTGAATAAAAGAGACTAAAAAAAGCCAGAGGTTAATACAAACAGATGCTCCGTCAACTTGAAAACAATAACAAAAGCAAAGAAAGAAACAAACAAAACCCCACTAAATTATAATTTTACAGTAAAAAACAACAAAAGATGAATGAAATAAAAGAGCAAAAAAGTGTGTGAACATTAATGCAACAAAAATAAGAATTACATAGAACACAACACACAGTGTAATGGAAAAAAGGATATATATTTATATATCTATATAACATCATGATTTATGATCATTTTGTTTTTAACATTTTTGTCTTTGATGCTGAAGCTGATCGACCTGTCTAGTATTATATGAATGAAATTTGAATAAATTTTAAAGAAATTTTAAAGAATCAGCGGAGGTCTTCTGTAATAAAAGTCCTGTGCAAAAAGGGCCTCGGACTCACAGAAAAAAAGACACGTTAGTCTGAATCACAGAGGCTCAGGCTCATCCTCTGCCACGCAGGACAACTAATTAACTGTCTTTGTTTTCCAGCTTCAGTGATTTTAACCTCAAATTTAAATAAGATAAATATTAAACAGAAAGCATTCAGACTGCAAACTTCTGCCCAGAATCCAGCGCTTTATTTACGGTGGTTAGATTGCATCAGTACACGCAGGGGTCGACCTGACATCCTGACGGCAGGCTGTTGGGGATCGGCGACCCCGTCGATCAGGGTGTGTCAGTAGAGATGTTACATCTGATAACGGAGCCCCGAGGCCTGTTCCAATATGCTGAAGCAGTGATTTTCACTGCGTCACAGCTTCAAAACAGGAAAAAAAAGTCTCTTGGCTGGTGACTTTTTAACCATTTCAGTGCTTTGTTTTGTCTGTGAACTCATGTGTGGTATTAAAGAGCTCTGAACCCTTTGAAATCCAAGCATATTGATCTGATTTCTTTCAAAAACACGGGGAGAAGGTGATGAGGAAAGTGACAAGATGTGGCCCAAAAATAAGCAAGAAATTAGTAAAAAAAAGTTACAAGAATAAACTCAAAAAAATGCTAGACACTTAAAATACATAGATAAATGAATAAATAAAATAACATCCAAAAAAACAGTTGAATCTTGAAAATATATATTGCATATTTTTTATTTCTTTGATATAATTTCAAATATACAATTACAGATAAATACAAATTTTTGTGTGATATGTGTATTTTTCTTTCTTTCTTTTTTTTTTTTTTTTTTTACAAATTTCTCACAGTTTAAGGCATTTTTTTGCCATGTTGGTTATGCATTTTTCCCTTTTTTTAAAAAAAAAGTAATTAAACAGTGTCTGAGCGCAGGACGAGAAAACTTATGTCAATACAAGTTTCAAAGGATTAACCAGCATTGTACATTAGTATGAAAGCACTTTCAGAGATAGCAACAAAAAAAGAGGCTGTTGGACCGTGTCTGATTTTGGGAGAAATGAAATACTGACAAAGTCTAGTATTAAGCTCCTTTAACCTTTTAGGGCCTGCTTTAACATTACAAACACTCAGATCGCTCTGCAGAAAATGCTCTTTTAAATCCAATCTTTAAAGAATATTGAACATTAATTTCTCCTTTCTTTGAGTAATTATTTTTAACCAACATCAGTCCTCATCATAAATATCAAATATTCAGAATTTAATTCCTTTTAAAGGCCAGGTTTTTGTCATGATGCCACGATGTTTTTAGATGAAAAATTAAAACAAAACAAACAAACAAAAACAAAAAAAAAAAAACCTTTTCTTTAATATACTACATGCAAAGTAAATGTTCTTTTCTTGATTATCACAGCTTAGGATATGTCAATGATTGGCAGCAACATTTTTATACATTTTCTATACGTACATATTTTTTGTGCAGTGTCAAATACTCACACTCACATCACTCTTTCAGAATCAGCCTATAAAAAAAGAATATACATTACTATGATTTTCTAATTTATTTGACTTAATTTATTTAACCAGCATCAGTTCTCATCATGAATACCAAATGTTATATATCAATAAAATATATAGAATTTTAGATTTTCAAATGTAAATTATATTAAGTATTACTTTGATCCCAAAGCTACAGACATTTTGGAGACCTTCCCTCCCTTTACAATATGCCACGGGACAGTCTGTGAAACGTGATGTCTGAGGATGACAGAACAACTGTGAAGTACGTCCACGTGCAGCCTGTTTGCACAGCGACTGACATTAAATGGAGATGGTCAGTCCCACAGCAGGAAGTAGAGTCCTGTATGTGGTTTGAATGAATAAAAAAGATGACTAACCAGCCATGTTTTGGTCATTTCTGTTTTGTTATGTAGACGTTAGAAAAATGCATGAAAGCACAGAGAATAACAGGACACAATCCACAGAGCTGAGGACATTTCAAATTATAATTTATGGTGTCACTTCATCCTACATCAATATGTTTTTAACTTATATTTTATGACAACAAACGTCATTCACTGCAGGCACAATACACAGCATGTGGCAGCGTCTGTGCTGAACAAAAAAAACCCAAAACACTATTTCTATAACTTTTTTTCTCACAAATTTGCTACTTTACAAACTCAGAAAATATCCGACATTTTACCTCGTGTGTGAGAAGCGGGAACTCTCATCGCTCCACTCGGCTCACATGCTCTGGCCCCTGTAGGCGTATTGCAAAATCAATTCTGCCCTGGTGACTGTATGCTGGGACAAGGACAGTAAGTTGAATTAAATGGCTTAATCGAGTGTAGCTCCACTAAACTGCGCATGTAAATGTATTGACTCTCCATAAACGAGGACCTGCTCCCCGTGTAGATATAAACGGCTCATTCTAAGGTAACAAAAACACAACAACTCGTGTTTTCAGGTGATTTAGACACTAAAGAAAACAGACTTATTCTATTATATTCCATTCCTTTTAAAATATTCCCCTAAATCCTACACACTAGCCCTTTAAACTGCGAAACCTTGTGAGGCAGAGCAGGTTCCTCTGCCTGCTAATTGTCACAGAGCTGTAATGACTCACCTGTGCCCTGATCACGGGGGCGGTGCTGCTGAGCACTTTATCCTGCTGAGTGATGCCTTCAGGTGAGAGTTTCCTACCTGGTATCTGTTAGTGGTGCTGAAGCTGTGTTTCTTCTGAGTCTAGTTTCCCAGAGATAAAAAGTGATGTTGTCCGCTTTGGGCCTTTGTGAGTCACAGTCTGGCAGATCTCATCTGTCCTTTGTCTGGGAAGCTGTGTCGCTATTTCTTGCATGTGTCTAACAGTCTGAGCAGCCTGATTCAGAGCCTCGGCCTCTGAAACTGTTGCTTCGCTTCTGAGGTTTTGTCATTGTCATTGCACCTCCATGTTCCCAAACCACCACGTGTTTAGGCTGCTGCAAATGGTTGGATTTCTCCGTGTGCAGGGTGTAAATAAGTTACACCCTCTGTTTTGCAGTCCTATTGGAGTGGTTTGACTATTCTTCCGCCTCTTTTTGGTTTGTTGGTTTGTTGGTTTGTTTATTTGCATGAATTATTTTTGTTTATTATCCCTGCAGGCATAACCCTGGAGGAGATCTCGTGTTTGGCCGTGTGTGTGTATGAGTGTATGTGTTTGCAACTAATTCCACAAACTGTTGGACCAAGCAGCCTCATATTTTGTGCATATATCAATGACTTTGAAAACTGTGCAGATTGGTTGGATTTCTTTTAAAAACATACAAAAAAGGTTAAGTAGCAACTTGGGAAGAAATTAGTGAAAGATGACAAAGAAAATGACCTGAAAATTGGTTTTAAAATGGGGAGTATTAAAAAATCAAACACTAAAGTAAGGTGTCCAGAAAACTATGCTAATAATAATAATTATTATTTAATATTTACAGTTATTTTACAGGAAAAAAATGCAGTTTTTTTGCACTTTTTTGAGGATCTTGTGGATTTTTTTCTTTTACTTTTGTTTGTTTGTAAATTTATTTTCAGGTAAGTTTCTTTTAAATTTTTTGATTAATTTCTTGCTATTTTTTGGGCCATGTGTTGTTAAATTAATCACACGAGACCTGTTTCATCCGGCCATGTGTCAAGTGATGCCATCCGTGCATGTTGCATGTGGACAGTCTGCTGCCATCCGGCTGTCCGGCATCTTAGGATTACAACGCCACCGGTTCTGTCCAACCGTGTTATCTTCTGATGCTTCCTTGCACGTTGCATGTTGACGTGAAAGGTGAATTTTGGCGTCACACTCATATGATGAAAGCACTGACAGAGCGACACTATTTGATGAGTTCAGAACGAGAACAGTTTGGTCCACCCATATTTCTCAGCTGTCCAGGGGTGTGTCATGTGGACACCTTTTGGTGTCGGGATCTTATGCCAAAAAGCACTGCAAAAGTAATGGAATCTGATGACTTCCAAATAACAATGGGCTGGGGTTAGCAGTAGGTGCACACTTCCTTCTGCACCTTGATATGGTTGGCAGCAATAAAGAAAAAGAAAGAAAAATGTTCCTGCATGAAAATTCTCTAAACAGGGACTGTGGATTATTCTGAGTAACCACGTCACGAGAGTCATCTAGTTGGAGAGAGGGCAGACATCTCCAAGGCCGATACCTCCAACTAGAGTCCTCAACAGGCCGAAAAAATTACAACTCGAACTGAATCGACCTGTGCGAGTTTAAAGCCAGACCCCGCCCATCCAACATCACGGAAAACACCGAGCCCAAGTCTGACCAAACCCGATCCCTCAAAAAGCTCTAGTTGGCTTCCAAAGATCGGGACACGCCTGCTGTGCTCTCTGCCTCGGCCAGGAGGGACCGAGAGTCCAGCACAGAGTCTGCTGCTGAAACATATCAGTCAACAACATATGTTGATAAAATATGTTTGATTTACAGTTTATATACCTGAGAATGAAAGAAAAATTAAGAGGACTATGCTCTCTTTTCATATTTATTTATATATTAACAACTAGATTTTTTTACAGCCCAAGCGCTCAGGGAAACTATCTTTATAAATGTCATAATAACATATTCAGAATATTGTAACATAATTTTTTTCCCCATTTTCTTTTATTTTTACTAATTTTAAGGTAATTGTCTTGTACTTTTATTTATTTTGTATATTTGTTTTTTAACCATTTAACCATTTCTGGGTCTTCTTTTAGTTGCTCATTGCCCTTTTTTTGCCCATGTTTAAAAAATATCAAAATATCAAGACAATTTTTTTCAGGTTTCAGAGGGTTAATCTGATGTTAAAATATATGTGGAGAGCACACTATGACTTGTTTAGGACTTAAAACTCAAAAGTTCAGGACTTGGGACTCAGGGCAAATTTGGGACTGGACTTGCAAAACAATGACTCGGTCCCACCTGTGCTTTTTTACCTGTCAATTTTTGGATATTCTTTAATTGCTCATTGCCTATTCCTCATGTTTTTTGAAAAAAATCAGGACATTTTTTCAGGTTTCAAAGTATTAAGGTTAAGAATGGATGCTGAGAAACTCTTTAAAATTAAACTTTCAACTATGTGACTGCAGAAAAGCTCCATCTAATTAATCCACGTAACCCATCATGCCATAATAAAATCATTTTTGAGCGTTTTTGTGTTGATTAAATATGATCGCAGCCTCCAGTCGCTTCTGAGTTTCTTCACAGGCCTGTGGGCTGAAGGAGCTCCTGAGTGCAGCGATGGAGGTGATGATGTGTGTGCAGAGCAAACAAATAGTAACCTTGTGTGCACTGTCAGGTATTTATTTAATATGTTAATCTCACATAAGTGGTGGAGCTGCCTTACACTTTCTCTCTCTGTGTCTTGGCTCCACCTCCTCTGGTTATAAAGAGATTTGTCCAACAGGTGAATCCTCTCATAGTGGGTTAGTCCTCAGGACCAAACATGGGGACTAAAGGACTCCATCATACGTTATGGCTCATCTACCTGACGCTGCTGGTTGGCTCACATTCCCAGTCTGGTGAGTTTTAACTTGAAAAATGCTCACAGCTTTAAACTTAATATATTACAATATAAGATGACTGTAACAGGTCATAGAGAGGAAGACTAGACGTATACAGAAGTTCATTTTTGTGTTTCTATATGTATTTTGTATTCATCTTTAAAAATATTATTAGATACTCTGAAGAAACTGTTTTGTATAACGTCCCAACTTTGACTTCTAAACTTTCAGGCAAAGCCTGGAGGCAAAGCCTGAAGCAGCTGATTAAAAGTTGTCAAACATCTGTAACCATTCTCATCCTGACAGGCTCATGTCAGGCAGCCAAATTTTGTTGAACTCACTGAAACCTAAACAACTTGGCTTTATTTCTTTCAGAAGCACGAGAAAGTGATGAGTAACTGAATAAAAAAATGCCCCAAACATTATCAAGACAATAGTAAAAAAAAGAATTGCAAGAAAAATACCTCGAAAATTATAATAATAAAAAAGAAAAGTAAAATAAATAAATAAAAGAAGACGAATGGCCTAAAAAGTGCTTTTCTTTGTGTGTAACATAATTTAAATATCTAAAATAAGAATATTATGAATATAGTTGTCTGAACTTTTTCCTCAGTTTTTTGGATATTTTCTAATATTTACCCCCAGCTAGATAATTTCCTTTCCCCTTTTACCTTTAAAAACCTGAGAAAATAGTTTTTAATTCTTCCTAAAACACAGAAATGTCCTGCAAATCGCAAGAAATGAGTGAAATGTGATAAGAAAAATGAGAAAAAGAGAAAATTAGTTTAATATTATCAAACAATGAGGAAATGTGTAAAGAGAACTACATATATATTTATTATAAGTATACATTTAAAATTATGTGACAGTAATATATTTATGTATTATCTGAGAACTTTTTCAGTTTAAATTTGTTTGTTTTTCTTTTTCTTTTGTTGCAAATTTTCAATGTCTGATTGATTTCAGGCGAGTCTTAATAACCCTTTAATGACCCGCTCAGCTGTCTAGTGGGGCAATTTTGATTCACTATATTTTAATGAAAATTTGTGTTAAATTAGATTAACCTGATTAAGCTATCTCTACTATTCTGTTTAGGTATGTTACGCTGAAAAAAACACTAGATGTTGCTGTGTTTTTCTGTAACATCATTTTAAACTCTTAAATATATAATTTAAGAGTTATTGATGTAGTTCTTCTTTTTCTTCCTGTTTTTTTGGGTAATATTGAATATCCCCCCAGCTAATTCTCAGGTCATTTTCTTGTAATGTAACATGTGTAACATTTGTAACATTTAATGTAACATGACTTGAAATTGCAATGATGTAATGTTAAGTGTGTAACATGATGTTGTGTATGCACATAACTTCAAACAACTCACCATTGACTTGGTTTCTCCTGGGTCAAAGTCCTGTGTTTTTTGACTTGACGCTAAGTACACACATAACTTAAAATATCTCAGTATTGAATTTGGTTTCACTCAGAGCACAAACAGTTGTCTCCTGGGTAAAAGTCCTGTGTTTTTTGAACCAACCCACCACCCCGACTAACTCCCTACAGAAACGTTATTGCTCTTTATACTACGTCAACTGACATCAGCATTTTCTGTCGTCATAACTACTAAGGCGACTAGACGTCACTACTACACTCAACGTAAATATGGGTTTTAATAAGCTGCTGTACAAATGACCTATCTGACATCAACTTTTCACTCTTTGTTCGTCGGCTGATTTCCTCCTTTGCTTCCGTGATAATTACCCTGACACTAGAGGTCACTGCTACACTAAACGTAAATATTAGCTGTAATAAGCTACTGCACAAATGACCTATAGTGTCACTTTTTTGGGAGAAGAGTCTTGAAAATACATTCTTGTGAGAACATTAAATAACCTGTTTTTCTTCTCTTTTTTTGCAGTAAAAATCATTCCTACACTAAAGACACTGAGCCTGAGTTCAGGTAACTTTACCTCAAATAGACTTTAACTCATGTTTTCAATTGTTGTTGTCAGTTAAAATTACATTTTGATATGTTGTTCTAGTTGACGCAAACCACATCGGCCGAGTATGTTCGACTTGGGGAAACTATCACTGGAAGACCTTTGATGGGAATTTCTTCCAGCTGCCCTCCACTTGTAACCATGCCGTGGCCTATCAGTGCGAGAGCACCTACGAAAACTTCAACATCCAGCTGAGGCGTAAAGTGGCCAACGACATCCACACCATCAGCAACATCATCATGATGCTCGATGGTTGTGTGGTGGAGCTGTCGAACAACCTGGACGAGAGGGTGAAGGTCAATGGAGAGACGTAAGTTCAGTTCAGAGCACTCAAATATCCCTGAGACACTTTATCTCATATGTTTCATGTTGAAGAGACTGAGACTGTTTTACATTCAGTGCTGCAGGAAAACTTGATTTTAACTGTTCTTCCCCCTAATACATGTTTTGTAGATTTTTTTCTATGCATTATTTTGGAATGCATTTATTTTGTTCTGTATCTTTATCATGGATCATGTGTAAAATTAGCTGGTAAATTATTATTATTGCATGAGATTCGGTACTAATTCATTTAATTTAAGATATAAGCATACATGCTATTCTTGCCATCACCACTGAAGCGTGGCAGCGCAGCAATATGTACTTTACTGGCTTTGACTCAAAGGTCAGAAAAAACAAACTAAGTTGCACTCAGTCTCAGTCTCTGTTTGTTGCCTTCGTACGAACATGTTGAAAAGACCTGTCAAAAAAATGAACTTCCCCCTAAAACGGTAGTTTGCTTTGGTGGGTTAAATAAACAAGAAAACAGAACATAAAAAAAGAAGAAATCACTAACCAAAAAAAAAACTGTTAATGAAAACAAAGTATGCAGGGAGGTATAAACAGACATCTAAAAGTAAAAAAAAAAAAAAGTTAAAAGTTTAAAAGTTATGAAAAATAATACTCAACATCACAGTCAGTGTCTGTTTATGAAAAGTAAATTATATAAATATCCAATTTATGTATTTTATGATGGTAATAATAATAATAATAATAATAATAATAATGACTATTATTATTATTATTATTATTATTATTATTATTATTATTATTACTATTATTATTATCTTTATTATGTTATGTATTATTATAGTCACTGTTTTGAAAGTCAAAAGTTTCAAGTCTTTGCACTCCAAGTTCCAAGTTAGTCCTGAGGCCCATGTCCTAAACTTTGAGTTTTAAGTCCTGAATAAGTCGTAATATGCTCTTCACTATAACACCATTAATCCTTTGAAACCTGAAAGAATTGTCTTGAATTTTTCAAAAACTTGGGAAAGGCAATGAACAATTAATGAAGATCCCAAGAGTAGCAAAACATTAGTTAAAAAAAAGAAAAGAAAATTACCTGAAAAACAAAAAAGGCAAAAAAACAACAAAAAAACGCACAAGGCAAAGAGTGTTTAAAAACTGATTTAAAAAAGAAATGTAGTAGTTATTAAAAAGTAGTTATTAAAATTAGGAATATATTTCCCCTAGCCTTTTCAATTATTTTTACCTCAGCATTTTCACTTGTTTTTTGAAAAATAATTTTCTAATTCTACTAATTTCTTGCAATTTGTGAAAAATTTCTTACCAAGTTGCCCTTTTTTATGATTTGGAAAGAAATTGAACCAATTTGCCCAGGGTTCAACGGTCTAAATATTTCTTGTGTAGCTGCAAAAGAAAAGTGATGTTGCTAAAATTATGTCACAGTATTTCAATACATTTGTAAGCACTTTTTTTCCCCTTTTCTTTGGGTTTCAAAGAGCTGTCATCCACACAAGGTGAAATTCTTAGGCATTTAAAATTTTAAAACAAAAAAAAGTTCATTCCAACCAAAATTTATCATCGCTCAGACGTCAGCGTCCAACATCTGTCTGACATCATATAACATCTTAAAAATAGACTTTAACTACTGGAGTCTTTCAGTGTTACATTTTAATGCAAAACTCTGCCTCTTCTTATCGGGGGAGAACAGGATCTCTAAATCACTGAGATGTTTAAATATTTAATCTCTTTCAAAGGATTTGGAAATGAACAATGTCTCTGCCTCCCGGTGGCAGCGTCAAAAACAAAAAATGGCAGTAAGCTGTTCGCTGCGGCCTCTTAGCTGCTCAAACAAGTTTGAAGCTGGAAGTTGATTTTCACGCTGTGTGAAAGTGAAGTGCAAACAAAGGCTGTGTGGATGTTAAGAAAGCAAAGTGACACTGTGGAGTTTGGTCAGACATTATCATGAGTAAGAAAGATCCACTGCAAACAAAGTGCACAGAATCTCTCTGCAGCTTTTTGTTGAAACTTAAGATTTAAACTGATCAGTATTGTCAATATTATACGATAATATCAAAGGGTAACATTTTCTACCTGCACCCTTTTTTTTCTCCGGTTTTTGTGTCTAAGGGACTAAAAAGAACATTTTTTAAAACTGGTCCAGAGATTTAAAGGCTCAGATTGTAACGACATTTTGGAGACAATCCCGGCAGAGATAGACACTTAGCTGATGAGTAAGACCCTCTTTGTTTAACCAAAAAAGCTTCAAAATTTGTTTCACCAAACCCACCAGACTCCTATTAAACAAGCAATACTTTTGTCATCATAAAATAGACTTCATTCAAAGACAACAGGAATAAGACAGGACTCAGAAACCATCTCGGTTCGTCTATCCACTGATCCTGGATTCACCAACTCTGGTTTGGTTGAGAATTAACCCTTAATTCACCCTGCTAAGATGTGAAAAGATGATGGCTCAATACACACTAAAATTATTGTTTATTTAAAAGAAGTTTGGTGATGGCGATTTTGGTTATTTCTGGTTAAACATAATGGATCTTACTCTATCACAGAAAAAGGGCTTGATTGCTTTGATATCTTTCAAAAACATGCAGAAAAGTAAAGAGCAACTTAACAAGAAATTTCCAAAAATTAGCAAAAAATTACTAAAAAGTTACAAGAAAATTAACTGAAATTAGCACAAAAAAGAAAAGAAAAAGAAACAAAATGTACTTACTATCTATCTATCTATCTATGTTTAATATATATATATATATATATATATATATTTATATATATATATATATATATTATCTACACTAATTTTATTTTTTTGTTTTGTTTGTTTGGTTATCTAATAATTTCCTGATGATTCTCTACTTCTATCTTTTCTTGTCACATTTACTTTTTTTTTTTTGCAGTTTGCGGGACATTTTATGCCAGGTTACTGGATGCTTTTTCCCTCCATGTTTTGAAGTAAATCAAAAGAACTTGCTTGTGTTTCAGCTGTTTGAGTGCTTGTGAAAACAAGAAAGCAAAAAGGAAACTGCTGTCGCTCCAGGTTTCACAGGGTTAAAGGGGATCGTACACCTCTGCAGTCTTAACCATCTTTTGGTTTTACATCCAGTGAATGAAACCACCATTCAAACCTTGCAGTCATTTCCAGAACATCCTGTGTGGCGACATTCAGTCACCTGGATTTCTCTTTCAAATGAGCCTCATGACTCTCTGTGACGTAATTCGCTGAACACACAGTTTCTGATTAGAATATGATTTCCTGTGCCAGCTTGTGTCTCATTCACACTGACTCTCTGCCGCAGGGTGTCTCTGCCACACTTCGCGTTCGGGGTGTCCATCACGGGGACCACGTCCAGTATCACCGTGGAGGCCAAGCTCGGGATTACGGCCGTGTGGAACCTGGAAGACTCTCTGGATGTATGTAACACCCTCTCATGTGCACACAAACCTTTCCCGTCATGTGTTCAGGTGTACAGTCACCAGGAGTTTAAACACACCGACAAAAACACACATTGTGAGGCTGTTGTAAACAACCCAACAGGATGTGTAACCGCATCAGCCTGTTCCTGCACAAGCTTGTTGCGTATGAGTACACACTTCAGCTGTTTTAATTGCTTAATGGATAAAGGCTAATGCTATCTTATCATTTTATTATCAACAATTCTCATGAAAAGACCAACAATAAACCTCCCTGACAGGTATTGTCTGTGTGCCGCGGTCTGATAGAGCCGATCCGGCGTTACCACACAGCGCCATTGTTCTCCAAAAGCCATTAAAGCCACACACAAGAGTGACGGTGCTGCACTTGGGCGATAAATATGATGTACTTCAGTGCTATCAGCTCCTCAAAATACTCAGTTTCCCACAAACCAGCTGATAAAGGTCTGCAGTAAGATTAGTGGTGAGCAGCAGTGCACAATCTTTCATACAGGAAATGCAGCCCAATGTACTTTACAAGAAACAACACAACATGCACCAGGTGCTTCACATCAAAACACACAGGAGACAAAAAGACATAATAAAAGCTGCATATAAAAATAAAACAACCCACTTGATAATACTAGTAAAGTAGTAAAACATGAGAAGAAGGCAATGAGCAAGAAATTACCTCAAAAGTTAGTAAGAGGTTAGTAAAAAGTACAAGAAAATTGCAGGAAAAAAGTAAAAAATAAATAGGAAATGACCTGTAAAATGTGCTTAAAAAATACAATAATTTGTAACATAATTTAAACATGTAATCATGATCATTAGAAAGTTTACCTAGCTTGTTGCTCTCTTGCTTTAAAAAACTAATCTAAATTTACTAATTTCTTGACACGTGTGAAAGATTTATCACCGAATTTCCCTTTTCTCATGTTTTTGAAAAAAAAAGTTTTTATAAATTAGTAAATAAATCTGTTTTTTACTCATTTTTGGGGCTTCTTGCCTTTATTAGAGATTTGACAGCGTAAGCGTAAAAGCGGGGGAGAAAGAGGGGGTGAGATGCAGCAAAGAGCTGCAGGTCGGAGTCAAACCTGGGCGCCGCTCTTCCAGGCGAGCTTCTGGGCGCCCCACGATTCAAAGGTTTAAATACTTGTGAAAGGCGCCTAAAAACAGGGCAAGAAAAGCAAAGTCGCTCAATGTTACAAAGGATGAAATACAGAGTTTGAGCTGATCTATTTAGGGTGAAGGTATCTTCTCCTCCGGCCGTGTCATGCATGCAAACATTCTCGCTCTTTTTTTTTACTACAAGCACTTAAATTACGAATACATTTGCTTTGTGTCAATAAATTCGATCTCTCTGGAGTTTGCATCAGTGTAGTATTGTAACCATTTTGAACCTGAAACAACATCAGTGCCTCTAGCTTCAGAAAGGTATTTAACCCTTTAAAACCTGAGCAAATTGGTGCAATTTCTTTCAAAAACACGGGATTAATGCAAAACAAAAGAAGAAATGACAAACAAACAGGCAAACAAAAGAAGAAATTATCCTAAAATCAGCAAGGATTTGGTAAAATAAAAATTCAGAAAATTAGAAAAGTGAGAAACCAACAAATGAGTAGAAAAATTACCTGTAAGTGCTTTAAATGATTTTTAAATTGAAATCTAAAACTTTTCATAATTCTAAATAAGTAATTATGATAATAGTTAAAAAATCCCTAGCTTTTTTTTTCCATAGATATTTTCCCGTAACTTTCTTTTTTTTAAATTAATTAAATAATTATCACTTTTAAGAAGTTCTATTTCAGGAAATTTCCTTGATTTTTTTTTAACTTTCATTCTGCTTTTTGTTTGTTTGTCATTTTTTATTGTTTTCATTTTTTTCTCTTTTTCTTTGTTTAAATTATTTATCTGGTAATTGTCTTATGCTTTTTACTAATTTCTTGCATTTTTTTAGGGTAATTTCTCTTTTAGATTCTCCTCGCCTTTGTCCCATGTTTTAAAAGAAATCAGGTTTTTCTCAGGTTTTATAGAGTTAATAAACAGACTCTGTTGTGGATTTGCTTCTTTTTTGTAGTCATTACGCATCTTTTTTGTGGTTTTGTGTTTCCTTGAGGTCATTTTGTGCCACTTTGTGGATGTTTATTTATATTTTTTTAAGGCCAATTTGAGCCTTAATGAAAAACTGTTGATTTACATAAAAAATCTTCCCAAAATAGTTGTCATTAAGTTCAAGTGGACTTCTTTTTTTGGGGCACTTTTGATTGGCTTCATTTTTCAGCTCTTGAGGTTACCGCTTGAGTCAAAGGAAGTTTCTACACGTCACAGTTTGAGAAAACATGAATGTCCTTATAAATGCCACTGGCACTGTGAAAATTAAAATCAGTTGGCCTTACATCGGATGTCATGTAGAGGTGTTTTGAAAAGAGACAAATTGCACTCCAGGAATTATCCAGGCACTGGGAAAAGCTCAAATATTGATTGAGGATTACTGCAGAGCGGCAATGAGTCACTGGGTGAGTTTTTTTTCGGGGATGTCTCCTGAAGCGATGAGCAAACAATATGCATGAGCCAAACCTGAAATTCAAAGTGTACATGTATGGTGTCAGATTTGGGCCATATCATGAGTCACAAAGCATTATTAAAACACGTTCAGGAGGAAACTATATTATTTCACATGTGCAAATATTAAGTGAAACTCACATGATATAAAAACCGATTCAACAAAGCAGCTGTGAGCAAGAAAAAAGACATAAGGAGAGGTGAAGAATGGCGCCATATGTGTAAAGAACCAAGCAGCAGGCGCACAGAGCATCAGGCACGAGAGAGAGTGGCGAGCGCTGGAAGGCATACACGCTGTCACGGGTTAACTCTGGTCTTGAACTTTAGTTCTGCTCACCTGAACTGACCTGAGTTTTAAAAATCTGGTTGAGGAAACCAAGGAGGCACTGGCCGTCTTATGATTGGTCACTTTTAATAAAGTCCCACCCCCACGCCAAGTTGCTGCTAGATAGTGCACCCGTGGATGTGGCTCCACCCCACGGCCCCTCTGTCTTATTCCTGCTTTGCTTCGGGGCCACACTTGCAAAATGAGGCCGGGGCCGATCACAGCAGCCCCATACATGTTTGAAGGATTTTAGGGACATTTCTCTGGCTTTTGGACATTTGTTGGATTTCAGGATTTTTCTAAAACATTAGATTTAGGACTTTAGGTTGTTTCTGGAAATCTGAGTAAGTTTCTTAGCCTTCGAACATTTTAATTTTTAGATGTTTATTGAATTTTGGTACGTTTCAAGGATTTTAAAAGATTTGTGGGATTTTAGGAACTTTGCCAGACTTTGTCAGGTCTTGAAATAATTAGAATTTTGGATTTGAAATCTCACAAAGATAAAATCAATCAATCAGTCAGACTTTATTCGTATAGCACTTTTCATCCAAACAGACTGTAACACAAAATGCTTCACACAGTAAAACCAACCCCAAACCCCCACCCGCCTCCCACCGCCAACCCCAACACACACACACACACACACACACACACACACACACACACACACACACACACACACACACACACACACACACACACACAAAGATTTTAGTTTATTTATTTATTGTAAAAACTAGAAATCCTGATCCACACTCCACACCAGCTTTGAGGAGTTAATGCACCAAAATGTTTGCCAAACGCCAATTAACCTCAGAGAAGAAGAAGACGCAGGAGACATAAAAACAATACGGCGGCCAGTTCAGAGCAATAACAGATGACTTGGACTTGCAGTTAAACAGAAAGATAAAACATGTTTCTGGAAACATTTTAGGCGAGGAAAGGCCAGCGTGACATTGTGAGTGAACAGCAGATTGTATAAGAAATAAAGTACAGGCCTACGCATGCAAAAATAAAGTCTAGCTGATTAAAATTAAGCTCTTTTGTTGAATCTGGTGCAGGACTTATATTGTGTCAGCGTGCTTGTGAGAGTGTTTTATCATGCTCGTGACTTATGACAAAAAATCCATTTAACCGTATCTGCTTTAAGTAAACTAGTGTTATTGCTGACTTAACAAATAACAGGTCATGCATCAGCTGGGAACGCAAAGCTCTCATGCAATAACTGTCCAAACACTGCTAACCCATGCACATACACACACACACACACACACACACACACACACACACACACACACACACACACACACACATTACAGTGAAGCTATTGTGTCGTTTATGATGCCGCTAAATAAAATGTTCTCTTCTTAATGTGACTAATGCACATCTGTCTTTTTAAAATGATGTTACTTTATCATGTATAAATAACCATTGCGTATTCCCTATGTAATGTATCGTTTATCATGGTTTTCCTATTTATTGATTCCTGAGCACCCGTAAGTGATCAATTTAAAAATGTATTTATTGTATATTTTAGATGTTGTTTACACTTTGCATTGAGTTGCATATATCTACTGTTTTATAGTGTTTATTGTATTTTATAGTGTAGTTAATGTGCCTTTATTGCAGCTTTCTTCTCATTTTTGCATGTTTGTATGAATGATTCATGTCATTGCACACTGTCCTTTGATAAATAGGGACTGGGCTGGTGGGCCGTTACTATAACAGTGTGCAAAATATTAGAGTTGATAGTCACTTAAATTAAGTGGAGAAAGAAGTGAATATAAATTGGTATCAGTTATTGGCCAAATGAGTTGTTTATATATTGGATATCAGCGTAAGAAAGAGTGCAGATACGCTGTGTTTTTAGGATAAGGATCACATTAGCAAATGGATTACAATTGCAAATGTCTGTTTTCATTTCATTTTAATATGTTGAAATAGGGATTTTGCCAATAACTTCTGTGTGTTTGTTGTGTGTTCACAGATTGAAATTGATAAACAATACCGGAACCAGACATGTGGACTCTGTGGGAATTTTGACGGCGTCCCAAATGATCTGATGAAAGATGGTAAGATCATTTTCAGTCTTCTCAGACAGACATTCAGCAGCCTCCTTTAATTTTACCAATCACGGTGGATACAGTTTGGATACTTTTACCCTGATTAACAGAATCAATATTTTTATATACAAAAAAAACCTTTTATTAATTGATTTATAAATCACATGCATACACAATCATGCATTTCAGGTCTCTATTTACTCTGTAAAAAACACCTTTTGCAGCGGCTGCAGCTCGAGGCAGTGTGCACTTATCTGTTTCAAGTGTTTGCCAATGCTGCCATCACACCCAAAGAGGCATAAAAATAACAAGCTGATGACACACACATGAATCAGCCTTTTACTTGACTTCTCAAAAGTGGCTGCACCGGTCATAATTCAGCATAAAAAAAACCCAAAACATTTTAACAATTTATTGGGATAGTCTTGATAGAGCGAATGTAAAATTTCAACACCTTTTTAGTTGACATTCAACATTTCAACTGTTTTTGTTTCGTATTTGTTAAACAGATTATCTATAGAATGTAACTGACTTTTTTTAACATAGTCTCAGGATAATTTAGTTGCACTTGAACTGACAGTTTTAGTTTAGATTATGGAAGTTATTGTTATGGTCTTTGGATGTAGTGGACCGCATGTGATGAACTATATTTTGCAGCACTGTCTGTTTTTCTGCTTGTACTGTGCATCTCTGTCTTATTTCAATAGATAGATAGATTTAAATTGACTCCACTGACACACAATTTACACTAAGGAAAATCTACTTATCACATGTATTCCATTTCTTCCAATATAAATCCTACTCACTGGATCTTAAACAGCTTGATCCTGGGCTGAATAATCCCAGTGACTGTTGCTTTGTGTGTACTGTCCTGTAGGGGCAAAGCTGAATGTGGCAGACTATGCTGAAGCCTTCAAGGAGGATGGACCAACAGAGAGCTGCGAGGAGCCTGAGATCAACAAAGAGCAGCTCTGTGGCACCAAGGTAACTCCTCACTTTATATAATACTCTTGAGCATGCAAAGGTCGAAAGAAAAGCACTTAGACAATAACTTTTGATATTAAAGATAAGGCTGGGCTTTAAAATAAAATTGAGATATTTTAAGGCTATATCGTGATACACAATTTCCTAAAGTGTTCTTTAAATTAATGTTACCTACTAAAATACAAAATTATTGAATGAACTGCAGTTACAATAACATTAAATACCTACAGTAAATACTTGCATACAATAAATCTGAATAGCCTACTGTTATAATAACATTTAAAGTACAGTTAAAATGCTTTTAAAGTGATTTTTTTTTAAGTATTGTTATAATTAAATAAACCAAAGCACGGTGCTTTTATTTTGAAAGACCCAGCTGTCTCAGGCTGGAAGTGTTGATTTTGTTGTGGACTTGAAGCTTCTGGTCAACAGTTGGACGTTAGTGTTAGCAGACAGTTAAACAGATACCGCAGAAACTTTAACTGTGAAGATTCATTCACTGTGAGCGGGAAAGAAACTAACAGTTCTCCAGTTCAAATATTAATAATATTTGCAAATTCAGTTTTGCTCCATGGTTGCAAAATGTGACTTAATAGTCACACTCTGCAAAAACCTTGCTCTGTATGTGTGTTTGTGAGAAGCAGAGAGCGGTAAGATAGAGCACCAGAATACTCTATGTTCATGATATAGTTTTTTTTTTTATAAATCGCATGTTAAGTGAAGCTATATAGCAGAGTTTCAGGAGCAGGACCACACCTCTACCGCACCTCAACCGCGCCTCTTCCGGCTAAAATATCCTCCTAACCCGATCTCCCCCTTTCGTTCTCGTTGTTCTGCACGAGCGCGTACCGACACACCACGTAGCGTTTCGCTCTCGGTCGGCTGCGGTTCGCTCACTCACCCCTATTATGGATCCTGTCTCTCTGTCCGCGTCGGATGCCGACCTGCTCGGTCGAAGCCGTGATGATGGCCCTCGTCGTCTCCACCTGGCCGTACAGGCGTCCTCAGGGTCCGACACCGACAACTTCTCTGTCGCATCCGTGCCGGAGACGCCGACTTCGGCAGTGCAACCGGCCGCCGGCCCCTCGGTTGCCTCCATGGCCCATGTTCCACCCGGCTCCTCTCTGCTCACCATCCAGATGTACGGCTCGGCCGATGGTTCCTCTGCATCTCCTGGTCCGCCACCCTCAGCGGAAAGAAGAGGACGCGGTCGCCCCCGTGCAGCCCTGCGCCG
Organism: Plectropomus leopardus; assembly: GCF_026936395.1. Taxonomy (NCBI): domain Eukaryota; kingdom Metazoa; phylum Chordata; class Actinopteri; order Perciformes; family Serranidae; genus Plectropomus; species Plectropomus leopardus. The sequence goes on along the minus strand of NC_142176.1, from coordinate 3,168,581 downwards.
CCGCGGTTCTCCTACTCCATCGCCGCGGAGGATGGTGACGGCCTCGTTGTCTCGACTCTGCCGGCTCGGCGGCTCAATGTCGAGCGATGAGCGCTGGAGCGCCGTGTGGAGCGCGGCGTCACCACGCTCCAGCGAGGTCTCCCGATTGCCGGCCGCCTTTGCAGACCGGGGAATAACGTTTCGCAGAACTGACAACAAGCTTTTTGACATCCTGACATCTGAGCGCTGCTCTGTCAATATCGGCGCTCTTCCGGGTGACGTCACCGCGGCGGCTCCCGTCGTGCGCCATGACGTCAGCACCTCTTTTAAAGGGCCGGTTCGTCTTCAACCACTTCCGGTGGCCCGTGTTGAATAGGAAGTGGGGACATGCTGCCTTGGGCGAGTCAAGTCATGTCTAGTCAAGTAAATTTTATTCGTTGAGCCCATTATCACAAAACATGGTTCGCCTCGGTGGGCTGTACAGTTTACGACATCCCTCTGCCCTTAGACCCTCACATCACCCAAGGAAAAACTCCCGAAAAAAAAAAAAAAAGTCGCTTCACCTCGGTCCCACCGGCCGCGGAGGTCAGGTTTGCCTGAGGTGTCTGATGTGTCGTGGCGCCCTCCCACTCCCGCCAGCTCACCTGACCTGGGATTCTTGACGCTGTGTTGCCTGCACCCTTGACTGTTCTCCCTCCTCAATTTGAGCAGCCCGCTCATGTTGGACCGCCTGGCACCGGGATGCCAGCACCACTTCCTGCTCTTCCTGGCCATCCACAGCAGCTCTGTCAACTTGGGGCCCCTGGCACCGGGCTGCCGGTGCCCTCTACTGCTCAACCTCAGCAATTGCAGCATTCGTTTCTTGATGGAATTTCTGGCACCGGGGTATCGGTGCCCTCGGCCGTGTATGCTCGACAGTCGCACCACTTCGCTCTCGCTGGGGCACCCTGCACCGCAATGCCGTTGTCCCCAGTCGTACCGTACACCCACAGCTTCCTGGTCTGTTGGGTTGTCGGCGCCCCCGGCCGTGCAATCCCAGCCACTGCACCAGTTCGCTCTCGCTGGGGCATCTGGCACCGGGTTGTCAGTGCCCCTCACCGTGCCTCCGCACGACCCGCAGCAGCCGGCCTTGGTTGAGACTCCCGCCTACGCCTCCCAACCCGTCTGGGCTGGGGTCGTTGGCACCGGGCTGCCACTGAATTTTCCCTCTCATCCTGTGCACCATGTCGTTCCGTCCACGGTTCTGGTCTCCTTTCCGATTGTTTTCCGTCGCGGCGGCCTTAGCCTACTTTCACCCTGGCCACGGCCGACCCTCCCTTCCGCCCTCCTGGCGCTTTCGTCTCTTGTCCGTTTCTCTCTTCTTAACATCGACGCCTGCAGCGGTTCGCTTTTGCTGGGGAGTCTGGCATTGGGATGCCATTGCCCCCGGCCGTGCACGCTCGGCAACCAAACCACTTAGCTCTCGCTGGGGCATCTGGCAACGGGGTGCCGCTGCCCCCAGTTGTACGTCCAGTGACTTCAACAGTTCGCTCTCGTTGGGGCATCTGGCACCAAGATGTCGGGGGCCCCCAGATGTACGACATCGGCTACTGCACCGGTTCACTCTCCTTGGGGCTTTTGGCACCGGGCTGCCCTCTACTGCTTACCCTCGAAGCCTGCATCCTCATTGTTCCCCAGGGGAGGGCTTCCTTTCCGACCTAAGAGATCTCAAATCGGCTTTTTCCTCTCTCATATAATGCACGCTTTTGGGGATCTGTCGTGCCCGGGAGCCACGGCGAATTCCCACCGAAGCTTCCCCACACCGCACTCAACCATCCATTCCAATAATCCAACATCAATGTTTATACCAAATCTACATTCACGTCAATAAACTGTTAAAATTAATTCCGATTGAGGTGTGGTCCTTGCTAGTGAAACAAGCCGCGATACATCGAGTGTATTCGATATATCGCCCACCCTTGATCAAAGACTTGTATAATGTTTTTTTTCAGGAAACCTGTCAGCAGATCTTCAACAGCGCTCCATTCAGCGCCTGCCAAAACCTTCTGGATGTTGACGCCTTCACTGACATCTGCAGGTCCGATATGTGTCACAGTAAAAACAACACAGACTCCTTCCTCTGCCAAACCATCTCAGAGTTCTCCAGAGAGTGCGTCCACGCCGGGGCCAGACCCAGACAATGGAGGAATGAAACTTTTTGCAGTAAGTGTGCCAGCACCTAAAGAGAGCTCTTCAGCTGCAGTGAATGGGTGTAAAAATGTTTGATTGTCACCATTGCAGCGACACTCAGATGTGTTTGTCTCTACAGGTGTGGCGTGTCCAAACAACATGGTGTTCATGGAGTACAGCAGTCCCTGTGTGGACACCTGCTCCACCCCTCAGGCCAGTGAGACATGTGACAGCCACTTTGTCGACAGCTGCCAGTGCCCCGCCGGTACCCACACATGCTTCACACTATTCATGCAAACAACTTAATCACGTCTAATGCACGGACATAAAACAGTGATGATTGTGATGTCTCCTGTCCTCCTCAGGGACGGTCCTTGATGACATCACTAACAAGGGCTGTCTGACAGTGGATCAGTGTCCGTGTCAGCACAACAACAAAGTCTTCAGGTCGGGGGAATCGTACTCCAGCAGCTGTAGAAACTGGTAAGATCAAAACATCATGTGTCGAATACAAAGAATTATTTTGAGTTGCGTCCTGAAGTTTTTTATGTCCACATGACGTTCACTCAGTTAAGTTTTTGATCACAGAGTAAAATCAATGTTCACAAACAGGGTAATGAGTCCTTAAACCCGGAAATAAGTTAGAATTTAAACACCTGGTGTCCTGCTTTTGTTGTTGTGTAAATTTTATCATTTTATAGATTTCAAAACATCTTGCCAAAGGACTGCAGTTCAGTAATTAGCCAATTAGGCTAACACTAGACAGGTTTCCATTAACCCTCAGATTGCGCAAATTGAAACTATGAATCTAAAATACCTCAAATGGAAACATTCACATGAGGTGGTATTTTAGGCAATATTTTGCAAAACTGCAATGGAAACACTTTTTGGCCTTTTATAGGTCACATGATGCTATGGCTATGTGCTTGTCGGCAGGAAGTGGCTCCTAAAGTTATTGCATCACTTAACTCTTCAAAAGTTGACCCGATCATCCGCATGTTTTGAATCCACAATTCCTCTGTGAAATTGTAGACTTTCACAATTTGAAAATATCGCTCAAGTTTTGCACAAATCTATAATGGAAACCCACCTACTGGAATAATTACAGAAATGTTGATTCATGTGTGTCGTCTGTATAAATAAAATAAATTAATGAAGGTTAAGAGACTTTCATGTTTTGTTCTGCAACATAAAATACATCAGTAAATCCCCCACTGTGAACGCTGAGGCTGTTATGCGTCTAAAAACGTTAAATTATACTACAGACCGCCTTCATGCCGAACACAGCCTTGTTGTTATGGTGACGTTGAATAATGCGACTGTGATGCAGTTTGTTTTAGCCTAGTAGCAGCCATTTACTTCTGGTGATTGCATTTAGTCTTCAAAAATGATAAAAGTGGTGTTCATTTGTGAAGATTATCTTGCTGAAGAGAGCTTATTTTCTGCAATAATCCGAAATCTAATGGAAACGTTTGTGACGAGGGAACCAGGGCGTCAGCCTGCAGAAAACCTCAGCCCCGGAGCACTTTATAGATAAATAAGCAGAAACAAAACAAACAATTGGAAAGAAACAAACAAGCGAACAACAGCACCCTGAGGGCCAGGATCCAGTGAGTCAGTTTGAGGTTGGGGAGTTGGTCGGGTTGTGGCTACAGGTGGGAGGAAGTGATACTCCACGCCCGTTGTTGTATTTCCTGTGCTATAAGCATCTTTATTCTCTGTGTTTCTGCTCCTGTTAACTGATGCCAGTCTGTTTAGGGAGTGAGAAGACAGTCTCACTAATGTTCCTCAGCCACTAGCTTAAAAACTTGGATTGTCTGTTTGCACCCGTGTGGAAGGAGTCACACCGTAGCCATTTGGCTATTTACACTCATTCCTACAAGTGCTTACTGTGATTCGTCATGTTGATGCGTCAAAGTTAGGTGTGGGCTAGTTAAGGGTAAAGAGGTCATGGTTAGGGAAGGCACGAGCCAATCGTGGGATATTCTCCGAGATTAAAGTGGTAAATGTACAAGCACTGCCAGAAAGTCAGGTGACTTTGTATAAAGTGCTTTGACAAACAAAACAAAGCAGAAATGAGATACATGGACAGCGATACAACAATGGGGGCTAATAGCATCTGTCTTTAACATGCTTCAAACATATGTCATATTGCCCCATTGAGTACATTCTCATGGACAGCTGATACTGATCCAGATGTGGTGCTTTGATATTCTTTTTGGGACATGAATTCAAAATAATATGAGGTTCTCAGTTTATCTTTAATCCATCGTAGTCTGCCAGTTTAACCTACCTCCTTCCTGCGTTGACGTGTTCTGCCAGGAAATGATACAAATGATTTTTAATAAACAGATTTTGCACGTTTGAAAGCACTGCAGCATGATCATGGTCAGATCAATTTAGTGACGCAAATTTTACCAACTCAGGTAACAAAAAATACAGTGACACAGTGTTATGCATTACATTTTAGCAAAAAGTAACAAGAACACTGATAACGCTGCTGCTGCGGCTGCTGCAAAAAAGATTCCTGACATATGTGTGTGTGTGTGTGTGTGTGTGTGTGCTGACAGTGTGTGTGTGAGCGGCCAGTGGCAGTGCAAGGAGACGGACTGTCCAGGAATCTGCTCCGTGGAGGGAGGAGCTCACGTCAACACCTTTGACGGAAAAGTCTACACCTTTCACGGAGACTGCTCCTACATCCTGACTAAGGTAGAGCTCATCAGTATCTGCAACACCGCATCAAATGCACCAACACATAATGTAGCATGTTAAATTAGTATCAACTGACACCTGAATTTTTGATTGTCTTTATCCATATTACGTGATATTGATCAGGGAAAACCTAATCAACCCAGCTTCAGGAAACTGAAAAAATGACAATGTTTTAAATTTGGATTGAGGTTATTTTTTATGCTTTTTATTATGCATGTAAGACTGTTCAAGAAAGAATGTTTTTGGTGATTTGGGTTCACAGAGGCTTTAAAGTTTACCCGTGTGTGTGTGTGTGTGTGTGTGTGTGCTGCAGCAAAGTGGGGGCTCCTTATACACGATACTGGTGGACCTGGTGAGGTGCGGTTTGGGCGACAGTCGGACCTGCCTCAGAGCCGTAACTCTGAGTTTATATGGCAACTCTGTGGTAAGTGTGGCACTCTGTTGTCCACGTCCAACTTTAACATCATGTCATATTTTGCATTTATTCCACATTGTTTTGCTTGTGGCGTTCTTTTGTGTTTGATGGCTCACCTGATAATATCAAAGCCGTGCAACACTCACCAACATGGTGCAACATGCTGGTTAAAACTAAATGAGACCTCTTTTAGTATCTGTGGAAAAACTGTCGACCCTTCTCCATTAATTTAACTCTTTGGTGCGAACAGAAGGCTCATGTTATCCACGTAGAAGGACTCTGTCCCCCTGTCTCTGTGCCAATGAATAGGAGAGGTTGTGTGTTATCTCCATGTAGAAAAAAATCACATACACCATTAGAAGTTCGGTCAGAATATTCTGTGCTTCCTGGCAACCATTTTTTTCCATAGTTGAGGACATCACAGCTGCCAGCAGAACTGTGTGACCCATTTTTTGGAATTGCTTGATTTCATTTTTTTTAATCAAGTTATTTTGATTTAACTGTTGTTTTTTTTTTTTTTTGGCTGTAAAAGTATTGATTATCCAGTGATTGGAAAAGGGGAGGTTGGGTAGGAGCTATTTTCAGATGTGCAATATTGAAACTGCATTTGTTTTCGTTTTTTTGTGATGAATTTAAAAATAAGAAAAGACCTTGTTAAAAACAACAACAACAACAAAAAACAACTAAATAAGAGAATTATTTTCCCTGTGTGATGTAATCTAACAAACGTCTTTCCACAAACTGTCAGGTTGTTAAGATTCAGGCATCCGGGCAGGTCTACGTGAACCAGATTCTTTCTCAGCTTCCTCTGTTCACACGTGAGTTACTTCAAATGATATTACAGAAAAAACAATAAAATGTTTACAGGGTTTTGTATTTGTATAAATGTGATAAATGACACAAACTACATAAAGATCACAATATGAACACGAGGATGGATACAATCTGACATGCACTGAATTTAAGCTCAGTACTTGTACCTCAGTACTTCCTCTGGTATTTTTTCACCGTTTTTTTTCTGCCTCTTGCAGCGGAGCTGGGTGTCTTCAAGCCATCATCTTACTACATCCTCGTGAACATCAAGATGGGCCTTCAAGTGATGGTCCAGCTGGTCCCCATGATGCAGGTCTTTGTCACAGCTCAACCCTCACACAGAGGAACCACTGCTGGTAGGCCTCCACGTCGTAGTTTCAGTGTCTGCAAAACAACGCCAGTATTTATGAGTTGTGAATTAATGAATTAGATCACGCTAAAGGGCAACAACTACTGTATATCCCGTCCTTCTGCTTCCGTTGCATTTTTACAAAGAAACAAACAACCGCCTCCCCCTCTTGAGCAAAAAGTAAAAGCCAAAGCCCTTTTCCTCTTTTTTTTCTCTGGTCATGTAGCACTAATTTCAAAAGTATTTGTGTCTTTATACCCCAGTTTTATGAAAGGACCATAGTTCTAGTAGTGAAATAGTTTTTAAATTTCCAAATTTTCAAATTGGTTTAATTTCTTTCAAAAATATAGGAAGTAATCAATGAGCATTGGAGGAAGAAATAACCCAATAACCTGCAAGAAATTATTTTTTAAATAAAGCACAAGACAATTAACTGAAAAATAGATACATAAAGGAAAAAACCTGGAGTGCTTAAAAATTATAATAATTCTGTAAAACAACTTTATATACAGAATTATGATCATAGATCATAGATCACAGAAATCTGTTTTTTGCCTTGCTGATTTCTTCTTCTCTCAGATATTTTTCCCTAGCTTTCTAAAAAATAATTTACATAACAACAGAACATCTTTTACCAAGTTGCAAATTGCCTTTTTTCACATAAAAAAAAGTCAAACAATTGGGTCACAGTTCAAAAGTTTAATTATTTGTCTGACAGCAGCACAATAAAAGTGATGTTGCACTGGCTTTCAATGGGTTAATGTGTGTCAACTTTCCCAACAGGTTTGTGTGGAAACTTCAACAACATAATGAGTGATGACTTCAAGGTGATAAGTGGACTGGTGGAGGGCACCGCCTCAGCGTTCGCCAACTCATGGAAAATGAGAGCCAACTGCCCCGACATTGCACCGCGCCCGCTCGGACACCCCTGTCGCCAGAGCATCAGCAAAGGTACAGCGAGGCTCTCCTCCAACGTCAGTCATAGTTTATCATATGAATATTGGCGGCATGTCTAAGGTCAAATTACTTTTTTGTATAATCTGCAGCCCAATAATAGGTAATATAGCCGTTAATAGCAGTGTTTATGCCATGGTAAAGGTTGTTGCTAAATCCTAAATAAAAGAGATAAGCTGCAATTAAGAAACTGATATTGTAAGCATGTATTTTGTAGGAAAATGTCCCTGAAATATCCTGATAACACCCCAACTTTGAATTGATGATTTATGATTTGGATCTAAATTCAAAATTTATTTTGTAACCTATAAATCATCATTTTAAGGCGATGTTTTGTAATCAGCATGAGGGATTTCCTCTCCTGATCATCAACAGCATCATCTACTGGGCAGAATCTGCTACAGTCGGGGAGACCAGTCAATTATTGATGACTGAATTCACATGAATAAAAACTAAAAGAAAACAAAACAGTCAAATATGTCCACAGCTTCATGCATCATGTTTAACGTAAAAAACATGAATTCGTTGGTCCAAAGTAGATGTAAGAATCTATGTTGGATGTGACATCTAAATAAAACAGATTTTGATTGGCTGATAGTATTTCTGAGTTACAGGTATAGTTATAGTTACAGTTACTTTTAGAGTTATAATAATAGTTATTTTTACGGTTATAGTTATCATTACAGTTACAGCTATAGTTATTGATAAGGTTATGGTTATAGTTAATGTTACAGTTATCGTTATAGTTGTAATTTCTGATGTGGATGGTCATTAACCATGCCATTTTAAGGGTCATATGATGTTTGTAAATCATTTCCTTTCTGTTTCTGTGTCTCAGAGAGTTACGCTCAGTTCTGGTGCTCCAAAATATCGGATCCTGCTGGAGAGTTTGCCTCCTGCCACTATCTCATCAGTCCTGACGCATACAGAGATGTACGTCTGCACACACAAAGCTGCAGTGGCAAGTAAACTGATCTACTGTACCCTTGTAAACGTGTCCACGCCTGCTGTTTCTCCTCACAGAACTGCATGTATGACAGCTGCAACTGCGAGAAAAGTGAGAACTGCATGTGTGCTTCGATGTCCTCATACGTCTTTGCCTGCTCAGCGGCAGGAGTCCACATCACCGGCTGGAGGGACAATATCTGTAGTGAGTAAAACAACAGTTTTGCTTCAGTGTGGTTAGACCAAATCACAATGTTCATCTCAAATATTTTAGGGGTAGAAAACCTTTGTGACACAAACATACATCAAAGCAATGCTGAGAAAATGCTGCCTCAATTGGTTATTTTTAGCCACTTAGAAAAAGGTCCACATAAAAAAATAATATCAGTTTAAATGTATGTTATACGCAGACAGAGTTTCAACTGATCCCTAAGAAGTCTTAAAAGGCATTGAGACAAAAGTCTAAAAAATGCTCAGACATGGGAAGTTAGACTTCTGTTAGAGGTTTTTTGGCATGTCCACCTTGTAGGTGGCTCCAGGGTAGACACAGAATATGCTGCAGGGATTATATATTTCATCTGTCCTGGGAGGGCTTCATGAGCCCCCAGGAGGAGCTGGAAAGTATTCCTGGGAAGGGGGATGTCAGGAGTACTTTGCTCCGCCTGATGGCTCCGCGACCCGGCTCTGCAAAAGGGGATGAACATGGATGGATAAAATTGATTGTCTAGCCAAAAGTGATAGTTGTTGGTAGCGTGATGCCACAGGAATTCAGTCTATAGAGAAAAGCTGTGTTTGTAACTGACAGCCGGTAGCATCAACAAATCAAGAGCTGCATATTTGATAAGGTTAAAGGACCAGGCATCATTTTCTTTCTATTGCAACAACAAACAGTTCTCCTTCATGAATAATCTGGATTGTTGGGCTCATTACTCAAATCTTCTCCCCCTCATCAGCCAAATTCAGCAAATCATGTCCAGCTGGAACAGTGTACGGCTACGACATGACCACCTGCGGTCGCACCTGCCGCTCCCTCAGCCAGCCCGACTACTCCTGCCAGACCAAATTCACCCAGGTGGACGGCTGCGGCTGCGCAGAGGGAACCTACATGAACGAGGAAGGGAAGTGCGTGTCCCGTGGAAGCTGTCCCTGCTACGATAAAGACACCATTATACCAGCTGGACAGGCTGCCGTGAAAGACGGCGTCACATGGTAAATACAGAGCATAATGACAGCAGGAGATGGGCATTATTGGGTCAGGAAATATGAAAAAAAATGTCTCCTGTGTTCACAGTTTCTGTAGGCAAGGAGCTCTCAGCTGCGCAGGATCGAACCTGGGTAGGTTTCCACTTATGATCAAATCTTTATGATTCTAAAAACAAAGTGTTCTGAAAGCTATTGTACTTTATTTCATTTGCACATCAAATGATCTATCAAAGCAAAAGTGTTTTCATTGCAGACTTTTCTAATTACCTGAAATACCACCTCATGAGTGTTAAAACTTTTTTGTTATAAACTTTTTTTTTTTAAATTGATGTGTTTCCATTAGGCATATTTTGTATTTGCAATTTCAGTTTGTGCAATTTGAGGATTAATGTAAACCTGCCTAGTTATGGTGGCGTCATGGACAAAGCACCAGATGGAGATGATGACACCTGTAAGCCAGCAGTGCAAGATCAAGACATCAGATGTGCAAAACAAAACAAAACATATAATGTTGCTTGCAAGTAAAGTTTATGAATCAAGTCAATGAATTGTGTGGTGATATGTAGCCTAACGTATAACTAAAGTGGGCTGGTCTGAGCTGTGAAACTCCCGGGCTGAAAGTCAAACTCCGGCCCTGATTTAGAGGCGAAAAAAAAAAAATCAAGAATCATGCACATGACAATCTGGAATCGACTCTGTCATCAATTCATCCCTCAGGAAAAATATGCCCCTCCCCCATGGTTTACTTTGACTGCGCCAATGCCGACCCTGGGAGCACTGGGACCGAGTGTCAGAAGAGCTGCAGCACTCTGGACATGGCTTGTGTAAGTACAGCACACACACACTCACAGAGCTCAAACACACATGCACAGGCCCTGTTTGGCTCTCACCGCCTTTTCTCCCTCCACAGGTCAGCACGGACTGCATGTCAGGCTGCATGTGCCCCGAAGGCCTGGTGTCAGATGGAGCGGGAGGCTGCGTGAAAGCCGACAACTGTCCGTGCATGCACAATGGAAAGGCCTATCAGGCTGGACAGACTCTGACTGTGAACTGCAACACCTGGTTTGTACACTGCTTTACATTTACACCAGTATAGTACATACCGGGGTACATACAGGGGTTCTTTTTGGGGAGTTTTTCCTTGGGTGATGTGAGGGTCTAAGGGCAGAGGGATGTCATACACTGTAAAGCCCTCTGAGGCAAACCATGTTTTGTGATAATGGGCTATATAAATAAAACTGACTTGACTTGACTTGACCTGCACGAAAATACACACACTAAACCTACGTCTCACAGAGGTTGCTACACAATGATTTCAGATTTCATTTTCATTAGTTCATTTCCTTCATTCATATTTGGTTTATTTGCTCACTTCAGTATGTGGCCTATACATGCCAGTTTAAAGATGGCCTTTTATGAAAACCCAAATATCTACATAAGAAAGAAAAGACACTAGTCAGGACATATGCAGTATATTGTTTCCATAATGACATAAACAAATAACACAACCATTATTTATGAAAAAAAAGTTTGGTGATGCCAAAAATCCAGAGCACATAAGAAATAGAGATTATAGGTCTTAAATTGGTTTACAAGATTAAAAGTTTGTGTCTGGTGTGTGTCTCTTCAGCTACTGCAGTAAAAGGAAGTTCACATGTACCGAAAATGTGTGTGATGGAGTTTGTGGGATCTATGGCGACGGTCACTACACCACCTTTGATGACAAGAGGTTTGACTTCAATGGAGAGTGCGAGTACACACTCCTGCAGGTAAAGAGAAGCTTATTGCCCCAAACCACTTTACACAGCTGAAAACCAATGAATATGTATATGGTTATTTAATAGTGTTGGGGATGGATGACAGTGCTTTTTTTAAAGCCTGATAATCAATAACGTTTGAGGTAATCGATACTGCTATAGATTACCATGGGTCCAATATCATAACTTTATATTACAAGTCACTTCATTTAAATCCAATCACTGCTCTGCACACATCGATTGTCCAATTAAGTTTTTGAATACAACTGAATTGCAAGCTAACAGCTATTAAACCAAGCGAAGAAGAAATCTGGTGGTCAGACATTTTGGCGCACAATGTTTCAATTCTACATATTGCATTATAATAATGCAAAGCTACTGCCCTTTGTTGGTTTCATCACCAACCAGCAAAACTAATCTAGAGAGGTATTTACTGAATGTAAATACTTTGAATGCAGAAAATGCCGACAAGTGACGGATAATGCGGTTGGATTATAATTGCATGCTGTGTCTGCGCTTCACTCAGGACAAATGTGGCGGCATCAGTGGAGACGGCAGCTTTAGGATCGTCACTGAGAACGTTCCCTGTGGATCCACAGGAACCACCTGCTCCAAGAGCATCAAGATCTTCATGGGGGTAAACACAACAAACACACACTGTGCACTGAAGCACTAGACCAGAATATCAAACTAATATTAGTGTTAGGTCCGAGCACGTCAGCAGCCCTCCACAGTCATAATCACGAGTGGGAAATTGGTAAATTTTGATGATACCAATTTGAATATCAATTTGTGTCTGTTTCTTTCAATACTATTCAATACTATTTTTTCAGTCTTAAATATAAAACAGGTAGCAGGTAAAAACCAGAGATAATAGAAATGATTTGTTGATTTCCTATCCCACCTCCTTTGCAAAACTGGCTAAATTTCTTTCAATTACAAGTAAAGGAGGCAATGAGTAACTTAACAAGAAATTAGCCAAAATTATTTAGGAAAAATGTCTTTAAAAATGGTAAAAATGTAGATGTAACTAACTGTAAATGTATATTTTATATAATTAGTTTCCTGAACATTTTTTTTAATGTTCTTCCTCTCGATTTTCTTTTCTTATATAATAATTTTCGTATTTTTTTTAATTTGCAAGGATATTTCTTGCCAAAATTCTTGCCGCATTTAAAGCCGTGTTTTAAAAAGCGGTAAAATAAATTTGCTCAGCTTTCAAAGGTTTAAATGCATGTGAAAATGTGCATGCATGTGTCTCAGAGTAGCACAGGAAAACTGGTGTCCATCCACATTTCAGTGATTAACTAGAGCAGTAAAAAAATGCGTGTGTGTTTGATTTTGATGCCCACAGGATAGTGAGTACCAGCTGAAAGAAGACGCCTTCCAGATTGTGAAAGGCAGCGGCCAGGTGTTACCTGCTCAGCTAAAAAAAATGGGGATTTACCAGGTGGTGACACTCATGCAGGGGCTTGTGCTCATGTGGGACCAGAGGACGAGTCTTTTCATTAAACTCAGCCCAAAGTTCCAGGTAAACAGTCAAGTATACTTATATTTTGTTGCACAATAATATATATATATTAACTGATATTAGTTCTGTTCTGGTAGTAAATTCTGTCACTGGCTTTGTTCCTCTCAGGGTAAAGTCTGTGGTCTGTGTGGAAACTACGACGGCAACATTAGGAATGACTTCACCACACGCTCTGGGGAGACAGTGGCTGAAGTTACAGACTTTGGTAACAGCTGGAAGCTCTCTTCCACCTGCCCAAATGCCCAACTGATCACTGATCCCTGTTCCTCCAACCGCTACAGAGCAGCCTGGTCCCAGAAACAGTGCAGCATCATCACCAGTGCCACCTTCCAGAGCTGTCATTCACAGGTAAGTACTAGGGCACGATTGATATGGATTTTTTGAGGGCCAGTGCCGATACTGATAGTGATAGGAGTTAAAAACTGTTGTAACCGAAATATCGGCCAATTACATGTTCAAGTTTTAAAACAAGAAAAGAGAAAAGAAAAACTTGCCTCTGTAACCAGAGGTTCTTTTTAATGAAAATGTTTTTTTTTATTGTTTTTTGCACACAGTATATTTCTAGTGGTGTTTGTGGCACCAAATCTGTTTTGTTATTTTTTTTCCTAACCAAAAGCAAGTGGTTTTTGATTCTTACCACACATTCATCACAGTGTTGTTGAGAAATGAAAAGTTTCAACATATTTGAATTTGCATTTTTTTCTGGCGACTGGGTTGTTTGAACTGCACGGGAAATATGTTATATTTTTATTGCCGCTTTATATACAAAGCTCTACGATATGAACAATTGTCCCATTTTTATATACAACCTAATACAACCATCCAAGCTTTGTATACAACCTATTACAATATAAGCAATATAAACTGTGTGTATTGTGTGTTCAAGGTTGACCCTGGTCCTTACTACGATTCTTGCGTGAGAGACTCTTGTGCCTGTGACACCGGTGGGGACTGCGAGTGTCTCTGTACTGCTGTGGCCGCCTACGCAAAGGCTTGTAATGAAGCCGGGGCCTGCATTAGATGGAGAACTCCAAAGCTGTGTCGTAAGTTTTGGCACCGTCACACCAGGAACATCGAAGCTACAGGATTTAGGGATTTGTCGGGCATTGAAGCCAAAAGATTCAAATATGTCTGTCATGTTAACACACTGACATTTGTAACATTATTTTGTCACTTGCAGCTATTTTCTGTGACTATTATAACGCCCCTGATGGCTGTGAGTGGCACTACAAGCCATGTGGAGCTGACTGCATGAAGACATGTAGGAATCCATCAGGAAACTGCTCAAACCTCATCACTGCCCTGGAAGGTACATTGAAAAGATCTTTCGGCATGACTAGCAGAATCTGTGTGTTAAGGTCAGGCTTAACTGGTGGTCCTTTCATTTTTTTGGCTGTTTTTAGTTTTTGATGGACATATTTTTGTGATTCAAACCAATGGCTAAGGGCTTATAGGCTTTATTTTCTTAAATTTTAATTTCTTTTTATTTGTTTTGCGTCTTCAAAGTACTCATTTCCAGGTCGTCAAACATGACCCGCTTTGGTCAGTGGTTCGGTCTGACTACCAACCCAAAGTGTCGGTATTTGACAACCTGGGAATGAAACTCAGCAATCAACGCTCTTTCTTCAGAGTTACATACTTTTATTAATCTGTCTTAAAGCTCTTTTGGCCACTGACCAAAACAAATAAATGATAAATAATAATAAACAAAAAATAGTAGAAGATGGATCAGCAAAGAGAAAAAATCTCATTCAAACTTGCTTTGCTGTTGCTGTGCTGCAATAATGATATTAAAACCCAGTATCCCCATTCCTCAACCGCAGATCTGCACATTTAAAGCCTGAGGTCGTATCTGAAAATGTTCTTACTTAGCAAAAGAAATTCTAGGAAAATTCTAGCAGACTTTTTCCTGAGTGAGGAGGTGTGGTCGGCCCTGTTGGTAGGTGTCATGCATTCTTTTGACAGATGTGATTGGTTGTCACAGACACAGCCTTTTGTTAGCCTGCAAGATGTTGACACCCAGTGGTGAATGAAATGAACTGCATCACAATATGAGACTGTGAAGCTGAAAGTAATGAATAAACTGTTGAAATAACTAGCTAAAAGTAAATGGCAAATGGGTCAAATAGCATTAGTTAAGGATTGATAAGTGTTGAAATAGTTTGCTTAAAGTAACTGGTGAATTGTTGAAATAGCATTAGTTAGCTAAAAGTAATGAATAAACTTTTTTAGCTAAAATGAACTGACATAGTTAAAATGGCATTAGCTAGCAAATGGTAAAAAAAGAGATTAGCATTAGTTAGCTAAAAGCAATGACTAAAACAGCTAAAAGTAATCAAATTGTTGAAATAGCATTAAAAAAGCTAAAAGTAATGAATAAACAGTAAAATATTTCACTAAAAGTAACTGACGAATGGTTCAAATAGTATTATTTAGCTTGAAGTAATGATTTTGAGTTTGATAATAGTGACAGATCAACAGTGGAGGCATCGGACAACTTTTACACAGTTGTGATTTTTCTAAAATGCTTGTTACAACAATCACATTACATATTCATTTACATCCATGTCTTTCTCTGAGGCAGCTGTGGCTCAGAGAGTAGAGGAATGGGTGAAGGAGAGGCAAACTGTACGCTCTTTGGATAAAAGTGTTATTTATTTGTTTACTTGTGTTTCTACTGAGGTTAATCTCACTGTTATAATGGCGTTGCAGGCTGCTATCCACAGTGTCCGCCATCTGAGCCCTACTTTAATGAAGACATCATGAAGTGCGTCCCCTGGAGCCAATGTGGTTGCTATGACGCCCAAGGCAACCATTACAACCCTGGAGATAAGGTTCCATCCGAAAACTGTTACACTTGGTATGTCTCATGCAGAGGACTCATCTTTACACTAAAGGTTTAGCGAGCCCAGTTGCTAGAAACACCCTCACAGGTTGGACAAACCAGAACGTCACATTTGTAAGTTTTATATCATTGGGAGATGGAAGGGATGGTAGATAGTGTGTCACCACTGTTTGAGACAAACAAACAACTAAACCGGTTGTGATTTAGCGCGTTATTACTGTTTTTCAAATGGCTTTTTATGCACAAAAAGTATAGCCAAGTGGTTTGTGCCTTGGCCTAACCATGTTAATGTTAGCATGCTGACACATATCAGCCGCATAACAAATGTATTGCGTCCCTGGTTTTTAGAAATGCACAATGCCAACAGTCTTTGTTTACAGGAGTTGTCCAGCCTGTGGGGATGTTTAGGTACTTTTTTTTCTATTCTGTCTTAAGCCATTGTTTTTTTCTGATTGGCACAAGAATAAAGATTTGACTGCGGTATACACAGCCGTAAAGTTTTACAATATTGTGTCCTGCTTGGGAGCTGGACTCCTCTCTTTTACTAAGCTATTTTTTTCTTATATAATAACCTCAAATGTGTGTATATGCACACATTTTGAGGCAAATGCTCACATATGCACATGTACTGAGGGATTTACTATGTTTGACTTTAAGTACGTTTTGAGTTCATGTGTAAATTGTTTTTTACATGTCACCATGTAATCCCAGGTATGCTCTACTACAGCCACGTCAAAGCAGTATTTCTGTGACGCTTGAAAGATAATGAAAACCAAACATTTTCTGCTTGCAGTTAACATCCTAAGATTTACTTTACATCATGAGATTGAATTGCCGTTGCTCATAACACATAAAATCCCAAACTTTAATGACATGTCTACAATTTCCATTTACTTAAAGCTCCTGTAAAGTCTCTGGAATCGACTGCAGCTACGATGTGAACTGTAAGTACATATTAACAATGACTTTTAATATTTATTTATGTAAATACCAGTACTGTGCAAGTTGCTAAAATTTGACTAATTAGCAAGAGTTACATCTTTCAAAAGTAATTGAATTACTTTTACCATTTGCCGCATATGAAAGTAATTAGGTAATAGAGAAAGTCAATTTTACGTTCTTTTTTAAATGTCTGCTTTATTTTTTAAAAAAGATAAACTGTGCAGGATTTGTCACTTACTAGTTGTAAAAACAAAATTCAAACTTGGGCCCTCTTCTTTGGCACACCGAGACTGAGTAACAATTGAGAGGGATTACTTTTGTGTAAGCCTGTTTATTTTTTTATTTATTTTAATTTAAGAAAAATCCTGAATATTATGCCTTTACAGCACACATAGCCATATTATGTTAGTGTTGCTGTGGAAATTGTGGGGCAAGACAAATGTTAAATTTAATCCATGATTGTACCCATTATCACTATGATAAAAGGTAAGTAGTTAAACCATTAATACACAAACTTTTGATAGGTCTATTTAATATAGCCTCAAGAGGCCTTTAAGTCAAGCAACATAAGACAACTTTTTTAGCAGCATAAAATTAATTACCTGACTCTCAGACATTTGACAGTAATTTCTTGTCAGGATAGGTCTGATGAAATAAAAGTTGTAAATGTTACTTACAAAAAGATAAACACACTCCTTTGTAACCTCAACACTAATTCAAATACTGACCATAGGCTGCAACTTACATTACCTTACTAAACTTGATACTGTTGTACTTGAACTTGTTACTACTGATGCACTGATCAACAAGCATATATATATGTGTGTGTGTGTTTAGAGAGAGAGATAGAGAGAGAGAGAGAGAGAGAGAGACAGAGAAAGTTGACAACAACATACTCTTTATGTGCAGCTTGTAAATGCTACGTTCATGGAAAAACCTATGAATATGGTGAAACAATCTACGACACCACGGATGGGCATGGGAATTGCATCACAGCTGAGTGTGGAACCAACGGAACTATAACGAGAACAATACACCCCTGTGCAACTACCACCACCCCTGGCCCTACAACTACCCCTTTTACATTCAGCACATCTGGACAAACAACTATAGGTAACAAGGGATCCCAGTTTAATTTTACAAATGGTTGTGAAGAAATGCTTGAAAATGCTTATACAAAAGAAAAATATTTTTAAAAGAATTACTTGATGATAAAATCATTGTGAAATTCTAAAAAGATGTACTAATTGTACACTGTGCACACAATGTCTGATTTTTTCAAAAGGTGTTACTACATTACTGCCATCAACAACAATGGGAACCACAACTGGACCCGTAGAAACAACCACATTACATTCAACAACAAGCCCTGAAACAACAGTTGTAACATCAAAACCTTCTGTTGTTACCACAACAACTAAAGTGCCAACAGAAACAACCGTTGGAACCACAGCCAAACCTGGAGAGACTACCACAGCAGAAAAGACAACTACAAAGGCTGAGACAACAGCACCACCAAAAGTCACAACTACCCCAGTTACAGCCTCCACTACAGCTGTTGTTGAAACTACAACCTCTGTGCCAGTTGTCACAACAACAGGCCCTGAAACAACGGTTGTAACATCGAAGCCCTCTGTTGCTACAACAACTAAAGGGCCAACAGAAACAACCGTGGGAACCACAACCAAACCTGCAGAGACAACCGCACCAGAAAAGACAACTATAAAAGTTACAACAACAAAACCACCTAAAGTAGTCACAACAACCCCAGTTACAGCCTCAACTACAGCTGTTGTGGAAACTACAACCTCTGTGCCAGTTGTCACAACAACAGGCCCTGAAACAACAGTTGTAACATCAAAACCTTCTGTTGTTACCACAACAACTAAAGTGCCAACAGAAACAACCGCTGGAACCACAGCCAAACCTGGAGAGACTACCACAGCAGAAAAGACAACTACAAAGGTTGGGACAACAGCACCACCGAAAGTCACAACTACCCCAGTTACAGCCTCCACTACAGCTGTTGTTGAAACTACAACCTCTGTGCCAGTTGTCACAACAACAGGCCCTGAAACAACGGTTGTAACATCGAAGCCCTCTGTTGTTACAACAACAACTAAAGGGCCAACAGAAACAACCGTGGGAACCACAACCAAACCTACAGAGACAACCACACCAGAAAAGACAACTATAAAAGTTACAACAACAAAACCACCTAAAGTAGTCACAACAACCCCAGTTACAGCCTCAACTACAGCTGTTGTGGAAACTACAACCTCTGTGCCAGTTGTCACAACAACAGGCCCTGAAACAACAGTTGTAACATCAAAACCTTCTGTTGTTACCACAACAACTAAAGTGCCAACAGAAACAACCGTTGGAACCACAGCCAAACCTGGAGAGACTACCACAGCAGAAAAGACAACTACAAAGGCTGAGACAACAGCACCACCGAAAGTCACAACTACCCCAGTTACAGCCTCCACTACAGCTGTTGTTGAAACTACAACCTCTGTGCCAGTTGTCACAACAACAGGCCCTGAAACAACGGTTGTAACATCGAAGCCCTCTGTTGCTACAACAACAACTAAAGGGCCAACAGAAACAACCGTGGGAACCACAACCAAACCTGCAGAGACAACCGCACCAGAAAAGACAACTATAAAAGTTACAACAACAAAACCACCTAAAGTAGTCACAACAACCCCAGTTACAGCCTCAACTACAGCTGTTGTGGAAACTACAACCTCTGTGCCAGTTGTCACAACAACAGGCCCTGAAACAACAGTTGTAACATCAAAACCTTCTGTTGTTACCACAACAACTAAAGTGCCAACAGAAACAACCGTTGGAACCACAGCCAAACCTGGAGAGACTACCACAGCAGAAAAGACAACTACAAAGGCTGAGACAACAGCACCACCGAAAGTCACAACTACCCCAGTTACAGCCTCCACTACAGCTGTTGTTGAAACTACAACCTCTGTGCCAGTTGTCACAACAACAGGCCCTGAAACAACGGTTGTAACATCGAAGCCCTCTGTTGCTACAACAACAACTAAAGGGCCAACAGAAACAACCGTGGGAACCACAACCAAACCTGCAGAGACAACCGCACCAGAAAAGACAACTATAAAAGTTACAACAACAAAACCACCTAAAGTAGTCACAACAACCCCAGTTACAGCCTCAACTACAGCTGTTGTGGAAACTACAACCTCTGTGCCAGTTGTCACAACAACAGGCCCTGAAACAACAGTTGTAACATCAAAACCTTCTGTTGTTACCACAACAACTAAAGTGCCAACAGAAACAACCGTTGGAACCACAGCCAAACCTGGAGAGACTACCACAGCAGAAAAGACAACTACAAAGGCTGAGACAACAGCACCACCAAAAGTCACAACTACCCCAGTTACAGCCTCCACTACAGCTGTTGTTGAAACTACAACCTCTGTGCCAGTTGTCACAACAACAGGCCCTGAAACAACGGTTGTAACATCGAAGCCCTCTGTTGCTACAACAACAACTAAAGGGCCAACAGAAACAACCGTGGGAACCACAACCAAACCTGCAGAGACAACCGCACCAGAAAAGACAACTATAAAAGTTACAACAACAAAACCACCTAAAGTAGTCACAACAACCCCAGTTACAGCCTCAACTACAGCTGTTGTGGAAACTACAACCTCTGTGCCAGTTGTCACAACAACAGGCCCTGAAACAACAGTTGTAACATCAAAACCTTCTGTTGTTACCACAACAACTAAAGTGCCAACAGAAACAACCGTTGGAACCACAGCCAAACCTGGAGAGACTACCACAGCAGAAAAGACAACTACAAAGGTTGAGACAACAGCACCACCGAAAGTCACAACTACCCCAGTTACAGCCTCCACTACAGCTGTTGTTGAAACTACAACCTCTGTGCCAGTTGTCACAACAACAGGCCCTGAAACAACGGTTGTAACATCGAAGCCCTCTGTTGCTACAACAACAACTAAAGGGCCAACAGAAACAACCGTGGGAACCACAACCAAACCTGCAGAGACAACCGCACCAGAAAAGACAACTATAAAAGTTACAACAACAAAACCACCTAAAGTAGTCACAACAACCCCAGTTACAGCCTCAACTACAGCTGTTGTGGAAACTACAACCTCTGTGCCAGTTGTCACAACAACAGGCCCTGAAACAACAGTTGTAACATCAAAGCCTTCTGTTGTTACCACAACAACTAAAGTGCCAACAGAAACAACCGCTGGAACCACAGCCAAACCTGGAGAGACTACCACAGCAGAAAAGACAACTACAAAGGCTGAGACAACAGCACCACCGAAAGTCACAACTACCCCAGTTACAGCCTCCACTACAGCTGTTGTTGAAACTACAACCTCTGTGCCAGTTGTCACAACAACAGGCCCTGAAACAACGGTTGTAACATCGAAGCCCTCTGTTGCTACAACAACAACTAAAGGGCCAACAGAAACAACCGTGGGAACCACAACCAAACCTGCAGAGACAACCGCACCAGAAAAGACAACTATAAAAGTTACAACAACAAAACCACCTAAAGTAGTCACAACAACCCCAGTTACAGCCTCAACTACAGCTGTTGTGGAAACTACAACCTCTGTGCCAGTTGTCACAACAACAGGCCCTGAAACAACAGTTGTAACATCAAAACCTTCTGTTGTTACCACAACAACTAAAGTGCCAACAGAAACAACCGTTGGAACCACAGCCAAACCTGGAGAGACTACCACAGCAGAAAAGACAACTACAAAGGTTGAGACAACAGCACCACCGAAAGTCACAACTACCCCAGTTACAGCCTCCACTACAGCTGTTGTTGAAACTACAACCTCTGTGCCAGTTGTCACAACAACAGGCCCTGAAACAACGGTTGTAACATCGAAGCCCTCTGTTGCTACAACAACAACTAAAGGGCCAACAGAAACAACCGTGGGAACCACAACCAAACCTGCAGAGACAACCGCACCAGAAAAGACAACTATAAAAGTTACAACAACAAAACCACCTAAAGTAGTCACAACAACCCCAGTTACAGCCTCAACTACAGCTGTTGTGGAAACTACAACCTCTGTGCCAGTTGTCACAACAACAGGCCCTGAAACAACAGTTGTAACATCAAAGCCTTCTGTTGTTACCACAACAACTAAAGTGCCAACAGAAACAACCGCTGGAACCACAGCCAAACCTGGAGAGACTACCACAGCAGAAAAGACAACTACAAAGGCTGAGACAACAGCACCACCGAAAGTCACAACTACCCCAGTTACAGCCTCCACTACAGCTGTTGTTGAAACTACAACCTCTGTGCCAGTTGTCACAACAACAGGCCCTGAAACAACGGTTGTAACATCGAAGCCCTCTGTTGCTACAACAACAACTAAAGGGCCAACAGAAACAACCGTGGGAACCACAACCAAACCTGCAGAGACAACCGCACCAGAAAAGACAACTATAAAAGTTACAACAACAAAACCACCTAAAGTAGTCACAACAACCCCAGTTACAGCCTCAACTACAGCTGTTGTGGAAACTACAACCTCTGTGCCAGTTGTCACAACAACAGGCCCTGAAACAACAGTTGTAACATCAAAACCTTCTGTTGTTACCACAACAACTAAAGTGCCAACAGAAACAACCGTTGGAACCACAGCCAAACCTGGAGAGACTACCACAGCAGAAAAGACAACTACAAAGGCTGAGACAACAGCACCACCGAAAGTCACAACTACCCCAGTTACAGCCTCCACTACAGCTGTTGTTGAAACTACAACCTCTGTGCCAGTTGTCACAACAACAGGCCCTGAAACAACGGTTGTAACATCGAAGCCCTCTGTTGCTACAACAACAACTAAAGGGCCAACAGAAACAACCGTGGGAACCACAACCAAACCTGCAGAGACAACCGCACCAGAAAAGACAACTATAAAAGTTACAACAACAAAACCACCTAAAGTAGTCACAACAACCCCAGTTACAGCCTCAACTACAGCTGTTGTGGAAACTACAACCTCTGTGCCAGTTGTCACAACAACAGGCCCTGAAACAACAGTTGTAACATCAAAACCTTCTGTTGTTACCACAACAACTAAAGTGCCAACAGAAACAACCGTTGGAACCACAGCCAAACCTGGAGAGACTACCACAGCAGAAAAGACAACTACAAAGGCTGAGACAACAGCACCACCGAAAGTCACAACTACCCCAGTTACAGCCTCCACTACAGCTGTTGTTGAAACTACAACCTCTGTGCCAGTTGTCACAACAACAGGCCCTGAAACAACGGTTGTAACATCGAAGCCCTCTGTTGCTACAACAACAACTAAAGGGCCAACAGAAACAACCGTGGGAACCACAACCAAACCTGCAGAGACAACCGCACCAGAAAAGACAACTATAAAAGTTACAACAACAAAACCACCTAAAGTAGTCACAACAACCCCAGTTACAGCCTCAACTACAGCTGTTGTGGAAACTACAACCTCTGTGCCAGTTGTCACAACAACAGGCCCTGAAACAACAGTTGTAACATCAAAACCTTCTGTTGTTACCACAACAACTAAAGTGCCAACAGAAACAACCGTTGGAACCACAGCCAAACCTGGAGAGACTACCACAGCAGAAAAGACAACTACAAAGGCTGGGACAACAGCACCACCGAAAGTCACAACTACCCCAGTTACAGCCTCCACGACAGCTGTTGTTGAAACTACAACCTCTGTGCCAGTTGTCACAACAACAGGCCCTGAAACAACGGTTGTAACATCGAAGCCCTCTGTTGCTACAACAACAACTAAAGGGCCAACAGAAACAACCGTGGGAACCACAACCAAACCTGCAGAGACAACCGCACCAGAAAAGACAACTATAAAAGTTACAACAACAAAACCACCTAAAGTAGTCACAACAACCCCAGTTACAGCCTCAACTACAGCTGTTGTGGAAACTACAACCTCTGTGCCAGTTGTCACAACAACAGGCCCTGAAACAACAGTTGTAACATCAAAACCTTCTGTTGTTACCACAACAACTAAAGTGCCAACAGAAACAACCGTTGGAACCACAGCCAAACCTGGAGAGACTACCACAGCAGAAAAGACAACTACAAAGGCTGAGACAACAGCACCACCGAAAGTCACAACTACCCCAGTTACAGCCTCCACTACAGCTGTTGTTGAAACTACAACCTCTGTGCCAGTTGTCACAACAACAGGCCCTGAAACAACGGTTGTAACATCGAAGCCCTCTGTTGCTACAACAACAACTAAAGGGCCAACAGAAACAACCGTGGGAACCACAACCAAACCTGCAGAGACAACCGCACCAGAAAAGACAACTATAAAAGTTACAACAACAAAACCACCTAAAGTAGTCACAACAACCCCAGTTACAGCCTCAACTACAGCTGTTGTGGAAACTACAACCTCTGTGCCAGTTGTCACAACAACAGGCCCTGAAACAACAGTTGTAACATCAAAACCTTCTGTTGTTACCACAACAACTAAAGTGCCAACAGAAACAACCGCTGGAACCACAGCCAAACCTGGAGAGACTACCACAGCAGAAAAGACAACTACAAAGGCTGAGACAACAGCACCACCGAAAGTCACAACTACCCCAGTTACAGCCTCCACTACAGCTGTTGTTGAAACTACAACCTCTGTGCCAGTTGTCACAACAACAGGCCCTGAAACAACGGTTGTAACATCGAAGCCCTCTGTTGCTACAACAACAACTAAAGGGCCAACAGAAACAACCGTGGGAACCACAACCAAACCTGCAGAGACAACCGCACCAGAAAAGACAACTATAAAAGTTACAACAACAAAACCACCTAAAGTAGTCACAACAACCCCAGTTACAGCCTCAACTACAGCTGTTGTGGAAACTACAACCTCTGTGCCAGTTGTCACAACAACAGGCCCTGAAACAACAGTTGTAACATCAAAACCTTCTGTTGTTACCACAACAACTAAAGTGCCAACAGAAACAACCGTTGGAACCACAGCCAAACCTGGAGAGACTACCACAGCAGAAAAGACAACTACAAAGGCTGAGACAACAGCACCACCGAAAGTCACAACTACCCCAGTTACAGCCTCCACTACAGCTGTTGTTGAAACTACAACCTCTGTGCCAGTTGTCACAACAACAGGCCCTGAAACAACGGTTGTAACATCGAAGCCCTCTGTTGCTACAACAACAACTAAAGGGCCAACAGAAACAACCGTGGGAACCACAACCAAACCTGCAGAGACAACCGCACCAGAAAAGACAACTATAAAAGTTACAACAACAAAACCACCTAAAGTAGTCACAACAACCCCAGTTACAGCCTCAACTACAGCTGTTGTGGAAACTACAACCTCTGTGCCAGTTGTCACAACAACAGGCCCTGAAACAACAGTTGTAACATCAAAACCTTCTGTTGTTACCACAACAACTAAAGTGCCAACAGAAACAACCGTTGGAACCACAGCCAAACCTGGAGAGACTACCACAGCAGAAAAGACAACTACAAAGGTTGGGACAACAGCACCACCGAAAGTCACAACTACCCCAGTTACAGCCTCCACTACAGCTGTTGTTGAAACTACAACCTCTGTGCCAGTTGTCACAACAACAGGCCCTGAAACAACAGTTGTAACATCAAAACCTTCTGTTGTTACCACAACAACTAAAGTGCCAACAGAAACAACCGTTGGAACCACAACCAAACCTGCAGAGACAACCGCACCAGAAAAGACAACTGCAAAGGTTGGGACAACAGCACCACCGAAAGTCACAACTACCCCAGTTACAGCCTCCACTACAGCTGTTGTTGAAACTACAACCTCTGTGCCAGTTGTCACAACAACAGGCCCTGAAACAACGGTTGTAACATCGAAGCCCTCTGTTGCTACAACAACTAAAGGGCCAGCAGAAACAACCGTGGGAACCACAACCAAACCTGGAGAGACTACCACAGCAGAAAAGACAACTACAAAGGCTGAGACAACAGCACCACCAAAAGTCACAACTACCCCAGTTACAGCCTCCACTACAGCTGTTGTTGAAACTACAACCTCTGTGCCAGTTGTCACAACAACAGGCCCTGAAACAACGGTTGTAACATCGAAGCCCTCTGTTGCTACAACAACAACTAAAGGGCCAACAGAAACAACCGTGGGAACCACAACCAAACCTGTAGAGACAACCGCACCAGAAAAGACAACTATAAAAGTTACAACAACAAAACCACCTAAAGTAGTCACAACAACCCCAGTTACAGCCTCAACTACAGCTGTTGTGGAAACTACAACCTCTGTGCCAGTTGTCACAACAACAGGCCCTGAAACAACAGTTGTAACATCAAAACCTTCTGTTGTTACCACAACAACTAAAGTGCCAACAGAAACAACCGTTGGAACCACAGCCAAACCTGGAGAGACTACCACAGCAGAAAAGACAACTACAAAGGTTGGGACAACAGCACCACCGAAAGTCACAACTACCCCAGTTACAGCCTCCACTACAGCTGTTGTTGAAACTACAACCTCTGTGCCACTTGTCACAACAACAGGCCCTGAAACAACGGTTGTAACATCGAAGCCCTCTGTTGCTACAACAACAACTAAAGGACCAACAGAAACAACTGTGGGAACCACAACCAAACCTACAGAGACAACCGCACCAGAAAAGACAACTATAAAAGTTACAACAACAAAACCACCTAAAGTAGTCACAACAACCCCAGTTACAGCCTCAACTACAGCTGTTGTGGAAACTACAACCTCTGTGCCAGTTGTCACAACAACAGGCCCTGAAACAACAGTTGTAACATCAAAACCTTCTGTTGTTACCACAACAACTAAAGTGCCAACAGAAACAACCGTTGGAACCACAGCCAAACCTGGAGAGACTACCACAGCAGAAAAGACAACTACAAAGGCTGAGACAACAGCACCACCGAAAGTCACAACTACCCCAGTTACAGCCTCCACTACAGCTGTTGTTGAAACTACAACCTCTGTGCCAGTTGTCACAACAACAGGCCCTGAAACAACGGTTGTAACATCGAAGCCCTCTGTTGCTACAACAACAACTAAAGGGCCAACAGAAACAACTGTGGGAACCACAACCAAACCTGCAGAGACAACCGCACCAGAAAAGACAACTATAAAAGTTACAACAACAAAACCACCTAAAGTAGTCACAACAACCCCAGTTACAGCCTCAACTACAGCTGTTGTGGAAACTACAACCTCTGTGCCAGTTGTCACAACAACAGGCCCTGAAACAACAGTTGTAACATCAAAACCTTCTGTTGTTACCACAACAACTAAAGTGCCAACAGAAACAACCGCTGGAACCACAGCCAAACCTGGAGAGACTACCACAGCAGAAAAGACAACTACAAAGGCTGAGACAACAGCACCACCGAAAGTCACAACTACCCCAGTTACAGCCTCCACTACAGCTGTTGTTGAAACTACAACCTCTGTGCCAGTTGTCACAACAACAGGCCCTGAAACAACGGTTGTAACATCGAAGCCCTCTGTTGCTACAACAACAACTAAAGGGCCAACAGAAACAACCGTGGGAACCACAACCAAACCTGCAGAGACAACCGCACCAGAAAAGACAACTATAAAAGTTACAACAACAAAACCACCTAAAGTAGTCACAACAACCCCAGTTACAGCCTCAACTACAGCTGTTGTGGAAACTACAACCTCTGTGCCAGTTGTCACAACAACAGGCCCTGAAACAACAGTTGTAACATCAAAACCTTCTGTTGTTACCACAACAACTAAAGTGCCAACAGAAACAACCGTTGGAACCACAGCCAAACCTGGAGAGACTACCACAGCAGAAAAGACAACTACAAAGGTTGAGACAACAGCACCACCGAAAGTCACAACTACCCCAGTTACAGCCTCCACGACAGCTGTTGTTGAAACTACAACCTCTGTGCCAGTTGTCACAACAACAGGCCCTGAAACAACGGTTGTAACATCGAAGCCCTCTGTTGCTACAACAACAACTAAAGGGCCAACAGAAACAACCGTGGGAACCACAACCAAACCTGCAGAGACAACTGCACCAGAAAAGACAACTATAAAAGTTACAACAACAAAACCACCTAAAGTAGTCACAACAACCCCAGTTACAGCCTCAACTACAGCTGTTGTGGAAACTACAACCTCTGTGCCAGTTGTCACAACAACAGGCCCTGAAACAACAGTTGTAACATCAAAACCTTCTGTTGTTACCACAACAACTAAAGTGCCAACAGAAACAACCGTTGGAACCACAGCCAAACCTGGAGAGACTACCACAGCAGAAAAGACAACTACAAAGGTTGAGACAACAGCACCACCGAAAGTCACAACTACCCCAGTTACAGTCTCAACTACAGCTGCTGTTGAAACTACAACCCCTCTGGAAATTCGCACAGAAACGCCAGTGATTACAACTGTTGTCACAAAAGCTTCTGTTTTAAATACAACTACTGCATCTACAACTGTAACCACTCGAGGATTTGTAACAACTGCCATCAAGCCAATTACACAGACACTTCCATTCAGCACAAATGTTTACACCACCATGCCAACCACTACCACAGTTATTTCCACAACAACGCTGTCTGCCATGACTACAATATGCGTCTGCACCTCCAATGGGACTACATATCATCCTGGTAGGTCATTCTCTCTTTTCCATTAATACATTTATCTTTTTTCTTCTCTCATAGTGTCTCCTCTCAGAAAGAGCAAAAATATGATTATGATGAGATTCGCTGACTCAATTTTGTCATTTTGAAGTTTTTGAAAAACATATTTTTGACATCTCATTAACTATGAATCCGATCAATACTAAATTTTTCCTGGGTCATTACTGGATCAAGCTGATCTAAAGTTAATAACAGCCTGTAAATATATCCTTACTCTTTGAAGATACTGGCCAATAAACTTTAAGCAGGGCATGACTCAGCACATAAATAGATCTAACTTCACATCCGTTGTGATAGTCATCATGAAACTAGCAGATCAGAACCATTGACATTTTGCCTAAAACATCACAATACTATATTTTTAATTCAGTCACTGAAAATATCTCCTCAGAATTTAATCTTATTCCCAAATGCTTTTGAAAGTTACCGTGAGATAGTTTGTTGTAGACACATTAAATTTTCCACCAATTATTGGAAGCAGTATGCAAATAATGCTCCGTACATATTACCCCAATTGGACAGATAGGGGTGCTGTAATCAAAGCCCAAATATATCTAACATAAATACCCCACTGAGGGGTGGGTTTTTAAACTATTTTTCTTGTGGGTTCTTGTGAAAAAACATTAAAAACCAAAGGCTTTAATGTTTATGTATGTCTTTGAGTGCTGTTCCTCCTCCAGTCAAAGCTTTTTAGACACAGCCATACAACCAAGTTTACACATTTTTCTTACATTAGCATGTAGCTATATTTAACAGTGTGCTGGTAGCTGTGGAGTGATAGCGCCATTTCCTCCCATGAAAAATCAACAAATAAAGCTTATAGACACAATTAAACATGTACCAGCAGGAATATGGTCCAGAATTGGTGAGAAATTAACATAATTGGCAATAACGATTACATGTTTCCCTGATGCTAGTATGCCAGTATGCTGATGATGCAATTGGCTGTGAGGAGATCATGTGAGAAGTGATGCGTAAACACAGATGTAGGAGTCAGGAGTTTAGTTAAAATGAGATGTCTATACTAAGTCAAGTGCTTATTGTAAGTATCACAATGGTCAAATTATCATACATTATTGCAATTTTATATGGCAAAATTATCGTACAAATACGATAATTATCGTACATCTGGCCACACAGAGAATTTTCAAAACAGATTTTTCCTGACCCCTTTTTTGGTGTTGTTTTGAGTCTGAACACCCACTGTCTCTCTCTTTCTTCTTTGATACACTTGTTTATGAATCTGTAAGCCAATTATTTGGTGTCCTAAACTTTTATTTTGACTCTGATTTTCACAGGGGACATGGTATACAATGCCACCGATGGCTTAGGTTGGTGTTACACAGCATTTTGCAATGCAAGTTGTAAAATTGAGATGCACAGCAGTCCATGTGGCACAACTCTACCGCCTAGCACAACCGCACATACGACCACTGAGGCGTCGACGACGGTCACAGTTGTTCCCACCACAACTGTTCCTGCCACTCCGTCAACACCGCCATCTACGACCACCATGGACTGCAATGATGTGTCTCCACCAAGAAAGGTGAGATTTAAAATGTGTTTTAAATGTCTTTGTGGCAAGGAACATATCTGTGGGGACTTTTCAGTTAAACTTTATGGGCCTACTTTTGGTGTTGACACATGGCATAGGACACAGCAGGGGTGCAGTGCGATTATTTCCTTGACTGCGCTGGTTTGTATTGTGGTGACTTTCTTTGCGCCTCAATACAAGAAGAGGCATGGTTAGAGGGTGAGGCAATGCCGAACTAGCAGCACACTTAAATCCTGCTGCAAAGAATCAGTATGGTACACATTTCAGAGCAAGGAACCTCTTTAAGTGAATGAGAATTGGCTTTTTTGGCCCCTTTTTGTGTGGTACAGCAAAAAGGGGGGTGAAATTCTGTTGTTATGAAAATGGATTTGCGAATTTGCCTGTCAAGTAATTGAGGGATGATAGTGGCTCAGTGGATAGAGTGGGTGTTTCGTGTACAAAGGCTGTGTCATCGCTGCAGCAACCATGGGTTCGATTTCGGCCTGGGCCTTTGCTGCATCTCATCCCCTCGCTCTCTTCCCCTTTCACACTTGTGCTGTCCTATCAACTAAAGGCAAAAACGCCCCCAAAAATAATATTTTTATTAAAAAAGTAATTTAAAGATTTGGGCAGCAAATCTGGACGGTAAGTATATATGTAAAACAATACGTTTCCAGTGAAGAACGGGATTCCCAAATTGTCAAGTGAAAATAAATGTGATTGTCCACAAAATTCTGGCCTCAAAATGACTAAAAGTGCATTTTGTATACCCCCGAGTCGCAAAAAATCTTATTGATTACATAACTTTTTTACACGCCTGTGGTATGACTTACTGCTTCTCAATACCCGTCCAGAATGGAGAAACCTGGAAGGTTGACAACTGCACAACAGCTACCTGCATCCACGGCAACATCACAGAGACAACTGCTCCCTGCGCCACGCAATCTAAACCTGTCTGTGCTAACGGACGCCAAGCTGTCAAGGTCTATGATGATGACGGGTGCTGCTTCCAATACGAATGTGAATGTAAGTTGAAAATGTAAATTTTTCTTTTTCAGTTTACAATTTTGATTTTGTATGCAGCAGAGGATCTTAGTTTGTAAAATGATGATTGACATCTCTTCTGCAAATTAATAGCAGTTGCACTAAAAGTAGAAAGCACTGAGGGCCAGATTTACTAATAAAATGATTTAGTGTAAAAGTGCTCAGCAGTTTTTATTGAATTTGCAATCAGCTTGTATTCAGCATCAGATTTACTAAGGCAGCAGCCCATTACACCGTTAGCTAAAAAAACAAAGTAGTGGTCTTCATTACAAACATCTACTCTGGCAGCAATTTACCTGCACCTGAGAAAAACATTTTGACTATTACTCATAATTATATTACCCCATGTCTAATTATTTATGAGCAATGAACACTCTCCTGTGATTTCACATTTAATTGAGGGTTGAGTTCAAGTTAAAGTTTGATTAACACAAACCAAAAGTTGTTTGCATGACAGTAATCCGTAACTGAATGTTGTTTTGAAATGTTAAATTGTACCAAAGTTTGATACAGTCACTTGAGGAAAATGTTTGCCCTGTTTTTTTCTGAATTGATGAGATTGTGTTATTAATTGAACAAAAAGTTTTATTTTATTTCTTTTTCAGAATTCTGAGATAAAAAATCATATTCATTCAATTAAAAAGTTTCTTCTTTGAAAAAAGTCAAAAAAACAATCTTGTTGACTTTGAAAAACAGGGCAATTTATTTCCCTCAAATGAATGCATTACTCTTCTGTAAATGTTAGATTGGACCTTCATTAAAATCCACATAGGGATACCTGAAATGCCATGCCATCATCCCTTCATGATTTAATAGCCATTTTTGTCAAAAAGGCCACACAATGAAAAAGAAAAACAACTACAGTGATGTGGCATATCACAAAACAAAAAAATGTTTTCAATAAGGATGTTATCTAGAACATATTCAGAAAAATGTAACTGTAACTGACCCAGATACAAAATTGCTTCAGTAATTTAAGCTCCTAAAAGAACTTTGTGATTCTGTGGTAGATATAAACTGCTAATTAAAAAAGCACGCCTTTCTTGTCAGAGTTAACAATGTTTTCTGCTCGTAGCAGTTGTTGATTAAATATCCATTCGTGGTTCTTTTTCTCCTGCAGGCGTGTGCAGTGTCTGGTCTGGATCCCACTACAAGACATTTGATGGAAGATCATACGATTTCAATGAGAACTGCTCCTACTACCTGGTCAAAGAGATTACAACTAAATATGACCTGACTATAATACTGAATAACCAGGACTGTGACCCTTCAGACGGCACATTCTGCCCCCAGTCTCTCACTGTCAAGTACAAGACCAACACGGTAGTTTTGACACAGATGAAGATTGCAGGAACAGTAACTAACGTGGTAAGTACTACCTGTCTTCAGCAGGTATTTAGTATTACTAAATTAATGTTCTAAGTGGTTTGATGCATGGTACAGTTAGAAATTCTGCTGTGCAGCCTCTGTCAAAAGCACTTTTATCTGTAACCACACGAGAAAAACTAAATATAAAATACTCTACAGATCCCACATAAACCTTTTATTCTTAATCAAATGAACAACTAGATATCTCCACTTTGTGTAAAATATAAGAGAAACACACAGGCATACATTCACAATTTT
Source organism: Plectropomus leopardus (assembly GCF_026936395.1). NCBI lineage: Eukaryota > Metazoa > Chordata > Actinopteri > Perciformes > Serranidae > Plectropomus > Plectropomus leopardus. Next base: position 3,136,011 of record NC_142176.1, on the reverse strand, counting down.
TTAGGAATGCCCTAAGATCTCAAAATTCTGGAGTAATATTGCACAGGAATTGAGCAAAAAAAAGAAGACACTAAAATAACCAAAGATGCAGGCCTCTTCATACTGAGCTTTTCATCTAAAACACTTTCCCTGAGTCAATATGGATTCAAACTAGTGACAAAGCCTTGTCAGCTGCAGTTGCACCCTAAAATTTGTAACCTCTAACCCTGAGAAAGACTAAGGGGGGCGAGTGAAGGGGGATGATGGTCTATTGGAGAGAACTTTGTCACCTTTCTTAATGTATCTGCCTTTTTTGGTATAGAAAGTGTTTTTTTTCCCTTTATTTACTCTTTATTTATTCTTTTTTTTATTTAATCTTTAATTATTCTCAATTTATTATTTTATTTATTTTGAAAAAACAAAACCAAAAAAAACTGAAATTCTGCTCAGTTCAAATTCTTCTCTAATGGGTCTTTTGTTCCTTTGTCCCACAGGTGTATGTGAATCAGAAACGAATCTATCCCGCCTACCAAAATGCTGCCCTGCGCCTCACCAGCACAGATATGGTGATCACATTGGAGATACATGATATCAAGACAACAGTGATCTATCGGGGCTCCTCATTCAGCATCGACGTTCCTTATTCCCTCTTTGGTGGCAACACTGAGGGACAGTGTGGTGAGTCAGCAGAGCATTTGATCTTTAACCCACTCAGTGATACCTAGTTGGCCAAATCCAGGAGGACACGTGAGAGAGCTTTCTGACGCTGCGCCATGTAGCTGCAAAAAATGTAACTTGTATGAAATTCACCTCGGAGCACCACCTTTCGAAAAGGGAAGATGATAACCAGTCAATAGTTTCAGCTCATCAGCCTCATAAAATGTACTAAACCCTTCGTCTGGAGCTCAGTTTAATAATTACCTCTCAGAGACTGTTCATGCATGTGGCATACATTTTGGCAAGATGTGTGTATTTTTGTTAAATCTCTGAGTTTCCAGCTCAGTTGCTATAATAAGTCAAAGATGATGCTGTACATCCAGACTGTGCGTAAAAATGCACCATTGAAACCCATTAAAACTGCAATTATTGATCCAGAGCCATCAAAGCATAAAAACATGCACTGTATTATTTATGGGTGTACTTCAGGCCTTTTGCCTTGGAATTTGTAATTTTTACTATTTTCCACCTGGTGACATCATTTTTTCTTATATTTAGCTTATGGGGAAAATACATGCTATTTCCACTAGGAGCGCTGTTGCAATTAATGTTACTGCTAATCAAAATCTACTTTGCACATGCATCACGGCAAAAACCTATCACTTAAGGGGTTAAAATTCTGAAAATGAATGAGTATTTGATATTTATGATTAGGACTGATGTTGGTTAGAAAATAACATTTAGGTGTAATATCCTTTAAAGCTTGATTTTTAAAAGTGCATTTTGTGTAATATTTAATTGGGCCCTAAGGGTTAAAATACAAACCATTATTATCCCTTTTCTCTTACCTCTCTTACCTCTTAGAAAAATGTTAAATGTCACAAATGTACTCTTTAATCCCTCATAAGTGCTATCTGAGAACAGCGTTTTTTATGTGGGTGATTCTGGCTTCATCCTCCTGCCTCTTCTTTTCCAGGAACCTGCGACAACTCACAGAACAACGACTGCCGCTCTCCAAACGGCCAGGTGGAAAGCTGCATCGACTCTGCAGGCCAGTGGCACGTCCCAGGTACCCCCTGTGTCACCCCCACAGCCCCATCAATTACTACCACAGTGGCCGGGACCACCACAAAACCAGTATACACAACTACAAAGCCTATTTGCAAACCAGCCATTTGTGATGTCATAACCAGCAGGTGAGGGGAAGCACAGAATATCAAAAAAACTATTTATTCTTTTCAGATCTATGCATCTCTTTAATGTAGCACACACTCGTAAATGCCTTTGTATTTTGCTTATTATGCATCTATCCTGTTAGCTTGAAAATCCAACAATATCTGGAATATCATGTATTGAATGTTAAAAGGGTCTGTGCTACAATCAAAAGAAAACACAGTTTTGGGTCGTTTTCAGCAGAAAAAGACACACAGTCCTCTACCATTATGTAAGCTGTTGTAAATTATGACAAATTTTAGAGGAGAAACTGAACTTTTTAGCCATCTTCTCTTTTTTTTAAATGACAGAACCTGCATTTTCTAATTTTTGTACTGCTTTTTGTGATGGTTGTCAAGAATTTTTCTTTTTACAATGTCCTAAAATGTTGGTGGGTTATGACATTTTTTCTGCAATAAAATTTGCAGTTTTTTTATGTGAAACAGCTCAATTTGATGGCAGAAGGAGACTTAGTAGATCTGCACATGCAGCTCAACCTGTGGATGCCCAGTGTGGCTTGATGTGGGCAAGTGTAACTAAAACAACCCAGTCGCGAGAAAAAATATTTGCAGCGTATGTATCTGTTAGGACTGGAACCAAATATTTGGCTATTCAAGCATTCGTTAATCGGGTTGGTTTTTCGGTTTTCAGTTTAGGCCTTCAGTTTTTTTTTAATTATTTAAAAATATTTTGCAGAGAACAAATGCAATTTCAGTATTTGTGATAGTGCTGCTGCGTCTGTGTACCACAATTTATTTGAAACAGTGAATGGTGGAGACTGTGTTGACAGATAATGAAAATAGTATAAATTAAATCACACCAAAAACAAACTGAAAATGTTGGGTGAAAAAACTCAATTCTGGACCGGCCTGAAAGAGAAACTTCATTAACTCTTTAGAGTATGCTCTGTAGTGTTCAGCATTATGATTCCCATTTTATAATGTTATTTTTATCAGTTCATTACAAATAAGGAAATCATGTGTAAAGTTAGAGAATGAGGAGTTTATAGTTTGGGAACTTCATAATAATTTATACCTTTTATGGGAGTTAATGTTTATTACAGGAATATTTTATCGCTTTCCATTTCATCAGAGATGGCGTTTAATTTTCGGGTTCACTACACACTGTCCGTTCTTGTGTGCTCCCTGCAGTGTTTTTGAGGACTGCCACTCAGTCATACCGCCAGGAACTTATGTGACATCCTGTGTGACTGACAACTGCAACAAGGACAACAAAACCTGCTCCAGCCTGGAGGCCTATGCTGCTGAGTGCGCCAATGCAGGAGTCTGCATCGACTGGAGGAACGCTACCAATGGGCTCTGTGGTAAGATTTACAGGCAGTAGTGTGTATTAAAGCTGTTGCGTGGAGTGCTGGAAAATATGCATGTAAACATGTTTCCATCTTACAGAACGCAAGTGTCCAAGTAACAAAGTATATAAAGCCTGTGGCCCCAATGTGGAGCATACATGCAATGACAGGTAAGCAATATGTCAATGATATATATATATATATATGCTGTAAACCCCAGAGTTAGAGACATATTAGTTTAACACGGTAACAAAAAGGCAGTAGACACAGAATACTGACTAATAGCAATTACAATAATAAGCAGGATCACGGTGGAATTTTTAAGTAAAAAGATAAATTAGAGATTATATAAAACAACAAAACAGTATTTAAGTAAATAAATACAATTAAAAGATGAGTTAAAAGACACATTTAAAAGAAAAAGAATTAAAAGAAGACATTACATAAAGGCAAGTCTATAAAAATGGGTTTTAGGAAGTGATTTAATAGAAGTGAGTGATTCTACCATATATATATATATATATATATATATATATATATATATATATATATATATATATATATATATATATATAGAGAGAGAGAGAGAGATAGAGAGATAGATATATATACAGACATAGATATGTAGTGAAGTCTTCAAACCATTGTTTTACTTACTACTTGTAATTCCACTTCTGTCATCAGATACAACTTGAAGTTCCAGGTAAATAGCAACATTAACAACACTAAGGAGGGTTGCTTCTGTCCTGCCGGCACCATGTTGTTCAACACTGTCTACGACACCTGTGTGACCTCCTGCGGTAAGAAAAAATCGCATAGAAAACTTGATTTGGCTGTGTCATAGAATATTTTTTTTCTCAAAAACAAAAAACTCTACAAACACTTGTTCCTGTTTGAATTTCAGATTGTGTTGGACCTGATGGAAAACCCAAACAGGTGAGAGCTCTGCATGTCACATATATTCATGTACACTAGTAAAGCGTGAGCTGCGTGTGTCTAAACTGGTTCCCATCTCTTAAACAGCCTGGTGACAAGTGGACAAGTGACTGCAACAACTGCATGTGCGACCCTGATACCATGAGCATCCACTGTGAGCCTGTCAAGTGCCCATCAGAACCGATCCCTGACTGCAGCAAACCTGGTCAGCAGCTGGTCAACGAGACCGACGGATGCTGCTCAAAACACCATTGCGGTCAGTTGTAGAGTCACACAACAAGATACAAACAGCTGATGGCAGTAAAATCTGCATCTGATAAAGGTCAACCCACAGGCTCTCAAAAAATCAACGATCAGCAATGGGATTCGTAACTTCCACCACAAGTGTTTTTCCCAAAATGCTGAACTATTTCTTTAAAGGAGCAGTGTGTAGGTTTCAGAATTTAGTGGCTGTGAAGATTGCAGATTCAGCTGAAACATCTCCCCTGTGCCGTCAGGTTTTTATCGGGAGACAAATTATCCTCTGAGGTCTGTTCCTCTCCAAAACAAATGGGCCAGATGATTTAAAACGATTAAAACACTCAATAATTTCAAATTACATACCTGTGTTTCTCCGATGCTTTTTAGCTCGACAGTGATAACTTAAGATCCAGATGTTTGGGAGCCAAATTATCCACTCTTGCTTTCTAAAACAAATAGACCCGGTAAAAAAACAAACAAAAAAAAAAAAAACGTTGTTATAATAAACTTTAAGAAAATACCGTTATGATGTTAAATAAAGGAAATTATAAAGTTCAATAAAGTACTGTTATAGTATACATAGCGCCATTAAATGTGATGATTAATTCTCTGTAAGCTGGAAACAAACTAACAGCTGATCACAAAATGTGACTTAATAGTCACAGTCTGGAGCTCTGCAACAAAACTGCTTTGTGTGTGTGTGTGTGTGTGTGTGTGTGTGTGTGTGTGTGTGTGTGTGTGTGTGTGTGTGTGTCTGTGAGAAGCAGAGAGCCGAAGAACCCAGAGGGAAAAACGAAATGCCGAAGCGAGTCTCATGCCTGTGGCTAAAAAAAAAAAGAGACAATTTGTACTCGATGTTCACGATAATGTCATTTTATACATTGCACGTGGAACGAGCCGCGATACATCGAGTATATTCGATATATATTGTCGCACCCCTAATCAGACACCTTTCTTTCCCGACAGAATGCAATGAAAACCTGTGTCCCGGCGCTCCCACCTGCAAGCTGGGCTTCCAACTTAACACCACTGAACCCGACGACGGCTCCTGCTGCAAAGCCTACGAGTGTGGTATGTACTCTAGTCTGTCACCGCAGCATAATCTGCAGATGTACAACATGTAAGGCACAACTGTAAGAGGTTTGTTATTAAAGAATTTTAGCAGCTGAAAAATATCACAGAGAGAAATTAACATCTGGCATCAGTGTAGTCGTAAATGCCAAAATGTAAAATAAAGCTGCAAATTACTTCACATTGGAAGAGGTTTAACTACAGGGATAAAGGGATCTTTTTTGGAATAAGAGCAAGAAAACGATGTCAGTGTTGACCTAACTTATGTTTTATTTGTTTTTGCAGTTCCTAAAGGTGTATGCGTCTATGACATGAAAGAGTACGAGGTAAGGACACATGACAATGTTACCGGTCTGTCACTAGGCAGGTTTCCATTACAGATTCACGCAAAACTTAAGAGGTATTTGGGAAATTTCGATAAAAACACAATTGTGAGATGACTGCGTTTCTACAACTTCTCCTCTGGTGATAACATTTCAGTAACCATGGCGATGGATTTTCAAAACATTAGCAGGTTTATTTCTTTAGCAGCCACCGCACTAGCCGTCATTATTTCCAATCCAAGGACATGCAAGCGTGTTATGTGAGCAACAAGTGAGCCGCTCCCACGAATGAGGGATTTCTGGGAGCTGATAGTCCACGATTCACAGAGGAACTGACTCTTGCTGATGATCTGCTCAACTTTCTCAGAGTTATGTGATGCAATAACAGCTCCTGTAGCTCCTGCTGCATCATGAGGGAGCCAGTTCCTACTGACAAACACATAGACACAGCATCATGTGACCTAGAAAAGACTAAAAAGTGTTTCCACTGCAGGTTTGCAAAATATGTCTTTTTCGAATCCCCTGAAATACCAACTCATGCAAGCGTAAAAACTTTTCTGCATTAAATGGAAGAGTTTTCCAAATTAACGACTGCTTTCATTAGGCTCATTTAATATTCACAGTTTCAGTTTGCACAGTTTTAACAGAAACCTGCCTATGACATCAGTTTTGCTCCTCTTGGTTTGTCTGTAATACGTTAACGTAAACTTTAACTAAAATGCAATATTGGATCTTTTTTGTTGGTCCGGAACAAATGACCTTGAGTACGATTGTGAAGCGTTCTTACAACACTAAATTCATGTTTCTATTTTATAGCCTGGTGAGAAGATACCAACCTCAGAAAAGACAGAACCACCACTGGAAGAACCATCAGTGACAGAAAAACCAACAACAACAAGAGGGCCATCAGGACCTGGACAACAGGGAACAACAGCAGGACCATCAGGACCTGGACAGCAGGGAACAACAGCAGGACCATCAGGACCTGGGCAACAGGGAACAACAAGAGGACCATCAGGACCTGGACAACAGGGAACAACAGCAGGACCATCAGGACCTGGGCAACAGGGAACAACAAGAGGACCATCAGGACCTGGACAACAGGGAACAACAGCAGGACCATCAGGACCTGGTCAGCAGGGAACAACAGCAGGACCATCAGGACCTGGACAACAGGGAACAACAGCAGGACCATCAGGACCTGGACAACAGGGAACAACAAGAGGACCATCAGGACCTGGACAGCAGGGAACAACAGCAGGACCATCAGGACCTGGACAGCAGGGAACAACAGCAGGACCATCAGGACCTGGACAACAGGGAACAACAAGAGGACCATCAGGACCTGGACAACAGGGAACAACAGTAGGACCATCAGGACCTGGTCAGCAGGGAACAACAGCAGGACCATCAGGACCTGGACAACAGGGAACAACAGCAGGACCATCAGGACCTGGACAACAGGGAACAACAGCAGGACCATCAGGACCTGGTCAACAGGGAACAACAGCAGGACCATCAGGACCTGGTCAGCAGGGAACAACAGCAGGACCATCAGGACCTGGACAACAGGGAACAACAGCAGGACCATCAGGACCTGGTCAGCAGGGAACAACAGCAGGACCATCAGGACCTGGACAACAGGGAACAACAGCAGGACCATCAGGACCTGGTCAGCAGGGAACAACAGCAGGACCATCAGGACCTGGTCAACAGGGAACAACAGCAGGACCATCAGGACCTGGTCAACAGGGAACAACAGCAGGACCATCAGGACCTGGTCAGCAGGGAACAACAGCAGGACCATCAGGACCTGGACAGCAGGGAACAACAGCAGGACCATCAGGACCTGGTCAGCAGGGAACAACAGCAGGACCATCAGGACCTGGACAGCAGGGAACAACAGCAGGACCATCAGGACCTGGACAACAGGGAACAACAGCAGGACCATCAGGACCTGGACAGCAGGGAACAACAGCAGGACCATCAGGACCTGGTCAACAGGGAACAACAGCAGGACCATCAGGACCATCAGGACCTGGTCAGCAGGGAACAACAGCAGGACCATCAGGACCTGGACAACAGGGAACAACAGCAGGACCATCAGGACCATCAGGACCGGGTCAGCAGGGAACAACAGCAGGACCATCAGGACCTGGTCAGCAGGGAACAACAAGAGGACCATCAGGACCTGGTCAGCAGGGAACAACAGCAGGACCATCAGGACCTGGTCAGCAGGGAACAACAGCAGGACCATCAGGACCTGGACAACAGGGAACAACAGCAGGACCATCAGGACCTGGTCAGCAGGGAACAACAGCAGGACCATCAGGACCTGGTCAGCAGGGAACAACAGCAGGACCATCAGGACCATCAGGACCGGGTCAGCAGGGAACAACAGCAGGACCATCAGGACCTGGTCAGCAGGGAACAACAGCAGGACCATCAGGACCTGGTCAACAGGGAACAACAGCAGGACCATCAGGACCTGGTCAGCAGGGAACAACAAGAGGACCATCAGGACCTGGTCAGCAGGGAACAACAGCAGGACCATCAGAGGGCCAAACAACAACGGAACCTACAGGGGAGATGGTTTTCAGACCTGGGCCCTGCCAGGAGTGTTACTGTGGCCCCAAAATGGATCCCATCACCAAGCTCAACATCATTACCTGCACACCTGTTGTCTGTGACAAAACCTGCTCTCCAGTAAGCTCACCAACACACGAGCGCACACACACACACTCACACACACACTCACTGCAGGGGCACTTTCACACTCAGAGTGTGTTTACTTTGGTACAACTTTACCAAAAAACAGATAGGTCAAATTTAAACAATGAGACATGATATTATAATCGTTTAATAACGTCTAATTTCTTGAATCAGCATCAAGAATTAGACGTTCACCGTATCCACCTCATTCCTGAGGGCGCTGCTGTAGAAATGATTGAGTGTTTACCCTGTTTAATTTCAGATATCTTGTCTCTGAAATATTTCAACTGAATATAGGTCAAAAAGGATTCGGAAACTTGTTGCTATCCATTTTTAATTTACAGTGTCTCAACTTTTTTTGGAATTGGGGTTGAAGAATGCTCTATTTATTCAAATGCCATCCCCCAAAATTAACTAAACATGGAGGACACTCCAGTGCACAACCACAAATCACAGTGTTTTTTTTTTCACAAAGCCAAATGATGTTTGTTTTTTTCCTCACTCTCTCCAGGGTTATGAATATCATGAAGATCCAGAAAAATGCTGTGGAAAGTGTGTCCAGAAGAGCTGCATTTTCAACGCACCTGACAACACAACGCAGATCATTGAGGTCAGTGCTGCAGCTGTGTGTGTTTCTTACATTTTTAAAAGCCAAGAATGTGAAAAAATGATGTTATCTGTAACAAGAGAGGTCTTTAAGCAATTCACATTTTTTTTTTAAATTATTATTAATTGCTATTTTTATTAGTATTTGTTCTTCAAAGCTTAAATTTATGCTAATAATGGACTAACTTATAGAATGTAAGTTAAGATAGTCGACGCATGTGCACTTACTCCCACTGTACAAAAACAAAGCCAAAATATCCCGGATAAAGCCGTGCTATCTGGTGCTGGTGATATAATCTGGAGCCGGAGTCTGTGCAGTAGTGATCATAACTTCATGCTTTCACTGATTAGCTCGCAATCATCATATCAAAGTGACAGAAACCAGCTTTGTGAGAAATTTATTTGGCGTGTTCTTTGAGGTTTTAGTTTGGCCCATGTCCCATTTACTAACATGAAGGGGCGGGCTTTATGACCTGTACTGCAGCCAGCCACCAGGGGGAGATCCAGATATTGGATCTTCGCTTTTTGGGAGCTGTCATGTTTCCATCTTTTTATACAGTCTATGGTGTGACTCCAGATTTAAAAAAAGAATATTGTTGCTGTGGCTTCTTATGTTTTGGTTACCTAAAACGTCTCGCTCAGAGTCTGGTTGAACTAAAAGAAAACCTCTAAAGTCAGATATTCAGTTTCCCCAGTAAGTACATTTTGTTTTAATGGTTTTTATCCGGTATTTCGCAAGCACATATTACCATTATCACAGTTTTCCATAGCTGTAAATGCGTTAGAATTAGCATGACCAACTTGTCCAAATATGGTCACTTTTGGTTCCAAAAATCCAACATGCCGACGGCCAAAACGCCAAGTTGGAGACTTAAAAAGGGGAGTCCATAAAACCAGTTGGTGACCTCACGATTTTTAAACGTTTTTTATTTTATTTTATTTTATTCATGTTCAATGTCCCTAAATCTTAAATAAATGCAAAATGATCTGACTAAGAGTCTGCACTTCCTGTTGGTGCAGGTCGGCGGCACTTATGTTCCACCTGATAACAAGTGTGTGAAATACACCTGTGAGGAGATCAACGGACAGTTTGTTACCAAGGAAACCCAGAAAACGTGTCCACCCTACAACCCCGATGACTGCGAGCCTGTGAGTTTATCCACCAATACACACACACACACACACACACACACATACGCACACACACACAAACTGTCTAACTTACAACGTGACATGTCTTTGTCCTCCAGGACACTGAGACAATTGAGGCTGACGGCTGCTGCAAGAGCTGTAAGTTTTTGGTGTCAACATGTTTTAGTTCAGAACTTGTAAATCCAAAACCATGAGCTGATTTTAGGAACAGGAAGTTGAGAAAGCGTTGTGTGTATGTGTCATTGTTGGAGCCTGACAGCTGTTGTGTGTTCCAGGCAAGATAAAGAGCGTCTGTGAGGTCAAGAGTGAGAACACGGTCATCGAGGTGAACGAGTGTAAGACCCTGACGCCGGTCAACATGACGTACTGCGCTGGACACTGTGGAAGCACCTCCATGTGAGTCCATTCAGCACCAAATTAGTCTCACTTGGCCTGCTTCAGTCGACAGATCATGGTCGGGGGGTCGGGGTGGGGTTTCGGGGTGAGGGCCGAATTGGCGAGGGGGAAAACAAGTCATTCCCTCAGCCTAAAAATGCCGGGAAAGTGTTTTTTCAAACTTAAAAGAGACAATCAGAATGTCAACAGGATGTTAGACAAAGTCAAATTATTATGCTAGTCTGACTAAAGCTTTTTTTAAACACGTCCGAATATTCAGCTGAAGTCAAACTAAGTTGAGGCGGACGAACATATACAACTTGAAAAAGTAGTATTTCATATTTATTTGAAATATAAATGTCACACTACAGCCACCTCCCAACTCTGATAAATACAGTACAGTCCCCCAGCTCAGGCACGGAAGCTAAGCGATGTCCTGCCGTGGACGGTCGCATCAAAACGTACTGAAGCCACCTAAAAAAACAATATCAGTTTCATTGTTCATTATCTTTGAACATTTGCTCCTCTTTAGCCTCCACAGCAGCTGATGGAGGCAGCAGTAGAGCAGCGATACTTTTTTGTAAATAATGTTGTAAATATGTTTTAAAAAGCTAAAGAAAAATGTCAAGAAAACAATTATTATTTTATTTTTGTGTTGATGTTATATAATTAAAATCATGTTACAGAATAATTATTACTTTTAAGCATTTTCCTCCTTTTTTTACTTTCTATTTATTCTTTTTTTGTTGCTTATTTTCAGGTAGTTTTCTTTTCTTTTTCACTAATTTCTTGCAAATTTTTGGGAACTTATTTACAGTGTTTCTTTGCTTTCTGCCAAGGTTTTTAAAAGAAATCAAGTAAATTTACTCAGGTTTTACAGGGTTAACATGGATACTGTGCTTCCATACGAATGCACATTTTACCATCTTGCCCTGATTTAAAAGTTGCACCACTTTTTGCTGGATTGAAACTTTAAATTAGCATGAGCACAACAAAACGGGCCACAGGACAAGATATTAATGCAGAGCTCTTTGTTTTTTGTGCAGGTATTCAGCAGCAGCTAACTCGATGATGCACAAGTGTGAGTGTTGCCAGGAGGCCAAAACCAGTAAGAGGCAGGTGGAGCTGACCTGCACCAACGGCTCCAAGGTCCAGCACACCTACACCTTCGTGGAAACATGCAGCTGCACAAAAACAGAGTGTGTGCCAGGAACATCGCGCCGCAGGAGACGTTGATCGGTTACTGACCGCTCTTCACTGGACTGAAAACACACAAACATGAAGCGAGACTTTAACTCTTTATTCTGGTCAGGTTGTATTATTTATGGACCAACATGTGCTGTTTATGGGTGTCACAACATATTAATGTGATGTAAACTTTCTTTATCTAGGGATTTCTAAGAGGAATATTATTAAAATTATATTTGTGCAACACAAACACTGGCATCTATGTTGTTATTTTTTAATCTGGGGAATTATTAATATGAAATTTCTTGGCGCCAACATGTGCCACACTCTGAAGTGGGAGACCAACAACCATTAACCCTAAAATTAACTCTTTAAAACCTGAGCAAGTTGGCTTGATTTCTTAAAAAAAAAACGTGTTGAAGGCAATGAGCAGCTTCAGAAGAAATGATCACCCCCAAAAAAACATACCAAAAAGGTACAAGAAAATCTAAAGAAATGAAAGAAGTTAAGATTTTTAAGAAGTACAAGAAAATTAGCTGGGAAAAAAATAAAAAACAAAACAAAATAAATGTTTTTAAAAACCTGGTAGCAAGCAAATGACGAAATGACTTGGAAAGAAAAAGACTCAAAATGCACTATATATACAATAAACACACTAGTAATAAAAAATGAAAAGGTAATAAAACTAAACAAAGTGTTTGTTATTCAGGAGAGACTTGCTGTTGTTCTAAAAACACGTTCGGTCACTCTCAGTATGATCTTGTTACTGTGAGTTCATGACTTTGTTCCAGTTTTTCTTGTAATGTCTACAAGAAACCACAGGAGGTCACCAGCACGCTCTGATGCTGCTGCGTCTTCGCCAAAAACCTGGTTTGGTTTTCTGTCACTAAAGTTTTCACTAAAGAGAGTCCTGCCTCAAGGAAACTCCAAAAGAATAAAAGGTCAGAGATCAGTGACGGAGTTTTAATACCAGACTTTGGTGTCAGTTCTGTTTGAGTCAAAAGAGCGGGAACAGCAAATTATGTCATAGATAGATAGATAGATAGATAGATAGATGGATAACCACACACAACATAAGAAAAACATCTGTAATTTTTGGGAGTCACTCAGTCATTCAGAAAAAAAAAGTATCTATAAATTTTTTTAGACTCTGCTCCTGGACATGAAAGTTACGTTTTGCATCCCAGTTGCTCAGAATAGTTGCGTTAGACTGTATTACAGGTAATACAAATACTAAAGTTTATTTTTATAGCACTTATCAAAACCAGCATTAGGTACAAAGGGCTTTACACATAGAACCACAATAAAACACACACAGAAAAAAAGTCTTAAAAAATCATTTCAAATCAAACAAAATATAATAATAATAAGAAGATTATTAATAATAATAATAATCCTCAAAAGAAAAATTATAGAAATGTTTTTCTAAAAAAAAAAAAATCTTCAAAAGTGATTTAAAAGAAGACAGTAACAAGCCGCCGTTCTGCAGGCTGACAGTTCAACAAGGTGTATCTAATGAAGTGGACACTGTGACAGCTGGACACTATTAATACGCTGTGGATAATAAGCTCATCAATAATAAAATGTTTGACCCGGACCTGCTTGAGCCTGCTTTGGTAAAGCGGAGTTTATCAGTCACTGTTTGCTTATCGCTGAGCATTCACACAGATTAGTTTCTGCTCTCTAACTCAGCAGCTGCTGCTTTTATGGAGGAAGTTTTGCATCCTGGCTTCAGAGGATAATCAAGTTATTGAAACTGTAAAACTGTGAAGCAGTATTATTTATATGTCGGCTGTAAAGACCTATGGCATTATCATGCCAGCTGGTAAAAAAAAAAAAAAAAAAAAAGTTTGTGATGTTTTTTGTTGTTGTTGTTGTCATAAATAGACCAACAGAAATAATTTAGACATTTTTAAAAAATATTTTTTGAGGGATACACACTTGCATATGTCACCTTAACCCTTTGAAACCTGGACTGACATCAGTTTTCTTGTGGTGCGTTCAGATGCTTTTTACAAGCTATTTGACCCTTTGAAACCTGAGAAAATTGGTATGATTATTTTAAAAACTGTTTAGCGAAATATGTCTCACGAATTGCAAAGAAGTAAAATGTTTGACAAAATTTACCTAGAAATATTTTTTTAAAGGGAGTGGAGAATTATTAAAAAAAATAAAATAAAAAAAATAGGGAAAATGGCCTGACGAGATCTTGAGAAAATGATCCTGTTATCTTCAGAAAAATGAGTGAGAAAAAAAAAGGAATGAATGTATGGCCACTTTGGGCTTCCATATAAAGGCATTATTTGAATTTAAACAATTTTGTACTACATAGGGCCCACCCCCCCATTCAGTTATGTAACAAAAAGGGGAAGAAAAAAAGGACAAAAAAATCCTGCAGGACAAACTATATACAACTGTTTAATAATAATAATACAATAATAATACATTTTATTTATAAAGCGCTTTAAAAGGAACTCAAAGACACTGTACAAGAGTATAAAAACAACATGAACTTAGTTATATATCACACAAATTCACAGCAAACAAATCGACAACATACAAAAATAAAAAATAAATATTTAGCGACACATATACATATATCATATAATACTTTATTTTTACCTGATGACACACGTCACCTGGCGTCACCCTGCATATTTCCCATCGTTCACACTGAACACAAACGTAACACGGTCCCGTCTCCTCCTGGCGTCTGACGTCAGCGGCGCCAGGTGAGAAGGCACACCTTCACCTGTACACAGAGACACGCGCGCACACACAGGGCAGCTGTGACCTGTCGATATGCGGAAGTGAAGTTATTGATGAGATCAGTGTGGAAATGTTTGTCGGTGATTGGTGGACTTTAATGATGGAGGAATGTTAATGAGGCACGAGGGAACATGTACCGGTGTGTACCTGTCGGGAGGACTTCTCTGTGACCGAACTGCAACACCGGACCGACTCCAACATGTTCTTCAAGAAGCCCGAGGTAAACACTGAGCTCTCTGATCAATGATCGATATCTGCTGCTGTTTTCACTCCGACAGGCAGGAGATGAGGAGCTTTCACTGGCAGCAGGGCGAACAGCAGCTCATAAACACTTTACAGGTGTGCTTTATACTCCGCAGCAGGTACAGTCACGCGTTTCTGTGTTTTACAGACTCAACAAAACAATACTGCAATACTACAATACTGTTACTGAACCTACAGCAGAGTGGAACAAGTATTCAGATTATTTGTTGAAGTAAAATCAATAAAAACGACACTGTAGAAAGACTCGGTTACAAGTAGAAGTCCCGCATAAAGAATATTACTGAGGTGAAAGTGAAGTGAAGACAGAAACACGAACTTAATCCTTTCAAACAAATTTGCTTGATTTCTTAAAAAAAAAACCAAAAAAACATGGAGGCAGGCAATAAGCAACCCAAGAGAACAGCACAAAATTAGAGCGATATTAGATTTTTTTTTTAAATACCTGAAAACAAACAAAAACAAAAACAAGTAAGAAAATGACCTGAAAATATGCTAAAACTTAAATCAAATTATAACATATTTTCAGTAACAAATTGAATTTAGATAATTCAATTTAATGTAAATAAATTTTAATTTAAAATTATGAATATAGTTTTCTCAACACTTTCCCTTTTTCTAATAGCAATTTCTCAGGTAATTTTCTCAATAGGACATTCATGACAAGTTGCTCATTGCATTTCTCCCAAAATCAACCCAACTTGCTTAAGTTGCTTAAGGTTTAAATGCACGTGAAAGGTGTCTGAATGCAATTTACAACTTAAGTTAGAAAGATATTTGTAAAAAGTTTAAAAATAAAAATTACCTAAAAGCAAGCAAAAAAAAAAAAAGAAAAAGAAAAATGGGAAAAAACAAACAAGTCTATGACCTGAAAAATTATGCTAAAAATGAAATCTAAGTGTAAGGTATACTTTTTTCCCTATAAGATATTACATTTAAATATAAAAAATAGGAATATATTTTCTCAGCACTTTTCCCTTTTGTGAAAGCAAAATTTTAGGTAATTTTCAAATTTGACTAATTTCTTGCAATTTGTAGGACATTCTGCAAATCTTAATTTAAAACTTGAAAAAATCAACTGAGAGATCAATGGGCAAACTTAAAATAAGTAAATTAACCTTTTGAAGACTGAGAAAATTGGCTTGATTTCTTTAAAAACATGGGAAGGCAGCTATGAGCAATGGAATTAGAAATTAGCCAAGAATTAGCAAGAAATTAGTAAAAAAAAAAAAAAGTGTAAAAATAATTTTATAAACGTAATTATGATATTTGTAAATAATGATTTTTTACTTTTTCCCCTAGCTTTAAAAAAAAACATTTTTAATCTACTAATTTCTTAACAAGTTACTCATTGCCTTTTCCCCTTTTTTTTCCAAAATAAATCAAACGAAATTCCTTTGGGTTCAAAGGCTGAATACTTGTGAGAAGCGTCTGAACGCAGCACATGAAAAGTGACGTCACTCCAGGTTTCAAAGGGTTAAATAAACAGTGCAAATCAGTTAAAATAGAAATAAATCATACAAAACAACAGACAGTAATACCTTAACAGCTAAAAGTTACAGAAAATGATATTAAACATGCTACAGAGTAGATAAAGCAGTTACAATCCAAACAGTTACTGTCATAATCACTTGATCTGCTGATTAATTTCATTGATAAAATGTCATAAAATTGTGAAAAGTAAAAAACACAACCTCTCAAGACCCGAGGTGAGAATTTCAGTCTCGTTTTGTCCAAAATGATTCAGTTTATCGAAGATTAAAAATGACAGATTATCAGCCGGGCCAGTTATTGGGGTTGATAATTGGCACTGTGCCAATTATCTGTATCTATGTTTTATTTTAATGATTGCTGAGAAAATTAATAAGTTAAAAAGTGCAAAGACAGTGTTCGCAAGGGAGGAACTTTTAATTTCTAAAAAAAACATATTTAAAATTTTACTTGCCTTTATTAAAAGCAATTTGCTGGGAACTTGCTGCATATGATGTTGAATTTTTCGGTTGTAATTGAACATTTGCTAAAGGCATTTAAACAAAGTTTTGTGTTGGAGTTTGTTATATTCCAAATTCTAAATATTGACAGAAAAAAAAATCTTGCAAATGCATATGGGTTCCAAATATCAGTTATCGATCCCATCAACTACTAATTATCGGTATCGCTATCGGCTCTGAAAAACCAATGACCCCAACTAAAAACATGGGAAAAGTTAACACTTCAAAAACGAGAAAATGTCTCTTAATATAATTTAAACAATGAATCAGTAGTAATTTTCCTTTGCCTGACTGATTAGTCAACTATTAGCTCTGAAGCAGATGCCAAGTGTGACGACTGAGGGTGAAAATCAGGTTGTGTGTGTGTGTGTGTGTGTGTGTGTGTGTGTGTGTGTGTGTGTGTGTGTGTGTGTGTGTGTGTGTGTGTGTGTGGGCTCAGTGGGTCAGAAGTGAAACCTGTTTATCAGCAGTCGGGGTCACGCCCATGCTGAAGTTCACCACCGTTTCATATATCGACGCGGTATCTGGCTGCTCTCCTGGAACAGAAACTAAATCTTATCGCTGAGTTTGTCTGCGCTGCAGAGGGTGTGAGGGCAGTGAACAGGTGTAAATGGCGTGGAGCAGAGCAAAGCGATGAGCGTGGAAAACGACCGAAGATGACTGACATGAGACACTGAGCGTGTCGGGCAGGTCCGGACCTGCAGGCTGGTCTGGCAGAGACAGAGACAAAGATTCTGCTCCAGCAGCTGCTCATCCTTAAATCTGAGCTGTGAGAACATGTATTTACGAATCACAACCAGCAGGTTATTTGATATTATACAACAAAATGTTTCTCCGCTCATCACACGCAGCTCACCACCACCAGAGTTTATATGGTCCTCAAACTAAGAATACAACAGTCCTCATAAATCCTCCACGCTGAAGTTTATAAAGCTCTGTCTGTTTCTGATTATTTTGGAGGAAGTACTTTGTGCTGCTGTTGAACTGCATTGTTTTACTGATATGTGCTTCTGTTATTTCACCTACAATCATTAACCTTTAGGGTCTGTTTGGCACATTTAATGGGCTTTTCATTCTTTTTTTTATATATATAATTTTGGCTATGTTCATGCTTATGGCATACGCTTTGGCCAGATTGTGTATTTTTGTTAAATCAGTGAATTTGCAGCTCAGCTCCTACAATAAGTCTAAAATACACTGTGGAAACTAAATAGTTACATTCAGACTGTTAAGGTCCAAAAATGCTCCATTGAAACCCATTCAAACTGACATTTTTGATCCCACAGCCATCAAAGCAGAAAAAGACACATTGTATTATTCCTGGGCGTCATTCTGGGCTTTTGACTTGGAATCTGTCATTTTTACTATTTTCCACCTGATGACGTCATTTTTTTAACCATATTTATTTCTACAAGGTGAACTGTCACAATCAATGTCAATGCTAATCACTAACTTATCCCAGAATGTCATCATCAAAACAATCAACCAAAATCTATTTAGCATGTACTTTATTGAAAATAATTCATTTTTTGTGTGTGTGTGTGTGGGGGGGGGGGGTTCCATCTAAAAATGTGGCATCATGGCAAAAACCTGCCATTTAAAGGATTAAAATTCAGAAAATTAATGAATATTTGATATTTATGATTAGGACTGATCTTGGTTAGAAAAATTTATTCAATAAAAGTAGAAAATCCCATTAATGTAGAATACTTTTTATGCTTTTGTGTGCAGAGTGATACGAGTGTGAGTGTTTGACACTGCACAATGATGTATAATAATCCATGTTGCTGCAAATCCTAAACATTTCCCAGGCTGTGATAATAAAAAAATCTACTTAGCATGTAGTATATTGAAAATAATTCTCTTTTTTGTGTTTTTCATCTGAAAACAGATATTTGATATTTATGATTAGGACTGATGCTGGTTAAAAATTAACTCAATAAAAGTATAAAATAATATTAATGTATAATATTTTTTTAAGCTTGATTTTGAAAGTGTGCGTGATATTAAAGCAGCGTCCTGACCGGTTTAATGTTGAAAACACGTCAGGAGCAAAATGAGTCTGGATGTAAATGCATTTATCTGTAATTTGACACTATCAGGTCAGTATGTTACACACCTTATCTTTCTGTGTGTGTGTGTGTGTGTGTGTGTGTGTGTGTGTGTGTTGCAGGAAAGCTTTGAGCTGTGGGACAGACAGAAGGACGGTTACAGCACTGAGCCTTTACTTCCTCCTATGGTGAGAACTCTTTTTTCCTTTGTGCTCATCTGAATTTTCCTACATGAACAAGATAACTGACCTCATCACCAGGAACATGCAAACAAACAGAATTTATCTGCTCTGTATGAAAGGATGCTTTGACTCTGTGCTAAACCTGCGAGCCGTCAGACATGAGCAGACAGTGTTTTTTCTTAAAGGTCCTTCTGTCACTGTGAACGTGTTCAGCTTCTCATTTGCACCTGGAGTCTGTTTGAATGTTTCTGTCAGGTGTTCTCGCTGCTGTAACATGAGCTGAGTTTTTACTTTGCTGATGCTGATCTGGAACGAGGAGCTACATCGACCGTAACAGCACCTGGACTGAAATGCAAAACAGTCTAACGTGATGTGGCTCAGTGTAATGGAGTGGAACCAGAATCAGGTTTATTGCCAAATAGGTTTTCACTTGCAAGGAACGTGTCTTGGTGTTTGGTGCATACAGTAAACATATTAGTTGTGTTTATATGCACACTTTTTCTCCATGTGATGGAATTCAATCTGATTGAAGATTTCGGGTCAGCTGTTTATATGGGATGTCGTCTCAGACAAATGAACTGCATCACAATATGAGACTGTGAAAGCAGTTTTTGTGTGATCACACTGCTGCACTTTGACAGTCTGGATTTGGTGTTTCCATGATGTAAACACCAGTCTCATATTGTGATGCATCATTTCATTTCCACTTGGTGTCCACACCTTGCAGGTTCACAAAAGGATGTGTCTGTGACAACCAATCACATCTGTTTAAAAATGCATCACACATAGCAACAGGGGCAACCAACCACACTTCCTTACTGAGATAAAGGTTTCTGTCTTTTCCTTGCTTAGAGTTGCTCTGAGACTTTTCCTAAATCATTCTTAAGCTAGGACTCCTTGCTAAAAGTTTTAGGAGCTCTTGAAGAGTACTCTCAGATTGTCTTGAGAACAGTGCTGTGGGATCATTATTACGTCATCGTTGTGTCGGGAACCGTTCTGAAGGCTGGAAACTGGCCTGCTGCGGCACAGAGTCCAGCGTCTATCCACAGATCCACGTCTCGGTGAAGCATAAAACATCAGATAATTCCACAGGTGAAGAGAGAAAATTAAAAAATAAATCTGCTGGAGTTGTTTGTTAGTTCATCTCTGGTAAATGAGCTCCAGGTCGACAGCAGAAAACTGAATTTAACAAAACAATGCACTCCAACAGGCCCAGGCAGCATCATCTGCAGCGCGACCCTGATTTATGTCTGTACTGTTTGTTTTTTTTTGGTTGTGAACAAAACTGAGTCTAATACTTCTTTTGAGCTACTTTACAATGTTAACCCTTTGACACCTTGTTTAGAAAACTTGACAAAGACGTTGATGAGCAAGAAATGGCCCAAAAAACAGCCAGAAATTAGTCAAAAGTTACAAGAAATTACCTGAAAATAAGCAAAAAAGAAAAAAGACATGTAAAAAAAAAAACAAGAAAATGACGTCCAGCAGGGGGTTAAAAAGTTTTCCATGACATAATATTAAATGTATAATTATTTTCTCCGGTTTCAGAGGCTAAAATGCTTAGGAAAGGCTTCTTAATGCAGCATTAGACAGCTGATCCAAGCATTAAAGGGTTAATGTGTCTCCTGGTGTGTTTTGTTTTTGAACAGTCCAACCCGAGGACGTATGACTACGTTCTGGTGGCCCACAAGGTGGAAGATGAATCGGATCTGAAGGCTCAGAGACAGAGAGCGTTTATCCAGGAACTGGAAAAGAAAAATATCACCATCACCGTGAGTCTGCTTCCTTCACCGTCTCACATTTCCTCACAGCAGCCGACACGTGATGCGACGTCAGGAGACGATTAAAATGAATCAAAGAAAATCAAGTTATCTTGAATGTGTTGTTTCTGTGTGTTAGAAAATCATCCATGAGGACAAAGTGTTCTTCGGCCTCCGCGCTCCCAGTGAGATTTTTACAGACTACCAGTACCTGCTCAAAGTGTCCGACTCCTGCAACTGGTGTGGAGATGTGAGGGGCTCTGTCACCCAGGCAACCAGGTAACACACACACACACACACACACGCACAGACATACATACATAACTGTGGTTAACTTCCCTCCATCTAACCAGTGTGTAGATGTACAGAGATGATCGGATTCTTACAGCTCGCCTGCACTGAGCCGAGAAATGAGAACTTGTCATGGACTGAGAACACAACGATAAAATTAACAACAATGAAAAAAATAAATAATTATAATGATAATTATGAAAAGAGATAATTAACTAAAATAACAGTCAGAACTAGACATCTAAGCACACTAAGAGGCAGTTACACGCCAGCGGTTTTTGCATTGAAAGTTAAACTTTTGCTGCAGTTTGGTCTTTTTTCGCACGACGATGGCATTTTTGGGGCCCAAAGATGCAAACTCTTGAACACCACCCCACCCACCCACCAACCAAAAAACAACAACAACAACAACAACAACAACAACAACAACAACAACAACAAAAAACATTGCATTTTTTTTTTGCATTTAGTATATTGGAAATTTTTTCCATCACAAAAAACAAAGTGGCATCATGAAAAAAAAACTGGCATTTTAAAGGATTAAAATTCTGAAAATTAATGAATATTAAGTATTTATGATTAGGACTAATGTTAGTTTAAAAAACAAAAACCAATGAAATACTAATAAAGAATATTTTTTATAGCATGATTTTGAAAAGCGCATTTTGTGTGCAGAGATGTATGAGTGTGAGTATTTGACACCACACAAAAAATAAAAATCAGTTTCTGCTAATCAATAATATATCCCAGGCTGTAATAATCAAAAAAAGAAAAAAAAATCTACTTATTATGTAGTTTATTTAGTTGTGGACAGGGATGTGTTTCGACCTACCACTTGTTTTGGGATAACTGAAACGCATGTTGATACCAGGTGTAAATAGCGAAAGTCATGAATACCAAAATAAATAAATAAGTCCAGAACTGAACTTCAAACTAACCATAAAAAAAATAAGTGGGAGGGTCCAGCCGAAAACGAAAACGCCAATTAATCAGCCGAAGTGATAAAACGTTCAGCTTTTAATATAAAGATACACAAACACACAAACTGTCGTTCACATACCACAGTGACGGAGGATGGTGGAACCTGTACAGGTAGTTCCAGGGAACTGCTGTGTCAGTTTTGTAGTGTTAAAGGAGACGACATCAGTTATGCAATTGTGTTTCATGTCATGACTCTGATCATCAGACTCAGACGTTTTGTTCTTCCAGACGGAAATCTTCAGCATCATCGAACAACAGCAGAACTTTATGTTGTATTTAAAAAGCTTCCTTATAAAAATGTGTTTTTTTCCCGAAAGAGACGGCTGTGATTTTTTGATTTGGGGTTTGCGCTTATTTGTAGTCTGAAGCAGAAAGTGTAGTCTGACACAAGAGCTAAGCAGGAAAGTGTGTTTTGCCACATATTTATTCACATTTATGTGTATAGGTACAAGTATATAGCATAAAACTGATGCCGTATATCACAACATTTATAGCTAATTTGCAGTGCCTGTCCCTAGATGGGCCTTTAAAAAAAAAAAACCCTCAATATCAGTTTAAATGTGTGCTAATGCGCAAATTGTGCAAATTGCTGTAAAAATATAACCAAGTTCTAATAATAATCTACATGGGTTTTTTTTTCAATTTACAGTGTTTTACTGTAAATCTTGATGCTTTTTGGAGCTAACATTACACTGTAAACCTGTGATGAATTTAACAGTAATATACTGTTGAAGTATTTCATGGTATTGACACTAGAAAATAACGGCAGGATGCTGGTAACTACATGTAATTCAGCAGATATCTACACTGAAACAAATTTCTGTGAAAATACGGCCAGATTCTAACAGTAATATACATAATGTAATGTGTGTGTATTTGTGTGTGTGTGTGTGTGTGTGTGTGTGTGTGTGTGTGTGTGTGTGTGTGAGTTTCTTCACTTTACCCAAACTTTTTTTATTGTTTCTCCAGGATCCGAATCGTCAATTTCATCCTCCACCAGACCTTCATCGGCACAGGAGGTCAGTGTTTTTATAGCATTTAATATATGTAACTTTGCAGACCTTTAGCAAACACACAACGACGACAACGACAACAACGACAACAACGACGTATCATCCATCCAGAGTTTTCACTGCATCGATCGTGTTGTGATATGGGACGAACAGCAGCCTCACATGAAGTTCTGATTTTTATTTTGTTCTTATTTTATCAGAGAACCTGAAGGAGCTGCTGATGAAGGATGTGTTTGAGACCATGTTCTGCCTCCATGAGGTGAGTCGACCTCTGGCTGATCTCAATATATTTAATTTTTTTTTAATTTAAACAAGCGGGTGGTACAGAGAGCAAAAAGAAAACAGACCTTTTTATTTAATTTTTATTTTTTAACAGAGTTACCCAAACTTACCCCTAACCATAAACCTTTCATAGAGAGCAGGTGGTCAGTTAAAGAAAACAAGAAAATAAACCATCATAAAATATAATAATCAGAATATTGGTAAAGGTGGTGCCTAAAAATAAAAATATGCAGAAATAATGAGAAAAAAGGGTTTTGGGTCGGACTATTAAACACCTAAAGGAAAAGACTACAACCACAGATGCACAGACACACACATCTTAAAATATATTTAGACTACAGGGATCTTACACAGGGGCTACTCAGTATTAATTTCGGCAGCTTAGTTTAGATTTAGTCTTGAGACAAAAATGTTTATGAGCTTTTAGTCACATTTTAGTAATTTTTAATCTTCATAGTTTTAGTTAAGAAAAATTCACGTTAGTCGAGGAAAATTCATGACATTTTCATCCATTTTTAGTCATTACTTTTAGTCAAGGTTTTTTTTTTCTATTTAAACCCCAAAAATGATAATGAAGGTGACATATTTAAAATTGTCAGTTAAATAAAGGAGGATTTACACGCAGCACTCACTGATCATCATTTGAAAAGCTTAAAATCTTTCTGTTAACTCTGGTATCTCTTAAAAACACACTACAGTTCTGATGCCGTTTATGTTTGTTTCCTTTGTGTAACAAAAGCACGCGGTTACGTTTAGGAAACAAACAGCATTTTCACCTGACACCTTCTGGCGGCGTATCAGACTCTCGACTCTCTCGAAAGGTTCCTTTGTGCTTTGATGTCTGAGCTGAAAACTCATCCTCCTGGTGATGAGATCAAGTTTTCGGATCACTTAAATGACAAAACTGCACACTCAACAACACCATGACCATAAGATTGAATAAAGGATGAATTCATCCTGAAATAAATGTGTGCGCTCCGTATATAAAAGATTTGATCAGATGTAAAAAGAAATTTTTTTTTAAAAAATTCACTTGATCTTATAAAAAATTTTAAAAAGTTGTATTTAAAAAAGATTTTACGTTGGAGTTTGTTATATTCCAAAATATCTAAATATTGACAAAAGATTTGCATTGTTATTGTAAATGCATATCGGTTCCAAATTTCGGTTATGGGTCTGATTAACTACTAATAATATCAGTATTCATGTAGTGGAGCCTGAAATACATTTTTACCTACATGTTATTATGTATGACGCATAAACAGCTGATGTCTGTATATTTTATTTTCTCATGATTTTTTTCAGAGAAGGAAGCAAAAGCAGCTGAAGAGGAAGTGGGCTCGATGGTCGGGTCTGTTTAGGGGACAACCAGTCAACGACGTCAAGTCAGTCTCTAAAAAGCTCATTCATCCGTTTTTCTGAAAAGCCGCTGTGACTAAAAGTAGTCCCTGGTGTGTTGATGTACGTGTGTGCGACCTCGTGTCCGCAGGTGTTACTTTGGAGAGAAGGTGGCTCTGTATTACCTGTGGCTCGGCTGGTACACCAAGCTGCTGGTCCCCGCCGCAGCTCTGGGAGTCGTGGTGTTCCTGTACGGACTCGCCTTCTTCAACACAAACCCTCTCATGTGAGTCTCACTGTGGAACTTATATTAATATGTTTGGATATTAACCCTGAGGGCCCGCTTTAATATTACACACACTCACAAAACGATGCTTTTCAAAATCAAGATTTAAAAAAAAATATACATTAATATTATTTTCATCTTTCATTGAGTATTTTTTCAACCAACATCAGTCGCAACCATAAATATAAACTATTCATTGATTTTCTGAATTTTTATCCTTTTAAATAGCAGGTTTTTGTCATGTTGCCACCTTGTTTTTAGGTTAAAAAACTTGAAAAAATTGAACTATTTTCAGTAGACTACATGCCAAGTAGATTTCTCATTTTATTATCAAAGTCTGGGATATATCAATGATAAGCAGCAACATTAATTTTTATACATTATTGTTATCTGTGCAGTGTCAAATACTCACACTCGTATCGCTCTGCACACAAAATGACGCTTTTCAAAATCAGGCTATGTAAATATTATACATTAATACGATTTTCTACTTTCATTGAGTTTATTTCTTGACTAACATTGGTCCCAATCATAAATATAAACTATTCATTCATTTTTAGAATTTTAATCCCTAAATGCCAGATTTTTGTCATGTTGCCATTGTGTTTTTTTATGAAAAAACAGAAAAATGTAATTATTTTCAGTAAACTACATGCCAAGTAGATTTTTTATTATCACAGTCTGGGATATAACAATGATTAGCTGCGACATTAATTAGCAGATGGTTTAGTGTGTCTGCGGTGGCAACATTCAGGAAACGTTTTTCACAGGTTGCTGCTGCTGGCTGCATGCATCGTGGCATAACAGCTCATTAAAAGTGGAGGCTGCTGGTAGTTGATAGACAGTGGAGTTTGTTTTTCTTTTATGCACAGAGCATTTAAATGTCAATTTCACAGCCTTTGATTTTCATTTAATGATTGGATGACAAAGTTGTAATCATGATTAATGTTCGGTTAGATGTAGCTCAAACAATGAAACCTTAAATTCATGAAAGAAACTCTTTTTTTCTCACATGCCTCCACAGTGAACAGAGAATCCAAAAAAATGAACATTCTTGATGAATTAAAGTAAACGAGGAATTTCACAACAGCAAAACATCCGTTTACTGACTCTCACATTACAGGTCACAGAAACAAATCCTCCCACACACAGAAGTGATCAGTGGGGGATTCAGAAGAACCACGAGGAGCCGGCTCTTCTGTTTACTTTGTGCAGCAGCTGACACACAGACATGACTGACTTTATATTTCCATTAACCCTTTAGCCTTTGTCTCTGTGTGTCCTCAGTAAGGAAGTGTGTCAGTCAGACATCATCATGTGTCCTCGCTGTGATAAGAGGTGTACAGTGTGGCAGCTGTCAGACACCTGCACCTACGCCAAGGTGAGCTCAGCTCGAGTCTGTCACTGTGTTCATTTGGTGACCAGTTAAAAGCCAGATTTCAAATCAAACCACTTCTTCTTAACCCCATCCATACTGCGCCCTTCTCCAGACACAGCGCTCACAGTGTGTGATTGCATCTTTTTTGTGTGTGATTTTATATCCTGAATTCATGCAACTAAATACCACCGCTCGATTGCACATTCCTCCACTTCATAACTACTCAAGTTCTTTTTGTGTTTTGATTATGGCGCTCTGTCTTTATATATATATATATATATATATATATATATATACATATATTATTTGGCATTTTCTCAACTTTCCTTTAAGATATCTCTTTGTGACTTCTGTCTGCACACTGCCTTTCAGTCTCATGCCGGCAGGTGTTTACTTATGCTTATTGGCATCAACTGGCACACGCTTTCAATTTATGAGGAGACTGGCATCAATCTGAGAACACAGGTGCGAATAATTCTGACGGTTAAGAAAACACGTTCATGAATCTGTCGCACAGTTTTCTTAAGAACTTATTTACTTAAGAACTTAAGAACTTACTTAAGAACAGTTTAAGAAGGAATTTAAGAAATTACTTAGGATGATATTGGTAAATGAGGCCCACCTTTTGATGATAAAAACTAACCAATAACCAATGAGCTTGCTCAAAGTAGCTCTGTGTCAAGTTATTAGTTTGGCCGAGGTCGCTGAGAAAAGGCCTGCAGTGCAAACAGCTGCTAAAACACTGAATGTTGGAACTGGATTTATCACAAAAGAGCTGACAGAAGAGGAATGCTGTAAATATTTCTCACCAACCGAATAACAAGTGTCAGGAATTTAGACACAAAGACATTAAAAGTTTTATGAAAAGCTGGTTCTGATGTTTATCTGTA
This sequence comes from Plectropomus leopardus, assembly GCF_026936395.1. Classification (NCBI taxonomy): domain Eukaryota; kingdom Metazoa; phylum Chordata; class Actinopteri; order Perciformes; family Serranidae; genus Plectropomus; species Plectropomus leopardus. The sequence goes on along the minus strand of NC_142176.1, from coordinate 3,108,778 downwards.
TGTGGAAACATCGATGATCGTCCGTCTTAACGTGTTTTTATCTGCGCAGGTCAGCCACCTGTTTGACAACGAGGGCACGGTGGCGTTTGCTATGTTCATGGCCATCTGGGGTGAGTGTCTGACTTCATCTAATTTTATTTATTCAAGTGCCTAAATCTCATGTGTAGCGATGTGGAGCCTCTCTTTAACCCTTTGAAACCTGGTCCGACATCAGTTTTCTTGTTTTGCGTTCAGACGCCTTTCACAAGCTATTTGAATAGTTCTAACCTGAGCAAACAGTAAAACATCGTGGGGAAAAAGCAATGACCAGAGATTGCAAAACATTAGTAAAAGGTAACAAGAAGATTAGCAAAAAGTTAGTTTTAAAAAAGTGGGGAAGGAATAATAGAAAATTATCAAAAAAAAAACAAAATAGGGAAAAACGACCAGAAGACTATATTTATAGATATGATATTTTTATATTTAAATGTATGTGGCAGAAAAAATAAAATCTATATTTTCTGCAAATTTGTGTCTGACTTTGGTTTTTGCTTATTTTTTTAACATAAAAAAATAATATATTAACTAATCTTTTGCTTATTTTTGGGCCATGTCTTGATAAGTTGCCATCTTCCCACATTTTTGATGGAAATTAAAACCAATTTGCTCAGTTTTCAAAGGGTTAACTGTTGTCTCTGTGTGTTTTCAGCCACTCTGTTCCTGGAGCTGTGGAAGAGACACAGAGCCCGACACGTCAGTCAGTGGAAGGTCTACGACTGGTGTGAGGAGGAGGTACTGAGGACAAATCTGAGTCTGTGTCCTGTTTGTTGTCCCTAATGGCGTCCCTACAATTTTGGCGCTGTAGTTAGTTTTATTCTTCCACACCGAGGCTGGACGTATTATGTGTTCAAGTTACACCTACGTCTCGTGAACACAATGTCTCATGAAGGCTATGAGGGAGTTTCCTCAAATTTGACACAAACGTCCACTTGGACTTATCAATGAACTGAAGGTAGATTTATTAGAAATTACATTTGTCTTTGATCCTGCTTCATCCTTGTTGAAGTTAAGTTAAGAAGGATAAGTTGATTAAAATCACCAGCAACTATGGCAATTCTGTCCGGTTGCTCGGGCATGTTGCTGCTGATGGCATCATACAATTACTGCTGTGCAGTTCTAAAATTTGTCTCAGTCTTGTGTCCTTTCGGCTCTGAGCGAGGTCTGCCCATCCAGTGCAACAGGTTGATCCAGGATGTAAGGGGTTAACCATGTCTCTGTGAAGATGTTTGCAGAGCCTCAGAACAGGTCACTGTGACCTCGCATCAGTCTCATTCTCGTGAACGGGATTTGGCACAAACGTCAGACTCAGCAATGAACTGATTAGATTTTGATGGCTAAGGGTCAAGGTCACCATGACCTCTTCCGTGTCATTCTCTTGAAAGGGATATCTCAAGAACATTTTGAGTCTCGTTTTTTTAAAATTTGGCACAAACGTCCACTGACACTTAATGATGAACTGATTAGATTGTCCTGGTCAAAGGTTAAAGACGCTGCGGTCTTGTGCCCATCTCATTTTTGTGAACGAAATGTCTCAAGAAGGCTGTGAGGGAGTTTCCTCTAATTTGGCACAAACATCCACTTGGTCTTAAGGATAATGCAAGAATTCATACACTAGCTATGAATTTTTACAAGTTTCTCACAACAAGTTTGGACATTGGATTTCTAACAGGTCAAAGGTCAACTGTGACATCATAAAAAGCACTTTTCTGTCCATTACTCAGCGTCATATCTTCGGAACAGAAGAGGACATTTGGTCAGATACTGAATTGGTGACACTAATCTGTAAACTGTGCTGATTGTACAGATCTTCAGAGCGTAAAGTGTGAAACGTTTTTACAGACATGGATGTAAACTGAAGCGCAACTTGACTAATTCGCGGAGGCGTACAACCGTGAGGCAGTAATTCTAGTTTTTTTGGGTTCAAGCTTCTCTTTGCTCTTCTGTAAACAAAGGCGTGTTTACAGTGACATTAGAGCCCGCAGAAGACGAACATGTTATTACAAGCTGTATGGGAGTCTTTATGTTGGTGATCGCAGTGTAAAGACAAAGTGCAGCGTGCATGTTTCACTACATCTCCAATAAATTATCAGTCATCTGAGCTGGACAATACTAGAAAAAATTAAATCAATTCAAGTTTAATGGATTTAGTGTTTTAGGTCGATAAGCGATAAATTACCACAACATATCTGCAGCTTTGGTTGCATATTTTAGGTTTTGTGTGTTTAAATTCAGTATAGTTCTTTCTGCATTAAGCCTTTGAAACCTGCTCTCAAATGCCTTTACAAGTATTTAAAACTCTGAACCTTTGCAAATTAATTTGATTAAAAAAAACCCACAGGAAAAGGCAAGGAGCAACTTGGAAATAAATGTTCCGCAAATTGTGAGAAATTAGTGGTTATGGAAAATTGTTTTTTTTAAAAGCTAGGGGAAAATGTCTACAGTACTATATCTAAAATTATCATACTTACATATTTGAAATTATTTTACAGAATTATTTAAATTTTTAACCAAGTGTTTTCAGGTCCTTTTCTTTTTTTTGTTTTCTTTTTTTAAACTTTTTTTTTACGTGTTTCTACATTTGTTTACATTTTCAGGTCATTTTCTTGTATTTTTTATTAATTTCGTGCTAATGTTTTAGTCATTTCTTAAGTTGCTTTTTGCTTTCCACCCATTTTAATTTTTTTTTTTAAGTAAACCTAATTGGCCCAGGTTTCAAAGGGTTAATAATTTAGACTGTTTTTATTTATTTGTGATTTGTGTTTTTTACACTCCATTTAGGTCAGATTGAGGGAATTATTCTTACCTTGAAAAAAAAAAAACACAAACTCAGTTGACTCTGCATACAGTGACTTTTCTTCTGCAGCTTTTACCTGCATCTCATAGTCTCCATTTTGGAGTTTGCTGAGTTCTTGCAGTTATGGCTCAGTTGTCTTCACATGTCAGAACTTGTTGAAAACTTGTGTATCTCTAATGACACAGCCACATGAATGCATCCCCTGAAGCTCTGCTGTGTCGTCACTTCCTGAAACATCCGTAATGCTGGCTGATCTGGGTTCAGGGGAGTGGCTTTGGTTTATTTGTCATTTAACTTCCTGCATTCTGGTGATTTTTATGCACCAGTGTGTGTCTTTTCTGCATCAAAAGATGTCTTTAAAGTAGTACAGTGTTTCTGACTTTAATATCAGCCCGTGCTGGATGTGTCAGACGTATGGAAACAGCTGATGTCAGATTATGTTAACTGACTGCTTCAAAGAAGTTCAATTCAAGTTTTGTTTACGATCATACCAAATGAAAACAAATTACTTTTTTGAAGAGAGTCCTGTCTGTGGGTTACAGCTGTTGTTAACCCTTTCAAAACGGACACCCTGTGGATGGACGTTGTATATATATCGATCTAAAAGAAAAAACAATAATAGCAGAGAGCTAAGGCTTCTTTCTCATCCGTCATCATGTTGTACGCTCGTAACGACGTTATTGTGCTGAGGTGCTTGTTGTGCAAAACTGCGCAAAAAAAAACGCTCCATGACACCGGAATAATAAATAATGAATCCATCACAACACTTTTACACTCTGCTCACAAAAATAAGCATAATTCAAAAACTAAAGAGTGTACATAGTTCAAATAAGTTTTTGGAGTGTTAAGAAATGTTTAGTTTATGTTTCTACATTTAAACATTTTTTGGATCAAAGTTATTTTTTATCTTTGTTGTAAAATCTGACTAAAACCAAACCCAATGTTTTAATGATGCAATTTCAATTCTTGCATCAATTATTATGTTTTATGACTAACATGACCTTTTAGCCTAGGGCTGTATTGATTTTAGGGATATGAAGCAATTGAAGATACTCCAAGAAATGTCATTATAATAAGCAATAAGCAAAAACACCAAAGTAGGCGCTGGATTCCAGCACACAAAAGTCTTTGTAATATACCTTTAATGTGTGAGTTCAGTCTCAACCTGTGTGTGTGTGTGTGTGTGTGTGTGTGTGTGTGTGTGTGTGTGTGTGTGTGTGTGTGTGTGTGTGTGTGTGTGTGTGTGTGTGTGTGTTACAGGAGGAACTGATTATGGAGATAGTGAATGATCCAAACTGTAAACCCAAACAGTTCAGACACTCGTACCTACGCAGCACTCTGGTCCTCATTCTGGTAACGCTCATGGTAAGACACTCTCACACACACACACACACACACACACACACACAATAACTGCTTCCTTAATAATTTAAACCTATGCTCTAATTAATTAAACATATACATGCAAACAGCCACATACAAAAAATCTAATTTCTACAATTTTACATTATTATATACAGAAAAAAAGAGGAGATAAACTTGGAAAAAATAGATACTAAGTAACCAAATAAAAAAAAACGGTAATCCCTGTGAACACCTGGGGATTGTCATCCCTTTATTTTGGGAAAATTGTGTGTTTCTTCCTGAAAAGAGGTTTGCACTGATCACTAACTGCTCCAAAAGCTCTCTGTAACATTATATTACTGTTAGTCAAACAATCTTAACTATCGCCTGCTGATTTGGGAACATGGGGGCACTTTATCAGAGAATTAAAATAAACAATAAAAACCACATCAGATTGTAGCTTTACAGAACGGAGAAAGATGTCAGATGAGAGCAGCAGAGGATCAGATAAAAGTTTGCGCTCACTGCAGCAGAGGTTGGATGCAGTAACGTGTTGGTGTGTTTGTGTTCCAGCTGATGCTTATCATCGGTCTGGCTCACGCCCTGGTGGTGTTTCGGGTGGTGGCCGCTCCCCTGATGTCTGAGGGCAGCTGGGAGTTTATCAGAGATCACGCCAACACGGTGGCGGTGATGCTGGGAGCCGTGCTGCACTACGTCACCATTCAGATCATGACGCGGGTACGTACACCTGCATCCCGATCCTCACGAACCTCCACAAAATGTTAGAGGAATAAAAAAGAAAAGAATCACTCATTCTGAGCTCTTTCAAGGTGCTTTGCTGTTTGTGCTTTTGTATTTGTAGCAGTTTGTTATTAACCCTTAGCGACTGTTTGACGCATTCTACGCGCTTTTCATTCTTCATTTCTTTGATCATTTTGGCTGTGTTCATGCATGTAGCATAAATTTTGGCAAGATTGTGTATTTTTGTTTAATCTGGGAATTTGCAGCTCAGCTCCTACAATAAGTCTAAAATACACTGTGGAAACTAAATAGTTACATTCAGACTGTTAAGGTCAAAAATGCTCCATTGAAACCCATTCAAACTGACATTTTTGATCCCACAGCCATCAGAGCAGAAAAACAGGACTTGTGTTATTTCCGGGTGTCATTCTGGGCTTTTGACTTGGAATTTTTACTTGGAGTTTTTTCCCACCTGATGACGTCATTTTTACAATATTTGGCAGAAACCCTGATGTACAGCCCACTTCAAGTGAAACCATAGGCAACGACTGCATGACAAAAAATGCTCTGCATGATTTAACCCTCTGGTATCACTTTCATTTACAACAAGGACAAAAATGTCCACTTCCAAAACCTTTCATAAAAATGCTATATATAAATATGTTTTTCACAAACGTTTTGGCCTAAATCTTTTAATCAACTTCAGTCCGAATCAAAACTATCAAATGATTAAACATTGTTAACCCTTTGAATGCTAGTTTAAATACGCGATGTCAATGTTGTTTTTGATAATAAAAAATAAAAAAAATGAATAATTTTCAATATAATAAATTATCCTTAGATTAGCAATAACATTGATTTTGATGCATTTATAGTTTTTGCACAGAGTCAGATTTATAATTTAGGACCGTTAAAGCAGGAGTGGGCAAGTAAGTTTGGTCTCTGGCCAATTTTTTGTCATGATCTTTCTATTTTATCCTGAATCTCACCTTGAAGATTGTTTAAAGGTACATGTGCTGAATTAGTGGTATGGGTGCTATTAATAGCCTGTCATTGCACGCGACCATCGAGCACGCGCGCGAGACAGTTTGTAAAACTGAGTGAGCGGCTGCGAGAATGCGCGCTCTCCGCCGCGGTGTTGGAATTTCGGAGCATGCGCGCCCTCCGCCGCTGTTTCAGAGTTTCGGAAAGTGTGTCATTCTCATCAATTAACAGCGCTCACATTTAAACAAATGTGTCATATTGCTGCACAATGCAGAATAAAATACAATGTTGTTACTAATCTTTGACATATCCAAGACAGCGTTTTAAAAATGAGCGACTCTGCAGCTCTCTAGACTTTCTCCAAACTGACAGTCAGACCGCTGAGGAATCAGGAAGAAGTTTCCACTGGAAGCTTTTGAAAAGCAGCTGATATGAGAACAAACAGATCTGTCAGCAGATGGCTTACTGCTCTTACAAAGCTGAACCTGCCAACAATAACATAACGATCAAATCTCTCCTGTGTGTGTCTGTCACCTGCAGGTGAACAGATGGGTGTCGCTCAAGCTGTGTGACCTCGGTGAGGACATACCTTTACTCAGCGTGTAGCGAGCAGAAATGTAGAAATGCACCAATATTCAAAGACATTTTGTCAAGTATCTCACATTACATGTATGCGATTCCATATCCTTTCTGTGTGTGTGTGTGTGTGTGTGTGTGTGTGTGTGTGTGTGTGTGTGTGTGTGTGTGTGCTTCAGAGAAGACAAACTCATTCGCTGCCAGAGAGAGAAACTTCACAGTGAAGATGTTCACCTTCCAGTTCTTCACTCTCTTCTCCTCACTCTTCTATGTGGCCTTCTTCCTGGGCAGGTACCCTCTAACTGTCTGTCTGTCTGTGTGTCTGTCTGTCTGTCTGTCTGTGTGTCTGTCTGTGTGTCTGTCTGTCTGTCTGTCTGTCTGTCTGTCTGTGTGTCTGTCTGTCTGTCTGTCTGTGTGTCTGTCTGTCTGTGTGTCTGTCTGTCTGTCTGTCTGTGTGTCTGTCTGTCAGTCTGTCTGTGTGTGTGTGTGTGTGTCTGTCTGTGTGTTTGCTTGTGTGTGTGTGTCTGTGTGTGTGTGTGTGTCTGTCTGTGTGTTTGCTTGTGTGTGTGTGTCTGTGTGTCTGTGTGTCTGTGTGTGTGTGTGTGTGTGTGTGTGTGTATGTGTGTGTATGTGTGTGTTTGTACTGGTATAAACTGGAGGAGCTGTCTGACTATGAACATTTGTATGATGTGTATTAGCCTTCAGTTCAGGTCCGAGCGTTAAAATGCTGATTGTTGATGTTTTCTTGTTGCAGGATAAACGGCCATCCAGGAAACTATGTGCGCATCGCTGGATGGAGACTGGAGGAGGTGAGCAGATACACTTTCTGTCGTTCACACAGCACGTCTCCTCCACGGTACTAACCCTTACATGTGTTGTGTGTTGTGTATTGTGTGTTGTGTGTTGTGTGTTGTGTGTATTGTGTGCTGTAGTGCCATCCCAGCGGCTGTTTGACAGACCTCTTCATCCAGATGGCCGTCATCATGCTTCTCAAACAGACCCTCAACAACATCTTCGAGTTCACTGTGCCGTGAGTGTGTTCGCTGTGTTTTCATTCAACGTCGCCTGGTGACGAATACGTGTCCCTGTCCGACTGAGCTCCCAGACCTCTTCACAAACCAAAATGTTGTGTCTTCCAGCTGGCTGAAGAGCTGCTTGAGTAAAAGCACCGCGAAGAGGCTACAGAGGAAGTGCGGTCACTGTTACAGGAAGACCTGCCGTAACGAAGACGGACAGGTCGAACCGTGTGACATCTGCAAACTTCGGGACTGGCTGAATAATTATCACCTGGCCAACACGGACGCCTTCAGTCTGTTCAATGAGTTCCTGGAGATGGGTACGTCCACAGTCTGACCTGACCCTCACATGATATGTAGGACTTTTATTGTGAAAAGGAAGAATGGGCCTCTGCCAAGATGAACCCTTTGAACCTCAGCAAATCGGATTTCTTTGAAAAATGTAACAAATGCAATAAGCAGCAAAAGAAGAAATGACTTAAAAGTTATTAAAAAAATAGTACCTGAAAATAATTTTAAAAATAAAGAAAAAAAGGGAAAAAACAAAAGACCTGGAAAAGTGCTTATAAATCATGATTATTTTGTAACATCATTTTAAATTAGGATAATAATAAATATAGTTTTTCCCTGGCTTTTTTCTTTTTTTCACACATTTTTCCCATTTTTTAAGAGTACCCTAACTTACCCTACCCCACCTGAAAATGCATAAAATAATCAAATTTCCATGTCTCTAACTTCCTGTCCGTCCCCTCCAGTGGTCCAGTTCAGTTTCACCACCATATTTGTGGCAGCGTTCCCTCTCGCCCCGCTGCTGGCTCTCATCAACAACGTCTTTGAGATCCGCCTGGACGCCATCAAGATGGTCCGCCTGGAGCGGCGGCTGGTTCCCCGGAAGACCAACGACATTGGTGAGCAGCGTGTCTGTTAACCCTTTAAAACCAAAGCAAATTGGCTTGATTTCTTTCAAAAACATGGGAGGAGGGTAAGGTGCAAGGTAACAAGAATGGCCCAAAATTTGTTACAAAAAATTACAAGAAAATTACTCAAAAATAAGCCAAAGTAAATTGAAAACAAAAAAACAATAAAACAATTTTTTAAAATTTTAAAATATATTATTTTATTGTTTTTTTTAACCAAAAATGGAGATTTTCCCGTGCGATCAACAATCCCATCCATCTAATTTTCAGATTATTTCCTTGTCACAGAGTAATTATATATAAAAAAAGGAAAAACAAACGAGAAAATGACCTCAAAAAAGTGCTAAAAAATTAAATCTATTTTAAAAATAGTTTTCTGTGATCATTTTATTGTCACCCTTTACTTTTTTTCTTTTTCTTGCCAATCTGCTCTTAATGTTTTTTCCCACGTTTTTTTGTGTCTGCAGGTATATGGACGAAGGTGTTGGAGGCCATCGGTGTGTTGGCAGTAATCGCTAACGGTCTGGTCATCGGGGTCTCATCAGACTTTATTCCACGCCTCGTCTACCGTTACCGTTACGGCCCGTGTGCTAACGGAACCACAAACTCACAGTCAGTACTGTTTCAGCCTACAGAAACACCTGATAATATGTCATCAGATGCATCCTGTCTCATCATCATCATCATCATCATCATCATCATCATGTTTTATGTTGCTGTCGTTGCAGCTGCATGCAGGGCTACATCAATGACACTCTGTCCACGGCGTTTATGACGCACCCGGCAGTTGTAAATGACTTTCTCAAAGAACAGATGATCACAGAGAGAGGCCTCAACGTCACGCAGTGCAGGTGAGCAGCTCGGTCCAAACATGACAGAAGATAAAGTCACAGATCTGATACACAGGGACAAACTGTGTGTGTGTGTGTGCGCGTGTGCGTGTGTGTGTGTGTGTATGTGTGTGTGTTTACAGCTACAGAGACTACAGGAGCAATGAGGACTACAGTCTGACCTCTCAGTTCTGGTGCGTCTTGGCCGTACGCTTTGCCTTCGTCATCTTGTTTGAGGTTTGTGCTCCAGATTTGGGTTCGACAGTGTTTTCGATTTGACCTGCAGACAGAGGTTCAGTAATTTCTGTGTGTGTGTGTGTGTGTGTGCGTGTGCGTGTGCGTGTGTGTGTGTTTCTGCAGCATGTTGTGGTGGTGTGTAAGTTTATAGCGGCCTGGTTTGTCCCCAACAATCCCATTCGGGTGAAGAACGATCGGCTGCACGACAAACTGGAGCGGCTGAAGGAGGAGCTGCGGTAAGTCAGCAGCAGCAGAGAGCAAAGGGTCAAAGGTGAAACTCTGACAACAGATAATTTTGCTCTGAGACACTGACACAATGATACTCAACGTACTCAACCTCAATAGGGTGCGCGGTGGCTCCAAAACTATTTTCTAATTCACGATAAAAATAAGGTGATTCACAATGTGAGTTGTTTTTGTACTTTTAGTACACATTAGGTGCCAGAGTGAATAAAACAGCATCAAAATAAAGCTAAAAAAGTGCCAGTGGAGGATTCCCCTCACCCCCTGACAGAGGTCCTAGCTCAGACCCTAATGTCCCAAAATCCTTGAAATGTCCTTATATCCTAAAAATGTCTTGAAATACTAAAAACATCCTCATATCCTAGAAAAGTCTTATAACCCAAGCACTGCCTGTAAACCTAGTAACATGCTAAAATCCTCAAAATGTCTTAAAATCCTATAAATGTCCTAAAATTCTTGAAACATCCTAAAATCCTCAAAAATGTCCTAGAATTCTAGGAACTGTTATTTTGCAAAAGTGCCCCGAAGGAAAGAAAATTAAGCATCCCTGCTCTACCATCTCTGCTTTTTTCTACAATGTGTGTTTTTGTTCTTCTTTCAGTGATATGAAACGCAGCAAATCGACAGACGTGTGACGTCTCCAGCAGCAGATCTGCCTCCCGCGTCACAGGAAAGATGCTGTCTTCTTTTTTAAAAAAATGAATATTCACGAGACTGGACTGTGACGGTAACGTTGTGTGAGGTTTGTGTGTCGGGGTGTTATTGGACTTTATTACCCCCCCGCTGACAACAACCGCCACACTACGTGTTTTTTTTATTAATATGTAATTAATAATTTGTAGACTGTGAGTAAGAATGTCTTTTATTTTGTTAAGTTTGTTGCTGTTTCAGAGAGTCGCTGAGTCAACTAAAGGAGCAGTTCAACAGTTTCTGCACAGTTTACATGACGTCAGTAAACTTTAAATTTGTTCAAATAGTCAACACACACTTACACTCTTGAGCACTTAACTGTGTGTTCGTGCACAGTCAGGAAGTACACGAGAAGACAGGAAAATTCAAAATAAGAGCTCGTCTTTGTCTAGCCTAACTGTGCCGACTGACATGTACTGTATGTAATATACCTCAAAAAACCCCACTTCAAAAAAATTACGTCCTTCATCAGCAGTTAAGAGGAAAAAGTCAAACCATCCAAAACATTCACACCATTAAAATAATACCAGTTGCATCTCTTCCTGTGGGCTCGTGTGCTTCTAGATAATTAAATGTCTTAATGGTATTTCTCCTCTCAGCTCCTCCACATGCATTTCTTTTCACTGTCATCTGATTGTAAGAGCACTATTGTAAAGTAGATTTTAGATTTTATTTGTTCCACAACCAAGTCACCAGTTAAAATGTTTTGTTTTTAAACCCTTTAAAGCCTGAGAAAAGTTTGATTTCCTTCATAAACGTGGAGGACAATGAGCAACAAAAACAAGAAATGACCCAAAAATGAGCAATAAGTGAGAAGTTCAAGAAAATTTCCTTAAAATTAAGCAAAACAAAAAAGAAGACAAGGAAAACAAGACTTTAAATATGTTCTTAGAATTTTATTTAGATCAAATCTTTAACATAATTTTAAATGTCCCACTAATTGCAAAAATTACCTAAAATTAGTTTATTTAGAAATTGTCCAAAAAAGGGCAAAATGTCCAGACAACTGTATTAATAATTATAATCATTCTATATTTAAAATTTTGCACAGAAAAAAATATAACACAATATATTATATAAATACCTATTTTTTCAGTACTTTTTCAGGCAATTGTTTTTGTTTTTGTTTTTTACTTTTTCCTGGTAATTTTCTTGTAACTTTTTAAAAACTAATTTCTTGCTAATTTTTGGGCCATGTCTGTTAGTTTGTTTTGTCGATGTTGGTAATGAGTGGGTTAAAGAAGCCTGAGGCAAGTTCAAACTGAAAACTGTTCACTGTTTGCTTCAGTTTCCAGACTGAACGACATGTTTCACTGAGATGTTGTGAAATGGTGAGCATTAGGCTTTGAGGTACGTTTTCTCCCGTTTGATAAGCATGTCAGAGCTGTTAGCCGATCAGCAGTGACGTGAAGATAAACCAAATTCTGTAAGATCTTAACTTATTGTACATACAATTTTTGTTTTTTTATTTCCCACGATGTAGACGTCATTTTTCTGAGGACAATAAAAACCCTTTGAATTAAAATAAAAGGCAGTGCGCCTGTGTGACACAGGGGTGTTTGAACACACCACTGTTTCTATTCAAATAAATGTTTGCTACGTTTTGTAAGTTAATATTCGACAGCTTTTGACTGCAAGGGTGAACATAAAGAAACTTTATCAGATTTAGGGGGATTTGGTGGCGTCTGGCAGAGAGGATCGCCGATTGCAACCAGCTGAAACTTCTTCTCTCCAAACAAACAGATCAGGTGATTCAAACAAGGAAAAACCCTGAAAAAAGCAGCAGGCGGCAGTAAAAGAAGCACAGAAATGCATCAACGAAGACAGAGAAGAAGTGTGTTTTTATGAGAACTTTATGAGGAAGGAAAGAAATTCAGCAAACTTGTAAGACCTCAATGATACACACACATTAATCTGCTGAGTAACACTGAATAAAAAAGACTTCAAACCCACAGGACACCTTTAAGATGAAAGTGATGAATATATTTTCCATTTTGCACAAAAATATCACCCGCGAGATTCAAACAAAAACAAAACGGAGGATTTACAGTTTACAATGACGACAGCAGATTTACCGTCAGGGTTTGTGCTGTCACGAAAACCTGGAAAAGCTACTAAATTTAAAAATAGTAATTTCCAGGCCTGGAAAAGTTTTAGAGAACGCAGTATACCCTGAAAGCTTCAGAGAAGTCGTGGAATTTTGTTTCACAAACCTGTATAATAACACGAGGTGTGAAATTTGAAAATACAACGATCATTTCCGTTTTTACAGTTTGTGGCTGAGATCAGTGGTGTTATTCTGGTGATTTCTGAAAGGAAAAAAAGACAAATATTTTGTTAAAGAAAGCATGCCTTCCTAACCTGTAGGCCCAAAAATACACGTTTAAAAAAATATCCAAGTTCTTCCTTTAAAAATCACCAATTTTGTTTTTAAAGGAAAAAATATATGAAAGTAGAGTCAAATTTTTCCTTTGAAAATCATCAAAAAACATTAAAGGGAAAAGAGAAAAAAATCGCCAAAAATCACCTGTGTTTGGAAGCCATGGATTTACTTATGTTTTTTATTTTTTATAGTATATTTAATGATATATTTTGGAGTTTGATTTTTTAAAATTTGCCTCAAACTCATGGAAATGTATTGGTAAAAATGTGTAGGAACCCTTTAACTTTGAGCTTCAGTCTTTTTCACAGTGAAGTCCACACGTTTGGACAGCAGCGGCGTTCTTTTATTTTGATGTTATTTAACAGAAGAAGAACTCTGCTGCTGTTCGTGTTATTCAGAGGAAACGAAAAGGTGTCAGAGAGCTGCGTCGCGGTCAGTTGTCGTCTTGCTCTGAGCTCCTCCTGTAGTTCTTCCGTTTGGTCTTCCTGAAGGAGGTGAAGGAGGTGTTTGTGTCCTCCATCCTCTCACCTTTGTCCTCCTTCACCTCTGTCTTCTCCTCTGGTTGACCCACAGCTCCCCTCACGTCTTTGTCCTCATCTCTCTTTCTGTCCTTTTCTACACTCTGCTCTCTACTCCTTCCTCCCTCCCTGCCCTCCTCCTGCTCGTCCTCCTCGTCCAGGTGACTGAGGCGCGTCTCCTTCTCTTTGCCTCTGACCGCCGTCAGATGATCGGCAGGTTGCTCCTTCTGCAGCCCGCTCGGTCTGGAGAAGATCATCTTCTGCAGGACGTCACAGGAGGACTCGCTCCGGCTCTCCTGCTGCGTCTCCTTCCTCTGCTGCAGACCGGACAGGAAGTTGAGAGCCGCCCTGCTGTTGCCCTGATCGCTGGTCTCTGCCACGTCCTCCAGACTGTAGTGCGTCCAGCGTTCTGGGTGCACCAGGTAGTCCGGGACGCCTCTCTTCTTCGCTGGTGATGGGCCGTCGGACGGAGGCTGGCTCGTCTTCCTGCTGGGACGTGGAGGCAGAGGACGAGCAAACACTCCATCCATGTCACTCTCCTGGTTCAGAGAGGAGGACGGGGACAGCCGGGGGACACTGTCCAGGCTGTCAAAGATGCTGTGGCTGCGGTTTGAGAAAGCTGAGCTCCCTCCTCTCAGGCTGAACGGACTCTGAGCTCCGCGTCCTGCGGCCGGAGCAGCGACCTCCCCGCCGTCTTCGTCGTCGTCACAGTCCAGCTCCGGGTCAAAGGGGGCGCTGCTGAGTCCTCCTTCAGGCTCCGAGTCATCACTGGCTGACAGCTCGTCCACGTCGTCGCTGTTTAACGCCTCGTCGTGGTCATTTTTCTGATCGCTCATCTTAACGGGACGCAGCAGCTCTAAATCGATGACCTGCTGAGAGACGAAGACGGTAACAACTCCAGCAACAGCTGCAGTGTGAGTACGAACCCCCGAAAACAGACATTTGTTTCTTTTTTTTCCCCACATTCAAAGTCTGTAACACACAACCAGGCTTACACAGGTTTTATACGTCAGCCAGGCTGATAATCTTTTGGCCTTTATTCAGATATGTAATCATGATAATTAGCTTTAAATACCATTTTTTCTAGCTTTTTCAAAAATAATGTTCCTAATTCCATGCAATTTGTGAAATTTGTTACTAAGTTGATTATTGCCTTATTTCATCAGTTTTTGAAAGAAACTGCACCGGTTTGCTTCAGAGGTTTAAATTTTTGTGAAAGGCATCTGAATGCAGCAAAACAGAAGTGATGTTGCCCCAGGTTTTAAAGGGTTAGAGGAAACATCAGACATTTTTAAATGACTGGAATCATTCTTGTTTGGCCATCATTCAGCCAGTTAGAAATTCGGTTATTTAGAGATGGGTACCGCTCAGGCCAGGTAAACTGTGGATGTGCGCTCACCATGTTTGTGCTCCTGCTGTAGCGTTCATGTTGTCTCTGCTGGTCTGCAGACTCACTGGCTCTTCAAGAAACTGAGCAAATGCCCCAAACACTGCCACTCTGCTGCTGATCGATCTGAGATTAAAGGCAAGGGCATGAAATAAAATCAACAGACCAGGAACTGAGGAGACCTGATGACACGTTGTGAAAGACTAGTAAAAGACATGATGAATGTGGAGAACGTAGAGAAGTTCTGTTCAAGTTTTTATGCCTCCGTGAAACCTGAGACAATTTGATTTCTCTCAAAAACATGGTAAACACCTGAGAAACTTAAAAAGAAATTAAGAAATGTCCACACAAATTGCAAAAAAAAAGAAAAGGAAAAGGAAAAGATGTGAAAATTATTTGGGGGTTTATAAGATAGATATGATCAAAACCTAGAGAAAATGTCCAGGAAACTGTATTATTAATTCTCTTAATTATATATAGAATTTTTTTGTGATCATTTTTTTCTTTTATTGACATTGACTGTACAGAATATATCAATGAATGAACAGGTCATTTTAAAAAAGGGTGATAACACAGACATACAATCAATATCCAAAAGACAAAACTGGTGAAATATAAATATTTAAATATATTTTAAATAATTTTATATTTAATTTTTCTATATTTATATTTACATTTTAGCACTTTCTTGGGGTCATTTTCTATCGCTTTTTCCTTGCATATTTTCAGGTAATTTTCTGGTAACTTTTTTATTTTTTTTTACTAATTTCTTGCTGAGTTTTTTTTTTTGTTTTTTTTTTTTTAGGCCATTTCTTGTTAAGTTGCTTGTCGCCCTCTTCCCGTGTTTCTGAGAGAAATCCAGCCAGTTTGCTCAGGTTTCAAAGGGTTAAATGTGGTTTATCTGGCACATTGTTGGAGTTATCGAAACTACAGTCTCACTGAGTCCACTCTTACCGTATGTTGGTGATACTGTGCATCTATACATCTATATAAATATATGTTCATTAATTTATATTTTATGATCCATTCTGTTCACCTGTTCTTGGCATTACAGATTACACTATTTGTTTGGGTTTGTTTTTAAAGATATTTAAATGTTCTTTGTATATTAAATCTGGTGGTAGCTCACGGGACGAGGTTTACAGTAGCAGTGTAATCATACGCGCGGTTTTAGATGCATATTTTATGTAAAATGCGGGTGTAATAATTATGAATGAATTAGTCTGTGAGGCGGACGCGAGTCTTTAGCATGCTAATGCTAACCTGACGGCTGTTAAAACAGCCGAGCGTCGCTTCGGTGAAACTACATTTCTTGAGAGACAAGCTACACCTTTATTTTACATATTTAACCTTTAAATGAATGTAAATGTACTTTAATTCGCCACAGTTTACCTTAATGTTGTTTCCACGACCCGCTAACGTTTCACAAACCAAACACTTTCTTCTTCGACTTCTTTTTTTGTAGCGTCACTGCGTCACGTTTCTCCAAAAGTGCCACTGCCGCCCAGCGGCCATAAGATGTAACTGCAGCAGGGAACTGCACTTAAATCACCGGAGTAACGAAGAAATGATGCTGCATTACAGTACTAAAGTATTTTTTGATGAGTATCTGTACTTTACTTGAGTTTTTGTATGTCTTTAAATTTTCACTTTTACTCCAGTATATCCTGAATAAAATGAAGGCCTATACTTCATCCCCAATACATTTCTCTTAAGCAGACTTATTGTTGTTGTTTACTACAAAATAGAGAAGAAGAAAAGACAGAGAAACTGAATTTTGTTTTTTAAACCCTTTGAGTTTAAAAAAACCCCTTGAGTTGTGGAAACAATAAAGGGAGACCTTGTTTTTCTTCAAGCTTAATGTACTCGCTATTTTTTAGGTGGTGTGCAGCATCAAAATAGAGCTTCTTTATCCAAAAAAAGTGCCAGCAGATGATTCCAAGCACCCCCCGACAGAGGTCCTGGCTAAGACCCCAATGTCAATCTTCTAAAGCAGTGCTACTCAACTTACTCAGTGTTACCTACCCCTCATAGGGTGCCAGGTGGCCTCCCAATCATTTTCTAAATCACAATAAAAATAAAGTGATTCACACCGGGAATTGTTTTTGTATTTTTAGTATACATAAGATGCATGAGTGCATAAAACTGCATCAAAATAGAGCTTGTTGATTAACAAAAAGAGTAGGATCCCTCACAAACCCTATTGTCCAAAAATCCTGAAAATGTCCTGAATTCTTAGAAATATCTAGAAATCCTAGAAACGTCCTAAACTCCTAGAAATGTTTGAAAAACATCCTAAATCTGTAGAAATGTGCTAAAATACTTGAAATGTCCTTAAATCCTACAAACATCCTCATATCCCAGAATCATCCTAAAATCCTAGAAGTGTCCTAAAGTCCAAGAAATGCCTTAAAATCCAAGAAACATGTATGGGGCTGCTGCAACTGTCATTTTGCAAAAATCCCCTTATTAATTTTCTAATTAATTACTTAATAACAATACCAATAACAATAACAACAATAATAATAATAATAATAATAATAATAATAATAATAATAATAATAATAATAATAATAATAATAATAATAATAATAATAATAATAATAATAATAATAAAACACTCCAGTCCACAAGGTGGCGCATGCAATCTATAGATTTTATCACAACCGCCTTCAAAACTCAAAGAAGAAGAAGAAGCAGAAGAAGCTGACGGTTCCCTCTTCTCATTGGCTCACAGGCGTAAAGGGCGGGTCATCCTGTGGTTGTGCCGCTGCTGATTGGCTGCGGCTCTTCAGACCGGGAATATTTTGAAAGTCTCTGGGTGGGCGCAGTTAGTTTGTCAAACTTGTGCAGCGCCTCTGACTGTTAAGCGCATAAAACAGATTTATTTTCCCGAAAACGCATTTATCGGTTCTTTTTAAAACTCTATGGAGCGAGAATCGGCGGAAAACCCGTCCGTTGGGTCGAGTGAAAGCGGGATGTCGGACATCGTGGTGGCTGATTACGGCTCCTTCGTTAACGTCGAGCTGGACAAAAACACCGAGACCTCCGAGGACAGACAGACTGTGTCCGATAACGTTATAAATCAAGGTTCGTGCCAGTATTTTATATTATACAGTGTTAAAAACACTTCAACAGTCGCTAATGTCGGCCTGTTTGTTAGCTTCATTAGCTGTCGAGCTAATATTGTTGCACGTAACTTGGTTGTGGTTCGGTTTTCCGTCCAAACACAACTCATTTACACAATATTCATCTCTGTTAAAGTGGCAAAACAGTCACTTTTTGTACATTTTTGTGTCTTTTCTGTCCCAAACCAGTGAAATCAAACGCTGTTCAGTGACACAGAGCTTAACGTGACTGTTGTTGCCAAGTAACGTCGCTAACTTTTGAGACAACACGTATTTTTCATGTTTTATTTATTTATTTTGATACAAATATTTGATAGGGACTTTTACACAAGAGAAATAATAATTAAAAAATACCAAGAAAACGAAATAATTGTAATAATAATAATAATAATAATAAATGAATAAAAGGTCGTATTTTCATTTTCTGTAGCTGGACTGTATTGACCACTGAATGTACTGTATTTAAAAACTGTCAATGAAAAGTAGAAAAAGTTAAAGTTTTTAACATCTATCTCATGTTATAACACCGAAAGACAAAAAATATGCTCCCCAGTGTTAGATCTGCTCATGAAACATGATAAACATCTGTCTGTTAATGCATCCTGGAAAAGAAATGTTAATGAAAATGACTGATTAACCAGCATTTCAGTGTCACAGGTAAAGATACTACCTCCTTTGTTGTTGTTGTTGTTCTAGTACCACCCTCCCCAGTGCTAGGTTAACCCTTTGACATCTTGTGTGACATCACTGTTTTCAGTCACCTTTTACACGTATTTAACCCTTTGAAACCTGAGCAAATTGGGGTTGGGTTACTGATTGTTTACACTCAATTAACTATTATTTTCTCAAACAACTGATTAGTAGTTTGATTTATGAGATGTTAGAAAACAGCAAAAGCTGATTTCAAAATTTATTTATTTTATTTTATCTGATAGAGTCGATGCAATTTAACGTAGACAGAAACAGACACATTGTTGTGCATTTCACCATGACGCCGAAGATAGAAACTGTCCAGTACTCAGTCACAGAAGTAGTGTCTTTCTCTGATACTGGTTGTACTGGTTTCACCTGTCTGCTGAATGCCTGTGGAAATCTGTTTCACTGCTGAAAAAAATCTGGGCTGTCTCTGCAGAAGAAAGATGCTCGCAGAATCAGTGACTTCTTTTAAATTTTGCAGACTTGCTTTTATGTGATCTCTCCTTAAGTTAGTTATTTATTAATATTGCTGCTCTTGCTCTTTTTATCTGTTCCTTCTCCTTCTGATGTCCTCTTTTTACCATCTTTTCATGTTGTAAATATATTCCCTTGTTCATCTAACTCATATTTATCTTTTTTCTACCTCTTTGTTTAAAATGCACTGACGTGATGTCATCGTCTTATATTATTTCTTATATTATTTTGTTTTTATCATCTTTTACTGAATTTATTCTTATATTTTCTAAAAATGTATTAATTTAGTAATTTAACTGCCCTTTACATCTGCCTGTTTCATCACTTTTGTTCTCTTTATTTGCTTTATTCTTGTTAAACATTGGTATACACATTTTGACTTTTCACTTTTATAGACCTTTCTCTGTTTAGCATGTTTGTTGATGTTTGTTTTATAATTCCCTGAGTTCTCGCTTTTGCTTAGTCTATCAAGCACTTTGTAATTAAATGTTTTTAAAAGGTGCCATATTAATATAATAAAAGACAAAAGAAATATGCAAATACTTTCAAAATTGGTGCCACATAAACAGAGGAAACAGAAAAAAGGGTCATGGACATTCACTTTTGCTTGAAAAGTGATAATAATAACAATAATAATGAAGTTTGTTTATATAGCACTAATGTTATAAAGAGCTGTACACTTAAAAACACAAAAACAGGAAAAAAAAAAATTAAACGGCACAAAAGAAAAATGTAAAATCAACACACAGGAAAAAGAAAAAAATACAATACAGAAGAAAAAATAAAATCAGGGGTAGAAATTAAATTCAAGACAGGGCAATTAAAAAGAGATCATAGAAATGGTTTTCGATAAAATAAGCTTTTAAAAGTGGTTTAAAAGTAGAGGACCTGCTGGTGGGTGACGTAATCTGGGTATAAAAATTAGTCTCTGAGGTGCAGCCAGTTTTACTGTAGTGAAGCATAAAACTCCACTTAGTAAATAATCTGCAGCTCCTAATGCACGTTTTTCTCCAAACAGCTCTGTTTCAGAATGAAGAGGAGGCTGAAGATGAGAGTGATGAAGATGAGAGTGATGATGACGACAGCGGCACGGACCATTTAATCTCTGAGAAGGCGGGGACGCAGCTGCAGCGGTGTGAGCCCCGCGGAGGAGTCAACTCAAGTCTTCCTGACATCTTTCAGACGAGCCACCTGCTCTTCTACGAGAGGTTCAAGGCGTACCAGGACTACGTGCTCGGTAACGACACACAAACCGAAAAAGTTAATAATAAAAGCCTAGTCCAAATTAGACATCCAGTCCCTTTTACGAGCCCGGTGTGGAGACACAGTTTGACTAATAAAAGCCTGTCTCTATTAGAGGCTCCGTCTGGTTGCCATGTTGTTAATTTTTATAGAATTTCATTTGATGTATAAAACCGGGTTGTTGGCGACCTGCTGGAGGTAACGTTAGTAAGCTGCTGAGATCACACTTACTTTGTCCAAAAAGGTATAATAAATAATAAGATTCTATTTCCATCTTTGCTTAGAAACAGTTTTGTGTGAAATGAATTAAAAATCTGTCCCATAAAGACGACTGTCCCAAATTTAATCCTGTTAAGTTCAATGATTTAAGCAAATAACAGCTATTAATTGAATTTTTACGTTATTCAGCCTCAAATACAGTATTTGATAATTGCGAGTCATTGTATTTATTTGTATGTTTATTTGTTGTTTGTGTGTGCAGGAGACTGTAAGCCGTCCGAGGTGAAGGCCTTCACAGCGGACTACCTGGAGAAGGTGGTGGAGCCGTGTGATTGGTTGGCTCTGTGGTCCACTGACGTCTTTGACGTCCTGGTGGAGGTGAGACCAACTTTCAGACGTGTTTCTGTTCAAATTTGTTTGTGTTATCCTATATTGAAATTATGCATCCTGTATCTTGCATTATTTTTCCTCTTGTTTTAATTTTATCCTAACTCTGCCCTCGTTTTGTATGTCAAAGCACTTTGTAACCTCTGTTTTTAAAGGTGTTATATAAATAAATGTATTATCTTTATTATTTGGATCACAGACTGGCCAAAATATTGCTGAGTAAGGCTGATTAATTGGGGAAAATAATTAGATTTAAATAAAACTTGTGAAGATGGTTATAAAAAATAATTTACAACAGCTTGTTAATTTGACACATAAATTTAGAAGCACAGAAAACGTTTGGTTGAACTTCGGTTTGTGACGTTCGTGAGTTTCATGCTGAAGAGCTGCTCGTGATTTCAGGTGTGTGACGTGGACTGGAAGGACCTGAAGGCGTGTGTGAGGCTGGTGCTGCCGCTGCAGTGTGACACCAGAGGATGTGAGCTCAGCGAGGACGCCATGAAGTCTCTGCTGGAGGCCACTCAGCACAAAGTCCCTCTGCAGGAGCTGCTGGTGGTCTACGAGCAGTCCGGGGACTTCGATCAGACCGCCATCGCTCTCGAGCACCTCAGGTGGGAGTCCGGACATGATTCTGGAGTGTGCTTGTTATTTTTAAAGAGTCTGATAACAGGGTTCCCGCAGATCCTAAAACGTCTTAAAAGCCTTTGAATTCATCAATCTAAGAAAAGGCCTAATTGGTGTGAAAATGAACTTAAATTGATTTTTCAAAACTCTTAAAAATGCTCAGACATGAGAAGTCAGATTTTCAGGATCTTTTTTTCTGACGTTGCATTTTAAAATCTCAAAATAATTGTCAGCATTTATTTTTTTGTTAAATAATTTAAAAAATCAATTTTTTTAACTCGTCATGATGGGAATTGAAATAATGAAATCTCACATGCAGACTGAGAAGCACAAAAATCACCCAGAAAACCGTCCACGAATAACAGATATTTCCCACTTCTGTTGGTAAATTAGATTAAATAAATTTCATAGATCGTCTCCCTTTTTCTTTTCAAAAGTCATGTTTTAATGCTACAATAAATATTTCTTTCCTATAAATATTCTTCAGTTTTTGGTTATTAGAAAAACGGTCTTAAACACAATCCCAAGTGGCATTAAAACAGTCTTAAAAAGTCTGAAAAAAGTTCATTTCCCAGCTGTGACGTCCTGTCCTCTTCTGTCCTCCTCTGTCTGCAGGTTTTTCTATAAACACATCTGGAGGCAGTGGGACGAGGAAGATGAAGACGATGACTTTGACTACTTTGTCCGCTGCGTGGAGCCTCGTCTCAGGCTGTGAGTGCGCCGCGTTTATGGATGATCATGAACTGTATTCATTCAGGTGTAGGGATGCGGATTAAAACCTGGTCCTATTGAGGACCCGGTTCTGCCTTTTTTCAAATGCTGAATCAATAACTTTTGAGCAATAATGCAACATAACATCTTGAGTCAAAAATATATTATATTATGTACTTTCTTTATTGTGGAAAAAAATGTTTTTCATGTAATGCTGCTGAAATATTTTTGGTCCGTTACATCAGCAAGGTTTATTCAAGGCTAGAAATCGTTTTGTTCTGTTCAGAAAAAGCGAAACCAGTTCTGTTAAAAACGTATTGTCGCCTCATCTATCCACAAATTAACAGAAAAGTATCGATAGAGGTTTCGATAAAGACTCGGATCGTTAATAGTCTGGATAATTGTATCAATAACGAATGATCCCATCCCTATTCTAGTGTTTCATTCCCATGAATCCCTTTAAAACTGTGTCTCCTCTCAGCTACTACGACATCTTAGAGGACAGAGTCCCAGCGGGCCTGGTGGCAGAGTACCAGTCCTTACTGGAAAACTGCTCCCAGTGCTTCCAGCAGTTCTCGGTTCTGCGCAGCGGCCTCAGCACCGACTCGGACTCGGAGCTGGACAACGTTTCGATGGTGGAGGGCCTGAAGCTCTACGACCAGCTGGAGACGTTCAAACGCAAACTTCACATCATCGAGAACCCCCTGCTGAGGTAAGAGAGGTGTGAGGTTCTTCATCCAGGGTTTCTGCAGATCCTTAAAAAACCTTAAAAAGCACTGAATTCATTAACTAAAAAAACACACTAAAACAGGCCTTTATTGGTGTTAACATGTCTTCAACAAATCTTTCAAAAGTCCTAAAAATGTTCAGACGTGTGAAATGGGATTTTTCTGAATCTTTTTTTCTAACATTGTATTGTAAAATTTTCAAACTGGTAACCTTATTTTTTTATGATTGTTTTTTTTTAAATACATAACATTTGCCAAATTCCTCACGTATGAATGTCACCAACAAAAGTCATGTTTTATGTTAAAATGAATATTTGAAATAATTTATAATATATATTAATTGATGCAGGTTCAGGTCATCTGTCTTTACTTTTTTTTGTTTGTTTTTCAGTTTTGGTTATTATAAAATTGGTCTTGAATTGAATTCTGAGTGGCATTAAAAAGTCTTTAAAAGTCTTATATCCAACTTGTCTTGAGCTGTAGGAGCTCATCGAATGCCTTTCTCCCTCGCCATGACCTCTTCTTTGGCCATCTTATGCAATCTTTCCTCAATATCCTCACCGTGCTCACCTCCAGCTCCTCCTCTGCAGGTACGTGCTGGGCTACAAAGGTAACGCCCGGCAGCAGTGTGCGCAGAGTCGAGGGCTCAGAGAGTCGGGTGTGAAGGTGGTCCACGTGGTCACGGCCTCCTGCAGCACCGTCCAACTGCAGTCCCTCCTCACTGACCGACTGCTGCCTCTGTGTGCTTCCTCTGAGGACACCGAGATTCAGGTCAGTCCTACACACACACACACACACACACACACACACACACACACACACACACTCACACACTCACACACTGATAACTAGAATAGATAGAATATCTTTACTTTATTTTATTTATTTATTTTTTTAAAATTTATTTTATATACATAAAATCTTTCAAATTCCACTTGCATAAACATCACCAAAAAAATCAATGTTTTATGTTACAATAAAAAATTTGTGTTAAATTGTCCCTTAGCAATTGATGTCCATTTGTTTGTTGTAAAATTGGTCTTAAATTTCAGTCCACGTGGCATTAATAAAGTCTTAAAAAGTCTTAAATCTAACTTGCCTAAAGCTTTAGGAACCCTGATAAACACTGGAGGAGCTCTCCTAAGCTGTGTGTCTTATTTTCTCTCTCTCTCTGTGTGTGTGTGTGTGTGTGTGTGTGTGTGTGTGTGTGTGTGTGTGTGTGTGTGTGTGTAGTTTCATAAAGAGCCCGTGTCAGCGGTGGAAGCGTGCCATCAGGGCGACGTGGTCATCGTTCTCCCGGGGATCTACAGTGTCAGCAGCTCCATCTTCCTGCCAGACTCCATCACGATCGAAGGTAAACGGCTCTTATCTTGTTTCGACATCAGATGGATGTGATGTGTTTGGAGGTTGTAGCTGTAAATCAGTCGTTACGTCCACCGGCTCACTGCAGAGTTTTGTCCTTTCTCTTTTATCTTTTGTTACCTCATGATGAATACCGTTTGACACCTTTTGACGTTATACGTCTTTGTGTTGGTGGAAGTTATTGTCTATTATCTTTTCGTATAATCATAATTTGTATAATTTGTATTTATAGACAGTTTTTAGGTGTGGAAGTGAATTGTTTATGGGAATTAATGTATGTTATTTGGTTTGACTCGTATTACCCCTTAAGTGAAGAGTTGACAGATTTTCAGCCTGGTCGATTGTCGGAGCCGATATTTGGCATATTGCTGATTATCTGTATCAGCATTTATTTTAATGATCTCCAAGAAAATTAATTAATTAAAAAGTGCAAAGAAAGTGTCAGCATGGGAGGAACCTTTACTTTGTAAAACCTCAGGGGGCAAATTTTATTTATTCATTTTTATTTTTATTTTTACTTGATTTTATAATGAATGTGAACATTTCAGTTTTGATCAAACATTTGCTAAATGCATTTACATAAAGTTTTGTGTCAGAGTTTATTATATTCCAAATTCAAAATGTCGACAGAAAGATTTTCATTTTTATTGTAATTGCATTTCGGTGCCAAACAGTGGTTATCGGTCTCATCAACTGCTAATAATTGGTAAAACCAAAATAGGTCCACCCCCCCTTTAATGGACAAATAAATTATTTTTTAATAAAGTATTTTCTTTCCCATTAATCTTCTGTTCTCTGCTATATCGTGTAGACACTCTTATTGTACGTCATTGATCCTGTGCCTGCTTGATCTTATTTCTTAATATTGTAGGATTCTTTATTTGCTTTTGTAAATTATTTTGAGGTGAGATTCTCTTATAACCCTCTAGGAGTTTTCTGTATCTCACCTGCACAATCTACTTCTATTTTGTTGATAAGCTGCTGTTTTGTTTTTACTTCACAAATATTTATTTGTGACACCAAAAATATACTACAAATACTATTTAGAGATAAGCTCCAGTGTACTTGGATGTGTTTGTTAAACCTCTGTGACTTTTCTCTGGGTTTAAACCTGAAAAGTGAGCAATGCAGTCTAACAAACACTCATCTTTACCGTAATGACGGTTCACTGACGGCGTTCTTGTGCTGTCCGTGCGCCAGGCTTCGGGCTCCCTGATGAGGTGGTGATTGAGAAGAAAAACAAAGGCGACTCGTTTGTGGAGTCCACAGGAGCTGACGTCAGACTGTCCAACATCAAGTTCATCCAGCACGATGCTATCGAAGGCATTCTGTGTGAGTATGCTGTAAATATATGACTCCAGGTCGCAGGTGGAAGGAGGAATTAAAGAAGACAAATAAAAGTAAGAGTATAGCATGAGTCAGTAAAAACATAGTAAGTAAAAGCAAGATAGAAACAGAAATTTGCCATCTGTAAAAATAAGACTTAAAAGTGCAAAGATCAATGAATAATACTGAATTTTGCTCCTACATAATATAATAATAATAATAATTCACTTTATTTGTATAGCAGTCCAACCTGCTCTACGAGAAAGAAATTAAATGCAGCAAGTGCTTCACATCAAAACACATAAAAGACAAAAAGACATAATAAAACCTGCATGTAAAAATAAAATAAAATCAGAATAGAAAACATAGAATGCATCTTCAAATGGATAAAATCCTCTTGATAATACTAGTAAAAGTAAGATAAAATGGGGATAAAAATTTAGTGTACAAAATACATAACATAAAGTGGAAAATAAGCTAAACCCACTGACATAATTAATAAGATCAGCATGAAAATAGAGTATGTAAAATGCATAAAATCAAGGTAAATAAGACATCTTAAAGATGTGCAGCTACATAAGTGCAAAGCAGCTGAATCAGAGCTGGTTAAAGGCTAAAGTGAAGAGAGACGTTGCTGCTGTTAAGCCGTCTATTAACACGCCGACTCTCTCCTGTTGTGTTTTCCCGTGCGGTTCGTGTCAGGTGTGCGTCAGGGGACTCTGAACATGGAGAACTGCGTTTTGCAGTGTGAGACGACGGGAGTGATCGTCCGAACATCCGCCCATCTCACCATGAACATGTGTGACCTCTACGGCTCCAAGGTGAGCGCCGTATGACGCCGATCACAGGAGGAAACCTCTCTGAGGCTTCACCTCTCAGTCAGCTGTCAGGAGTGTTTGTTGTTGGTTATTTTGGGTCTTTTTATCAGGTTACAGTCTGTTTGCTGCAGGTGCATCTTTGGTAAACATTTATTTATTAACAGTCAGTGCAGCAGATCCAATCAGAGGTGAGTCTTTTGTCTTTGAGAGATAAACGTGTATGTGGTCAGTCATGTTGCTGCATGTTGTCTGCAGGGTGCCGGTGTGGAGATTTACCCCGGCAGTGTTTGCAGTCTGGTTGGTAACGGCATCCATCACTGTAAAGACGGGATCCTCATCAAGGTGAGAAAAGATGAGACAACTACAAACATTCATCGTGTTGAAAACAAATCGTTTTTCACATTCTTACTGAAAAACTCATCAAGAAACCCAGCTGATGTTTTGGTCTGAGTTCGTCTTAAAAAACAGTGTTATTTAGATTATCAACCAACATGCTCAATCTACGGCTGGGTGACATGGTTTTAATTATAAAATCTAAAAAAATACAGTTATAAATAAGTTAAATGAAATACTGTTATGATGAAATTTTAGAAAACATTTTTATAATTAAATAAATCAAAGCGGCACCCATGGTGCTTTTATTTTGAAGGACCTGGCTCATCTCATGCCAGAAGCTTCTGGCCAACACTTTACAAAACCAGAAATATCCCCTTTAATTGGAATCCCCCAGATTATTTGGCAAAAATGACATGAAATGTGAAATTTTGGGTTGTGTGTTCAGGACTTTGCTGATGAGCTGGATGGGATGCCATCAATCACCATGGAGAACAATGTGATCCACAACAATGAAGGCTACGGAGTGATTCTGGTGAAACCCAACAACGGGGAAACACACGAAGTTCCTCAGGACAGAAGTGGAGGTAAGCAAAGCTCTCACAATCAACAAAAGAACAATAAACAGATATACAGACTGTGTACGGTCATGAAAAACCCGCAAAAGCAATGAAATGTGCAAATAGCAATTTTCAGCCTAGGAAATGGTTTTGGAAAACTAAATGCATCTTGAAAAAAAATTAATTTTTACAGTTTCTGGCTGTGAGAAATGGTATCATTTGGCAAAATTTCTTCAAAATATCACCAAAAACTTTTAAAGAGGCCCTTCTAGTCCCAATTTTTGGGATCATATTTGAATTTTCGGGTCTACTAGAATTGGTTTCCATGCTTTAATGTTCAAAAAACACGTGTGTGTCATAGTGTCCTCTGCTGCAGCAGCTCTGTCTGTCTGAGCTTATGTCCCGCCTCCAAAGAAGCCCAATCTCCTCTGATTGGTCAGCTGGCTCTCTCTATGCATATTCTGTTCGTTACATTGTGATGTCACTAAGTTACGGAAGTAAACACTGAAACTCAGATGAGATTTATGAGCACAGCAATGTCATACAAAACAATAAAGGGAAGGGAAAAACCCAAAGAGCATAAATAGGTCCCCTTTAAAGAAAAACAAGTTGCTTTCTTCTAAATTGCCCACAAAAAAATTTCTTCAAAAATCACCAATTAAAAAAAAAAAAAAAAAAATGTTTTCATTAAAAATCGTCAGTAAAATAAATACAGAATACAGCCATTAAAAAGTCCCTCCCCAGTGCTTAAAAAATGATATGACATATCTTCACCTTCATAAATAACAAACCGTAAATTATATTTAAATATTCAGCTCTAATCCTGTACTAAATTCATTATTTTGTAAAATAATATATGTTTAAAAAAACTGTCGTATAATACTTAAAAAGAACCAGTTAGGTGTATCTGTGGTCATTTCAGAGAATGTGTGGTCTTGAAAATCTGACTCAAAGTCCTGGAAAAGTCCTGGAAATGTATTGGTAAAAAATGTGTATGAACCTTGAATATAGAGGAGGAGACGGAGGCAGGTAAGAAGCTCTCCGCAGCACAGAATCAATACTGAACAGACTTTCTGTTCCCAGACGACCCCGCTGGACCGACAGCTGAGGACAAACCGCAGGGAGGAGTTGCGGATCCTGCCGTCACCTCCACAACGTCAATAACGAGCAGCGGCGGCTCAGCTGACGTTCAGCCTGAACCAGCAGAGAACAACAGCAGCACAGACGGCGACGCGGCCTCCACCTCAGGCAGGAAGTGGCAGTTTACTCGTCAGCTGAGCAGAAACAAGGAAACGTCCTGCAGCCGAGCCGTCCAGGACCTGATGGACCACCAGATCTTTGTCTCCATTCAAGGTAACCAGTTCAGACGCAACGGCATGGGCGACTTCGGCACCTTTTTTTACTGATAAACTAAAGACTGGACGTTTAAACACGTCAGCACACTTGGAACTAACACAGCGCTTTAAAGACTTTTTGTGATGATGGCTTCATGTTTTAGATTTTTTTTTTGTCAAAAATATTGCGGACACACAGCCAACAACTGAGGTGTCCTGCAGAGACGACGATCATGTTCCTGCGAGGGAAGAGTGCCATGACCCGTGTGTGTTTCGGAAAGCACTCTGGCTTTGACCGGCTTCTCAGAGTGAATTTACAGTAAATCGATTCCCACGTTTGCTTTTATTGTATTTATTTCTTTGGGCTACTGACGTGAAATGTTTTTAATTTTTTTTTTAAATGCATTATTTGAAATTCACTCGTCACTTTGCAGTTTTGGTGGTTCCACTTTAGATCTAATAAATGTTACCTGTGTCTCATGGTGATTATGTTGTTACCTTTTTCTTAAGCAGTGCACGGCTGATACTGAGCTCACACAAGCATCTGTTGTTTCCTTTGTTCACGAGAAAGAGTTCACGTGGTGCCTGTTTTTAAAGGTTTTGGGTGTATTTAATGGTTGAGGGAAGTCGTTGGGTTGACAGACTGACTGTAGAGGCCCAGTGAAAATAGACTGAAGTTTTATATTTAGGCTGACTGCTGATACAAATGAGTCTTTGGTTTAAATGCTATTTGTGGAAATTTCCTGCAGATTAAAAAGTGTCTGTTGAAACCTTCACATGTGGTGGTGCAGTCTGATGATCTTTCTATAAGCTGTTCCATCCTCACTGTCCTCAGTGCTGTGGATCACATTATGTGCAGTGCTAAGATCAGCAACATCAGTGTTAATCATAAATCTCTTGACCAGTTTCTTTTCTGAGAAAGAGACTCACATACTTCAAGCATCAAGGACCGTTGGATTTTACCTTGAGTAAGCCAAGAGGATTCTTGCTACCGAGCTAGAGCTCTGCTTTGAAGCTAGTTGCTTTGCTGCTAAATAAGGTAAGTGTTCAGTTCATTATTATTAACTGTTTGGATCGTGTTTTTGTTTTTTTTGTGCAGTGTGCATGAAGTGGAATAAATGTTATTGCAGCTGCAATGCGCGTATCTATAAATTAAATTAATTTGTTATTTTGAAACAAGTGAAATTAAAACACTAGAGGAGTGTAGGCTACTGTGAAGAGAGATTTGTGTGTAAGAAAGCTTTGTTTGCAATACGTAAAGCTATAAATTAAGTTAATATGCACAAAAACAACAAATTAGATCTATAAATACAGTCTATTGTCATATAACTCACCTTTTGTTTTTCACTTATAGGCCCTGTGAAGATGTGGGACTGAGGAGTACAGGAGTCCCGCTCCCCAACTTTCATCTTTGCTGACTGGCAATTATTTGGTGTGAAATCAAGGTAAGATATTTAATTTAACAATTACAACAATTTTAAACCAACTGTTAATCAACTCTTTCATGTGTTTTTGTTTAACTCCTCAATTAGGCCAGGAAAATATCTGTAAAAAAAGGTGTCTCAGCATGTATTGGACAACGGTCCTTGTGATTTATGTTCGATTTAAATAGCTCTTTTTTTTATGTGAAGATGTAAATGTCTTTATTTTGCCAGGCACAGGAAAACAAATGTATAGTATTATAATATAAAACATGAAGGAAATGTTGTATGATTTTTGTTATATTACATACATGATAATCAAGTGCTGTATATTCCAAGTGTATGAAAACTTCCAAACTAAAACCATCTTTAACAGGAATACACACTGGGAGAAAAAATTAAACCTATACTGACATAAACAAGTCCTACATCACCAAGATCGTTTATTTAATTAATTTATTAACATTTAATTGGATTTATTCAATTTTTAAGTGAATTCATAATGACTTCAACAGACTAGAGCTTAGCATTCTGCATTTTTTGAAACATGATAGCGAGACAGGTGTTATTCGGATATAGTTTTATGCAAAAGTAAATGTTATGTAAACATCAGATGAATTTAAACCTTGGATACAGCTGTGAAAGGCTAAAATCTGCCAAAAAGTGGATTTAAAAACAAACATCATGTTAATAAATTAACATATTTTGTTGTAATTTGAATTTCTCAATTATTGAGCATGTATGAATGAATTTGCTTTGCTAATTTCCTTTTTACATGACTATTTTCTTGTACCGTAGATGCCGAAGAAGAAGGGTTTCCGAACGCGGCGCACACCAAAGATCATCAAAAGTAAGAGCAATGTTGATGCTAATGCTTGTGGTGTGTTCAGAAAGATTGGCGTCATCTGTAGCTGCTGGTGCTGATGCTGCTGAAGCAGTGTTTGCTGACAGGAATGAATCAGCTGTGGCAGTTATCAAACACAAGACTGTTCCTGTGTGCACTCTGCAAGAAGCTGAGGTTGATGCTGTGCTGCTGCAAGAAGGCAGACTGGTGATGCTAAACCAGATTTATTGAACTAAAATTGAGCAGTACAATGACTGCTTTGTGCTGATAGACTGTGGAAGTTATGGATATGGGCATTAAGAAAATGTCAAATTTACTCCAGTATGCACTGAAGTTGCAGAACAACTATGTAGAGAGTGCAAAGAAGAATTTGAGAAACAGGATGTTGCAGTGCATACTGTTTACGGCTCATTGGGTGCTGTGTGTGACTGTAAAGCTGTGCACTCTGAAAGAAACGGCAACATTTCTCCACATTTAGCTCTAAAACATAATTAAAAAGAGGCGTGACACTTTTTTAATCATATTTAGAGTAATATTTGTGATTTATTCTTTCATGAAAAAAATGTTCAAAGTAATGTCACTGTTAAACAAAAATGTTTCAAATTAAATCTAAATGTTATATATTAAATCTAAATGTTAAATATTAAACCTAAATCTTAAATCTAAGTGTTGAATAATAAATCTAAATGTTGAATATCAAATATGAATGCAAATTCACACTGCAGCTTGGCAGAAGTACCAAAATAAGAGCTCAATGTGTTGATTTTCCGTGTACATGGCGACTGACATAATTTTGTTTTGAAATGAGAAAATCGCGAACGGCTTTTTACTCCGTGGTTCAACTCCGCCTCCCTCCTGGCTCCTGTCCTACACCAAATAATACAGATTTTTCTTACTTCATTAATACTTCAATTACTGCTAACGGTACCATTATGCATTACAAAGCAAAAACCATTCAGCTAATATCTTTCATTCAACTTACACAACCACAAACACACCCCTGCTATCATCAATACCTTTTTGTGGTTTCCTCAATAATATTGATGTCTCACAGAAACAAATACACAAAAACGATATAATATCATCCATGATATACGAATAAGTCCGAATGAGTTGAAGAATCCATTAAACTACTTGCTAAAGTATTTGCTAGTCTAAAAGCTCACAGCTGTCACAGCTTACATGCTTTGTTGTCATCTCACTTGACAGGTTTCTTTTTCCTGCATTACAACAGCATTTATAACTGCAAAAGTAGAGCAACAAATTCACTTTTACGAAGCAGAACTCCAATTTGCACTGCCTACGTACATGTTCATCCTTTAGGGGACAACTGTACAATTTTATGCAATGATATATGACGAACTTATGCTGTTGCTAATGCAGGTTTTGCTTTACCATCCATGTGGCGTAAAAAAGCAAAAGACACTGGTAATGGTACTCCTGGTTCACCAGGATGGGGTTCGATTCCCTGCAGCGTCATGCTAATTGTTATGCCTACATGAAGGCCAAAATTATTTTCCCTTATTGACCAACATTTGTGACCGATGCTATGACATCAAACTTGCTAAATGACAGCAGATTAAAGAGTAAAAAGACTTATTTAAACATTTTGATCTAATAATACCTTCACTTCACCATCACTTCAACCCACCCTCCTGTGCACAATTGTATTTCTGCTCCACTCCATTATGTTCCACTAAAAGTGGTTGCAATGGATTTATCTGTCTCCAACCGTCTTTCAACATGCTATAGTATGATGTGTCTCTATGAGACATAATAAGATGTTTTCAAACATTTTTGGACATGTCAAAATCTGAGATTTTTTGCCATACTAGACTATGGGGATTTTGGACATTTTTTCAGCATGACTTATTATGACTTTTTGCCATTTTTTGGCTCTTTTTTGTTTAAACACGCTATACTATGGCACTTCACTATGAGCTATAATAAGCGGTTTTCAGCCATTTTTTGGACATGTCAAAATTTGAGATTTTTCGCCATGCTATACTAGATGGTTTTTGGCGATTTTTTCGTCATGCTAATTTATCATATTTTGGCCATTTTTGGACTTTTTTCAACACGCTATACTATGGCGCATCTCTATAAGCTATAATAAGCAGTTTTCAGCCATTTTTTGGACATGTCAAAATTTGAGATTTTTTGTCATACTATACTATGCGTTTTTTGGCGATTTTTTCAGCATGCTAAATCATCACATTTAGGCGATTTCTGGACCTTTTGTTCAACATGCTATACTATAGCGCGTCTCTATGAATCATAAGAAGCAGGTTTCAGCCATTTTTTGGACATGTCAGAACTTGAGATTTTTCGACACTATACCATGTGATTTTTGGTGATTTTTTCATCATGCCAAATTATCACTTTTTGGCTGTTGTTGGACCTTTTTTTCAACACGTTATACTATGGCGCATCTCTATGACCTATAATATGCGGTTTTCAGCCATTTTTTGGACATGTCAAAATTTGAGATTTTTCGCCATACTATACTATACGTTTTTTGGCAGTTTTTTAGTCATGCTAAATTATCACTTTTAGGCTGTTTTTGGACCTTTTGTTCAACATGCTATACTATAGTGCGTCTCTATGAGCTATAATAAGTGGTTTTCAGCCATTTTTTGGACATGTCAAAATTTGACATTTTTTGTCATACTATACTAGGCAGGTTTTGGCGTTTTTTTTCAGTAAGCTAATTTATCATATTTTGGCCGTTTTGGGACTTTTTCTTTAACACGATGTACTATGGTACGTCTCTATGAGCTATAATAAGCCGTTTATAGGCATTTTTTGGACATGTCAAAATTTGAGATTTTTCGCCATACTATACTAGGCCGTTTTTGGCAATGTTTTTTTCGGCATGCTAAATCATCACTTTTAGGAGGTTTTTGGACCTTTTTTTTCAACATGCTATACAACGGCGCATCTCTATGAGCTATAATAAAGGGTTTTCAGCCATTTTTTGGACATGTCAAAATTTGAGATTTTTCGCCATGCTATACTAGGCGGATTTGGGCAATTTTTGCCATATGCTAATTTATCATATTTTGGCCATTTTTGGACGTTTTTTTTCAACAAGCTATACTATGGTGTTTCTCTATGAGCTATAATAAGCGGTTTCCAGCCATTTTTTGGACATGTCAATATTACTATACTACTTTTTTGGCGATTTTTGCTGTATGCTAAATTCTAACTTTTTGGGCCATTTTTGGACCTTTTTTTCAACACACTGTACTATGGCGCATGTCTATGAGCTATAATAGGCAGTTTTTAGCCATTTTTTGGACATGTCAAAATTCGAGATTTTTCGCCATACTAGACTATTGGCGATTTTTTTGGTATGCTAAATTATAACTTTTTTGGCCATTTTTGGACCTTTTTTCAATAAGCTATACTATGTAGTGTCTCTATGACCTATAATATGCAGTTTTCAGCCATTTTTTGGACATGTCAAAATTTTAGATTTTTCACCATACTATACAACGCTTTTTTGGCAATTTTTTAGTCATGCTAAATTATCACTTTTTGGCCGTTTTTGGACCTTTTGTTCAACATGCTATGCTATAGTGCGTCTCTATGAGCTATAATAAGCGGTTTCCAGACAATTTTTGGAAATGTCAAAATTTGAGATTTTTTCGCCATAGTATACTATGCATTTTTTGGCGATTTTTTCAGTATGCTAATGTATCATATTTTGGCTGTTTTTGGACCTTTTTTTCAACACTTTATACGATGCTGCATTTCTGTGAGCTATGATAAGTGTGTTTTAGCCATTTTTTGGACGTCAAAATTTGAGATTTTTCGCCATACTATACTAGGCGGCTTTTGGCAATGTTTTTCGGCGTGCTAAATCATCACTTTTTGGACATTTTTGGACCTTTTTTTTCAACACGCTATACTATGGCGCATCTCTATGAGCTACAATAAGTGGTTTTCAGCCATTTTTTGGACGTCAAAATTTGAGATTTTTTCGCCATGCTACACTAGGCGGTTTTTGGCAATGTTTTTTTGGCATGCTAAATCATCACTTTTGGGAGGTTTTTGGACCTTTTTTTCAACACGCTATTCAACGGCGCATCTCTATGAGCTATAATAAGTGGTTTTCAGCCATTTTTTGGACATGTCAAAATTTAAGCAGAGGGATGTTGTATGCTGTGAAGGCCATCTGAGCCAAACCATGTTTTCTGATAATGGGCTCTACAAATTAAAATTGACTTGACTTGACATGCTATATTATGATGGCTCTTTGCATGTTTTATTGCTATGGCGTGTCTCAGCACACTATGTTACGTGGTTTAAAATCATTTTTAGCTGATTTTGGGACGTCATTTTTCAATATTTTTGCCATACTATAGCCTTGCTTTTTAGATCATTTTTTCGACATGCTACATTATAGTGTTTTGGGCTGTTTTTGCAAGTTTTATTATTATGGTGTGTCTCAGCACACTATGTTATGTGGTTTAAAATAGTTTTTAGCTGTTTTTGGGACAGGTCATTTTTTGACATTTTTGCCATACTATAGCCTTGCTTTTTAGGTCATTTTTTTCGACATGCTATATTATGGTGTTTTGGGCTGTTTTTGCAATTTGTATTGCTATGGCCTGTCTCAGCACACTATTTTATGCTGTTTTGAGGTGTTTTCAGCTGTTTTTGGGATATGTCATTTTTCAACATTTTTGCCATACTATAGCCTTGCTTTTTAGGTCATTTTTTCTGATATGCTACATTATGGTATTTTTGGCTGTTTTTGCAAGTTTTATTGCTGTGGTGTGTCTCAGCACACTATGTTATGTGGTTTAAAATCATTTTTAGCTGATTTTGGGACATGTCGTTTTTTGACATTTTTGCCATACTATAGCCTTGTTTTTTTGGTCATTTTTTCGACATGCTATATTATGTTGTTTTTGGCCATATTTGCAAGTTGAAATGCTATTGCGTGTCTCAGCACACTATTTCATACTGTTTTGAGGTGTTTTCAGCTGTTTTCGGGACATGTAATTTTTCAACATTTTTGCCATACTATAGCCTTGCTTTTTAGATCATTTTTTTTTTTACATGCTATATTATGGTGTTTTGGGCTGTTTTTGCATGTTTTATTGCTATGGTGTGTCTCAGCACACTATGTAATGTGGTTTAAAATCATTTTTAGCTGTTTTTGGGACATGTCATTTTTCGACATTTTTGCCATACTATAGCCTTGCTTTTTAGGTCATTTTCTGCGACATGCTATAATATGGTTTTTTTGGCTGTTTTTGCATGTTTATTTGTTATGGCATGTCTCAGCACACTGTGTTACGTGGTTTAAAATCATTTTTAGCTGTTTTTGGGTCATGTCATTTTTTGACATTTTTGCCATACTATAGCCTTGCTTTTTAGATCATTTTTTCGACATGCTACATTATGTTGTTTTGGGCTGTTTTTGCAAGTTTTATTTTTATGGTGTGTCTCAGCACATTATGTAATGTGGTTTAAAATAGTTTTTAGCTGATTTTGGGACAGGTCATTTTTTGACATTTTTGCCATACTATAGCCTTGCTTTTTAGGTCATTTTTTCTGATATGCTACATTATGGTATTTTTGGCTGTTTTTGCAAGTTTTATTGCTATGGTGTGTCTCAGCACACTATGTTATGTGGTTTAAAATCATTTTTAGCTGATTTTGGGACATGTCGTTTTTTGACATTTTTGCCATACTATAGCCTTGCTTTTTTGGTCATTTTTTCAACATGCTATATTATGTTGTTTTTGGCCATATTTGCAGGTTAAATGCTGTGGCATGTCTCAGCGAACCATTTATGCTGTTTTGAGGTGTTTTCAGCTGTTTTCGGGACATGTAATTTTTCAACATTTTTGCCATACTATAGCCTTGCTTTTTTGGTCATTTTTTTTGACATGCTATATTATGGTGTTTTGGGCTGTTTTTGCATGTTTTATTGCTATGGCGTGTCTCAGCACACTATGTCATGTGGTTTAAAATAGTTTTTAGCTGTTTTTGGGACATGTCATTTTTTGACATTTTTGCCATACTATAGCCTTGCTTTTTTGGTCATTTTTTTCGACATGCTATATTATGGTGTTTTTGGCTGTTTTTGCATGTTTATTTGCTATGGCGTGTCTCAGCACACTATTTTATGCTGTTTGGGGTGTTTTCAGCTTTTTTTGGGACATGTCACTTTTTCACATTTTTGCCATACTATAGCCTTGCTTTTTAGGTCATTTTTTTGACATGCTATATTTTGTTGTTTTGGCTATTTTTGCATGTTTAATTTCTATGGCGTGTCTCAGCACACTATGTTACGTGGTTGAAAATTGTTTTTAGCTGTTTTTAGCACAGGTCATTTTTTGACATTTTTGCCATACTATAGTCTTGCTTTTTTGGTCATTTTTTCGACATTGTATTGGCTTGTATCTTTGACAGCCTTTTCTCAGCTTAGCTTAGCCTCAGTAGTTTAGCTTGTTTAGCCTTGTATCTGTGATAGCCATGTGGTACTGTCAGTATCTGGGGCTCACGATTACAGAGCCTGGGTCTGTTGAACTGCATTACACTAATCCCGTTGCCTCTCCAGAGCATTCCTGCTCCCTTGTTTCCTAGTTTTCCCGGTTCCTGGACGTAACCTTGGATGTGCCTGATCGTGGTGAACCTGTGCTGGAGCTGTGACCCTGCCTTTGGTTGTGCCTGTGCTGTGGCTGCACTTATACTGTACCCCGTGCTCGCCCTGATCTTCGTCTTGGTCCTGGTTGTGCCGATGCCGTGATCATGCCTTTGGACACCTCCCTATCATTGCCACAATTGTATTTCATTTGTCATTTATGACATTGATTGTGCATCTGTTCATCCTGGAAGAGGGACCCCTCATCGTCCTCTGCCGCTCTTCCGGAGGTTTCTTCCTTTTTTAATCCCATTTCAGGGGTTCTTTTTCGGGATTTTGTCCTTGTGTGATGTGACGGTCTAAGGGCAGAGGGATGTTGTATGCTGTGACGGCCATCTGAGGCAAACCATGTTTTCTGATAATGGGCTCTAAAAATAAAATTGACTTGACTTCACTTGACATGCTATATTATGGTGGCTCTTTGCATGTTTTATTGCTATGGTGTGTCTCAGCACACTATGTTACGTGGTTTAAAATCGTTTTTAGCTGTTTTTGGGACATGTCATTTTTCAACATTTTTGCCATACTATAGCCTTGCTTTTTAGGTCATTTTTTTGACATGCTATATTATGGTGTTTTTGGCTGTTTTTGCAAGTTTAAATGCTATTGCATGTCTCAGCACACTGTGTTACGTGGTTTAAAATCATTTTTAGCTGTTTTTGGGACATGTCATTTTTCAACATTTTTGCCATACTATAGCCTTGCTTTTTAGGTCATTTTTTTGACATGCTATATTATGGTGTTTTTGGCTGTTTTTGCAAGTTTAAATGCTATTGCATGTCTCAGCACACTGTGTTACGTGGTTTAAAATCATTTTTAGCTGCTTTTGGGACATGTCATTTTTCGACATTTTTGCCATACTATAGCCTTGCTTTTTTGGTCATTTTTTTCGACATGCTATATTATGGTGTTTTGGGCTGTTTTTGCATGTTTTATTGCTATGGCGTGTCTCAGCACACTATGTTACGTGGTTTAAAATCATTTTTAGCTGATTTTGGGACATGTCATTTTTCAACATTTTTGCCATACTATAGCCTTGCTTTTTTGGTCATTTTTTTTGACATGCTATATTATGTTTTTTTTGGCCATATTTGCAAGTTTAAATGCAATAGCGTGTCTCAGCACACTATGTTACGTGGTTTAAAATCATTTTTAGCTGTTTTTGGGACATGTCATTTTTTGACATTTTTGCCATACTATAGCCTTGCTTTTTAGGTCATTTTTTTCGACATACTATATTATGTTTTTTTCGGCCATATTTGCAGTTTTAAATGCTATTGCATGTCTCAGCACACTATTTTATGCTGTTTTGAGGTGTTTTCAGCTGTTTTTGGGACATGTCATTTTTCAACATTTTTGCCATACTATAGCCTTGCTTTTTTGGTCATTTTTTTCGACATGCTACATTATGATGTTTTGGGCTGTTTTTGCATGTTTTATTGCTATGGCGTGTCTCAGCACACTATGTTACATGGTTTAAAATCATTTTTAGCTGATTTTGGGACATGTCATTTTTTGACATTTTTGCCATACTATAGCCTTGCTTTTTTGGTCATTTTTTTCGACATGCTATATTATGGTGTTTTTGGCTGTTTTTGCAAGTTTAAATGCAATAGCGTGTCTCAGCACACTATGTTACGTGGTTTAAAATCATTTTTAGCTGTTTTTGGGACATGTCATTTTTCAACATTTTTGCCATACTATAGCCTTGCTTTTTTGGTCATTTTTTTCGACATGCTATATTATGGTGTTTTTGGCTGTTTTTGCAAGTTTAAATGCAATAGCGTGTCTCAGCACACTATGTTACGTGGTTTAAAATAGTTTTTAGCTTTTTTTGGGACATGTCATTTTTTGACATTTTTGCCATACTATAGCCTTGCTTTTTTGGTCATTTTTTTCGACATGCTATATTATGGTGTTTTTGGCCATATTTGCAAGTTGAAATGCTATTGCATGTCTCAGCACACTATTTTATGCTGTTTTGAGGTGTTTTCAGCTGTTTTTGGGACATGTCATTTTTCAACATTTTTGCCATACTATAGCCTTGCTTTTTTGGTCATTTTTTTCGACATGCTACATTATGGTGTTTTGGGCTGTTTTTGCATGTTTTAATGCTATGGCGTGTCTCAGCACACTATGTTATGTGGTTTAAAATAGTTTTTAGCTGATTTTGGGACATGTCATTTTTTGACATTTTTGCCATACTATAGCCTTGCTTTTTTGGTCATTTTTTTTTTTACATGCTATATTATGGTGTTTTGGGCTGTTTTTTCATGTTTTAATGCTATGGCGTGTCTCACCACACTATGTTATGTGGTTTAAAATCATTTTTAGCTGATTTTGGGACATGTCATTTTTCGACATTTTTGCCATACTATAGCCTTGCTTTTTTGGTCATTTTTTTTGACATGCTATATTATGTTTTTCTTGGCCATATTTGCAAGTTTAAATGCAATAGCGTGTCTCAGCACACTATGTTACGTGGTTTAAAATCATTTTTAGCTGTTTTTGGGACATGTCATTTTTTGACATTTTTGCCATACTATAGCCTTGCTTTTTTGGTCATTTTTTTCGACATGCTACATTATGGTGTTTTGGGCTGTTTTTGCATGTTTTATTGCTATGGCGTGTCTCAGCACACTATGTTACGTGGTTTAAAATCATTTTTAGCTGATTTTGGGACATGTCATTTTTCAACATTTTTGCCATACTATAGCCTTGCTTTTTTGGTCATTTTTTTCGACATGCTATATTATGTTGTTTTTGGCCATATTTGCAAGTTGAAATGCTATTGCGTGTCTCAGCACACTATTTTATACTGTTTTGAGGTGTTTTCAGCTGTTTTTGGGACATGTCATTTTTCAACATTTTTGCCATACTATAGCCTTGCTTTTTAGGTCATTTTTTTGACATGCTATATTATGGTGTTTTTGGCTGTTTTTGCAAGTTTAAATGCAATAGCGTGTCTCAGCACACTATGTTACGTGGTTTAAAATAGTTTTTAGCTGTTTTTGGGACATGTCATTTTTTGACATTTTTGCCATACTATAGCCTTGCTTTTTAGGTCTTTTTTTCGACATGCTATATTATGGTGTTTTTGGCCATATTTGCAAGTTGAAATGCTATTGCATGTCTCAGCACACTATTTTATGCTGTTTTGAGGTGTTTTCAGCTGTTTTTGGGACATGTCATTTTTTGACATTTTTGCCATACTATAGCCTTGCTTTTTTGGTCATTTTTTTCGACATGCTATATTATGGTGTTTTTCTGCCATATTTGCAAGTTTTAATGCTATGGCGTGTCTCAGCACACTATGTAATGTGATTTAAAATAGTTTTTAGCTGATTTTGGGACATGTCATTTTTTGACATTTTTGCCATACTATAGCCTTGCTTTTTTGGTCATTTTTTTCGACATGCTATATTATGGTGTTTTTGGCCATATTTGCAAGTTGAAATGCTATTGCATGTCTCAGCACACTATTTTATGCTGTTTTGAGGTGTTTTCAGCTGTTTTTGGGACATGTCATTTTTTGACATTTTTGCCATACTATAGCCTTGCTTTTTTGGTCATTTTTTTCGACATGCTACATTATGGTGTTTTGGGCTGTTTTTGCATGTTTTATTGCTATGGCGTGTCTCACCACATTATGTTACGTGGTTTAAAATCATTTTTAGCTGTTTTTGGGACATGTCATTTTTCAA
Organism: Plectropomus leopardus; assembly: GCF_026936395.1. Classification (NCBI taxonomy): domain Eukaryota; kingdom Metazoa; phylum Chordata; class Actinopteri; order Perciformes; family Serranidae; genus Plectropomus; species Plectropomus leopardus. Next base: position 3,067,504 of record NC_142176.1, on the reverse strand, counting down.
CATTTTTGCCATACTATAGCCTTGCTTTTTAGGTCATTTTTTTGACATGCTATATTATGGTGTTTTTGGCTGTTTTTGCAAGTTTAAATGCAATAGCGTGTCTCAGCACACTATGTTACGTGGTTTAAAATAGTTTTTAGCTTTTTTTGGGACATGTCATTTTTTGACATTTTTGCCATACTATAGCCTTGCTTTTTTGGTCATTTTTTTCGACATGCTATATTATGGTGTTTTTGGCCATATTTGCAAGTTGAAATGCTATTGCATGCCTCAGGACACTATTTTATGCTGTTTTGAGGTGTTTTCAGCTGTTTTTGGGACATGTCATTTTTCGACATTTTTGCCATACTATAGCCTTGCTTTTTTGGTCATTTTTTTCGACATGCTATATTATGGTGTTTTTGGCCATATTTGCAAGTTGAAATGCTATTGCATGCCTCAGGACACTATTTTATGCTGTTTTGAGGTGTTTTCAGCTGTTTTTGGGACATGTCATTTTTTGACATTTTTGCCATACTATAGCCTTGCTTTTTTGGTCATTTTTTTCGACATGCTATATTATGGTGTTTTTCTGCCATATTTGCAAGTTTTAATGCTATGGCGTGTCTCAGCACACTATGTAATGTGATTTAAAATAGTTTTTAGCTGATTTTGGGACATGTCATTTTTTGACATTTTTGCCATACTATAGCCTTGCTTTTTTGGTCATTTTTTTCGACATGCTACATTATGGTGTTTTGGGCTGTTTTTGCATGTTTTATTGCTATGGCGTGTCTCAGCACACTATGTTATGTGGTTTAAAATCATTTTTAGCTGATTTTGGGACATGTCATTTTTTGACATTTTTGCCATACTATAGCCTTGCTTTTTTGGTCATTTTTTTTTTTTCATTCTATATTATGGTGTTTTGGGCTGTTTTTTCATGTTTTAATGCTATGGCGTGTCTCAGCACACTATGTAATGTGGTTTAAAATAGTTTTTAGCTTTTTTTGGGACATGTCATTTTTCGACATTTTTGCCATACTATAGCCTGGCTTTTTTGGTCATTTTTTTTGACATGCTATATTATGTTTTTTTTGGCCATATTTGCAAGTTTAAATGCAATAGCGTGTCTCAGCACACTGTGTTACGTGGTTTAAAATCATTTTTAGCTGTTTTTGGGACATGTCATTTTTTGACATTTTTGCTATACTATAGCCTTGCTTTTTTGGTCATTTTTTTCGACATGCTACATTATTGTGTTTTGGGCTGTTTTTGCATGTTTTATTGCTATGGCGTGTCTCAGCACACTATGTTACGTGGTTTAAAATCATTTTTAGCTGATTTTGGGACATGTCATTTTTCAACATTTTTGCCATACTATAGCCTTGCTTTTTTGGTCATTTTTTTCGACATGCTATATTATGTTGTTTTTGGCCATATTTGCAAGTTGAAATGCTATTGCATGTCTCAGCACACTATTTTATGCTGTTTTGAGGTGTTTTCAGCTGATTTTGGGACATGTCATTTTTCGACATTTTTGCCATACTATAGCCTTGCTTTTTGGTCATTTTCTGCGACATGCTACATTATGGTGTTTTGGGCTGTTTTTGCAAGTTTAAATGCAATAGCGTGTCTCAGCACACTATGTTACGTGGTTTAAAATAGTTTTTAGCTGATTTTGGGACATGTCATTTTTCAACATTTTTGCCATACTATAGCCTTGCTTTTTAGGTCATTTTTTCGACATGCTATATTATGGTGTTTTTGGCTGTTTTTGCAAGTTTAAATGCAATAGCGTGTCTCAGCACACTATGTTACGTGGTTTAAAATAGTTTTTAGCTTTTTTTGGGACATGTCATTTTTTGACATTTTTGCCATACTATAGCCTTGCTTTTTTGGTCATTTTTTTCGACATGCTATATTATGTTGTTTTTTGCCATATTTGCAAGTTGAAATGCTATTGCATGTCTCAGCACACGATTTTATGCTGTTTTGAGGTGTTTTCAGCTGTTTTTGGGACATGTCATTTTTTGACATTTTTGCCATACTATAGCCTTGCTTTTTTGGTCATTTTTTTCGACATGCTATATTATGGTGTTTTTGGCCATATTTGCAAGTTGAAATGCTATGGCGTGTCTCAGCACACTATGTAATGTGATTTAAAATAGTTTTTAGCTGATTTTGGGACATGTCATTTTTTGACATTTTTGCCATACTATAGCCTTGCTTTTTTGGTCATTTTTTTCGACATGCTATATTATGGTGTTTTTGGCCATATTTGCAAGTTGAAATGCTATGGCGTGTCTCAGCACACTATGTAATGTGATTTAAAATAGTTTTTAGCTGATTTTGGGACATGTCATTTTTTGACATTTTTGCCATACTATAGCCTTGCTTTTTTGGTCATTTTTTTCGACATGCTATATTATGGTGTTTTTGGCCATATTTGCAAGTTGAAATGCTATTGCATGTCTCAGCACACTATTTTATGCTGTTTTGAGGTGTTTTCAGCTGTTTTTGGGACATGTCATTTTTTGACATTTTTGCCATACTATAGCCTTGCTTTTTTGGTCATTTTTTTCGACATGCTACATTATGGTGTTTTGGGCTGTTTTTGCATGTTTTATTGCTATGGCGTGTCTCAGCACACTATGTTATGTGGTTTAAAATAGTTTTTAGCTGATTTTGGGACATGTCATTTTTCAACATTTTTGCCATACTATAGCCTTGCTTTTTTGGTCATTTTTTTCGACATGCTATATTATGGTGTTTTTGGCCATATTTGCAAGTTGAAATGCTATGGCGTGTCTCAGCACACTATGTAATGTGATTTAAAATAGTTTTTAGCTGATTTTGGGACATGTCATTTTTTGACATTTTTGCCATACTATAGCCTTGCTTTTTTGGTCATTTTTTTCGACATGCTATATTATGGTGTTTTTGGCCATATTTGCAAGTTGAAATGCTATTGCATGTCTCAGCACACTATTTTATGCTGTTTTGAGGTGTTTTCAGCTGTTTTTGGGACATGTCATTTTTTGACATTTTTGCCATACTATAGCCTTGCTTTTTAGGTCATTTTTTTGACATGCTATATTATGGTTTTTTGGCTGTTTTTGCAAGTTTAAATGCAATAGCGTGTCTCAGCACACTATGTTACGTGGTTTAAAATAGTTTTTAGCTTTTTTTGGGACATGTCATTTTTTGACATTTTTGCCATACTATAGCCTTGCTTTTTTGGTCATTTATTTCGACATGCTATATTATGTTGTTTTTTGCCATATTTGCAAGTTGAAATGCTATTGCGTGTCTCAGCACACGATTTTATGCTGTTTTGAGGTGTTTTCAGCTGTTTTTGGGACATGTCATTTTTTGACATTTTTGCCATACTATAGCCTTGCTTTTTTGGTCATTTTTTTCGACATGCTATATTATGGTGTTTTTGGCCATATTTGCAAGTTGAAATGCTATTGCATGCCTCAGGACACTATTTTATGCTGTTTTGAGGTGTTTTCAGCTGTTTTTGGGACATGTCATTTTTTGACATTTTTGCCATACTATAGCCTTGCTTTTTTGGTCATTTTTTTCGACATGCTATATTATGGTGTTTTTCTGCCATATTTGCAAGTTTTAATGCTATGGCGTGTCTCAGCACACTATGTAATGTGATTTAAAATAGTTTTTAGCTGATTTTGGGACATGTCATTTTTTGACATTTTTGCCATACTATAGCCTTGCTTTTTTGGTCATTTTTTTCGACATGCTATATTATGGTGTTTTTGGCCATATTTGCAAGTTGAAATGCTATTGCATGTCTCAGCACACTATTTTATGCTGTTTTGAGGTGTTTTCAGCTGTTTTTGGGACATGTCATTTTTTGACATTTTTGCCTTGCTTTTTTGGTCATTTTTTTCGACATGCTACATTATGGTGTTTTGGGCTGTTTTTGCATGTTTTATTGCTATGGCGTGTCTCAGCACACTATGTTATGTGGTTTAAAATAGTTTTTAGCTGATTTTGGGACATGTCATTTTTTGACATTTTTGCCATACTATAGCCTTGCTTTTTTGGTCATTTTTTTCGACATACTATATTATGTTTTTTTCGGCCATATTTGCAAGTTTAAATGCAATAGCGTGTCTCAGCACACTATGTTACGTGGTTTAAAATCATTTTTAGCTGTTTTTGGGACATGTCATTTTTCAACATTTTTGCCATACTATAGCCTTGCTTTTTAGGTCATTTTTTTCGACATGCTATATTATGGTGTTTTGGGCTGTTTTTTCATGTTTTAATGCTATGGCATGTCTATGTAATGTGATTTAAAATAGTTTTTAGCTGATTTTGGGTCATGTCATTTTTTGACATTTTTGCCATACTATAGCCTTGCTTTTGTCATTTTCTGCGACATGCTACATTATGGTGTTTTGGGCTGTTTTTGCAAGTTTAAATGCAATAGCGTGTCTCAGCACACTATGTTACGTGGTTTAAAATCATTTTTAGCTGTTTTTGGGACATGTCATTTTTCAACATTTTTGCCATACTATAGCCTTGCTTTTTTGGTCATTTTTTTTCGACATGCTACATTATGGTGTTTTGGGCTGTTTTGCATGTTTTATTGTTATGGCGTGTCTCAGCACACTATGTTACGTGGTTTAAAATCATTATTAGCTGATTTTGGGTCATGTCATTTTTTGATATTTTTGCCATACTATAGCCTTGCTTTTTTGGTCATTTTCTGCGACATGCTATATTATGGTGTTTTTGGCTGTTTTTGCATGTTTATTTGCTATGGCGTGTCTCAGCACACTATGTAATGTGGTTTAAAATTGTTTTCAGCTGTTTTTGGGACATGTCATTTTTCGACATTTTTGCCATACTATAGCCTTGCTTTTTTGGTCATTTTTTTCGACATGCTATATTATGGTGTTTTTGGCCATATTTGCAAGTTGAAATGCTATTGCATGTCTCAGCACACTATTTTATGCTGTTTTGAGGTGTTTTCAGCTGTTTTTGGGACATGTCATTTTTCAACATTTTTGCCATACTATAGCCTTGCTTTTTTGGTCATTTTTTTCGACATGCTATATTATGGTGTTTTTCTGCCATATTTGCAAGTTTTAATGCTATGGCGTGTCTCAGCACACTATGTAATGTGATTTAAAATAGTTTTTAGCTGATTTTGGGACATGTCATTTTTTGACATTTTTGCCATACTATAGCCTTGCTTTTTTGGTCATTTTTTTCGACATGCTATTATATGTTGTTTTTGGCCATATTTGGAAGTTTAAATGCTATTTCATGTCTCAGCACACTATTTTATGCTGTTTTGAGGTGTTTTCAGCTGATTTTGGGACATGTCATTTTTCGACATTTTTGCCATACTATAGCCTTGCTTTTTTGGTCATTTTTTTCGACATGCTACATTATGGTGTTTTGGGCTGTTTTTGCATGTTTTATTGCTATGGCGTGTCTCAGCACACTATGTTATGTGGTTTAAAATAGTTTTTAGCTGATTTTGGGACATGTCATTTTTTGACATTTTTGCCATACTATAGCCTTGCTTTTTTGGTCATTTTTTTCGACATACTATATTATGTTTTTTTCGGCCATATTTGCAAGTTTAAATGCAATAGCGTGTCACAGCACACTATGTTACGTGGTTTAAAATCATTTTTAGCTGTTTTTGGGACATGTCATTTTTCAACATTTTTGCCATACTATAGCCTTGCTTTTTAGGTCATTTTTTCGACATGCTATATTATGGTGTTTTGGGTTGTTTTTTCATGTTTTAATGCTATGGCGTGTCTCAGCACACTATGTAATGTGATTTAAAATCATTTTTAGCTGTTTTTGGGACATGTCATTTTTCGACATTTTTGCCATACTATAGCCTTGCTTTTTGGTCATTTTCTGCGACATGCTACATTATGGTGTTTTTGGCCATATTTGCAAGTTTAAATGCAATGGTGTGTCTCAGCACACTATGTTACGTGGTTTAAAATCATTTTTAGCTGTTTTTGGGACATGTCATTTTTCAACATTTTTGCCATACTATAGCCTTGCTTTTTTGGTCATTTTTTTCGACATGCTACATTATGGTGTTTTGGGCTGTTTTGCATGTTTTATTGTTATGGCGTGTCTCAGCACACTATGTTACGTGGTTTAAAATCATTATTAGCTGATTTTGGGTCATGTCATTTTTTGATATTTTTGCCATACTATAGCCTTGCTTTTTTGGTCATTTTCTGCGACATGCTATATTATGGTGTTTTTGGCTGTTTTTGCATGTTTATTTGCTATGGCGTGTCTCAGCACACTATGTAATGTGGTTTAAAATTGTTTTCAGCTGTTTTTGGGACATGTCATTTTTCAACATTTTTGCCATACTATAGCCTTGCTTTTTTGGTCATTTTTTTCGACATGCTATATTATGGTGTTTTTGGCCATATTTGCAAGTTGAAATGCTATTGCATGTCTCAGCACACTATTTTATGCTGTTTTGAGGTGTTTTCAGCTGTTTTTGGGACATGTCATTTTTCAACATTTTTGCCATACTATAGCCTTGCTTTTTTGGTCATTTTTTTTGACATGCTATATTATGGTGTTTTTGGCTGTTTTTGCAATTTTAAATGCAATAGCATGTCTCAGCACACTGTGTTACGTGGTTTAAAATAATTTTTAGCTGATTTTGGGACATGTCATTTTTTGACATTTTTGCCATACTATAGCCTTGCTTTTTTGGTCATTTTCTGTCGACATGCTATATTATGGTGTTTTGGGCTGTTTTTGCATGTTTTATTGCTATGGCGTGTCTCACCACACTATGTTATGTGGTTTAAAATCATTTTTAGCTGATTTTGGGACATGTCATTTTTTGACATTTTTGCCATACTATAGCCTTGCTTTTTTGGTCATTTTTTTCGACATACTATATTATGTTTTTTTCGGCCATATTTGCAAGTTTTAATGCTATGGCGTGTCTCAGCACACTATGTAATGTGATTTAAAATAGTTTTTAGCTGATTTTGGGACATGTCATTTTTCGACATTTTTGCCATACTATAGCCTTGCTTTTTTGGTCATTTTTTTCGACATGCTATATTATGTTTTTTTTGGCCATATTTGCAAGTTTAAATGCAATAGTGTGTCTCAGCACACTATGTTACGTGGTTTAAAATAATTTTTAGCTGTTTTTGGGACATGTCATTTTTCGACATTTTTGCCATACTATAGCCTTGCTTTTTTGGTCATTTTTTTCGACATGCTACATTATGGTGTTTTGGGCTGTTTTTGCATGTTTTATTGCTATGGCGTGTCTCAGCACACTATGTTACGTGGTTTAAAATCATTTTTAGCTGATTTTGGGACATGTCATTTTTCGACATTTTTGCCATACTATAGCCTTGCCTTTTTGGTCATTTTTTTTGACATGCTATATTATGGTGTTTTGGGCGTTTTTTGCATGTTTTATTGTTATGGTGTGTCTCAGCACACTATGTAATGTGATTTAAAATCATTTTTAGCTGATTTTGGGACATGTCATTTTTTGACATTTTTGCCATACTATAGCCTTGCTTTTTAGGTCATTTTTTTCGACATACTATATTATGTTTTTTTCGGCCATATTTGCAAGTTTAAATGCTATTGCATGTCTCAGCACACTATTTTATGCTGTTTTGAGGTGTTTTCAGCTGTTTTTGGGACATGTCATTTTTCGACATTTTTGCCATACTATAGCCTTGCTTTTTTGGTCATTTTTTTCGACATGCTACATTGTGGTGTTTTGGGCTGTTTTTGCATGTTTTATTGCTATGGTGTGTCTCAGCACACTATGTTATGTGGTTTAAAATAGTTTTTAGCTGATTTTGGGACATGTCATTTTTTGACATTTTTGCCATACTATAGCCTTGCTTTTTAGGTCATTTTTTTTGACATGCAATATTATGGTGTTTTGGGCTGTTTTTTCATGTTTTAATGCTATGGTGTGTCTCAGCACACTATGTAATGTGATTTAAAATAGTTTTTAGCTGTTTTTGGGACATGTCATTTTTTGACATTTTTGCCATACTATAGCCTTGCTTTTTTGGTCATTTTCTTTGACATGCAATATTATGGTGTTTTGGGCTGTTTTTTCATGTTTTAATGCTATGGCGTGTCTCAGCACACTATGTTACGTGGTTTAAAATCATTTTTAACTGTTTTTGGGACATGTCATTTTTTGACATTTTTGCCATACTATAGCCTTGCTTTTTTGGTCATTTTTTTCGACATGCTATATTATGTTGTTTTTGGCCATATTTGCAAGTTGAAATGCTATTGCGTGTCTCAGCACACTATTTTATGCTGTTTTGAGGTGTTTTCAGCTGTTTTTGGGACATGTCATTTTTCAACATTTTTGCCATACTATAGCTTGCTTTTTAGGTCATTTTTTTGACATGCTATATTATGGTGTTTTTGGCTGTTTTTGCAAGTTTAAATGCAATAGCATGTCTCAGCACACTGTGTTACGTGGTTTAAAATAATTTTTAGCTGATTTTGGGACATGTCATTTTTCGACATTTTTGCCATACTATAGCCTTGCTTTTTTGGTCATTTTTTTCGACATGCTATATTATGGTGTTTTGGGCTGTTTTTGCATGTTTTATTGCTATGACGTGTCTCAGCACACTATGTAATGTTGTTTAAAATCATTTATAGCTGTTTTTGGGACATGTCATTTTTCGACATTTTTGCCATACTATAGCCTTGCTTTTTTGGTCATTTTCTGCGACATGCTATATTATGTTTTTTTCTGCCATATTTGCAAGTTTTAATGCTATGGCGTGTCTCAGCACACTATGTGACGTGGTTTAAAATCATTTTTAGCTGATTTTGGGACATGTCATTTTTCAACATTTTTGCCATACTATAGCCTTGCTTTTTTGGTCATTTTTTTTCAACATGCTATATTATGGTGTTTTGGGCTGTTTTTTCATGTTTTAATGCTATGGCGTGTCTATGTAATGTGATTTAAAATAGTTTTTAGCTGATTTTGGGTCATGTCATTTTTCGACATTTTTGCCATACTATAGCCTTGCTTTTGTCATTTTCTGCGACATGCTATATTATGTTTTTTTTGGCCATATTTGCAAGTTTAAATGCAATAGTGTGTCTCAGCACACTATGTTACGTGGTTTAAAATAATTTTTAGCTGTTTTTGGGACATGTCATTTTTCGACATTTTTGCCATACTATAGCCTTGCTTTTTTGGTCATTTTTTTCGACATGCTACATTATGGTGTTTTGGGCTGTTTTTGCATGTTTTATTGCTATGGCGTGTCTCAGCACACTATGTAATGTGATTTAAAACAGTTTTGAGCTGTTTTTGGGACATGTCATTTTTTGACATTTTTGCCATACTATAGCCTTGCTTATTAGGTAATTTTTTTCGACATACTATATTATGTTTTTTTCGGCCATATTTGCAAGTTTAAATGCTATTGCATGTCTCAGCACACTATTTTATGCTGTTTTGAGGTGTTTTCAGCTGTTTTTGGGACATGTCATTTTTCAACATTTTTGCCATACTATAGCCTTGCTTTTTTGGTCATTTTTTTCAAAACGCTACATTATGTTGTTTTGGGCTGTTTTTGTATGTTTTATTGCTATGGCGTGTCTCAGCACCCTATGTTACGTGGTTTAAAATCATTTTTAGCTGTTTTTGGGACATGTCATTTTTCGACATTTTTGCCATACTATAGCCTTGCTTTTTTGGTCATTTTTTTCGACATGCTATATTATGTTGTTTTTGGCCATATTTGCAAGTTTAAATGCTATTGCGTGTCTCAGCACACTATTTTATACTGTTTTGAGGTGTTTTCAGCTGTTTTTGGGACATGTCATTTTTCAACATTTTTGCCATACTATAGCTTGCTTTTTAGGTCATTTTTTTGACATGCTATATTATGGTGTTTTTGGCTGTTTTTGCAAGTTTAAATGCAATAGCATGTCTCAGCACACTGTGTTACGTGGTTTAAAATAATTTTTAGCTGATTTTGGGACATGTCATTTTTCGACATTTTTGCCATACTATAGCCTTGCTTTTTTGGTCATTTTCTGTCGACATGCTATATTATGGTGTTTTGGGCTGTTTTTGCATGTTTTATTGCTATGGCGTGTCTCACCACACTATGTTATGTGGTTTAAAATCATTTTTAGCTGATTTTGGGACATGTCATTTTTTGACATTTTTGCCATACTATAGCCTTGCTTTTTTGGTCATTTTTTTCGACATGCTATATTATGTTTTTTTCTGCCATATTTGCAAGTTTTAATGCTATGGCGTGTCTCAGCACACTATGTTACGTGGTTTAAAATCATTTTTAGCTGATTTTGGGACATGTCATTTTTTGACATTTTTGCCATACTATAGCCTTGCTTTTTTGGTCATTTTTTTTCAACATGCTATATTATGGTGTTTTGGGCTGTTTTTTCATGTTTTAATGCTATGGCGTGTCTATGTAATGTGATTTAAAATAGTTTTTAGCTGATTTTGGGTCATGTCATTTTTCGACATTTTTGCCATACTATAGCCTTGCTTTTTGGTCATTTTCTGCGACATGCTACATTATGGTGTTTTTGGCCATATTTGCAAGTTTAAATGCAATGGTGTGTCTCAGCACACTATTTTATGCTGGTTTAAAATAATTTTTAGCTGTTTTTGGGACATGTCATTTTTCAACATTTTTGCCATACTATAGCCTTGCTTTTTTGGTCATTTTTTTCGACATGCTACATTATGGTGTTTTGGGCTGTTTTTGCATGTTTTATTGCTATGGCGTGTCTCAGCACACTATGTAATGTGATTTAAAACAGTTTTGAGCTGTTTTTGGGACATGTCATTTTTTGACATTTTTGCCATACTATAGCCTTGCTTATTAGGTAATTTTTTTCGACATACTATATTATGTTTTTTTCGGCCATATTTGCAAGTTTAAATGCTATTGCATGTCTCAGCACACTATTTTATGCTGTTTTGAGGTGTTTTCAGCTGTTTTTGGGACATGTCATTTTTCAACATTTTTGCCATACTATAGCCTTGCTTTTTTGGTCATTTTTTTCAAAACGCTACATTATGTTGTTTTGGGCTGTTTTTGTATGTTTTATTGCTATGGCGTGTCTCAGCACCCTATGTTACGTGGTTTAAAATCATTTTTAGCTGTTTTTGGGACATGTCATTTTTTGACATTTTTGCCATACTATAGCCTTGCTTTTTTGGTCATTTTCTGCGACATGCTACATTATGGTGTTTTTGGCCATATTTGCAAGTTTAAATGCAATGGTGTGTCTCAGCACACTATTTTATGCTATTTTGAGGTGTTTTCAGCTGTTTTTGGGACATGTCATTTTTTGACATTTTTGCCATACTATAGCCTTGCTTTTTTGGTCATTTTTTTGACATGCTACATTATGGTGTTTTGGGCTGTTTTTGCATGTTTTATTCCTATGGCGTGCTTCAGCACACTATTTTATGTGATTTAGTTTGGCCCTGTTTTTCAACTTGATATAACATGACGCGTCTCTACCAGCTATAATAAGCGGTTTTCAGACATTTCTGGACACATATCAAAATGATGTAATTCGACATTCATTTTCATGGTATGTTTAGCTGTTTTATTGGACATATGATACAGTGACAGTTGTTGACATACCATAGTATGGCATATTTCTTCATTTTTTTGACATGCTATATTTTGATGTTTAAGACATTCTTTAAATATTATATACAGTGATTGGTCTAGACATGCTATTTTAATTGGTTTTCATCTGTCGTTTGGACATGTCACATTCTGACATACTATGACATGGCATCATCAGTCTTTTTTCATCATGCAATACTATATTGTTTTCAAACACTGTTTTATGACGTCTTAAGTTATAGTATAGAATTTCCTAAAAAAAAAAATTCAAAAAAAATCGAAATAATCAAACAATCAAAGTATAGCATGGCAAAGAAACAACAGGAAATGCAATGCTTTAGTGTGTAGAAAAATGTCAAAATATGACATGATCAAAAAACAGCTGAAAACGACATAAATTCGTATCTTGAGACATGTCACTGTATAGAATTTCGAGAAAAGAAAACATCATATAATAGCATGTCAAAAAACTGACCGAAAACGGCCTTGCATTGTATGTCGAAATATGTCAAAATACATGTCCAAAAAACAGCTGAAAACCAATTGAGATAGCATGTCGATACACGTCATAGTGTAGAATGTTGAAAAACCAACATCCAAAACATCACAATATAGCATGTCAAAAAATTTTCAGAAAATGTCATAGTATGTCGAAAAACGTCAAAGTATGCCATATCCAAAAAAAACCAGCTGAAAATGACATAAAATTGTATGAGATACTTTATAGTATAGAATGTTGACAAAATGTCCCAAAACATCATAATACAGCATATCGAAAACTTGACAGAAAACGCCATAGCACAGTATGTCGAAAAATGTCAAAATACGACACGTCAAAAAATAGCATGTCGAGACACATTATAGTATAGAATGTTGAAAAAAAATGTCCAAAAACTTAATATAGCATGTTGAAAAAAATGACCAAAAACATCATAGCACAGTATGTCGAAAAATGTCAAAATATGACATATCCAAAACACAGCTGAAACAAATTTAAATAGCATGTCCAGACACATAATAGTATACTGTTGAAATAACGTCCAAAAACATAATATAGCATGTCAAAATGCCACAGTATGCTGAAAAATGTCAAAATATGACATGTCCAAAAAGCTGCTGAAAATGACATAAAAGTGTATGTTGTGACGTGTCAAAGTATCGTATGTCAACAAAACGTCCAAAAACATCATAATATTGCATGTCAAAAAAATGACCAAAAACATAATTTAGTATGTCAGGAAAAAGTCGAAATGTGACATGTCCAAAAAACAGCTGGAAACGACATATTGTATGTCGAGACACGTCATACTATAAAATGTAAAAAAAAATCCCAAAAACATCATGATACAGCATGTCGAAAAATTAACCGCAAACTTCATTGTAGAGTTTGTCCAAAAATGTTAAATTATGACATGTCCAAAAAACAGCTGAAAACCAATTAAAACTGTCTGTCGAGACACGTCATAGTAAAGAAATTTTGAAAAAGCGTCCAAAAACATCATGATATAGCATGACGAAAAAAAACACAGAAAAAAATGTGTGACTATGTCAGTATCTTCAACATTATATGCTGACATTTTTTGGCATAGTCAACTATTACTAATTTCAGTTTGTTCGACATGACGTACTCTGTTGTCACTAAAGTCGCAGCGGGCCTTCGGCTTATCACCATCTCTTTGTCCAAACGTGGTCATTAATCGCTCCAAAAATCAAAGACGGTGAAAAATTTCAAGCGGCTCAATGCTGTGACAAAGAGAAATAACGATGGCACAATAAATGAAATTCAAAATAATTAGCTGTATTCCAAAACAAATGAGAAAAAAAAAGCAATTTCTCATTGAATTACACAAACAGAGATATGTCTCTCCATAACTAGTGTGTTCATCTTTTTGTTAACAGGAAACCAGTTCACCGCTGGCTCTGTTTACCAGCATATAGTATATTACACACGGAAATGAACACTTCAGGCAAACAGTTCAGGCAGTTTATGAGTGCAACAATTATCAGATTCATTCCACGTAAGGCAAGGTGTCGTATGTTTTTAAAGCAAAGCGGCTGAGTAACTTTTATGTACAAGTCATTATCAAAATATTGCTCTTATCTGTCAAATAAAAATATTCTCAGTTGACTCGCTGATAGAGTTCCATAGAAAATCTGGAGAATGTCCAGTGAAATGACGAAGAGTGAGAGAAACTGTCGGAAATGTTGAGAGGGAAAAACGGGCAGGTAAACACTGTCTCACTGGTCATCGTCAGAGTCCTGGTTACCGCTCAGGTGACTCTCCTGCACCTCAAGCTCCTCTGCACTCACCATGTCAGGACTGATGGCGGCGTATCTCGTCCCGTGGAACTGACGCAAGTGAATCTGTGCATATAAAACAAGCAGCATTGTAAAAAAACAACAACCTTAGGACAAATAAATTAAAACCAAACATCAAATGACAAACAAAGCATTACACTATCGGTGAATGAGGAGCGCTCGTTCAGCAGTGAACTGCTCGGTCCTCCGTTCATCAATAGTCTCCATCCATCATTCTGTACGATAATCTATACCATGTCTTTTTTTAAATGCTATAGTGTGACTTTAATTCCCAGCTGATACAATGTGCTTTTTATTACAGTCTGATATTAATTTTTTGAGATGCTATACTATTTGTCATTTTTTAGATGTGCTACACTATAAGTTCTATACTATAACTTTTTATCTAGTCTTTTCGACTCACTGTAGTATGGCTTTTTTTATATATATCAATGACATATCGATACAGATCGAACAGTGATTACATCCCCACTTCCCAACATACTACAGTGGAATTTTTCCCCCCATTTTTTGACATGCTATACAATGACTTTTTCCAGTTTTTTTACCCATAGTATGACTTTTTAATGTCTTTTTTCTTTCATACTATATTATAACAATTTTCCCCCCAATTTTTCAACACGCTATACTATGATTTTTTTTCAGAAACACTATCCTGAGACTTTTTCAACATATTACAGACCTTTACGCCAGCTACAGACTGAGTCTGTTTTTGATCAGACCAAATAAATCATCGAATGTCGTTGTTCTGGAGGATCGGTTCCCCCGCAGGCTGCAGCTGATGAAGCAGCACCATCATCATTTCCTGGTACATGATAAACCACAGCGTACCTGTATGTAGAGGTTGACCTCAGCGCTCCTGCACAGGTACGGGAAGTTTCCTCCTGTTTTCAGATGAGCTCGCCTGGCGTTAGGATACAGTTTATACATCTCCTCCTTCGCCTCCAGCGACAGAGCGCTCTGATCAAACACCTCAATGAGAGACAAAAATCGCATCTTTCAGCGGCAGAAACAGAAATGATTGCTCCCTGTGACGCAGAGATGATTAGACACTTACATCTATAATAGTCACAGCAACGTCTTTGATTTTGTGCGGCTCCACGTAGGAGTTCTGACAGTTAAGCGTTAGCCGCGATGCTAACTCACTTTGGTTCAGGGTTTCCAACTGCAGACACACAACACACACAAGAAAGGGTTAAACATTCAATAACATTACATATCTTTACTTAAAGGAACAAAGAGGCCAACCTCTGAAACCTGGAAAGACGTCAGTTTTCTTTTGCTGCATTTGGTCACCTTTAAAATGCATTTAAACTTTTCATATATGAGCAAATTGATTTCTTTTTCTTTGGAAAATATGGATGAAAAGGCAGGGAGAAACGTGTCCAACAAATTGCATGAAATTAGGACAAAAAACTGACCTGAATTTTTAAAAAAAATTATTGGAAGTTAATAACAAAAAAGGGGAAAATAGAATTATAATTACCTACTTTATGTATGTATTCATTCTTTTGTTTTTACTTTTTTCTTTTACATATTTTCTTTTTTTTTGTTGCTAACTTTCAGGTCACTACAGCAATCTATCAATCTGCTTAGGTCTCATGGGGTTAAAAGGAACAACATCTTGCATCTCATTTCTCTGAAAAGTTTCCTGATTCACAAGATTGAGATCAGAACCGAAACGTCCACGTGTTTGAGATAACAGACAGCTGAAACGACAGCTGTTAAAAACCCTCTGAGCTGTTAAAAAGCTGAGCACGCAGCGCTGCGTGACAGTGACCTGCGCTCAGTTTCACTTCATGATGTGCGGCGGTGCTGAACGATGACCAGAATGTCAGTTTGTGTTTACTGCAGCGACACTTTACAGCTAAATAACACCTGATCGAGCTGGGGTAGGCAGTTTAATTTTGGCATCATTCTGCAGAAATCCCGTCATAAACACGTGGTTCAAAACGCAGCTTCAAGACTACTGATTAGGACGAGCTGTCGGTCCCACATAGCACCTGTTCTTGCATCCCTCCATCGGCTTCCTGTAAAATTCAGAATAAACTACGAGATCCCGCTGATTACATATAAGGCGCTGCACGACCTCGCCCCGCGTTACCTCTCTGACCTGCTTGTTCTTCATTCTACTTCTCAATAAGGACGGGGATTGTTCATTTTTAATGATACTGATGCTATTATCGAAACTCCGTAACGATTCGAGTCTTTATCAAAACCACTAACTTTTAATACTCTGATTTAAATTTTTAATTTGAAAAATCTTGGCATCAGCAGTTTTAATTATGTATTATAAGATGATTGGAGCTCATGATAGACGGTTAAATAGGTTGTTATTCCATCTCTACTATCCCGATGCCCAAAGACAGTCGAAGGTTCTGCATTTAGGGTTAATCTGATGTACAGTGTTGATGTGCTTGGCCACTGAGGTTATGTGTCAGCCCCCCGAACCCCCGACGATCAATTAATCAGTCATTAAGATTTTAATCAAACATGGGAAATGTAATCAATCAATTGATAGGCTATGCAAAGCAGCGACGCATTTGCAATGTGCTGCTTTGAAACCTGCAAAAAATTGGTTTGATTTCTTCCAACAAAACAGGGAGAAGGCAACGAGCATCTTAACGACACAAGTCATAAGAAATTTACCTGAAAATAAGCCAAAAATAAATAAATATATAAATGAATACATAATAATACATAAACATAAAAATGACCTGAAATAAGTGCAGAAAAAATATATGTATAATTATAAAAATGTGTATTTTTTTTCTATAACATTATTTTAAATATATAATTAAAATAACTATGAATTAGGGATGATAACAATTCATTGATTGATTAATCAGTTGTTAAGAATTTAATCAAACATGTGAAATGTAATCAATGGATATGCTTTGCAATACTGCTTTGTTTGTTTGAAATAAGCAATGTTTTAATGTTTTTTTTCTTTTCAAATGATGATTAATCAATCATTGATTGTACCAATAATAAATTAAGGAAATGCTTAAGATTTGCAACCCTAAAAGCTCATCATTCAGCTCACCCTGTCGACCATGAAGTCGATAGCATCTGCCATTTTAGGATCCACAGGTCCTTTAGCAAAGTTCCCCAGAACAATCTTCTTCAGCATGAACGCCGGCATCAACCAGAAACTGAGGAGGAGCACGGAGACGAAACATTAATGAGTGCAAAGGTTAAAGGAAAGTCTGTGATGGAATCGCTGAAAACCACCTGTTGGCTGTCCACGTCTGATTAAAGATGGAGGTATCACTGAATGAATTACACAGTATCAGTGAGTGCACGCGCGGAGACTTGTGTGTGTACTCTGCAAACTTCTGAGCCAAGAATCCTCCCAGGGACGCCCCGAACACATGGACCTGAAGGTTTGAGGCACAGAGGAGCGTTATTAGATACAACGTGTGTCTCGATGTTGCTGCTCCTCTACTCTCCCACCCAAAAAACTTACAATCAACCAGATAATTTTTAAAAAATCACTTTTTAACACTCTCCTGTTCTCTGGCCAAATAACCAAAATAATCGCCAAATAAGTGCGTTTATATCCTGACGGTGGCTGACATCTTTCCTCCTGGACTTTGGGCTACATTGATAATAATGTACAGCTCCAGACATATGCAAACATGTTTACTTTTTTTATATCAGCTACAATGATGAAAGCAGGAGAAAAAGAGAAAGAGAGTGAAAATTCACAAAAGGTGTTGAATATGGTTCTTATATTGTAGAAACTTGACAGGAAAAGCTGAGTCTCGTCTCCTGACTGACACCCACAGAGACAGTCACACCCTTCAGACCAAATTCATCCTGTTTTACAAAGACACGCTCAGCTCTGAAGCTTAAGAAAAGAAACAGCCTTACTTTGTCCAACTGCAGGTGATCGAGAAGCTTCCTGAAGCCGTCACAGAACTCCATGAGATCCCAGTACACCGGATACTGCAGCTGGAAACCACAAAGACAGGAAACAAGAGTTATGTTGGAGTTATAACCAGGGGAGTCAGGGTTTACAGTCTCACAGTAGATGACAAAACTTTTCACTTTTAACTTTAGATCAGGACCAGACAGAGCAACATCAGGTCTCTGTCACATTTGGGATTTAGACCAGACATTTACACATTTACAGACTCTGTCTCACATGTTTGACAAACAGACGCTGGTGTCTGTTCCTCCAGTGCACCAGAATTATTCTCTGTTTTCTATCAGGGTATTTTGAACAAGTCATTTGAAGACGTGACCTTGAAAAACTAAAAAAAATAATTTTTTCACTGTTTTCAAACTTATTATTGACAATATTAACCCTCTGAAACCTGAATCTTTATCACTCTCCTGTTAGATAGGTAGCGATAAAGAGACTTTATTGTCCACCTCGGAGGAAATTTGTCTCTGGCTTCACTCAAACACAGCAAAGGTACATACAAACACATAAAACAATAACATTAAAAATGCACAAATGTACAATATACAAGACACAATGGTGCAAACAGATTTTTTAAAAAATGAAATCAATATAAATAAATAATAAAGGAGAGCATATCCTACAAAAAAGTACTTTTCCCAAACACAGTTATTCTGTTTGTTGACTGGCTGCATGGCTTTGGGAATAAAGGACTTCCTAGAAATGTTATGACTGGTTTTTGGGACCCTAAATATGCAATTACAAGCCTTTTACAATTATTTAAACCTTTTCAAAATAGTTTATTTTAGAAGCATGGAGAAAAAAGGCAATGAGCAACGTGGCAAGAAATGTCTCACAAACTGCAAGAATTTAGTAGATTTAGAAAATGATTTCCTTTAAAAGCAAAGGAAAAATTTCCAGAGAATTATACTTCTAATTATCAGAATTATCTATTTTAAATTATTGTGTGAAATAATTCTAAAAAAAAATTCAAGTCATTTCCATGTGGTTTCTTTTTTAAACTAAACCTTTTTTTCTTTGTTTGTTGAACGGGGGTGCTAATTTTCAGGCAATTGTCTTGTACTTTTTAACTAAGATCTTCATTACTTCTGGATCATTCCCTCGTAAGCCGCTCACTGCCTTCTTCCCATATTTCTGAAAGAAATCAGGCCAATTTACGAAGGTTTCCAAGGGATAAAAATAAGATTAATCAAGAAAATGTGCAGATTAATCTGAAAAAAAGAAGTTTAAATAAAGCAAAAAGCCGAAGCTGCGGTGTGTTTTGAGCTCACCGAGATGACTCTGTAGCCCCAGCCGGTCAGAGCTAACACCTGCTGGAAGAACACCTCAGCCGTCCCGCTGACCGGAGGGAGGAAGATGATGGGACACCTGATGCTCTTCGGGCCGGCGTCATACAGCGACCACACCTTACTGTCATCATCGTCAACGATAATCTGGTGGAGACAAAGACGCAAAGGTGAGAAAATTACATCCCGCAGAATCCAAAACCAGACAAAACTCTTGATGAACTGGAGTAACCACGTTTAACAACAGCAAGACTTTATTAAAAACATTCATTTACAAACTCTCACACGACTCCTGCAGTATAGTCCAAGTTTATGTGGCCTGTAGCAAATACATGCATTTTTTTTCTAAATCCTTACATTTAAAGAGTGAATTTGAACTGTGCTCCACAGAATGATCAAACAGTTCAAATGCACACACTTACACAGGGGTGTTACTGTTATGCAACAGAAAACACTAAGATTTCCGACACCTTCATTTATCTGTGGCAGCCTGCCACAATTAAAACATCTGCAACCACAAATAGACTTTATATTTTTGGAGCTGGACCGTTCATTAGGACACTGTTGAAATATATGTATAGTTCGGTTTTAGCATGTCGTCAGCTACCGTCACACACTCTAGTTCTGTGGGAAAGACTGAACGGTGTTTTAAATAGTACAGTTTTAGTGAAAATGCATGTGTTTGGAAAGGGCTGAGCTTAAGACTGAATAAATTAAACTTGGATTATACTGCATAAGTTGTGTGAGAGTTTTTAAACAGAGGTTTTGCTGCTGTTAAATGCAGCCTCCATTTACTTTTATTCATCAAGAATTTTCTCTTTTTTTCTCACATGCCTCCTCCTGAATAAAGTATCCAAAAACTATGCTTTCTTTACAAATTGAATAATCAATAATCAGTAATCAACTATACATATTTAATCACATGAAAATAGCTTCCAGTGTTACTGATCAAATATTATTACAGCTAGGGCTGGGCGATATGGAATAAAGTCTTATCACAATGTTTTTTTCATATCAGTCGATATCGATATCCATCAAATCACTATTTCTGTCGAGCTTAAAGGTTCCCTTCGACTCTTAAGTGAGATATGAAGGTATCATCAGGTTAATTTAGGTTTAAACATTAATTTTCTGTCAGACATTAAACATGACAAATATACTGTAGAACAGGCGTCACCAGCTGGAGGACCTATTCTACTAAAATTACAGAGGTCCAGTTACGAAAATTTCCTCCCAGCAAAGGTCCGAACCTCATACCTAAAATCCATATCACCATTAACTGAACATTTTACTTTGATTATGATTAATGAATGATTATTTTGTTTTTTGGGGGGTTTGTTTTTTGCCCTCATGGTTCACTGACACAGTGTCATGTGACCATGGTGTGTTGGAGTGTAATAAACATGTGATTTATTATTATTTATTAAACTTTCCAGCATTATATAAAAATGAAAAGCTCCATCTTAAACAAACTTCAGGTAAATTTAAGCACATTGTGCTGATAAAAGGCCAACCTCTCCTGACTGCAGGACTCTGACTTCAACTTCTGTCAAACTTCTGTGCTATTAATCATTTTCCTCAGGAATTAAAAACTTTTGAGTCGGCCTACTTCTCCTATAGCTGCCAACAGCCTGCCGACATTCACAGTTAGAGAAAGGCTGTAAAAAAGCTCATGTGCTTGTGGCCCCGGGCCCCCAAAACATTACATCTGCCCCTGGTAATAATAATGAGAGCTCAGCGCGAGCGGCTGGATGAGACACGGAGCGATGCGTCCTGGTGTTTCTAAATAATTCATCCAAAGTCTGATTAAAGCTGAAACTAACACAAAGTCGTCTGTAGAGTCTAAAGAAATCTTACAACTGACTATATATATATATATATATATATATATATTTAAAAAATATATAGGCAAATAGAAATACCTAAATACACATTGCATGCCTACTGGAAAAATGCTCTCTTCCTCCTGTCTTAAGCTTTCTCTAAATAAGTCGCTATCTTAAATGTCTCTTTTTCAAATAGCAAGGCCAGTCACTGTGAGTCATCAGTTTTTGTTAAGGCTACCTCAGTCTTTACTGAACAGTTCCTCACAAATCTTCCAATAAAAAGGAAAAAACAGAATAAAGTGATACTCCTTTTCTGTCTTTTTCTTTTCAAACTGGTTTTCACACAGGCAGCGAAAGACAAATATGGAAGCATTTCAAATGAAATCACATTTTTTGTCACATACACAATCACACAGTGTACAATACACAGTAAAATGTTTTTGTGCCTAACTTCAGATTATTATTTCACAACAGCAACAATGAAACAATGTTCTAACAATAAAGGGAAATAAAAGCGGTGATGAGGCAGCAGGTGTGAATCATTAGCCCTGTTCATACTGTGGTTCACACACAGTCAGCATGTGATGGATGACTGACTGATGAATATGAGCTGTGTGCTGTGTGTGACTTCACTTCCCACACAGAGTGAGAGGAGGAAATCCTCTTTTCAAAGACCTTTTTTAGGAGCTGATAACCTGTGAGCTCGGACCGTCACAGATCCTCTGTTCAGAAACTCTCTGCAGTCTGAAACACGCAAACAGCCAGTTCTTTAAAAAGAACAATGAAAACACTGTTGTTTTTGTAACTGCTGTTGAGGCTCACTGGTGTTAATGTTAGTTAACTAATTTGAAGCATTTTATTCTCCAGTACAGTCATGTGAAAGTACTTTATTTTAAAATATGTGGTCATGTGGAAATGTCAGGAATAAACTGAAACAGCAGAGAACAGTAACTGTTGCGGTGAACATTTAGAAAAAGGTCCCAGTTGCAACCAAGTGAGAAATATAAATTACATATAAAGTTTTCCAAGTTTTACACAATCCTTCACTCTACACTCTGAGTTTGATGCATTTACAGGAGTGAGAGAAATTCAGTACAAACGCTGTTACTGTAGTCGAGCAGCATAACCCGGTCCATTGTGTCTTAATCTGTTTTATTACTTAGAAACAGAGCAGCTCAGTTCAGAGGATTTTCATTTCCTTGGAATTGAGATCCTGGTATTTCCAGGGAATTTTCACCAAAACCTGCTCCCCTTTCATGGGTCCTGGACCATAGCGTGTGTGTGTGTGTGTGTGTGTGTGATAGCATACTGACCATACGTACAAGCACAAAGACGCCTTCTCCCAACCTCATTAAACTTGAAATGTAGTCCAACTTTAAACTGCAGTTATTTTGGTCTGGGCTGTTGGAGAGGTCTTTGAGCTGCGAGTTAGCTACATTCCACAAGCTCAAATGTCAAGAAAGAAAATATTCTTACACCTTTTTTCCATGATTTAACAGAAAAATACAACCATATACTCCTGAATTCAATATTCTCATCGTAAAACACACTCGTTCATAGCTGACAGCGACAAACTAAAACTCACAAAAAAAGTAAGTCTGTGTTATTATTTCCACTATTTCAACAATCATCAAGTCAAAATAAACCCTTAATGCACCCTGTCAGGTGTGAAAATATGCCGTTTTCCCTGATGAATCTCTCTGCCGTTGCTGGCCGGTTTTACTCCTCCTG
Source organism: Plectropomus leopardus (assembly GCF_026936395.1). Classification (NCBI taxonomy): domain Eukaryota; kingdom Metazoa; phylum Chordata; class Actinopteri; order Perciformes; family Serranidae; genus Plectropomus; species Plectropomus leopardus. Next base: position 3,044,748 of record NC_142176.1, on the reverse strand, counting down.
TAACGTTATCCCCACCACTCATGGTCACCATGTTTCTCAGCTCATCTCACCTGTTCCACCAATAGAGATTCACCTCTGCTGGTGCAGGCTGTGCACTACATATATTCAATACAGGATCTCTGAATCACTTTATTGTAAATTGGAGTGTCTGTTTTTGACAGTATTGAAAATGTAACCTTTTGGATTTCTAAATACCCTGGTGTAGTATAAAACTAACTGGAGGTTCTTTTTAAAGTTTAATAACTGTAATTGTGGTTTTGGATTTGCATAACTAAACTAAATAAACAGAAGACCCAACACTTTAATATTCATGTTGCTACAGTAAATATCCATCAATGTTACAGATGTTTACTGTTGTATTGAAGGTATACTATGTACAAACTGGCTAATATTTGTAAACAGAATCTTCCTGTAAAAGTGGAAGTAAAAGCCAACCTCAGATTAACTGCATTTCTTTTTTTCAGCACTGTATCAGCGATTTATGTAGCTTTTTCTTGGATGCTTTCAGTTTACGCTCAACCCACAAATGTTTTTTATTCTATATTTTCTTTTTCTGTCTTTTCTATACATGTGTATGCGCAAATAAACTAAACTTTTGACCATATTCCGGAAACGCTGTTTACATCAGTACAGAGAAATCATGTTCACAGTATAAACTCTGGTTTCATTCAGAGTACTTTGAGTTTCTCATAAAAGGAATATGGTGTTAACATGCCCACACACATAAATGTGAAACTCTCAATGTGAAAACTCAGAGTGGGTCATCAGTGACGACTGAGAGGGAAAAAAACAAATCAAGTATCACAGTGCAGCAGTGTTCTTTCAGGCTGGATGGACAAAAACATCGTTCCTGAATGGAGACAAAACTATTGAACTGCTTTTATGATGATTTGGCAGGTTTGAAGCTCTGACTGGATTATTTGTGTCAGTCAAACCACTCTTTTGTTATCAGATATTCACACAAACGTAATCAAGCTGCATGATATGATCATCCTGTGATGTGTTTAACCCTTTATCACCTGCATCAGTTTTCCTGTGCTGCCCTAAGACGCCTTTCACAAGCATTTAAATGTAACGAACCAGAAAAAATGGTTCGATATCTTTCAAAAACACAGAAAAAACATAATGAGAAACATGGCAAGAAATGAGAGAGTGAAAAGAAATGCATGGAAAGATTATACAGAGCGGATTATGAATATCTTTGCTGTTCATTGTTGTAGCTTTGCACACATTTATATTTTTAACTTACATACTAGTTTTATACATTGCATTGGGACATTACGCAGTTTTATACTTTACACACTTTACACACTCAGCACATTATCTACAATATAATTTAAATATTCACATATCAGTGCTTATTGTCTAGTATTGTATTTCCCATGTTTATATTTTCACAGGCTTTACAAACTCAGCACATTATCCATATAATAATTTAAAAATTCACATATTGCCACTAATTGTCTATTACTATATTTCTTTACATACTCAGCACATTATACATACTTTACTTTTAATGTTCAAATACTGCATACTAGCGCTAGTTGTTTACCATTACTGTATTTCTAATTTTATATTTTTATATACTTGTGCTTGTACTTATGTGTACTTGCTATAATTCTCTATGCGACTGTAACAAACCACAACCCTTTTTTTGTTTTTTGTTTTGTTCTTTCTTTTTTGTTGCTTATCTTATAATAATTTTTTAGTTGCACATTTTTGGGCCATATCATTTGAAGTCACCCTCTTCCCATGTTTATACAAGAAATCAATCCAATTTGCTCGGGTTTCAAAGGGTTAAAACTAGGGGTCAAAAGATTGTCAGCCTGGCTGATTATTGGGTTGATATTTGGCATTTTGTTGATTATCTGTATCAGCATTTTATTTAAACAATCACAGATAAAATTGATTAATTAAAATGTGCAAAGAAAGTGTCATAATGGGCGGAACTTTTATTTTAAAAATCCATTGGGAGCGTTTCACATTTATTGTGTTTTTTTAATGTTCACTTGACTTTATTTTAAAAATAAGTTACTGTATATGATATTAAATGTTTTAGTTTATACTAAACATTTGCTAAATGCATTTAAACAAAGTTTTGTGTTGGAGTTTGTTATATATATATATATATATATATATATATATATATATATTATTTATTTTTCTGTTCAAATAACTACTCCAGATGAAATACATACTCTGGGTAAACTGTACAGCTAATCTCTGTGTGTCATTTGTTTCCATATATTGTATTATTGCTACTATACTTTTAGGATCTTAGAGTAATTTCTGAATGTTTTTGAAGTTTTAGATTACAAGTATAACTTTCATCCTGCTACTTAGCTGTAAACTCATACATCATTTAGTGTCTGGGCCCTTATTTACAAACTTGGATTTGGCTTATCAGCTTTCACACGTCTAATTTTATTGAAAATCATGTTTGCATCTATGTAGTTATCAACTCCAAATGTCACATACTAAATATTGGCAGAAAAACATTTTAATTGTAAATGCATATCAGTTCCAAATATTAGTCAGCAGTCTTATTAACTGATAATAATCGATATCAGCACTGAGAAACCATAATCAGTTGACCTCTAGTTAAAACCACCTGACACATGTGTTTAATGAATAACACGTTTAGTACCACACAGTTCACTGAAATCAACACAACATGAAGCCAAAAATAAAATAACACTGATCATGCATGAACTTGTTTGTTTCCTGTTTGTTTGTTTGTTTATGCGTGTTTGCTGCATGTTTATTGTTGTTGTTTAGTGTTTAGCAGTGGGCCCAGTGACTCTGGACCCCATCACTCATCACAAATCAAGAGGTACTTACTCTCTTCAGGGGCACTGTGCTTCTGAACCAGTTATAGTCCGGAGACACTTTAATCTCCTCCATCTGAGGACACATTGAGACACAAACAGTCAGAAACAAACAGCTAAACCTCCTCTTCAGCTGACAAACACCTGACTGTTACATTAGCTTCACCGCTAACTGTTAGCTGTTTCTCATCAAACACACATCAGCGTGGCCGTTACAGTGTTACAGTAATAATGACCGGATATAACGTTATTTACTGTGTCTAAATGTGATTTATGGCTGCTGTTACCGTGATCGTTGAGGATGTTAGTCACCGTGTCCGAGGAATTTTATCCATATCTGGGGAGCATTTTCTCCGGCTGCCTCTCGGGTCATATGACTCCGCTTTCAAACACACTTCCGCAAAGCTCCGACCGCCGCCTACCACCGCGGACTGTGAAACACAACACACACACACGCACACAGTGTCTGACCATCTGTCTGCACGCTGTCTACTGCACCATCGTGTAGTTTCAATAAGCCAAAGAGCATTTACAGCAGATTTAGGGGAACTAGCTTGTAGCACTTTGTGGCGCTCTGCACTTCCCCGTGCTTTGCGCGCATGCGCACACGAACATCCACAGTCGTGGTTTCTGATTTTGTTTGAGGTAGGATAGAAAAGATAAGAATAAATAAATAAATACAAATTAAAGTGAGTGCAAAAAAAGATTAAAAAATTACAAAAATAAAGTTAGATAGCTTAAAATAAAAATAACATAAACTCTATACACACAGGATAACTGCAGTACGCTCATAGTGTGTTGTATATTTACTCTAAAATTATATAAATATAGCCCATTAACACAGTTGCACAGTAAGTGGTAAATAAATTGCACAGTAGGAAACTGTGCAACCATGTTGGACAGTATAATATAAAGAATATAGATATGTAAACATTTATGTGAATATTTATGATGATTACCAATAAATAGAACATATATATAAACATCCTAAAAATCCAGGAAACATCCTAAAATCCTAGAAACGCCCTAACACCCTAAATCCTGAAATGTTCTAAAATCCTAGAAATGCCCTCAAATATTAGAAACATCATAAAATCCTAGAAATTTGCTAAAATCCTAAAAATGTCCTACAATTGACTGCGACATCCACCCTGCAAGAAGGAGCGCTACCGCAGGTCATTCATCCCATCTGCAATAAGACTCTATAACATCAGCATCACTGGCTGAATAATTTGCACAACAAATTTTTGTAAATTCTATTCTCAAATCCATCTTTTGTGTACATACTTATTCTATTACTTACTTATTATTATGTGTACATACCTTATTTCCTCTATGTACATACTTATTTTATTACTTATTTATTGTTATTTGTTATTGTTATTTTCTTTGTTACATGTCACTTTTCTTTTTTCATGCTGCTGTAACATTTGAAATTTCCCCCAATGGGGGATCAATAAAGGAATATTCTATTCTATTCAATCCCCTAAACATCCTAAAATCTCAGAAACATGTATGGGGCTGCTGCCATCCTTTAATGTTACAAAAATGGCTCCCAATCAAAGGAACTCAAGAGTCAAACATATTAATATGCATATATTTTTTCTTTTTTTCATATAAACACAAAAAATATTAGATTTATTACCCACGTTGAGTCATGAGCTGCAGTACCAACTTCAGCCGCTGCATGTTGTTGGCGCTGTAACCAATTGAAGACATTAAGGCTGCCGAAAACAGGACGAAGAAACGTGACGTCATCAAAACATGTCTCCTTTATAGAAAGAAGAGAGTGTAATACACATGTAGAGGAAGGGTATAACTGTTGAATTTGGTGATTTTTTGTATTTTTTTGTACTCGACATGGAGAACTTTTATCACCACGCTCCGGCAGACACACAGCAGCCTCCCGTGTATAATGGCGGTTACCTGGAGCCTCCGTACAGACCACCGCAGCCTCACGACCCTCCGCAGCCGGACCTCAGCGCTCCTCAGTGGGCTCCTTCACCGGGATATGACGCCCACACGTACGGATACAACAACCCGGCTGCGGCTCCAGGAGTGTATGGAGGGCCTCGGTTCCCTCCTCCGTACGGATTCGACCCCTCCGTCCCGCCGCCTCCGTTCCCTCCACCGGGACATTTCCCCGGCATGGTGCCCGCTCCTCCGGTAAACAGCCGGGGAGCGAGCTTTCACACCCCGCAGTTCAGTCAGGCAGCCCGGTATGACGGTCACAAACAGCCGGAGGGGTACTCTGTGTTCCCCCTGCAGGACGACAGGAGTCTGGGGACAACAGCAGCACCTCCCCCGGAGGATGAGGCGTCCCTGCAGAGGACACAGGACCAGCAGTGGCTCTCACGTTTCCTGCAAAACAGAAACAAATCCTCCTCACAGACCCAGCAGCCTCCCCGCAGCTCTGCCCCGGACCTCAGACCGGCTCTGTACCGGGCAGCTGAGCTCCTCTCCCGGCTGGTAAAATCCTGCGAGACTCTGAGGGACAACCTGGAGGACGAGTGTGTCTGGACAGACTGTTACTCAACAGCCTTGAATGTAAAAAACGAGCTGCAGGACAAACTCAGAGTCCTGAGTGACACTGAGAGTTTAGAGAGATTTAAAGCTAAAGTGTCCCGTGTTTCTCAGAGGAGGGCCCGCAGACTGAGAGCCAGGAAACGGTCAGAGATGGAGCAAGAGCTCAGAGAGGAGCGCATCTCTGAGAAGGAGGCTGCCATCGATAAATGGAGGATGCAGAAGATACACGAAGTGGAGGAGAAGAAGAAGGTACATGCGGCAAAGGATTTTCTTTTCTTTTTTTTCTTTATTTTTTATTTCATTTATTTTATATCATTAAATTTTATTTTTATGTATTCATTTATTTTTGTCGATTTGGCAGGAGATAGAAGATAACAATAATAATAATTATTATTATAAGCCCCCATGCACACATACACATCACAGTACAGCAGCACACAGTCAGTGTTGGCAATGTGTGTAAATATGAAGACTGTTTTCCCAAATATGTTTTTAAATTTTGTTAAAAAACTTATTTGTTCTCTTGGCTTTCTCAGAGCTTGTATGAGAGTTGACAGTTTTGTGGTTTTACCTCCTGGGTTTATTGTCTTTTTGTAAACAGTTTGTTTTTTTATGTCCTGTTTTATGATATTCATGCTATTTTTATTGATGTTCAGCACTTTGGTCAGCTCTCTTGTTTTTAAATGTGCTTTAGAAATTAAATTTGGATTGGACTTGAAATGAACTGCAACACACACATTTGTGACAGAAGCATCCACAGTAACATTTATAACTTGGTATGGTGGTCATTATATTTTAAAAACATACGCTTTGGTGATCAAAAGTGCTAGATTTAATCTAACTTGGTTTTTAAGAGGTTTGTGCCTCTTTTCCAGAACAGTTGAGGGGAATGGAAGTTAGTTTGAGGTGTGCAAAGCAAAAACGGTCTATTAAAAGTGTTTTTATGTGATTTTGTGAGCATTTTTATTCAGATATTAAAGTAAAAGCATTAAGCGTCAGCATATTTAATCAAATATATTTCTTTTCTTTTACTTGAATAATAATTTGGAAAGTAATGGCTATGATCGAATGATCTGATTTGTATGTGTTTGCGTACCAGGAGCGGGAGCTGAAGCTGGCTGCAGACTCCGTTCTCTGCGAGGTGAGGAAGAAGCAGGCAGACGTGAAAAGGATGCAGGACGTCCTGAGATCTCTGGAGAAACTGCGGCGACTGAGGAAAGAGGCAGCGTCGAGGAAAGGTGAGAGTTTTTCAGCCACGATGCATCATGTTCCCACTCCCATGATACCTTATGAAAGGTATGGGCGCAGCCTGAGATTATAAGAAAAACACCTGTAATATGCTGCTAACTTTCACAGACACAAAGTGCAGCCTGCAGACTGTAACTGTGTGTGTGTGTGTGTGTGTGTGTGCGCGCGGGCGTGCACACGGCAGGCATCGTCACAGAGCCAGAGTGTGACGAGGCGTTCAGCAGCAGACTGGAGCAGCTGAGGAGTGTGATGAAGAAGAGGACGGCGGTTTACTCCACAGAGGAGAAAGCTTTGATGGTGATGCTGGAAGGAGAGCAGGAGGAGGAGAGGAGGAGAGAGCGGGAGAAACGACTGAAGAAGGAGAGGGAGAGACACCTGCAGAGGAAACGCAGAGTGGAAGCCATGTTGTTCGGAGGTAAAACCTCAAACCCTGAACGTTAGTCTGTTGATTAACAACAGAATGATTGAATCACATAAACGAGTGTTTGGTTTTTTTGTGTTTTCCCTCTTTGTTTCTCAGATGAGCTCCCTGCACATTTGGTTCTGCAGCCCTTCAGAGAATATTACTTCCAGGCCGAGCGCTCGCTGCACGCTTTACTACAAATCAGGTCCGTCTCCACTTCATCTTTGACACGTGCTTTATCAACGACGCTGCTGCTGCTGAAATGAACTTGACATAAATAACTGTAATATGTTTTTCTTTCAGGAGAGAGTGGGATGTGTTTGTGGTTCCAGCGGATCATCCTGACGGTTCTGCGGTTCCTCAGAGCTGGATCTTGCCAGACGCCCCGTCAGACCAGGCCTGGGCCTCCGCTCTGCAGACCACTGACGCAGAGTGAGACGGCCTCTGACTCACTCAGCTAGAGCCTGACATCCAACTCTGAACCCAGACGAACAGTGCAGGAGTCTGTGGAAGGACTGCTGGTATAAACCAGCTGAAGAAGATGTGGGAATAAGATGTCAATGAGAAGAGAAGTTAATAAAGGTTTCTTTAGAAAAAAGTTTCAAATCTCTGTTAACTTGAATAACTGAATGAGTTAATGATCTTTCAACTTCATCTATTTTGTGTGAGCTGCAGTGTGTGGGAGCTGTCACTCTGTGTAGCTCTTTACGTCAGAGCTGATAAATCCTGACAGTGAGGTGAGAGCTGCAGAGAGGCCAGTTAATAATAAAATACTCAAAGTTTTTAATCATCATCTTTCTAGACTGTTAAGTTTGTCCCCAACTGATGCTTTTCCGAAACTATTCGCAGCATTATGTCTTGTGATGACATACTTGAAGTGATAACCCTGTTTCATGCTGCCACTGTGCTTTTCAGTGGCTGCATTTACTTAAAAAAAGTCCCACACAGCTCAGTTTACAAGTCAAAAGCATCTTTTAAAAGGTACCAAAACCAGCAAAGCACTATTTTGGAGTGTGTGAATCAAAGACGTTCACTGCAGCTCTGCTAAAAAGGTAGAAACTGAATCTACATCAGTTTTGTTGTGCAGCATTCAGATGCCTTTCACAAGCATTTAAATCTTTAAAACATGAGCAAATTACTCATTTCCAAGACATTTTCCTGTAGTTTTTTACTCATTTCTGTGCAATGTTTTTTTTTTTAGATAATTTCTTGCAATGTTACTCATTGCATTTTCTTATGTTCTTGAAATAAATCAGGGCAATTTGCTAAAGTCCTAAAGGTTTAACTATTAAAATGTAGCAACTGCTCTGATCAAATAATGTGGTGTAATTCTTAAAGATGAGAAAGCGTTTGACTCCAGCTGGTGTCACATCAGTGTTTACCGTGTGAGCAGCCTGCTGTTAAAATCCCGCCTGACGTCAGGCCTTTACTCTCTGTTGACTTCCTGTGTGTGGACGGCAGATCAGCTGATTACTGTGAGTCACTAGATTACTGATCCAGGTGGCTCCTCTGATTTAACCCTGAGTGTCAGTCTGAGCTTCACACACGCCTGAGAGGATACCGACACTGAGCAGCTCCGGGGCGACACAGGTGAGCTGACACTTGTTTTATTGAAACATTTATTTATTTTATTTAAATTTTTTTTTACAGTAGAACTAAGGAAACCAATTCTAGTATTCAGTGTACTAAACTTTTAGTTCATGCAATCCATTTTATTTGCAACAAAAATACAACCCATTACTCCAACCTTTCAAAATGATATCTAATAAGATAAGTCAAGCTGTCTGTTTAAGAATTTGATAAAGCTTTCCTGTGCATCCCTCATAAGACTTAATAGCACATAGCCTTTAAGTCATAAATAAATCTTTCCATAGACATGGAAAGTAGGATTTCATTCTTTTTTTTCTGATGTTGCATTGTGCAATCTTAAAGTGATCAGTAACTTTTTAAAAAATGCTAATAATATTTCACCAAATGTCTCTTGCATCAAAAATACCAAAACAGCTAAGACATTGATGTCAATTCCTCTTTTTTTCTTATTATTTGTCATTTGACATTGTTCTTACATTTTTATGTTTTACAAAGTTATCTAAAAGATGTTACTGATTCTGCAGCCTCTTATCCTACGAGATATTAACTGCTTTTAACCCTGCAAGGTTTTGTATTTGTTTGTTTCAAGATAAACATTTTTCCCCTGTACATGTTGTCTACTACTTTTTTATTGCAGGTCTTAGAGAACTTGATAGAGGAGGAATATGCAGCATTTGTTCACCAGGATGCACACATTTGAAATCTTTCACTTTTCTTCAGTGAAGTTGTTTCTGGCCTCAGATTGGGCTCCTTGGCAGTGGTCACATGTTTGTTTGTCCAGCAGCGTCAGCGTGTTTGATGAGACGGTTTGATGAGCTTACAGAGCATCTGTCCTCTCTGCTGTTGGACGTCCTGGACCATCTGCTTTGTTGGTGTTTGGGTGTTAGTGGAGCAAATGTCTGATGAGCTTTCACAGGACAGCAGGACGGAGGACATCGTGCAGATTTACCTCGAGTGCCTCCTGGTTTACTTTCAGTCTAACGCAGGCGGTGAAGGCGGAGGCGTGAGCAGACAGGCTTTCTGGGAAAGTAGCTTTCAGCTTTTCTCAGCTGGACTGAAGAGAGAAGATTTCTGTGGGATTTTTTGGGAAACTTCATCTCGTTAGTGTGACTAAATTTACCACAAAGTCTAAAAGACATACAGGAAGCAAGAATTAGAAACAATAGAAATAACACACCATCTGTTTTGTTTTGTTTTGTTTCATTAATATTTTACTGAACTTAAAAAAAAAAATTCAACACTGTCACCTGTGGTCATTAAATCACTTAACTCGTACATATACATATAAAAAAATAAATCATTAGATATAAAAATAAACAAATGAATAATAATAATAGTAACAATAATAATTACATAAAAAATACACAAGTAATTAAAAAAACAAATAAACAAAATCAAGGCAAGGCAATGAGCAACTTAGCAAGACATTTCAAATTTAAATTTCATTCAGAGTGACTTTTAAAAAGTCTTAAATATAACTTACTTTAAGCTGTAGAAACCCAGATTTCAGTGTTTGTAGTTCACGTGCCTACACTGGAGTGGTGGTGATGCTATCCAGAATATAAAATAATGTCTTTCTTTCTCTCTCTCTCTGTGTGTGTGTGTGTGTGTGTGTGTGTGTGTGTGTGTGTCTCAGTGAACTGAGCAGGATGGACGGTGTCCCTATGAAGATGCCACAAGGTGCCCCACAGGAAGTCAAAGCTGTTGAAGTGACTGTCCCAGATTATCTAACCATACTGCAGGAAACAGAGGTCAGTATGTTTTTTTTTGTGTGTGTGCATGTGAACCCACTGAACTGCATGTGTCCCGCTGCGTGTTACTGCTTCAGTCTCTCAAACAAAATCACTCACTTTCACTTTATTTTCTGAAAGAAGTCCATGAAAGCCCCCCCCCCCAACTGTTTCTAATGGCAGTTGCGAAAAAATACAGCAGCGCGCCAAAAACAACCAATCAGAGCCAAAGCCTCTCTAACACAGCTGTCAATCATGCCCCTCACTGCTCATGACTGGGATCAAACTGTCAAACTAAGCAGCGCTGATCAAATATGAATCAAGATTCTGTCACTACATTTTATATTTCTCACCTCAAATGTTCTCAGAAACATGTTTTAGTGCTCTGTTTAGCTGTGAAATAAGAAAGTAAATAAAATAATACATAAAAACAGAAATAAACTTTAAACGGCTAACAGGCTCTTGCTTAAACGCTCGCAGCATTAAAATGCAACCCTTCTTCTTTGTAGCTTTATGTTGTTCCCACTTTACAACCTCAAAGCTCATGAACACAACAAAGTCGTAAGAACAGCTTCCCAACTCAGAAACTCTGACCTTCCGACATCACATGAACGCAGCATTAAATGTTGTAAAATTTCAGTTATTGATCTAAATGAACTGTGTCCTCTCCTCCAGCAACACCAAAAGCACAAACTTCACGCTTAGATAAGAAGTTTGTGAGTTGGTGTGCTGTTCTGTATATTTAATATTGTTATGCTGTTTATTGTTGCTTCAGATGGCTGATAATGTGGCCTCAGAACATTTCATGTTTAGGGTTTTTCCGTTAATCATCTAGGAGGGCAAAAAACGTACAGTTTGTCCAAAAGCTGCAGCCAGAAAAAGGCGATGATGTTATTTTAAACTGCTCTTCATCAGCCTCAGTCAACAATAGCATGCTAACGTGCTGTGTTGGCATTAAGCTCAAAGTACAGCTGGTTTATTTTGAGCTGTGCCAGCAGCGCGGCTCCAAGGACGGCAACGTCTGTCCACCGGTCTGCTCCAGACTGAAACATCTCATCAACTGCTGGATAGATTGTGATGAGATGTGGTTCATTATTCACGGTTAGCTCAGGATGGACTGTGAGAATGTCGGTGACTCTCCGACTGTTCATCTAAACTTAGATGTTGAGATATTTCACTTCAGACCAGAGATTGAGATCTTTTGAAGAGGAGCCAACAGGCGAACAGAGCGACAACTGTACAACCAGCATCACTTAAAACATGGAAAAAAGAGTTTATGACGTGTTGGGCTGGAGGGCTCGACATGTTGTAAGAGGTCTGTTTGCATTTGGGACTCATTTATGGACTCATGTATCACTGACTGAGAAGGAAATGTCATATGGATAATATGAAAGTGTTGATCTTGCCTATTATTTTATTTTATCACTTTGATGTGTGTTATATAACTTTACTATTCTATGTTTTATTTAAATTCCGAAATTTCTGTTTTTTTTTAATTTTATTTATTTATTTAATCTTAATTATTTGTGTATTTCAGTTCATGGAAATCTGTTATTGTCATTGTTCATTTTATTTTCTTTGTCTGTGGAAATGTATGAGGGGATATATAGTTATATATTGTTGATCAAATCAATCTATCAAATTTTATTTATATAGCTCCTTTCAAACTAATCAAATGCATTTTTAAGTGCTTTACAGTTTAACTGAAGAAACAAAAACAAGAAAAACATATAACATAAGCAAAAATGGATCTTAAAAAACTATAAAATTGTGATAGTAAGACACTTTATCAAAGCAAGAGTAAAAAGATGATCAATATTTTAAGCTTCTCTCCTCTCTGTACATGTTTTGATATACACTTGAAATTTAGATAAAAATATTGTTAGAAAAATCAACATGTTAATGTAGCAAAGAGGAATGCCTCAGAGTAATAACAGTTTTTGTTGCTGATATGTTGTTTGTTTCTGTGTCAGTACGAGTTCAGTCTGGAGAAGTGGGCGCTGACCGGGCTGCAGAGCGGCTTCACCAGCCAGCAGTGTCCTCAGCTCTCCTCCTCCTCATCGGGCCTGCAGCCATCCTGCCCGCCGTACTGGATGATGCTCAGCAGCCCGCAGCAGAGCCGCCTGGCCAGCCGCCACTGCTCCGACTTCTGGGAGCCCAATCCTCGACAGCGCTCCTACAGCCTCAACCCCTCCGTCCTGCGCGCTAAGTTGGCCGTCTCAGACTCTGAGGATGATGTAGAGAGCGCCGCACAGAAAGCCAAGAAGTCGGCGAAAGCCGCCTCTGGTGGAGAGCGTCCTGCTGCTCCGTGTCAGCGAGGTCAGAGGTCAGCACAGAGAGCCTTCGTCCCTGACCTCCTGAACCCTCCGGCCTGCCTCAGCAGCCTGCCGCACCAGCGCAGGAAGAACCTGCGACAGTGCTCGCTGTCGGTGCTCGACACGCCCAAGGAACACAAACCCAACACAGAGAGCCAATCCAAGGGCCCGACATCACACAGGGCCCCTGCAACCAGGGCCAACACAGTGGACCGGCTCCCCAGCATCAACAACCACAACACAACGCACATGGTAAGAGCCAGACATTAATGAACATGTTGTGACCAGTAGAGCTCCGGTAAAAAAAATAGAAATAGAACTAAACAGAATTGAAGTATAATCAAAATACTAAAATCATATTGTGTTTTGCCGAGATTTTAGTGAAGCAAAAAATGTCATTCGTGCGGATACAATGCCTGCTTTAAGGGTTAAATAACAATCTGACTTTTTGAGAAGGTAACTTAGTTCCAGGATGCGTTTAAAGGACAGATCTGTTTATGTTTTAATGGCCGTGTTGTCACCACAGCCACACTTTAGGTCATCTTGTGGTCTCATGACTGAGTTTTTAGTGTGGCTTAGTGAAAGCTGCAGCATAGTTAGCCCTTCACTCCGGTCTGCAGGAGCACACTATGAATACGGCCTAAAGCTCCTCCTGAGCCCCACGATAAATCTGCACACATAAGCCCGGCACACACACTGCAGCACCACACACTCCCTCACTGCCCAACAGCAGAATTACTTTGACTGTATTTATAGTCAACTTGGTGATTAAATGCCCTTTAATTCTCTCTATGAATGTCAACACTGTGCTGGAGGCAGAAATCAATCCCAACCATTTTTTTCCGTTCACATTTCCAAAATATTTCCAGGGATCTGCACTCTAAAAATAGACTGTGTAAAGTCCACTCCCCGACTCCAGCCAGGTTAAAAGAGGTCCATCAGGATTAGCAGGAGGAAGTCCTCTGAAAATGTCTTTCTCAGCAAAGCTGAGTCTCAGGTCAAAGCTGCTGTCAGCATTCAGTGTGTCCCCGCTGCTGCTTTACTGTACACGCTCACTGCAGTCTGCTGTGTGTTTCCTAGAAATCTCTGAGCCCAGACTCCTGCAGAAACCCATCTGTGACCTCAGCCCCCACGGGTCTCCCCTCCTCCGGTTCGGACTCGTCAGCAGAGCTGCTGTCAGCTCTGAGCCCGGAGGAGAGGGAGCTGCTGGCGGCCATCACTGCCCGGGGTTACACCTTCCGCACCGCCATCATCGCCCTGCAGAAGACAGGCCGGCAGACCCCAGATCAGGTCAGTCAGTGTCACATACAAAAAGACCTCTGATTTACTGTCTGCCCTTCATACTGACCCCAGATCAGATCAGAAAGTGTCACATAAAGTCATATAAGAGCTGCAATTGTGATCATTAGAGGTCTGACAGCAGGTGCTGATGACTGATCCTGGAGATCAGTCATCAGCACCTGCTGTCAGACCGCTGCACTCATCAAGCACCAGGCATCCAAAAGACACCACAGCCAAAAAAAACCCCCAAAATTAAAACAAAAACAAAACATAAATAATAATATAATTATTAATAATAATTCATATAATTCAATAATTCTTCATTTATAGCACCTTTAAAAACAGAGTTTACAAAGTGCTTTGACAAACAAAGCAAAGCAGAAATGGGATACACAGATGGGGAAACAACAACAGAAAGCCAAACAGTCCTACTGAACAGAAGTGGGAAGAAACTGGTAATTAGGAAAATATTATAAACCAGAGGACAAATAATGTAAGACACATGATGCATAATGTTAATATAAAATAATACAAAGAAATAGAATAAAAACAATAAAAATAAAAACAATGAAGCAATAAAATAACAAATAAAAGGAAATATAATCGATAAAACATAAATTAAAAAAAGATAAAAAAAAGAAAAAAGATGAAAGATAATAAAAAGATGAAATCAAATAAAAGCAAGTTTATAAAAATTAAAACAATTTTAAGAAGTAAGAAATAATACATATATAGCAAGACAAAATACCAAACAAGAGTGAATGTGGTGTTGGCTGTTACTTGACTTTCAATGGTGAGTGTATTACGATAATCCTGCATACTATACCCTTTATTTAAAATCTGTATTCTGCTAATGTTTGGTTTAAAGACTGTAATACTACTGCAGCTTTTGTGAATTTGTGGACATATTTATGAAAACACCATCATACAGTGGTGGGTCCAGGTGACGGGAAAACACCTGACTAATAAAAACTCAAAGTAACGGCTGTGAGCTCAGCAAAAACAAAAGAAGAAAAAAAAGGAGTTTTCATTTCCCCTTTTTGTTCATTTTGAATAAACAGGTTCACAAGTCAATATATATGTACCAACCAGCCAGCTGGAGGTGGCAATGAAACCAAAACACAGTTTACTAAGCCGAGTTAAGCCACTGTAAAAATAGACCCCAGAGTTTCCACAGTCTGCTCTGTGTGTTTTTCCCACAACCTCCCCTCATGTCTGCTCAGACCAAACCCCAAACCACAGCTCAGGGCTGATGGGACAGTCAGGAGAGAGTGGCAGAATCAGCCTGGTATCAGAGAAACAAGTGAAATGGATACAACCTCTGAACGCAATAGGCATGAAATGTGTTAAAATTATGTGCCGGCAACACGAAAACAATGCAAAATCAATGAGGATCTTTTGTGGTGGATGCACACATTAAGTGTAAAGAGCGAGAAAGTCTGGGCAGAGCAGAACATTTAAACAAACACAGACTTTCTACCAGGAGGCCACTGTTTGTTTCCTGTGTGAAACTGAAAGTTGTGTATTGAGACTTAACCAACTTTACGTAACAATGAAAAGTACGTTTTTATAAGTTTACTGCTCATATGAAACCACAGTATTTTTTTTCTAAACTTAAATCAAGCATTTCTTTTGTTTTTAAAACTTTAAACTTTCTTTTCCTAAACCTAAAACACAGCTGTTACCAACTGATTGTCTAAACTTTGATTTTGCTGCGACTTTGACCATTTTTACGTCAATGCGAAAAAAGTTCCTTGTTTATGCTGCCTACTGAAAATGTGCAATACAAATGAAGCTGCCTTGCATGCTTTAAAATTGTTTTCTTTTTGCCAGCACGTCATTTTAATACACTGCATGCCCATCACTAGGTAATGCGATTTTTAGAGGTTGTGTCCATTTAATGTAATTTGTGAAACTGTGTTGCGACATTTACTTGTCATAATTCCGATATCTTTTAATGCTTCTGAAGTTCCGCTTAAGCAGCTTAATTTGCAAAAGATGCATCCTCCACATAAATGCAAATGACAATGCATTTACATTTGATTTAACTGATGTTGTATGTAAAAGAAGTCGTCATGCAGTGGTTTGTTTTTCACTGATTATCCTGCAGCGCTCAAATGCAGATCAAGCAAATTACAATAAATTTGCATTTGCTTGACTTAAGTTACATGCAAAAGAAATCATCTTAAATTTCACTGTTTTATGGCTTAAAGAGGTCTGATGCAGATTACTGCTTAGATTTGACCCGCTGGTGTGTTTAATGGTTTTAAAAGGTTTACAGTCTGATTTCAGATCAGCCCCTGTTAGCTTCCATTCCCTCCGTCTGTCAGTCAGCAGGAGCCGATTTGGCAGCTGGTCAATCAGCGTAAGAAGAGTTCATCAGCGGGAGAGAGCTAATGACTTAATGAGCGAATTACTGAGCCTCACGCTGGTCGGTCAGGTCACACAGCTCTCACACAGATTGTGTTTCGCTGCTCTGGTGTCAGAGCGTGTTCGATTGAGCCTCTGCTGCTGTTGTGTCACTATTTTCATACAGCAGGATGTCTGAGGGTCATCACCATAAATCTGCACCTTAGTTTAAAGAGCTTTGGGACCGTTGTTTTACAGCTAATAAAGATATTAAGGGTAGATTCTGCACAATTGAAATGTTTTATCATATGTTTTGCATGCCAGTGGATTTGGATAAGTAAAACTGAAATTAATTGGCATCGTTATAAATAGGATGCTGATTGGACTACATCTTCATGCAAGACGAGGGACAAATTTCATTGATATTAACCAACATTTTTAAAACAGTTTTATTTTTTGCTACATGCTCTAATTTAACATATCATTTTATTTTTCACATGATCTTATTTAACATTTTTTATTATTGTTTTTGTTATATTAACATGTATTTGTATTTATTATGAAAGCTTAAGATATTTGTAAAAAAAAAAGTTTGGCAGAGGAGTACTGCAAAATCTGGTGCTCTTTGGATTCAAGGACAGAAATTACCAAAAAAGGAGGGAGAGGTTTTAGCTTTTCAATCTGGATCACCCCTGGTGTCTGTCTGCAGTATAGGTCATAAAGCCCGCCCCTCCATGTTAGTGAATGGGACATAGGCCAAACTAAAACCTCAAACTACACACCAAATAAATGTTTCCCAAAGATGGTTTCTGTCACTGAAAATCCAAAAATCCAAAATCACATTCCAAGGCACACTGTTTTGCAAAAGTTAAAAAGCCTTAAATAAATTGGCTTGACGTCAGCGCATTTTAGTTTACCGTCTTCATCAGGGCATCAAAAACAAGTGTCAGCTCACAGATTACAGACTGCAGTTCACCGGTATTTTAAGGCTCTAATCCTGCAGAGATAAACATCCACAAGTTTAGACTTTTATAATAAGATTATTACTAACAGATAAGAGCTTTAAGCTGATAACAGTGGCCACATGAACGAATATTTCTCTGTGTGTGTGTGTGTGTGTGTGTGTTTGCAGATCTTGAGTTACTTGGTGGCGTGTGACCATCTGTGTCAGCTGGGTTATGACATGGTGCTGGTAGAAGAGGCTCTGGAGATGTTTCAGAACTGTGAGACAAAGGTAAGACCTACAGAGAGCGACATCATCTTTCATCGTCATGGAGACAAGAAGACTTGTCTGATACAGTTTTATTGATAAAATTATTTAAAAAAAAATATCAAAAAAAAGTAACATAATGATGTTTTCCTCTTGAGGCGGAGGAGTTCCTTCATCTGCTCAGTCAGTTCAATGAGATGGGCTTCCAGCAGAACGCCATCAAAGAAGTGCTGCTGGTCCACGAAAACCACCGAGAGCGGGCGCTGGAGGAGCTGATGATGCGTGTGGCGTGATCAACACACGCACACACACACACACACACACACACATACACACACACACACATTCAGCTGCAACCTTAAATCTGTTACTGCAAGAAAATATGAAACCCATCTCCACCTCAATGCATTACTGTAGCTGCAGATGGACGTGGCCTTCACAGAGGAAAAGTATATTGTTGATGTATTGCTTTTTACGGATGATGATGTACCCATGTTGCACATATTGCCGCCATGATGTTGTCAAGGCTAGAAAAAAACAAAAAAAAGCAGAGGGCAGAGTCTCTGCAGACATCCACTTCCAGCGGGTCATCAGTGATGATTGAGAGGGATGACTTTTATTGTCTTTATTATATTCATGATGTGTCTGAAAGTGACTAAACTTGTATGATCTGTGTAACAGTCTTATGTGATCTTTAATTCATTAAAGACATGTCATGAAAATCCACAGAGACTGTTTTCTAACTTTTTCTAACTACAGCATGAACGCTCTTTGCAGGTTTCTATTTTTATTCTACTCTTTTTTTCTCCTTTCCTCTTTGTTCCGGCCTTATTTAACCTCATTTCCGAGAATGAATCCGTCTGGGAAACAAACTCTTACCCATGACTTGTTTTCTGTGAAAACAGGAGCTGCGTCCATCAGGGACCGGTTCCCACAAACAGAAAGCTTTGATAAACATCAACTCAACAGATCCTCATTTGCTCACTTTTACATCACTAAAACGGACCTGCTGGTCATTAATGGATAATTCCAGTTTATCGCGACTTCAGTGTTGTTTTTGCAGTTTTGTCCATCATTTCCTCATTATACAGGGAAAAAATGAGTGCAGCAGCTCATAGTTGAAGCATTAAGTCGATCTGTAAACTCTGATGGATGTTTGCAACAGAAAGCCTGGCTCATAATTTTAATTTTAAAGCTCTAGTGTGTATGATTTAGGAGGATATATGGATACATTATAATAAATCTGTTTTCTTTAGTGTATAATCACCTAAGAATAAAAAATAAAATAAAAAAAAAAAACGCTGTCTTTTTGTTATCTTAGAATGAGCCGTTTTTATCTACACAGGGAACAGGTCTTTGTCTATGAGCAAGGCTGTTCAAAAGAGGCTGGGACATGCTCTGACCCCGTTTTTTTTTTATTTTCAGGTGATCATACATTATAGAAAACAGATTTATTGAGTTATGACACACGTGCGCTGTAACTGGAGCTGCAATGTTGGAGGGTTACAACAGACAGCGCTGTCAATAAAGGTAAAATGTCCCCTCAGGTGCTCTTTGGGTTTGCTATTTTTAGCCTCTTTAGCGGTGCTCGGCCTGACAAATCTTTACGGCATGCTTAAACTGATGATGGTCAAAATACAACAGAGCGTTTGTATTAAAAAAAAGCATTTGTTTATGGTCTTCTATTATGGACTTTTTTGTTCTATGATGCACCAGCCAGCGAACCTTTGGGCAACTGCAGACCAGGTTTCACTGCGCATCATATATGTTTTTAGCCATCCGTGCCAGCATGTGCTTTTGTTGACATTCTGGTGTCGGAGAGTCATCAGCAGACGCAGAGCGTAATATGCAGACGCAGAGCGTAATATGCAGATGCAGAATACCACTGACAAAGCGACAATATGTGACGAGTTGGGATGAGAACATGTTGCATTGACAAGTGCTGGGCAAGTGGTCTATCTACAACGTGCCAAACAGGGTACAAAAAACACTGATTTGTAACAAGAAACCGCTTTATTCAGTGTTTCTCCCAGTTTAAATCTCCCGGCCTGTTTGTTTTTGAGAGGAAGCGACTTCTGTGGATAATTCGGCTCCTGATAAAAACTCCCACACAATGAGTACTGAAGGAATTTTAATCGAAAGAAGTTTACGTTAATTGTAATCTGCAATCCTCACTGCTAGATGCCTCTAAATCTTACACACTGGACCTTTAACCCTTTGATCTGGATCAGCATCACTTTTTTGGTACAACATTCAAACACCTTTCAGAAAACTTCTGAAAAATCAGCACATTGGCTTGATTTCTTTCAAAAACATGGCAAAAAAGGCAATGAGCAACTTTGCAAGAAATGTTCTGCAAAGAAATTAGTAGATTTAGAACGAAAAAATGTCCACATAGCTGTAATTTTTATCATCATTAATTCTATATTTAAAATTATGTTTCAGAAATATTATAATTTTTTTAAGCATTTCTATGAGGTGATTTCCTTTATTTATTTTTTAAATTTTTCTTTTTTTCTTCTCATTTTCAGATAATTTTCTTGTAATTTTTTACTGATTTCTTGCTAATTTGCTTCACATCCAAAGTCATAAAAATAAGGTGCATGCAGTAATGCTGTTGCTATGAACTGACCTGTGCAGGATATGTTTGCATTTATTATGTGTAGAGCGTTTGTGCAATCATCTTGTATAGCACATTAGTGCAATTATTTTAGGTAGGGCATCTGTGCCATACTCTTGGGGTGTATGGATTTGTGGGGGTACTTTGTGTTAATTGTTTGATTGTGTGTGGCCGTGTGAATCTTACTCCTCTCACTAAACCAGGACGAGCTCTCACAGGTTATCAGAGCACTGCGGGGAGACTCTGGGACGGTCTCTGAGGTTTTGGTCCCGTGTCAGATTCTGAGAGTTCCCCATGAGGGAGACAGTGTCCTTTGGCAGCCTCATCAAAAATGTATATATAGATCCGACCCTGCCAAAACCTTTCATCTCACGCTTCACTCTCCATCTGTAATCCTCCACAGTGTACTCTGTGGTCAGCTGCCGGCTGAGCGTGAACACCGAGTCTCCTCTGACCACGGCGGTGAACAGAGAGCTCTTACTGTTCCCGTACTGACCCGACATGGCCGTCCACTGGCCTGAGCTTAGGTTATAGCAGTCCATCACACACAGCAGGAAGTCCTCACAGGGTCCGTTGCGCATCACGTACAGATTATCCTTATGGGCCACCATGTAAAGGCCATAACTTTGCTCACGGATCAGCGTGGTGACCAGAAGCCATTGGTCCAGTTGAGGCACGTACTCATGTATATCCGTGGCCCCTTTACCTCTCCAGAGACTGATAAAGATCCGGTTCATGGCTACGGCGGACACCACCGAGGCTGCAGGGCAGGGGAGTGGCGAGACAAACCCCCAGCTTCCATTAGACACCCCGTACCTCTCAACAGACGACAGCGCCTTCATGTTGTACTCTCCTCCTAGAGCGTACAGGCAGCCCTCGTGACCTATCAGAGTGAAGTTGTAGCGTAGCTGCTGGGGGCCGCAGATGGTGGTCCATGTGTTGGCTGCAGGGTTGTAACAGAAACCCGTCTCCACGACCTTCTTGCTGACATCGTGCACGCCTCCGATGATGTAAAGCTTGTTGTCCAGGACGGCCACGCCTGCCATCGTGGTGCTGGCGCTCACAGGTAGATGAGTCAGGACCTTCCACTCTCTGGCGTCTTCATCCAGGTAGCAGACTGTCCTCTGGATGTCCTTCAGCAGCTCGGTGGATGGCGAGTGGCTGCACACTGCCATGTAGCTGCTCGGGAGAAGAGACTCGATGTAGTCCACCAGCTTCTTGGGTAAAGTGAGAAGATCATCCTTCAGGTCGACGTACATGTCTCTGATGAATAATGCCGAACTGTGAGAAAGCTCCCAAACACCGTATGTGGTGGCTGTGTGGTACATCAGCAGGCAGTTTTCAGAGTTGATGATATTGATTAAATGATCTGTGAGAGCTGGCACCTGCAGAAAAGCTGCACACTGGATCGCCTCCACAATCTGATCGCTGCTCAGCACGGGGTGTTCCCCGGCCAGGACGCGCAGCATGACCAGAAACCCCAGAGCGCCCACGCACTGCAGGTGGATGTCTTCCTGTTTGCACTCCCTCATTCCTGACTGGAACAACGCTCTGAAGTACTCACAGCTCTCACTCAAAACGGTCTTATCTACTATAAAAGAGCTGCCGTCGATGTTGACCCTGAGGCTGTGCGGCGGCTTACAGAGTCCCGGCTGCTGGATGAGGCGCGGACAGCTGCTGGACTCCATGACGTCCCCGCTGTGGAGCTTCATTACATCCCGGCTGCAGTGCACGCTCAGAAAGCTCAATTGAAACTGTGCACATGGCGGCGTTTTGCCACAGAGTGCGTCCTCCTCTCCAGAGCTGACAGAGTAGTTTCACAGCTCTGAGAACAGACTCTATACATAGCAGGCGGACGTGTGACACAGTTCAAGTACATTATGATGACATGCAGCCAGAGGAGAAAGAGGAGCCGGATAATGACGGGGCGGCTGTGAATGTGTCGATGATTGATATTGTTTGTGTCTGACGGTCGAGGGAACAGCTGAAGATTCGTCCTTGAGTTCAGGAACAGTGGAACTGAACAATAGGTGGTTCCCCTGGGTCACATAGTGTGCATGCCGCTGTTTCAGCAGTCATTGAAAAGTTGAGTGCAGAAGTTTTACTTGTAACTGTTGTTTTCCTCTTTGGCTGAAGTAAAATATTTAAACTTAGTTTCCACTGCTGCCTGGAGCAGAGTTACTCTGAAGTCTTTTGCTTTAGTTGTGTAGAAATGTGTAAGATTGCATCCATAATTTCACTTTGTATTCATCTTTTAAAATGAGCTATCATCTGACAATGCAGGGGTTAATCACTAAAATGCACACCTGCCAAATCCATCCACCATGCTGTCTTCATTCATTCAGGTCTGAGAATCAGAACCCTCACACCTGGTCACCAGTGGGCCTTAAATCATCAGACAGAAATAAAAAAAACAAATAAAAGTGAATGCCATAATCCATATCAGTATTGTCTAACATAAAAAAAAAATCTGTTTAACCCTCTGAGCAACAACAACAACAACAACAACAACAACAACAACAACAACAACAACAACAACAATAATAATAATAATAATAATAATAATAACAATAATAACATAATGCTTCAAAGGTTTTTACCAGGAGAAAAATTATCTACAAAGGTCTCCTCCTCTAAAAACACAAATAGACCATGTGATTTAGGGGCCATTTACGATACAATGGTTCTTGAATGAAACCTTAAACTTTTGTTCTGGTTTGGCCACAACAGTGTTTTGGTAGTGTTTAGTGTAATCTTTGAAAACCAGCCCTTTCTGTTGCCGTGTAAACTGACAATGCACAGATTCTCTGAGAAAAGTGACGCTGTGGTAGCACTTCGCATGCTTTTAAAAGAAATCAAGCCAATATGCTCAGGTTTCAAAGGGTTAAAGTTACATATTGTATGTTTAGAGGGGACAGTTCGGGGGGACAATATTTCCCAGGCCTCAGAAAAGCTTCAACCGCCCCTGCAGATCTGTGTGTGTGTGTGTATATATATATATATATACATATATATATATATATATATATATATATATACAAACAAAAACAAAGCAAAACAAACAAAATCTGCAGCTGTCTGAATGCCTGTAAGAGTTCCAGCAATCCCAGTTCCAGCTTAGTGAACTGGCTGCTGCTCCAGTAACTACTCTTCAGGTTTTATAGGCTCGGTTTGAAGTCTTTTTCCTAAAATGGAGAGGTCAGTGCATCAGTTGCACACGAGACTGTTTTTTTCCTCTCACAGGAGCAGAAGACTCTCACTCTGATCTCAGGACAGCATCTGGATGTCAAAGTTAGGAGTCCAGTTGGATCTGTGGGGGACTTTTACGTTTTTTTGATGCTCATCTTAAAGAAAAAGAAACAACAACTCGTATTTTTCACCGCCTGGAAATGTGTTTTTATCCCCTTCAGCTTTGTGAGACGGGAGCAGAGTGTGCTGGGAATCCGAATGTGAATCAGCGTGTGGCGACATCATCATGATGTTTGGGAAAGTGAAGACATGTAACTCCACCGCGGCTCCTGACAGAAGTCCAGCCGAGTGTAACCTGGTGCTGCTCGGCGTCATGGGCTCTGGGAAATCAGGTCCATCGTTTTTAACTTAATATTTATATACAAATAAGACAGCGGGCTGCAGGAGGAGGGAGTATATTTTTATATTCTGCCTTTACAAGATTTCTGACTTCTCATATTTCACCTCATATTATTCAGATGTGTTTTGGAGGTTTTTTGCCAAACAGTCAGTTACATAAAGCCCTGAATCTACATGATTTTTATTTGGAATGAAAGCCATCCAGCTAAATATATGTATATTTTAAAATGCGAATGTTTATGCAGCGATGGTTTTCTCAGGGCCCTCATTGACCCCGGTCCCCTGAGACTCCACAGTGAGACCCTCAGTCGGACTGAGATTTTTTGTCTCTTTGTTTTACAGCACTGACGGTCAAATTCCTCACAAAGCGCTTCATCAGTGAATATGACCCTCATCTAGGTGAGTTTTTATTTTAACCCTATGAAAACTGGAGCAACATCACTTTTCTTCTGCTGCTTTCAGACACCTTTTTCAAGCTATTTAACCTTTGAACTCTGAGCAAACTGGTGCAATTTCATTCAAAGACACGAGAAAAAGGCAATGAGCAACTTGGTTAGAAATGTTCGGCATATTACAAGAAATCAGTAGCTTTAGAAACATGTTTTTTTAAAAGCTTGGGACAAGCATCAATGGAAAAGGAAAACAATGAGGGACAACGGCATTCCCTTTTTTTTTTTTTTTTTTTTTTACATTTTTTCAGGACATTTACTTGCTTGTTTTTTCTTTTACTTTCCTTTTTACTTTCCTTCCTTTTGCTTTGGTTTCAAGCGGTAACTAAGAATAATTGGTGGTGGGAAGTAACTGAGTACATTTACACAAGTAATATGTTGAAGTACAATGTCAAGGTACTTTCTGTTACTTTATATCTCAGAGCAAATGTTAGTGGAAACATACTTTTTACCGTAATAATAAAAGTAAAAAATCCAAACAATACATGGTAAACTCCTGTTGCCAAAAGTCATCTCTTAACTTACTGCTGGTACTTTGCTGAGAATACTTTTGTACTTTCACTCAGGTAGGATTTTGGATGCTGTACTTGTACTTGTAATGGAGTATTTTTTCATGGTCTGAGGAATTCTCCCACCACTGTTGAACACATGAGGATGTATCTGTGATTATGTAACAGTCTCTTCTGTGTTGTTGGCTGCTGCAGAGGACATCTACTCATCAGAGGAGAAGGTGGACCAGCAGCCGGTCACAGTGAGAGTGATGGACACCTGTGATCAGGTGTGTGTGAACACACTGTTGTGTTGACTCTGTATGCGTGTCCTGGTAGAAATACTCTACTGCTAATTAACAAGGAAATACTATTTGTGGAGACCATTATTGTTTTATTGTTTTTATGTCTCTGCACAAGTGATAGCCATTATTTTTATTATTATTTTTGGGTTGTCCGTCCCTCCGTGCCAGTCTCATGAACCCCGTATCTCACAAACACCTTCACGATATCTCCAGCAAAATTTGCATGTGAAATTTGTAGCTTCTTTGCAGTAACATCCATATTTGAAACATTGTCTACTGTCATGGCTGCATATGAGTCTGGACAGACATGGATGTAAATTGTAACTTGAGATGTTTGCGGAGGCATAGAACCACAAGTTTTTATTATTTCCATAAAGAACAGAAAAATGGACTCCTAATCACGTCAAATGACAAACAAGACATAAAGAGAGAAATAAAATGGCAGATTCAGGCTGATATATGGCCTCAGTGTGAAGTGATTTACAGTGTTACAGTGTGACGGTCCTTCATGGCCCCTGTTAGTCATGTTAATGACAGAGCAGTGTCTCTTTAATGAGAACATGAATGTTAAAAGTGTGTTTGTGTTTTCTGTGTGTGTAAAGGACGGTCCAGTGAACAGTGAGCGCTATCTGTCGTGGGCCAGCGCCTTCCTGGTCGTCTACAGCATCGACAACATGGAGAGCTTCAAAGGCTGCCAGCTGTACCTGCAGACTCTCGCTCTGCACAACAAAACCTTCAGGCCTCAAACTCCCATCATCCTGCTGGGGAACAAGCTGGACATGGACAGATACAGGCCGGTATCTGTGTGTGTCTGTGTGCGTCCAATGAAATTAGCATGTGTACCGTCCTTCAGAGTTCGGGCAGGTTAACCCATTAACCCTCAAACTGTGCAAATTAAAACTGCGGATATAAAATACGCAGAATGGAAATATGTCAGTTTTGAAAAACTCCCATTTACTGCAATAAAGTTTTTACCCTTGCATGGGGTAGTATTTCAAAAAAGAAAAAGCTTTTTGGATACACTTTTTTTGTTTTTCTAGGTCACATGATGCTATGTCTTTGTGCTTGTCAGTAGGAACTGGCTCCCTCATGATGCAGCAGGAGCTACAGGAGCTGTTATTGCATCACATAATTCTTCAAAAGTTGAGCGAATCATCTGGAAGTTTTGAATCCACAATTCCTCTGTGAAATCGTGGACTATCAGCTCCCAGAAATCCCTCATACGTGGCCTCTCCCACATATAAGGGGCTCATTTTTCCATCATGGCGCCATAACACGCCTACGTGGCCTTGGATTGGAAATAATGATATCTAGTGCGGTGGCTGCAATACAAATAAAGCTGTTGATGTTTTGAACATCCATTGCCATAACATCACTCAGTGGAAACGCAGTCATCTCGCTATTGTATTTTATCAACATTTTGAAAATATCGCTTAAGTTTTGCGAAAATCTTTAATGGAAACTCAAGTAGTAAAAATGTGTTACTGAAGGCTGAGGACAGACTTCATTGATGTATCGGGGTAGAAGGTTTTACTAAATGATGTTTTCTCTTTCAGACAGGTGAGTAAGTGTGAAGGCGAGCTGCTGGCGTCTCGTTTCGGCTGTCTGTTCTTCGAGGTGTCCGCCTGCCTGGACTTCCTCTCCGTGCAGCGCGTCTTCTACGAGGCGGTGAGGAGGGCGAGGCACGGGGGCCAGCGCAGCCGTCTCGTCCCGGCCATCTACATCAGGGAGGACAAAGCGTTGCTCCCCTCCTTTGCCACGCCCTGCTACAAGGAGCTGCCGGCCCCCGCCACCGCCAAGCTGGTCACCGTGAAGACGTCCAGAGCGCAGAGCAAACGGAGGGCCGCCACACTCACCCTGCTCAAAGGCTTCAAGATATTCTGACACCCTGGTCGCCCTCCAGCATCTCCGCTGACTCTCTGAAAGACTGAGATGGCACTGCACTGTGAGCTATACAGGGGGTGGACAAAATAACATGAACAGCTGCACAGTGTACAGACAGGTACCTGAACCTGGGTTTGAATTTCAGCTTTGTTTTTGAAGAAAATAGGTTTTATCTTAGATTTTTGCTGACAGATCTACATACTGCACTACAGTCAGTATTTATAGGAACGCCCACAACGTCAGTTTCTTCAGCGCTAAGGGGGAAAGCAAAGTATTTTCCGCCATTCTGAAGAGCTGCTGGCTCTCTGCACATCAAATAAACTTCAAAATCCAGAGCTAAAGGGTATTTTTCAACGTATTTTCCCACGTTTTTGTGTCTAAGTGACTGATAGGAAAAACATTTTTTTAAAAGGTCCAGTAATAAGTGAGAGCAGTAGCCAGGCTGCAGTGCAAACACTTGAGGGATGCTCACACCTTCAATTTACTAAAAGCACTTGTTTTCACCGCTGACAGCCTCAGATTATTATTCTAAGTGTCTGACAAGGTGACTGAAAGGATGGACCTTTTTCTCAAAGAGCACTGTACCTTTACTCAGATTGCTTCTCTGACTTCACAGCTCAATAGAAAGTGAGATGAATCATGTTTTAGCCTTCACAGTATGCCACATCTCCACGCAGCTGAACACCTGTGGGAACATTTGCAGCGACACGCTCTGCACCTCCATCATCAAAACAACAAATGAGAAAATGTTGTTTTCATCCCCCCCGGGAGAGTTAAACATACTGTTCCACAAAACCTTTAAGACAGTTTTTCCTTTCATTTGCCACCCATCTGTAACGAAGTATGATGCTGCTGTAATGGTTTTTCTTCTGTTCAGTTATTTTTAAAACTTGATAAATAATCACTAATATGTCTGTAGGAACAAAACTCTGAGACACAGAGGAACAAAATTCTACTTCTTTGCTATTGCCCTTTTCCCCCATCTCATCTAGCAGGGAACGTTCCCACAACATTGGCTAAGTTGCATTAACATTTTAAAGAAAAAAGATTAATCTAATGTTCAAAGAATGTTTTCAGGGTGTTTATCATTTCAGATAAAGTCCCTAAAGGTTAAATGCTGACTTAGACATAATGTTTTAACTGCAACATTGTGAGGATGTTTTGGTGATGTTGAGGTGACAGATCATAAGATGGTCTTTTTATAAAACGTTCCCACAATGTTACATGAGAACAAAGGAAGAACGTTCTCAAAGCAACGTTATGAACATGTTATTGAGGCCTGAGATTACAAACCATTTTTTAAACAAAAATGTAATGTGATATGTTAACAATAATAAAACAGAAACATTTTTTTTAAGTTCATAGAGAATGTTACCCAAACTTTAAGGCAAACGTTCTGGGAACTAAAAGACAACTTGTCGCTTAAAACTTTACTAAAAAAAAAGAAGAAGAAATCAAACCAATTCACTCAGGTTTCAAAGGGTTAAATTACAAGTTTATTTTCAGAATATTACAACTTTTTTCTCCACTCTTAATTCCACCTGTTCTCTCGACTTTCAGAGAAAACACACATGTGGGATATGTTTTGGGTGTTTGTGTGAAGGTTTGAATCTTGCTGAAGCAAACATATGAGCTGTAAAAGTCCAATGAAGCACAACAGTGACGTGAGTTCAGTGACCGTGATTCACGAACGTGTTTGTCAACGAGCAGAGCCTTGAACCGTCGAGTTCGTACGAGGCCTCATACCCCCTCTTCAGCAGCTCTATCATCAACCTCCGGCTCTGCAGCCGACACCTCCTCCTGTTTTTCCTGCTGATCTTCATCCTCTTTCTCCTCCTCCTGCTTCTCTTCCTCTGCTGTATGATCTGAGTACAAGCACGAGGTGTTGCCGTCTTTCCACGTGACCACGATGTCTCCTGCTTTGAGCCCGCTCACCTCCCCGTTGGGCGAGCAGACTTTGTTTTCCTGCATCGGCCTGTCGAGTGACGGCGACGCTGTGCTGCTGCTGTCATCTCTGACCGCAGAAATGATCCGCAGCTCCTCGTTCTTCTGAGCCAAAGCAGCTGCGGCCTTGTATTTTGCAATCTTTTTTCTATTCCTGGAGGAAAAAGACATTAAAATATGTCAGTCAACAGCCTCTAAAATATTTTACATTTTGCTTCAAGTGTTGCCATGAACTTGTCATTGTATGATATAAGGTCATACTTGTTGGCCATAGCTCCCATTCCCAGCAGCATAAAACCAACAAGAAGGCAGACGAAAGCCAGTCCCAGCATCACAAACTTCCATATGGTTGCTGCAAAAGGAAGAGGACAGCACAATTTACAATAAATATCACAACAACAGCGAGTGTCTGACACCCCACGTTTTCATTCGGATCAAATGTTTCAGGAGCACCAGCACTTACGGTCCTCTGTGCGATAGAACCAGCGCAGGTATGCTTTTTCTTCCTCTGTCATGGCCGCAAACTTGTTTTTCTGCTCCTCTGCAGGATCAAGCTCTTCTGCATCATTGGATGCCCTCCTGGATCCTTGAGGAAGAACCAATACCCATTATCATCAGTCTTACGCTAAGTAAGAAATGCCTTGAAAACCTTTTTTTCTTCAACCAACATTCACTGATTTGGTGTAAATGCAACAGTTTCCATCTACAGAGATGTTTAATATTTTGTAAACAGTAATATAATATTAAGATATCACGAAAGTCTGTAAATAAGTTACTTTTATTGGTAAATTGATTACTTTAATCAGTTGTCACTGTCCTAGTTTCAGCTTAAGTATAAAGAGCCAAGTCATGTCTTGTGCTTTTGGGTTTTTTTTCATCCAAAAAATATTTTCAAACTCATGCAAATCATGCATATGGGTCGACAACAATTTTGCTACTTCCATCAGGACTGTTAAAGCTGTATTTATTATTGTTTGGCCACATGGGGGCATCAAAACAAGCTATAAACACGCCACTGACATATTATCAGCGTATATGTAAAACGATGTAGAATAGTTGTGATTTTTTGAGTCATTGCTGTGTTTTCTTCGGCTTTTTAGCCTCCAGATGTGGGTGTTTTTAGCAACTTGTCAGCGAGACTGTGCCAGAAAAAGGGGTTGTTTATGGCAGAGATGTGGCTGCTTTACGTGCCTGAATAGTGGCATGAAATGCAATCTTTTTTTTTTTTTTTTTTACAGACGCTGTTTTGTTTCCTGGCAGGATAGCGACATGAAAAGCAGTTGGTTTTTACAAAGATATTGTTGCTTTTCTTGACGGGATAATGGCAAAAACCGGACGCTGTTTTTCCTGCCAGGACAATGACACAAAAAGCAAATGTCCCTTACAAAAGACACCACTGATTTTCCTGCTGGGATTCTGGCATAAAATGCAGTTGTTGGTTTTTTTTTTCATTTTTTTTTTTTTTTTACCAAGATGCTGCAGCGTTTCCTGCCAGGATAGTGGCGTTAAAAGCAACTGTTTTTACCATCACTGCATTTCCTGTTACGATTGTGCCCTCCATACTGGGTATTTTAAGCCAATATATGCTCTTTTCCTAACCAAACCTAACCACAGTAACCACCTCATTGTTTTAAATATTAAGTTTCCACATATCTGCTACCTAATAACCCCAACATTCTCTCTGGCGATTAGGCTGCATCTCGAAAATCTTTCATACAAACATGGAAAAAAAATCAAATTTAGTGCCTGCCAGCTTTAATCTCCCAAATGGTGCAGAAAACAATCTTTCTGTCCCTGCATTCCTGACTGGCTTACTGAGTTTTTCCTGGCAGATGTCGCCCTCATCCAGAGACCTCCATTTTGAGTGTTTGCTGTCGTGTGTGAGAATGAGACGCCGGCCATCTACCGACAGCAGCATTGAGCTCTTCTTGTTGATCAGTCTGCTACTGTCACAGTCCCACATTAAATGTGTTGCATTCATCTCCGACTCAAAGCAGGGTCGAGTCAGGACAGGCTTTTGCTGCAGGGCTGACAAACATCTGGACGATGCAACGCACATCAGCATGCCCTGACCAATCCAGATCCACTGCTGAGACTCTGAGTCCAGGTTGCAGTTCTTCAGCAGGACTTCACCTGTAGCTGCTGAGTCGTCCAGACACAGGCTGCGGTGGGTGTTGTGGATCATGAACGCGTTTGCCCCTGCAGGTATTGTGAGAGCGACACGTTTAGATTAATTGTTGTTGTGTATAAAGGTCCTAAGTGTGTATAAATGATTCATGAGCTTACCCAGTAAGGGGAGAAACAATAAGAGCCAGGCATCAAACATATCTAAAGAGGATGGAAAATTGTTACAATCAGTGCAATTTTAACCTTTTTATTTAAAAGCAGTGACATGAGGAAAGTGGGGTCATTTCTACATGACATGACATGATGGTAAGAGTATAATACCAGGTGCTATTTATGTATTTTGTGTTTCTATCTTCAATGGTAAGTTTTGCTCCTAGACATTTGGTCATTCTTTTCTGCAGATAAAACACTATTCTATAACTCTGTTTTACCGTAAGATTTGAGCCTTTTCTACAATCTGGTCAGTTATATTTCTCAAATAAGTGATTAAAAAGCTCAAAAATGTCTTCAGTTAATAAGGTCAAAACTGTGATTTTGGTAAATGGACCAAAACAGAGAGTGTTATTTCACACGTCAGTGTACATTTTTCTGAATGCATCTGTGGCTGAACATGTATGTCTAAAGTTGTCTTTTAACACTTAAGTAACTAAGATTACATCATTTTTCTTGTGTGGCAACTATGATAACAGCTTTGCCATCATAACAAAAAGAAAATGCTGTTTGACGATAGTTTTTTACTGCCATATACGTTTTTTACCGCCAGTTGTTAGTAAGTTTACAAACGCTGTTGCAAATGGCGGTTGGACTCTGTGATTGTGAATTCTGCTCATGTGCCTCTACGTGTGTCTGACCACTGTCTTATACTGAAACTACAATGTTTTCGCCGGTGAAATGTGATGAAATAAAGGCGTTTTATTTTATATCATTTTTTGGTCAGTACTAGAGTTCAAAGAGACATTTGTGAAATGTAGCAGTTCATGACGATACATCTGAGTACATGGCTGCCACATATCCTGATTAAAGCAAATAATTTAGATTAAAACTAAATTAATATATGTCTTTTTTAAATGACTGTCTTATAAAAGTGTGTACGAGGGGATTACTTAAAATACAATCACTTTTGTGAATTCTTTCTGAAATGCTTTAAAAACAGGAAGAGAACTACATTTTTTTGTGAATAATATTTCACAGTAGAATCAAACCGTTTTTCAGGTTATTCAGTATATCAGTATTTGTGTTGACGTTTTACAGTCCTGACATAGCCTTATTAGGACTGTAGGTTTGCAAATGGACAGACATGCTCCTTCCAATATTTTGGGAGGACAGAATAATTTTAGCAAACTCCTTTGCATTATCCTTTTTCAAACAAATTGGTCTCATCTTGCATTGATGCAGTAAGGGACAGTGCATTTCAGACGGTCTGTCACGGATAAGACTTTATTAGCAGAGCAATAATCATGCTCAGCAGACTGTAGGGCAGGTAGATGTTTTTTCTTGAAACATTATGACTTTTTTCTCATTAAATTCTACATTTATGTTCGTAATCTAACTTTTTTTTATCAAAACTTTCTGACTTTATTCTCAACTTCTCGGTGAAAAGTTTTGAACATGAGCAGAATTTTTGCTGAAACCCAAATTAAAGTCCACGGATTTATTCATGAATTAAAATGAAAAAATGCATCATTGATGTGAAAAGGTGCCACACGCACATCTAAAGAAGAAACTTCCCCAAATAAAACACATAAAGCAGGATGAAAAGTAAACTCTGCTACGTGTGTGTTGACTCAGCAGCGATAACACTAAATGAGAAAAGCTGAGAATAAATATTTGACAGCAATATAAAATGCAAGAGATCCTCCCTGTATTTCATTTTGAATCATCACATATCCCCCGAATTGTGTTTTTCTTTACATAGACATTTTGTTTTATAAAATGGTACATAAAACTTAACCAGAATGCAGAAAATTTAATGTTTCATTTTAAACATTTTGCCATTGGTTTGCAAATCACACAAGTTAAATGGTTGTGACTTTATCGTCCACAGAAAATCTCCTGTAACAGTTCAGCTTTACAAAAAATCCACAAAAACGTCTCCATACAATATGCCAAATAGATATAATTTAACAACTGCAAACTACTTGATGTGTGTATTTTTATTTTTAACCACAAATTCAACACTACATATACTGATGTATACTGTTTGTTGTGTGTGTACTCACTTCTGTGATGTTCTGTCTGTGGCTGAGATGAGAAGGAGTGAATGTGTGACTGATAGATGAAAAAAACCAAAAAGCTTTCCAAAGTTCAAGAGGAGGAGCCTAAAGATCACTTCATTACGCCGCTCTCAGCGTGATTACCCGCCATCATAAACACAGAGATTACACTGGACATGATGTTGTGTGCTCATCAGCGACTGAGAGGAAGCAAAGCCGAAAAGTCGTTTTGGATTGTGATTTCTCTCCTCTGTGAATTTCACTTTTCGTGTATCATGTTGTGCCATCTAAACGTGATATTTAAGAGAGAATCACTTTCCCAAATAAACTGCAGAGCCTTTAAAACAAAGTTCAGACTGGTAGATTTCAGGTCCTTGACCCGGTTGCTTGGTTACTGTTTAAACAGCCTCACAGTAACCTTGTCTTTTCTGTTTGTGAGGACAAGTGACTCATCGGTCAAACGCCTGCATACTCAGAAAGCAGAAACATTTGGCTGCTTAAGCATTTCACTTTTATAGAAGAGGTGTGGAGAGGTGAATAACCTCTGTGTCACTGAAGAATGAGGAGGACAGATCTGTGTGTATGTGTGTGTGTGTTGTGATTGTTTTTATCTAATTAAATAGATTAGATTTAACTTTATTGTCATTGCACAGAGTGCAGGCACTGAGACAAGCAAATGCAGTTTAGCATCTAAAGTCACAGCACAGCTTCTAGGCTGGACAAAAGGTCGGAGACACACATGTAAATACACAAAGAAAGTGACATTTTAACAAAAAAGGTAACCATAACAAGTCACAAATTGTGAAAATGTGAGCAAAGTTGTGTTGTAACAAATAAGACAAAAAGGAGCCAAAAGATACAAAACTAGGAGTTCTGCTGAGGAGGTCTGCTGTCATCAGACTGCATGCTGCTCTCTCCTACATGTGCATGTGTCACACAGGGCACAGGTGTGTCTCATGACGCTGATCGCGCTCAATCATGGTTTGCAGCCGTGTGAAGAGAAAGCAAAGGCGCAGCAAAGGAACCCAGCAGAGGGGCCGACTCACTAAACTAAAGCATATACACAGAATGAAGCCTAATATAGAATAAATATAGAGTGTATAATAAATGGTGAGGGGAGGATATGACCCTAAATATATATTCACTATAATCAGTATAATCTATGAAAATTAATATGCAAAGATAATTTGTAGGTTGCCTTTTAAAAGTGGATCGCAGGTCTATTCTGAACGGACCACAGGTGACTTGTGAACAAGTCAAGTTTGTAATAAATAAATAAACTTAAATTTTTGAACTACAGTATATCTCTGGCACAGAGTTTTTATTTTGTAGCACCATTTTTTCTCAGTATGTTTTATTTCTTTGTGTTCTAAGCTAATGTGTTGTTTAATATTTTTTAAATTAAACTGAATTTGAGGTAATTTATAATGTGTCAAGATTGAAATAATGACTGAAACCTCCTGCAGATTTTTGCAGTCTTATAAGTTTAGTGTAACTTCACTCTGCAACATGAATTTTAATAAATTTGGGTATGGCATCAAGTTTGATGAATGCAGACTGTGCAGTGGCATCACCTTCTGAATTGCAGGCTAAGACTTACGTCCATTGACGTCAGTACACAAGAACAAAATGTTGTCGCCATGCGTCATCAATCTATGCAGCTGCAGAGAAGCAAAACGTGAACAAACAAACTGAGCTCTTGTTTTATTGGCATTTATGTGGGCCCAAAAGTCTGAAGAGGAGAATGTGGACACAGTCGTGGCTGGGGAGAAGAGGACAACTTGGCACACCAGTTTTGCAGCAAGAGCTTGAAGTATTTATTAGAATCTAGTAGCATTTGGCATTTTTTTCACTGATCAGTGCATCATTCATGCTGCATTTCTACTGGTTGGTTAGTAGACGGAGGTCGTAACAGCAGACACAGTGAGATGGTCATCCCAAATTTCTGATACTGTCAAAATTTTATCCCAGGCTGTCTTTGATTGCACAACTGTGACAACAACCGTCCTCAAACCTCTCTCACTGTGTGAGGACGGACACAACAGAAGGTATCGCCACATTTCTGTCATGATGTGCATCTTTTGTATGGGACAGCCCAAAATCGCAATATTTCGCAAAACTGCAATAGAAACAGTTTGTAGTCTTCTCTAGGTCACATGATGCTGTGTCTATGTGCTTGTCAGTAGGAGCTGGCTCCCTCATGATGCAGGAGGAGCTACAAGAGCTGTTATTGCATCACATAACTCTGAGAAAGTTGAGTGGATTATCCGGAAGTTTTGAATCCACAAATCGTTGACTGTGAAATCGTGGACTATCAGCTCTCAGAAATCCCCCATATATGCGTGCATAACACGCCTACGTGGCCTTGGATTGGAAATAATGACGGCTAGTGCGGTGGCTGCAATAGAAATAAAGCTGCTAATGTTTTGAACATCCATCACCATGGTTACTGGGATGTTATCACCAGAGGAGAAGTCACATAACATCACTCAGTGGAAATGCTAGTGTTGCAGTCAAGACCATACTGACAGAGACCAGAGTGTGCCGAGACCGAGAGAAGAAGAAGAAATATAAGGATTTGAGAGCAACTCAAGACTGAGAATATATACTATCTATCTATCTATCTATCTATCTATATATATATATATATATATATATATATATATATACACACACAAATATACACACACACACACACACACACACACATATATATATATATATATATATATGTATATATACACACACACACAAACATTTTCCTCTGATTTCTGTGAAGGGTGGCAGTTGTTGTCAGTATAAAAAAAAAAAAACAATGACTTGCGTGATTGGCTAGATTTGAGGAAGGATGTTTTATATTAAGTTACAAAAAAAGTCTGTTGTGGTCTTGATTAAAAATCCGGAGTCTGTTATGTCCGAGACTGAGACAAGACCAAGAGGAGAACGAGACCCTTGAAAAATGCTCTTGTGTTGAATACTACAACACTAGGAAACACAGTCATCTCGCAATTGTGTTTTATCGACATTTGAAAATATCGCTCAAGGTTTTCGTGACTCATTGATGGAAACTTGCCTAATGGCTGTAGTGCAATTAGATCCTCCAGATCATAAAGCACACGCCTCCTGAGTGAACCTGAAATTAAAGAGGAATCAGGTGAGGGTGCGTTTTGTCGCTGTGGTGCTGTACGCTGTCTGATGACCTCAGATCTGCTGCAACTGTATCTTCTTTTAAAAGCAGCCTTGAAATATTGCTTCTCTCTCAAGCTTTTGTAAGCGTGTGTGTGTGTGTGTGTGTGTGTGTGTGTGTGTGTGTGTGTGTGTGTGTGTTGATTAGTCCCTGTTTATTCAGCAGTAATAGTGTTTGGTTTGCTGCAGACGTTCACAGCAGACAAATGGCGTCTGCTGCCGGCTGCAGATGAAGAAGGTGGCGGCGCTCGCACAAACACAGATCTCACATTCACAGGGCTTCCTCTCTGTCATCACTTTAATCTTCTCCTCATGTTTGCTTTTTCTCTTTCTCTGCACTTTCAGCGCCCCCCCTCCCTCCTCTGTATCTCTCACCCGCTCTCTCCCGAGCAACAGTATTTCAATTAACCCTTTGAAACCTGAGCAAATAGGCTTGGTTTTCTATAAAAACATGGAAAGAAGGCAATGTGAAACTTACCTGAAAAAGTGCTAAAATAAACAATAATAGATATCAATATATATTTCTATAACCCAATTCTAAATATATGATTTTATTTTATAGTGCAGTTATTGTTTGATTGTGAAATGAAATTGAATATGTGATTTAAAATGTGTGGACCTTGAACTAATGACTAAGAAGAGATGTCCAAAAAATTGTGAGAAAATAGTAAAAAGTGACAAGGAAAATAACCTGAAAATTAATGATTAGAAGGGGGCAGGTTTGTCAGAAAATTATCCAAAAAAGGGGAAAAAAGTCCAGAACATTATGTTCAGAGTTTTTAATAGTGATACAGAACAAAAATGTATACACATATATATTTTTTCTTTTTTTATGTCCATTTTCCTTTTTTAATTATTATCTTAATGTAAGTTTTTCCTTTTTTTTCCTTTTTTAAACAACAATTTCTTGCCATGTCTTGTTAAATTTCTCATTGCCTTTGTCCCATGATTTTAGTAGAAATCAAACCAAGTTGCTCAGGTTTAAAAGGGTTAACTTGATCTTGCTGTCCTTCACTGACCTCTGTTCATTTGCTGATCTGGGCTTTTGACAATGTGACATACTGGATGCTGTTTGTCTGACTGTGGAGCTACAAATTAATCGTCTCCTTGGAATCAATAAAGTTGCCAAACTGTATTTGTAGCAGCGTTGCCACCAGATGGCGACAGCTACTTATTCTGTATTATGCGAGTCACTGAGAAAGACATATCTCTTCTTGGCTGAGTGGTGCTTGCTGCTAAAAACAGAAACTGAAAAAAGGTCGTGAATGTTTGATCAGACACTGAAATGAAAGCTGACAGCAGTGGAGAAAAGAACAATTTTAAAGTTTTGCAGCAACAAGATGATTGGCTCACAGAGGTTTATGCAAAATCTGATTGGTGAACGCTCTCTTTCAACAGAGAGAGGCAGTAAATAAAGAGTGCATGAAGAGAGTCAGAGTGAGATTGAATTCACGCTCAGCTTCATGTGGCTCCCACTCACAAACATCCCCCTCAGTGATATGCGAGCCTCAGATCCTGAACCCTCGCAGCGCACCGTTGCACAGAGATTCTCTCCCCTTAATGTGATTCTGCCAGCACTCACCATCTTCGCTTTATGCCACATTTCTATTTAATGTGTTTTTCCGCTGCACGCGGCTCATGAATAAACCGCGAGGTGTCGAGGTTTCTGCTCAGTTTGTCTCAAAGTTTAGATTTTGTGGCGATTCTGGCACCAGAGGTCATGGTGAAGAGTCAGCGTCCAGCGGAACAGGCCGGAGACATGGGGAGCAAAAATAACAGATTTCACCACATCTAGATTTAATGGCAAGAAGGCATCTTTTAGTGCTGTTAATCAACAAAAAAGTATCTTATCATTGACCAAACACTGATTTTTGCCCGCCTTGTTTATGCATTTATGACGTCAAGTCAGTCAAGTGTTTTAAAATAAAGTTATCGATGTTAGTATTCTCGCCTGGCTGCTTTATAGTTCAAACTTTGCTTGCTTGCTAAAGATGCATATACTAAATGCACAATTACTTAAAGTAAATAATAGCTATTAGAAACAAAATATACCAAATATAGTATTTGGTATATATATATAGTCAATTGTTGACACTGTTTTCATGCTTTCTGCTGTTTCTGCTGCTCTGAAAAATCACACAAACGTCACAACTTGGCAACTCAGGTATTATTGAAATTTCCTAATTTCGACTTTGAAGAGCTGTTCCTGTGCTCCTCACTCATAATACAATAACTACAATATTTCTGAGGGGCACGTGAAGGCAGCAATACATTTCATGTATTGTGGTGAACATGTAAATGTAAACTATCCACTTTGTGTTGGTGTCTTGAATGTTCTGTCTCTATTAAGTCGATATAACGGGTCCTTTAGCAAAATGATCCCATAGCACAGAGGTGACATTGCTCCTCAGTCCATTTGTGTCTCCATCACTCCCATCTCTCTGCCTCCTGGACTCGTTATTAGCGTGGGTCAGACAATTAGCCTCTCCTTGAGACGGGGAGAAGAGCAGCTCCTGTGGAGAAGCTCCATATCAGCCGCTCCGTCATCTCCTCCGCAGCACCTGCTTTATGAAAGAGATCAGAGAACAATAAAAAAGACTGGGGTCAATTAAAAAGCTATTCTTAAACATGTCGCACGTTCACAGTCCCTAAAGAAAACAGACGTATGGGACAGCTGAAAAGTGATGATGAGATTCACTCAGTCTTGCTTGTTTTATCTCTTAATTTGCTCTTCTGTCACTTCAGTGCGTAATTATAATACAGGGATTTGACAAGTGCTCTTTCTTGCAAAAGAACCTCCTCAAGGACACGGAAGGATATTACATTAACTGTAGTCTGACGAAAAACATAACATAAAACTTAAAAGCTCCACTTAGACCCCATTTACACTGAATCACTTCTTGGGTATACATGAGATCTCTAAAAAGCGAAATGTAAAAGCATCCCAGAAGTATTCAAGATAATTCTGATTGTAGAAAACGCCCTTAAAGGAGGCTGGAGACTCATTTTAGCCAGATTTTGAAAAGGAGTAAGTACATCTGTCTCTCCAACACAGAGATGTACTCTTCACTCCTCTCATAGTGCAACTATGTCAGAAAGCAATGTGCAGAAGTATCCACTCACTAAGCGGGTTTCCTTTATGGATTTACACAAAACTTAAGTGCTGTTTTGAAATGCTGATAAAACACAATTGCGAGATGACAGCATTTCCAGGCTAAAAACATGCCGCTGGTGAGGTGTTTTGTGGCTATAGTTTTGTGAGACATTTTGTGGTTTTATTATGTCATTTTTTTAATGTTTGAATCTTGGTCACCATTTGCTTCAATTATTTGGGAGATGAGTAAAATGTCTTTTCCCCCGATGAACCTCTGGCAGTGTTTTGTAGACTATAAATCTTTTCCGCACTTTCCCTC
Source organism: Plectropomus leopardus (assembly GCF_026936395.1). Taxonomy (NCBI): domain Eukaryota; kingdom Metazoa; phylum Chordata; class Actinopteri; order Perciformes; family Serranidae; genus Plectropomus; species Plectropomus leopardus. Next base: position 3,005,051 of record NC_142176.1, on the reverse strand, counting down.
TGCATGAGGGCGAGTAGATAACAGCTGGGTTTCCATTACAGATCTGCACAAAACTTAAGCGATATTTCCGAAATTATGATAAAACACAATTGCGAGATGACTTTGTTTCAATTGAGTGATATTAAGTGACTTCCTTTGCAATGTTACGTGACTTTCCTCTTATGATAACATTACAATAACCATGGTGATGGATGTCCAAAACATTTGCCAGTTTATTTCTATTGTAGCCACTCGATAAAGCCAAGCTAATATCGCTGTAATTTCTTTGTTTCGTATAAGAGTTAAGATCTTGGTTTCTTCCTCCAACCACACATATTGAGTCATGTTTTGTAGGATGTCATGAGATTTTGTTGTACTTTTTCTTCTTCTATGGGTTTAATGCCAGTTGGCATTCATAAAGTCACATTACTGCCACCCGGTGTCGCACATCATATGAGAAAAAAAAAGAAAAAAGTGCTTCCTTTGCAGTTCAGTGAAATCTGGCTTTTTAGAGTTGCCTGAAATACCACCTCATGCGTGCAAAAAAACGCTTTAAACTGACACGTTTCCATTAGGTGTATTTTGTATTCGCAATTTTATCTTGCGCAATTTGAGGGTTAATGAAAACCTATCATTGAATTTTCATTTTTGGGTGAACTTTCCCTTTTAACTGGTTCCATTCAGAACTCTTGGAATCTTGGTGCTCTCTGGAGAACCAACCCGACTTTCCACCAGTTTTGGATGCGTAATCAACTAATTGCATTGCTGAATGCACAACAGATATAAACAGTGTTAACTTTTGCTCTGTTATTACAAATATTTGTTTTTATCCAAAAATAAACATGGACTGACTATTACTGAGACCACTGTATGCTCTTTTTCTCCCCCCAACTATTTCTCAATGCCTCTCTTGTTGCCTGCTATTCTGTGGGTCCACTGGGAACCAACTTTTCGGATTCCAAACTGAGTTGGTTTTTTTTGGGTCGAAATGCTCTGAATGGTTCAAAGTTAAGTGCAAGAACTATGTTGGTGGAAAAGGGCTATCTTTGTAGTTGAGTCTGAAAGTGGGGTCCTCATGCACCTTAACTTAGGTTTTTTGCAATCCTGAGGGTGTCTGGTAAACATATTTTGATGTTTCCCAACTCAAAATATTTTGCAAAGGGTCAGTTTGGCAGCCATCTCGGATTTGCAATGAAAATTGAAAATCTGTACATCATTAAGAGATGAATGACCCCATTGTTGTTTTGGCATAACTGGTAACTTTCAAGACTTAACAAGTGAGATGCATAAAAACTTGAAAAAAAAGTCTTCAGAGTTGGAATTATTTACACTCAAAATCTTGCATGCTTCTTGCATCATAGTCTGTATATTTGACACATTGAGGACTAGAAAAAAACTGAGATAAATGTATCAATGGGGTGAAGTGGGACCCCGACATCCTACCAGCCTTGTGGTCTTTTGTGGTTGTGTTGAAATCAAATATGCACAATAAAATAAAATAAAATAAATAAAGGAAAAATAGTTAAAGTGTTTGCATGTTGTGTATAAGATGCATCTTATAATTGTTTTTTTGACATTTTGGAATAAATATTAAACATCTTTCACAATGTAAATAATTTGGGTTACATTTCTCTTGTTTTGATGTTGTTAATGTGTCATACCACTGCCATCCGTCCCCCCTGGATGGAGACACTGTCCTCAAAGCTTGACCCCACTGTTCTTGCTGCGCTGCTGTCTGTCCGTCCTCTCACTCCGGGACATTATTAGCTCATTACATTTTAAAGAATCGTTCCCTTCCCTCCGCTGATATATGGTGCTGAGGAGAGAGAGGAGAGAGCTCGCTCAGCACAGCAGCTTGATCTCTGCCTCCCCTCCGTCTCCAGAGGTCGGGGGTACAGATGATGTAGCACCGTCTGCGTTACGTAACAGTGCAGGCAGGAGGGGGTGTGCTCCCCTCAAAGTTACAGATGCTCCAGCCAGTTCATCTGAGGAGAGGCTATTTAAAGGAATACTTCACCAACAAAATGACCATTTATATATCAATTATTCATGCTGTGAATTCATGAAGAAAACTTTGTTTTTCCTGCATGCCTCCGCTAGATGAAGAATCCAAAAATGGCAAACATGGCTGATGAATTTAAGCACTATAAAATATTTCTTAAATTTTTAATTTGTCTGGTCAGTTGCCCAGTAACAGACTTCCACCATCTCTTTCAGAATGTCTGTTAGAGACATAATTTTTAATAATCATGTTCGATATTAAATATAGCCTGCTGTAACTTGTTCTAACATTTTTTATATATAAAAAGTCTAAACATCATTAATAGATGTCAACATAGTTTCATGACTTCAGAGTTAAATTATAGGCACATTTTCAGTTTTTATTTTCAATAAAAGCCAATATGGCACACAACACATTTGTTACAAGGTTTTAATTTACAGAGAATATTCAACAAAAAAGTGCCAATGCAAGGCACATAGTCAATCACAAAAACATCGACGACGTGGGAGCTGTCCGGTGCTGAATTCTTTTTGTTTAACGTTACAAAAAAGAGCCGACAGCGCTATAGGCTACAGTAGGCTATATAGTTGGCTATAATAGCCTATGACCTGTCAGAACAAGGACAAAAAAAAAAAGTTGGCTCTCTGTGGCACCCATCCACTGACAAGCACACTCACACCCCTTCTGTTACATTGTCACCGGCAGCACCGGTGCCGTCCGGCAGCATTCACAAGTGACGCCATCAGCGCGCGTCGCATGTGAACATGGAGGGTGACTTTTGGCGTCAGCACTGACCAAGCGGCCCTATTTGACGAGTTTGGATTGAGAACAGACTAAAATGACACCTGGGGCAGCCTTTTTTGTTGCATCTTGACGCAGGAAAGGCGGGCAGTATGAAGGGGTCGGTTAAAAACATCTAGCAACAAACAATGTTGTTGTATGTGGGTCTCAAACACATGGGTTAAAGTCCGGTGTCTGTTGGACCCCTCCACCTCCCCTCCATTTTGACACCCTGCACCCTCTACATTGTGTTTTCCACTGTCTGGAAAAACAGTTGACCGATCGTTGCTTTATATGTGGGGTGAAGAATGGGAATGCCCTCTTCCTACAGTGGCTACATCCTCGCAACAGACAGAAAAAAACAACAGAAAACTGGTCATAAAAAGGCGATGAGGTGGATGAAACGGACACAGCTGTATCACCAGAAATACCAGCTCTTAAACTGTCACGCTGCAGTGCCGTTGCTCCTTCCACTGACCTCAGCAGTGACGAGCCAGCAGGGCGACATCACACCAGCTGGCCTGCAGCCTCCTCATTTGTCAGCCAGCGAGCAGGTTTCTGTTCAAAGCCTTTCGTCTGCGGGGGATGTGCACAGTGTCACAGCTAACTGTCACATCTCAGCCTCACACTGTCCCCGTGTCACAGGCGCATCACTGTAATGTAGTCAATGAGTCTGTCTGCCGGATAATTAAACATTACCTCATTAAGTCAGACTGAACCTAAATTGGACATTTTTCCAGGATGTGATTGTTTGGATGAAATACATTCAGTCAATATTTAGATATGAGATAGTTTCTGCAAACAGTCAGGCTGGAATGCGGGAGAGGTTAATGGGATTTGAAACTATTGCAAATGCTCAACTTCGCTCAGCGCCTAGAGGAACGATTTTAATTTGTTGTGGAGAAATGATTCACTCGGGAAACAAATGTATTTCCATCCACAGGGCTCATCCTGGAGGCACGTGACCTCAGTTTGAGCTGAAAGCACGAGTCCTGCCTCGCTAATCTGCCGTGCATGAGACAGTTTATACCGACATGTTTTAAATTGTGATGTTTTTTTTTTTAGGGAAACAAAAAGTGACACAAAAGTCAGTTGTTTGTGGAACCCATCCACCTCCCCAGCCACCCGCCCGTCTTATAAACACACTTGCGCTTCTTCCATTACATCATTTCCGACAGCGTTATTTCCTGACGCTGTCCTTTAGCGTTCCATATGTATGTAACCGGTTACGTCTGGCCACGTTGTCAAGTGACGCCACCTGTGCGTGTTCCATGTGGACACGCCCAGTGCCATCTGGCCGTCCACCAGAGTATAATAACAACGCCCCCAATTCTGTCTGAAAGCGTTCTTATGTGACGCCGTCCAGCTGCGTTCCAGCTGATGCGGAAGGTGGCTTTCGGCATCATTATGAATAACATGGCTGCTTTTTTATCTACTAAGAATGAATTCACCTCGTAATTAGGACTGGGACATGCAGCAGTGCGCAATAAAATAAAATAAAATGAAAAGAAATGAAATAAAAATAAATAAATAAAATAAAATAAAATAAAATGGAAAAAAGTAAAATACAAAAATAATTTGTGTTTGCTCTCTTCTGTGTTATGAAATCATTTTTCCCGGTCCTGCTAAAGCCATCATGATGTCCTGACTCCTGCACTCTCATCATCTGAAGTCAGCCTCCTCGCTGTTGCCGCATTTCATTGGCCGATGGGTAAAAAGATGATTGTCTGAAGGCCGCACCAGAATGAACCTCAACAACCCTTCAATTTCAGCTCCATCATGTGATCAGGCAGGATGAGCCCCGGCAGTGACACTATCACTCCCGAGGCAGAAAACCAATTTCTTTTTAGAGCTCAGCAAACCCACATTCAATTTGACGAGGGGAAGATTTCGAGGAGCGAGTGTGTCAGAGTTATTTGCCTCTTTCTCAAATTACACTTTTCTGAAATTTACAATCACGTCAGCGATTTTTTTTTACTCTGTGATTTAGTCTCTTTCTTCTCCCCGCTTCACATCTTCTCCTTTAATGACTCTTTATGTTCTGAAAAACTTCTGAAAATCACGAGTTTCTTAGAAATGACTTCTTATGTGTTTTCGATTTTTACAAATGAATATACCATTAAGATTTTTTTTAGAAAAGGAGAAATTATTTACAAGAATTTGTTTGTTTGTGAACTGACAAAAAGGACTAAGCCGTGATTTAAGTTTATTTATACAAATATTTGTTTAAGCATTTCATTGATGTGTTTTATGATTATGGGTCATTAACATTGATTGATTTTGCTTGGAATTAAAAGTTAGATTTAAAATAATTTAACAATTAATGCAAATATTATTTTAAAAAACAACACAAATATTGCACAAAAAGTGCATAAATATAACTTATAAAGAGCATAAATATTCCTTAAAAATGGCATGAATATTACTGAAAAAACATCATGAATATTATTTAAAATGAGCATGAATATTGATTAAAAAGAGCGCAAATATTACTTAAAAAGATCATACAAGAGCATAAATGATATTTAAGACAAATAATAAATATTAAATTAATATTAAATATTTAGAAATTGTAGTAAATACATTTAATAGATATGTGGCACCAAATGATATTTATTAAATTAAATATTGTATTCAACATGATAACACAATGTTTCCATTTAATTATTTGATTGAAATGAAGTGATTTTATTGAAGACATAAACTGGTTAATGTAAATGTCGTGATTTAAGTTTTTCAAGAACTGCATTTATTGGCTGAATTAACCAACATGATCTCTTTTTTTGTAACATTTGTACGTCAACGCTCATCATTTCAATAAACTGAGCTAAAATGAGTGGAGTTGTCGAGCGTCCTCTGTGGTTATCTTTGCCAGGTCGAGTTCAGGTCGACGTTGAGGCTGAAACATGAACAAACTCGACAACCATGAAATATGCAGGTTGTGCAATGAACTGGCAACCACTTGAGCTTCAAACAATAGGGCTGTTAGGACTTGAATGCAGTGGAGGGGGAGGGAGTGCAACATCTAATGGCTAAAGTATCAATGGCATCTTTAAAATGTCCATTTAAGCGGCATTAAATATAAGTACTGCTGTGCCTAAGTACAGCCTCGAACAATTACCAACATAACTGAAAAGTGATGTTATAAAAAGGAGAGAGTGAGATATTAGATATTAGAAATATTATTATATTATTAGAAATGTTATAAAAAAAAATAAGTAAAAATGTACAAAAATGATATGTATGATTATTAGAATAATATAGACAAAATATGTATCAGAATATCTCTTTTTTTAATTTCAGGTAAATTCCTTGTTTGTTTTTTTAATTTGTCTTTTTTGTTGCTGTTTTTCAGGTAATATCCTTGTTTGTTTGTTTTTTCCTTTTTTTTAATTGCCAATTTTCAGGTCATTTATTGTAACTTTTCACGAGTTGTCTTATTAATTTTGGGGTTGTTTCTTGTTAAGCTGCTAATCTCTGATTTCCCATGTTTTTGAAAGACATCAGGCCAATTTGCTCAGGTTTCAAAGGGTTAACTTAAACCTGAAAACTAAAGTTATGTATTCAAATCAATCAAATCACCATTTTGATATCAAAAGTTATCAGAAGCTTGAGCTTTCGTCACACTGTGTGACTGTGGCGAAGCATCAAATTTCCATGTTACCATAAACAGGATGTGGTTTACAACTCTCAGGCACTGGTAACCCCAAATTTCACTTTTGATGATAGTCCCGTCCAACGCACATTTGGTTGCTATGACGACGACAGTGCCTGTAGATGTAGCAACCAGTATCTCCTCAATTCCTATTTTATATTTTCAACTCCATGGCCCTTTCTGCTCAAGCACGACTTTTCGATAATAGTGAAGCACTCATCAGGAAAAGTTGTGTGGGGTTTGGACTGAATGCAGCAGACAGCGAGAGGATCTTCATTAACGACATATGCCGAGGGCAAGTCAGACCAGAGGGGAGAAACAAAACCGAAAGCGTGGGACAAAGAGAGGGAGGAGAGCTGGCATCAGGGTGAGGCTGTCTTGACTTGGACGGAGAGTTACTCCTCTACTAAGCCTTTTTCTGGCTAATGTCTACTCATAGGAAAATAAAGTGGATGAGATGAGGTTTTGGCTCACTCACCGATGGGACATCAGAGACTGCTCTGCACACATCTTCACAGAGACATGGTTAACCCCTAACATCCCCAATCAAGCTGTTGCACTGGATGGGCAGTCCTTGTTTAAATCCGACAGGACACAAGACTTTGATGCAAATTCAAAAAATGCAGTGCAGGGATTGAATTGCAACAAGCCCAAGCAACTGGATGGAAGTTTCATTGTAGCTGCTGATTTCATTCAACTCATCCTTCAACTATTTGTTAAAGAAATGACCAATGAATCTACCTTGTATCTTGCATTTGCATGACACCGCGCCACCTACTGGCAACAGGAAATTCATTGGAAATAGTTCCCTCCAGAGTCCAAACTCTCTTTGTGCATTATCCAACTTTCACAGAAATTAGCTACCACTTCAGCTAGTACTTCCGCTGTGCACACGGGTGCGAGGGCCCAGTCATCACTGCTTACAGCTTTAATTAGATTTAGTTTAGTTTTTCCAAAAGGGACAGTGCAAATGAATAAATATACAAGGTGTAAAAATGCTAGAATTAGCCAGGAGGCTGTTTTTGTCCGTAGTCCAATTATTGATGTAATCTCTGAGAATCAAGCTGTTCATACAAAGCCATAAATGTCCTTCATTCCTTTGGGTTCACTGCAAGTTCAACTTTCTTTCTTTACTGTCCGTCAGGGTGGAGCTTCAGATACGAGAGTGGACGAAGGATGAAGGGAGAGATGAAGAGAACATAAAATAAATAGCGGGTGAGACGGCAGAGGGTGTGAGAGCACATAAAGAAAGTTTCTGAGATGATTCGTCTCGGCTCCAGTCGTCTGAAGCAGTGAGAGCATCTGAGGCCACGTCCCTGCAGGGATGAAGCCTTTTTTATGAGAAGAACCCTACAGGTGTAGTGCTGCTTATCTGTAATTACAGTGTTTTATGTGGCCGTGCTGTCTCTACGAGGACACTCCTGTAAAAGAGAAGCTTAATCTCAATGTCTGTTTCCATCCACCTGCTTTTATGCACATTTTAATTTGCAAATTAAAATCCTGAGGAAACATTGAAAGAAAAGAAAAGAATTCAAGGATTCTTTATTGTCATTCCAGCCATGCAGAACATGAAAAGAATGTAATTAGGTACTCAGGTCTCGGTGACCATTAAATACAAGCGTTGTAACAAAATTAAAAACTCGGGTTTTAACCCTTTGAAACTTGAGCAAATTAGTTTGATTCCTTGCAAAAAAAGGGCCGAAGGCAATGATTAACTAAACATATGGCCCAAAAAATTACCAGAAAACAGTAAAACTTTACAAGAAAATTAGCTAAAATAAAGGGAAAAAGAAACAAAAACTTAAAGTAAAAAGCCAAACAAAAAAACAACCTCAAAAAGGTGCATTTTTTTCTTTAACATAATTTTTTATTTATTTATTTATTTTTTAAATTTTTTTTCCATTTTTAAATAACTTTTCACCCCCTTTTAAAAATCAATTTTTCAGGCCAGTTTTTTGTCGCCTTTTACTTATTTCTTGCAATTTGTGGATCATTTCTTTTTCCCTCGTGTTCTTGAAAGAAATCAAATCAATCTATTCAGGTTTCATCAGGGTTAAATAATTAAGTAAATTAATTAATTAATTAAAAAAGTGAGGAGTACAATATGTAAACTGTAGAAATCCTATAATCTTAAAAACCAAGAAATTCTATCAAAGTGCCCTAAAGTATATCAAATATATAATATAATAAAAAATAAATTAAATTTACAATTAAAAATCATTTTTCTCTTGTCCAAGGTGTAAAAACAAAGGATAAAAAGCAAAGACTTTGTTGGTATTCAGGAGCCACAAGCAGAAGAAACTTTGAGATGTTGCTGATTTCAGGTAGCTGTTTGTCAGAGCAGAGTTGCTCCATAAATAGAAACCAGACGTTTACTCATTCATAATTCAAAGACACGTCCATCTGAGTCATACACCTGGAGGTGAGTGTTGAGAGTGCAGCTCTGTGGAGTTTGAGACAGTTTTCTGTCTCATGCTGCTGCAGCTTCTGCTGCCACCAAACATTTTGGTGAGGGATGATGGTGTTTCTGCAGGAGGAGAGAAGTCACAGGTGGTCTACTGCGGCTTTTATTCTGCTAGAAAATAAAATAAAATAACAGGGTGTGAATGTGAAAATTACACAGTGGACAGGCAGGGGTGTTTTCCAGCTGGAGCCTTTGCTAGCTTCAGGTGACAGAGACTCTCACACCTGCCCTAAAAGCTTTCTGAAATAGATTTTCTCTCATCAGGGTGACACCTTCACCTCAGCCGGCCCACCCGTGCACAGAAACGAGGCCGAGGTGGAGGTGTAGGTGAGTCTGCGTGTCAGCTTCTGTTACTGTCTCTCTGCTCCTGCACGCTCTCAACAGTTACTGTCAGAGGACCACTGCTGAGTCATTGTGTTACAATGATGCAAAACAACAAATACTGAACAAAGTTTTTCACATATGAGCATTTATTTCTCAGTTATTTTATTCTAATCTGATTGAAAAAATTGAATCAAATGATGAATGTTCCAACAAGTTAACTCTTTCAGTGTGCCATATGTCCATAACCTGCAGCTCACATGATAATGTATGTGTCTTTTTTTCTGGTTTGTGATACCACCATTGTTCCTTTTTTGTTGTTTTTTTTGGTTTTGCTGTTGGTATTTGTTTGTGCATTTTTTGTTGATGTTTTTTTTTTTAAAATTGTATTCTTGTACTGCTCTAAAAAAATCAATAAATAGATGTTAAAAAATAATTTGTTAAGCAAATATGGTAAAACCTTGTTTGTTGCAGCTCTCTAATGTGAAGTTTTTTTTTATCATTCTTAATTAAATATCTCTTTGTTATGGACTTTTGGATGGATAAAACAAGCAACTGAAAACTTATTTGGACATTTTACAGAGAAATTAATCACTGATGGAAAAGTTAAACTGAAAGCAAAAGGTTTTTTCATTTGTATGGATTTTAAACATTACTCCTGCGACTTTTATTCATTTAAATTTGTCTTTTAGCACAAACACACTTTTTGAAAAAGAACTTATGGATCAACAATGTTTTTTGTTTGTTTTTAATTCTCCACCCGTAATTTCATCATTGTGTATTCCTTGATTCATTTACGAGATAATTCTCTAAAAGAAACACAGAAAAACCCACAAAACCTATAAAATACTAAACTGAACAAAAAAAAATCATGCAACACTTTCGTTTTTGCTCCCATTTTCCATTTTTTCACAGGTTTAAGATAAGATCTAATATTTCTCTGAAATTTTGAGTCGCAAATCTGTTAAAAATGTGCGTGAGTGAGCACTTCTCATTTTCCAAAATTCATGAAAACAGCGTTGGAGAAGTCTTAATGTAATGAAATGAACTTTTAGTTCACAGGCAACAGCTCTGGTGGATGTTCCTGCAGTTAACCATCAATGCTGCACATCATCTGTGTCTCTGTGTTGTGAGATCAAACTGCACGTCAGAGCGTCCTTTTATTGGGACATCACAGGACACACCTGTGAGCTAATCACGCTGTTTAATCAGCACCTTGATACGCGACACCTGTCAGTGGATGGAATACCTCGGAACAGAAGTCCTCATTACTGCAGATTTTTTTAAAATTGTGACCAAAGTTGGAGACAATTATATGTACTGACTGCATAAATAAATTCTTTAACCCTATATATTGCTTGAGTTTTGTGCAAATCTGTAATGGAAACTTGCCAAATGGCTGTAGTGCAATCAGATGTAGATGGTGAAGTACATGCCTCCTGCACACCTGGAATTAGAACTGAATCAGGTGTTTCAGGAAACCCACTTTATGATGGCGTAAACAGAGCCTCCATCATGTGTGCTCCTGTGCAGCTTCTCTGTGAGAGAGGTGGGGGGTGGGGGGTCTCTGCATTGTGCTGATCATGACTGGCAGCTTCGCTGAGACTACTTCAGCTTCACATCAGCGGCTGCTTATGTCGAGCATGAAAACGTTCCCACAGCAGAGAAAAGAGAAACTTCTATTAGACTCTATTGTGCCGTCATGAAAAAATCTGTTCCTACCTCAAAGGCACGCGGACTCCTCTAACTGAGCTCTCATTTTCATCTCAATGTGCAGCGCTGTGTGTGACTGTGCGCACAGCGGGGGGGCAGGAGGACGCTCTCCATCCAAACTCCAGCTGTCGCCTTGAAAAGGACGTCTTCCATTTTCTATTTCAATTTGATGTTTCTAATACGAGCTCTTTGACACCATAGAGGCAAACAGCTCAATGAGCTCTGCGCTTCCGCAGTGAGGGCCTGCAAACACACACACACACACACACACACACACACACACACACACACACACACACACACACACACACGATGTGGACACGACGCTGCTGTTGAACTGCCTCTCTGGAATCACCTCCTGTGTGCTGAGTGATGTTAATTAACTGTACAGCTGCTTGTGTTTACTGACAGTCAGCGATCACTTCACACCAGAAAACAGAAAAACATGTAATGCCACCAAGTTCAGCCGTTTTTTTGGGTCTGAAGTCCAGTGTGAAGTGACAAAAAACCAGCAACCCCCTCCCCAAAAAAAACCCATAGACCTAAAATATGCTTTGCCAGGAGAAGATTAATTATACAGACCGACTTCATTTGTTTCCATGTTACATTAACCCTCCAAAGTCTGACCAAATTGACCAAATTTCTTTAAAAAAAACATGGAAAGAAGTCAATATGAAACTTCACAAGAAACATATTGTAGTGGGAACCACCACAGAGGCCGTTCTGAATACTTTACGCTCTGCGCGCAAAATGTGCTTTTCAAAATCAAGCTTGAAAAAATATTATACATTAGTATTAATTACTTTTACTTTATATTAATTAATTTTTTAACCAACATCCGTTCTAATCACAAATATCAAATACTTTTGTAATTTTTGTAATTCTAACCCTTTAAATGCCAGTTTTTTAAATGAAAAAAATATATATTTTCAATACACTACATGCTAAGTAGATTATTTTTAATATATGTCAATAATTAGCAGCAACACTCATTTTTATATATTTTTTTTTACATTACACACAAAATGCACTTTTCAAAATCATGCAATAAAAATATACATTAATTTTATTTTCAACTTTTTTTTTTTTTTTTTTACCAACATTAGCCTTAATCATAGATATCAAATATTCATTAATTTTTGGAATTTGGATCCTTTAAATGCCAGGTTTTTTTCATGATGCCACTATATGTTTAGATGAAAAAAAACCCACAAACATTTTTAATTCATTCATTATTTTCAATATACCACATGCAAAGTACAGTTTTTGTCCTTTTTCTGATTATCACAGCCTGGATGTCCGTGATTAGCAGCAACATTGACTGTGACAGTGCAGCTAGTGGAAATAGCATGTATTTGAAAAAGAAAGTTCCCAAAAGAATAAGTTGTGTTTCACCAGAGCAGTTCTATCAGAGACATTTCTGTTATCCAGCCAAACCTTCACGTTTATATCAAGACATTTTGCAAAATAAAGCTCTCTTCCCAATTTGACTTTGCAGCACAAAACTGCTGCAACAGTTTGTGTCCTCAAATCAACATGACTTTAACCACCAGATTTTCATTTCCGTCAACAGGTGCTCAGCCAGGAAGGAAGTATTTTTAACAACTTAAACTGACTCATTTTAAGCAAAGAAAGGCTTAACACTGAATCCAGGTTTTCAAATAAAATAGAAATCTTTATTAACCAGATGTGAACTCATTTGTTCGTTACTAGTAGATGGAATATAACTTAGTATGGTAAGCAGGTGTTTTTTATGTTCACATCAAATTCAAGGGCGAGAAAAGAGGACACGGTTATAACCCAGATTTTATGTTCTAAATGATTTACATTTTAAAATACAGCAACTCCAGCTCACTTTCATTATGTAATTATATTAAATACAACAGGTAGAGAGGACCACCAACAGCTGTCACGTTTGGAAATTTTGTAACTCTGATTGAGAGAGAACAAAACATTCCCACATGTGCCAGTTGTAAATGATGTGAACACTTTTCCCCGGCTCGCAGGACCGATAAAATATGAATGCAGCGTAATCACACCTGAACATTCCCCCAAAAGCAGCACTACGATGAGACGGCCGTTCTGCTTCTGACAGAGTGAAAGCTGTAGGACAGTGACAGAGCTCAGTCCGAGGAGTGTTATTTATCCAACAACCACAGTGTCGTCATCTGGAAACTCGTAGTAGGGAACCTCCAGGTTCAGAGGGGCGGGGCCTTTCCTGATGCGGCCTGAGGCGTCGTAGTGCGAGCCGTGGCAGGGGCAGTAATAGCCTCCAAAGTCGCCGGCGTTGGCGATGGGCACGCAACCCAGATGTGTGCACACCCCAAGGACGATGACCCAGCTGGGGTCTTTGACCCTGTCCTTGTCGTGCTCCGGGTCACGCAGCTCTGCGATGTTCACGCTGGCCTCTGTGGCGATCTCCTTCTCTGTACGGTGACGGACAAACAGCGGCTTGCCTCTCCACTTGAAGGTCATGTTCTTGCCCTCGGGGATGTCGCTCAGCTTGATTTCGATCTTCGACAGGGCCAGCACGTCAGCCGAGGCGCTCATGGAAGAAACAAACTGAGTGACCACCGTCTTGGCGGCGTAGACGCCCACCACAGTCGTGGCGCCGGTGACCAGGTAGGAGAAGGTTCTTCTGGATTCGCTGCTGTCCTGGGAGGACTTGCTGGGGTCGAGCACCTCTGGGCGCCTGTAGTCAGAGAAGTCCGGTATCCTCACATCTGTGTGAGCAAATCGGACTCCTGCAACACCTGCAGACAAAAACAAACAGGTCATCAGTTAGACTGCAGAGATCACGAGTGAACGAAAATCGCCACATGTTCGAGCTGCCTGTCTTATCTCAGAGTCCGCAAATCTATTTGTGCTGGCTGGAGCAGCTTGCATTTCACTGTATTCTTATAGCTGTATTTTTTGGTAAATGACTTCAGATACATTTTAATGACGCATTTCATTTGTTACGGACTTTGTATTCATTTATTTTGAGATAAAACTGTCAAACCAAATCAATACAAAGCAGCTGTGCTAACATTTAAAATGAGTGATGACAGAGACAGTTAGAACAAAAGATTGTTACATTCAAGAGCAGACACACAGCATCAGTCAGCAACCAAAGGAACAGCAAGCAAAGAGCTGGGACACATGCTTTAGATCAGGCACTGGGTGCCACTCTGAGCCATCTTTGCAGGGCGCAAGGTCAGGTTGCACCTGACATTATTAAGCGACCAAAACCAGCATGGTAATATTGCCTGCTTACCAGAAAGCCCAAGTTCTGAGCTGATCGTCCTCCAGACATGGTTTATAAATGTGGGTTAGGCCTACAGTAATGTCAGTAAGACAGATGTAAATCTTCTGGGAGCAGTACACTAGAAGAGCAACTTAATTTTCGTATTTATTAAATATCACTATCGATCAGAGCTCTACAAATACAAACACACACCTCACCTGCTCACACTACGGCCACTACCATTCATTAATTTAGACTGTTACCACAGCATGTGATGTAAGCTGGAAACAAACTAACAGCTCTCCAGTTCTTATATTAATTTTATTTGCAAATCGCATCAGAGCTCCATGGTCGCAAAATGTGACTAAATAGGTATGGTCTGGAGCTCTGCAAAAGCCCTGCTCTTTAGTGTGTGTGTCTGTGAAAGGCAGAGAGCCACAGGAGAGGGGAGAGGGAACCCACACGCCAGTGGCTTTTAAAAACGTGACAATTTATACCTAATGTTCATGTGTAATCATTTCTGGTATCCCATGTGGAACAAGCCACAATCACTCTAGTCTTTCTGATATATCACCCACCCTTAAGGACACCTTGTTGTCTTGTTAAGCTTTACATTACAGCATGCACAATAATATGGGCACATCATAAATATCAGCAGAAACTAGCTTTGAAATGAAATATCAGTATAAACATGCTGATTCCTCCTGATATTTTCATCAGAATAAGAGTATACATGCTATGATGTTAATACCACTACTGAAGGGCCTTAATGATTACTAAGCATAAACGGGGAAAAGTGATTTATATCGATATCAGATATCGTCCAAATGAGCGTATATTGCGAATGCTGCTGGCAAATAACCTAAACAACTTTTGAAACACTTTTTCTCTTTAAGTGCTACGAATTAAGAGTGGCACAAACAGATGAGTAAACTCAAAAATGCAACTAATGTAACTGAAAGCTCTCCAGTGTTAAGAGGAACAAATAAATTGATGCAGGACATATGGAGGAGCACCCAAAATCCACACAAACCAGTCAGATCTGATCTGGCTAAAGTTACAGGCATGATCGGGGTGACTGTAAATTACTTAATTAATGAAATCAGTATCCACTTTTATCCATTACTTGACAAAGTAACGTAACAGATTACAAAACATGTTACAGGGGTGACGTGGGGACAGTGAGGACACCGGTACAACGGCTAACATGCCTTTCTAACGGCTAATGATATTATTATTTATTAAAGTCGATGAGTGCAAAATGTCCAAGCTCCACAGTTCATGTTCTGACCAAAGAAGATGCTCTCAGTGCCAAACACACGGAATAAGAGTCATTTGATAATGTAAATACTTAAAACTGACCTCAGCTGTAGGCCGCTCTTTAGCCACCGAGGCTAACAGGAGCTAATAACCTGATAGCTGCTAACGCTAGCTAAGCTAAGTGCAGCCAAACTCCCTGGGTCTTACTGAACTGCGTCAAATGTGACAGGACTTCTATTTGCAGCAAACACATGGCACAATGCATCTGAAGTTTAGATACGAACCTTAAAAAAACAAAAAGTAAAACATAACATTGACTTAGCCGGCTAATGCTAACAGTGAACTCACCATTGATGCTAACGGTGACAGCAGGCCCCGTCTTTGGGCTTTGACCGCTGAGAGACTCGCGGCACAGAAACTGTTTTTTCGGGTTCAACAAAAACTTCTCGCTTTTAACAACAACCCCGGGCACCAGAGCTTTCAGGGGACCGGCGACAGCAACGGCGGTAGCCTGCATGTAAGGGGAAAAAGCCCCCGACCGGGCGGCGAGAGACATCATATTGGCGGTGAGCTGCTGCTACGACCTTGTGTTGACTTGACTGGAGAAGGAGCGGTCTGACGTAATTGCGTCATTACGTCGTACGTAATACATCCATGGGATTTTTTTTTTTTTACAAGGTGCAAGGTACGAGGAAGATTTATTTGTTATTCTTTTAAACTACGTTTAAAAAACGAAATTTGAGAGTAATAAAATTAAAAGAATTACGTCAATCTTTTGAGACTTACAAACATGCATTTGTTCATTCTGAAGGAAATATTAGGTAATTGGATTTTATGACAAACCAAAATTTTTATATTCACAAATCTAAATCTGCCAAATCATTTAGTCCCTGGAACATCTGATTATTACTATTATTATTATCATAATAAGTGTATTTACCATACATCATTATACCTGGCTATTTCTACCACATGATATTTAAATGGAGTCTCCCTGCTTTTGTGCTTTCGTAAATTATTAGCCACATTTTCTCTACATCTGTGAAACACTTCACTGATACTGAGATATGATTTATTTAGTTTATTGTCAGACTCTTTTAGATGCCGTTTGATCAGTCCATTTTCCTTTTTTTGGGTTGCTTTGTAGTATAGTTAGCTGTTGTCAATGCTAAAACTTTCTCTGCATGATTCTTCTCCATTATATCAGACTTTCACCATCTGAAGGGACATGTCTGCACAGCTGCACTTGTAAAGCAGCCAATGAAAACATCCTCAATCCGAAGTGGAAAAACTCTGTATCTCAGGCTATATTTTTTAAAGCCTGAAAACGAAGCCAAGAGGAGGGGCAGAAATCTAGTTTTCTCTCAGACTGCTTGTATTACAATATTCTCAAGTTTATGGCGAGATTTTTGCCAAACGACGCACCTAAAACCACCTGTCTCTCGCTGCTTTAATTAATTAGTTTGCATAATTATATAAGCAGTCACAGATATGAACTAATTACCACAAAGAAAACTACAGAAATCAACTATAGCTGAAGATTATGGTATCAATTTGTTGTCATAAAAAGCTTTTGACCTTATCTTGTGTCAACAATCGGGGTCAGACTCGGACAATAATACCTAATCTAACATCAGCTCAGGATTATTAGTCAGTTATTTTTAGTTTTTATTACTAAGCACAAAGACAACTGCTATAAACATCCAGTTAAAAACCACTATGTGTCTTTAGTTTTGGGTGATAGTCACTGTCACTTTCATTATTACAGGTAAAAGAATTAAATCTATAAAGTTTGTTTCACTTCTTCAGAGCTCCTTCTGCAGTTGGCTTTAGTAGCTCCAAAAGAAGTAAGCTACATGTATCGATGCTGTGTGTGTGTGTGTGTGTGTCTGTCTGTGTGTGTGTGTGTGTGTGTGTGTGTGTGTATTGTAACTAATACATAGGAACTCTGTTTCCTCTGTTTTCTCTGGCAGTCTGTAATCACCTCTATTGTATTCCTTGCCAAAATGTGATATCAGTTGAACTTTGCTGTCTATAAAAGTAACTGGCCGAAGCGTTTGGTGCCACAGATGTGAATCACACAACACTGAGAAGGCGCACAATCACAGAATTCAACACGGTAAGGCATAAAATCCACTTTCCTTCCACGTTTTTCTCTACATGTCAGGGAGAGTATTTCGTCAGCCTGAAAATTCAAGGATGAGACCCTTAAGATTTGCAAAAGGAAGATTAAAGTCAGTGAAAAAAATTACCAGAATATTTCTATTAGCTGTATTGTTGGTTAAAAGTTTCGTGATAATGATTACAGTGGAGAGACTCAACTTGCTTTGCTTTTGGGGGAGCTTTTGCAAAATTACAGCAGGCCAGGGGGCAGTCTGAACAGCCCCATTCATGTTTCTAGGATTCTATGACATTTTTAGGATTTTATGACATTTTTAGGATGTTAGGGCATGTTAGGGACGCTTTTATGATTTTACAATGTTTCTAGGATTTTAAGACGTTTATAAGATTTCAAGACATTTCTAGGTTTTAAGATATTTCTTGGATTTCAGCACTTTCTTCGAGTTTTAGGACATCTGAAGGATATAAGGATGTTTCTAGAAATGTAGGACTTTTTCTAGTCGTGTAAAATATTTGTAGGATTCTAGGAAGATTATAGCATTTGGGATACTTATCTGGAAAACTTACTTACACTTATCTAGAAAACCTCTTCAGGCTACCTCGAATGTTACTGTGAGAACTTGTTATAGATCTCAGCTATATTTCTATAAAGAAAATGTGTTGCTGAGTAAAATAATTAAGAACATGAAAATCCTGACCTCACTTAAATGACATGTTCAGGTAAAATGAGACACTTTTTTAAACTGCTAAATCCAATAATTAGTTCATGAATTAATGTAATTTAACTCTTCGTGCAGCCTGTTTCCTTGACGCTATATTGAATATAACACTGATGTGCTAATTCCAGATTATTGTGGCTGACATGGACTCACTGTATTGTCTTTATTATTTTTTAGGTGACAAAATATGAAAAATATAATAATAAATAATAAATGTAATATTACAGGATTGTGCAATGGCATGAGTCATATTTTTTGGCACCTGGTAGCCCAAAAACCTCTAGTAGCTCTGAGAAACTTGAGCTACTTTTATCAGGGTTGTGTTTGTTTGATACCAAGTTCTCAGGAATCTTTTGTTACTTTTGGCAGTCTGTAATTACCCTTTATTATATTCCCTACCAAAATGTGATTATCAGTTGATCTTGAAGTAAATGGAAGGTGTGTTCAGCACACACAGCTGCACATGAGTCACTAAATACTGAGGAGCCTGCTGTGCTTTAATAGAAGAATTCAACATTGTGTGACATGAAATCTGCTTGACTTCGATGCCTCTAGGGAGGGTATTTCATCAGTCTGCGTTTGGCTCAAGATCAGAGTAGTAAAAACCTCAAGGATGAGACTATTAAGATTCATAACAGGAAAATTAAGTAATTGAAAATCACAAGCATATTTTTATAAGTCATTGTGGTTGGTTGAATGTTTCATATTAATAATCATTAGACTGAAACCCTTTTGTTTGTTGTAAACAGACCTAACTCTGGAACCATATTGTCACAAAATTTGCAAAAAAAAGTTCACATATTTAACTGAAACAGACCCTGAAAGTTTCATTGAAACTGAACACTTGGGCATGCAACAAATACAAAAAAAACAAAGGGGCATGGTATAACACAAATAAGACAATAAATCAGATTATTTTCCCCCCAATCATTACAAAACTTGCAGTATGTGTAAAATGGTAAAGTCTAAACAAATATGTTAAATTATTTTTTGGGAAGACACACTTTTAACATGTCTTCCTCAACTGTATGTCCAATTTGTAACAAATTTTCTGCAGATCATTATTAGATCAAACTCATAAAATGTATGAGCTCATCAACAACCTGATTTAAGTTTATCAGGTTTTTAATGTTTCATTACAACATAATGACAAATGAACTTTAGCACAGCATGAAAATGGGCATAAGTTCTTTGTAACCGTCAATCATCACAAAACTTGCAGAAATTGTCTATATACATACTAGAATATAGCCCTGAAATTCTCATTCAAATCAACCACTCACAGGCCCAACAAAAACAAAAAATGTGCACGGTATAACACAAATCCGATTATAAATTAGACACTGTTTGTCCAGTCATTACATATCTTGCAGGATATGGTCCTTAACAAATCTGAAGTATCTATGTAAAATTATTTTGAAGCTGCTCAACAGGGGGCACCACCAGTTCCAAACAAGTGCATTGTCCTTCCACAAAATGTATCCATGAATCTATGACCATTAGATCAAACATCACCAAACTCAGTGGTTATTTTTAAGTGAACAAGTAAAGTATGTCTTTCTGCAATCAACCATTTAGGGCGACAGTGTTGCTAAAGAAGGGCCTTGTTCCAAAGAGATTTGGACGTGAATGAATAAGCCTCTGTCTCATTGTCATAAAAACTGTTGGTTGTCCTAAGTGTAGATGTGATAAATGGTTAAAGGTCTTGAGCATTAACAACTTTCAACCTTTAACAGCCCATGCTGGCCTGAATGCTGGAATCCCTGCTTTTGCTGTCATTAAGATTTAAAACTCAGACTTTAAAGATTTCAAATTTTCTAGTTGCTTGAGAGTGAGGTTCTAATCTGGTACTTACTGACTGAAGACTGTGTCTGTACACAGATGTTTGGGCAACATATTTGCAAGGTTCTTAGTCAAGTGGAACCAAAAAAAACTTTCATCTACCAACCGAATTTAGACGAGAAGGTGGATCTCCTGACACTGGTCAAAAAGAAGAAGGGCTTTTTTTCTGATGATTATGAGGTGATGAGTCTCAGTCTTGGAGATCTTGTCCCAGCATTCGCTGACTTCTCTGATTTTACAGGTATGTACACATTTGCACATAAAATACAATCTACATCTTTCAATGGACTTACAGTATGTGTCATTCTTTTCAGAAACAACCATCATGAGGGATTACCAGTACAGTGGCCAGAGGTCTGTGAGCGCCGGCGTACAAGGAGGTGTTGACGTGGCTTCAGCCAAAGTCAGTGCAGGAGCACAGAGTCACCGAGAAGTTTCATCCGTCACCATTAAAGCAAAGACAGCCGACATTCGCAAGATGAGGGAGAAATATTGTGGGCAGTAAGCTTCTGTCTTTCTCTTGTGGCTCTATTTATCTATTTTCATTAATTGTCATAGAAAATTGTCATTTTTACAGCCAGCACCCACGTTGTGTTAGTAGCAAATGTTCCTGCACCCATGGGTGTGTAGGATTTTTAAAAAGAGGTGTGGTCAGACACATTATTGGAATGATGCTATTTCAACACATTCACTTGGTCAGTACTGTTTATGTCAGCATATGACACCCTATATATCCTCTTGCATCTGTTGTTGATGTTCTGGGGCAGTGTAGAAGTTAACACCAGTGAAATGCATTGTGTCATTTCAAAATACACATCTGTTTTTACAGGAAATATACAATGTCTGCTTGTTAGAAGCAAACTGAGTTTTTAAAAATTAAAATACAACTTAAAGCAACTCCTATTTACATTACTTCCTTGCACATCAAAAGCACATGGTTAGGTTAGGTTTAGAAAAACATGGCTCAACATTCACACAGGATGTGTGAAACAGTCGGACCCAGGCGAAAGTCTAGGGTTTGTTGGACCCATCCACTTCCCAAACCACCTACCCTATAGCTTCCAGCTTCTTATATTACGTTTCTCCTGCTGCCGTTTCAAACTGACGCCTCCCAGTTGAATATTGTACCACCACAAAAAGGCGCCATGCGCTCATGTTACCTCGCGACATATCATACTGCTGCAGAAGGTGTGCATTTGCACCAGAGTCTGACACTAAAATCACGGACAAAGAAGTGGAATTTGACAAGTTGAACATGAGAACAGATATTGGACACAGGACCATCATGACCATTTTGACAATGACGTGTTTGTGAACTGTGTTGATGCAGGTACGAAAGACAAAATCACAGTGTAAATCTGCTCTTTTACCCTCACGGAAGACATGGAAGCCCAAAGAAAACTTCAGTTGTTTCTCATCATCTGCTTCATGTCTCACCTGCAGGAAGATAAACACCCTCCACATGCCCGAACTGAAGAAGGGAGAGGTGCTGGGTTTTGTGGATAAGATTGTGTTCAACACAGAGGATGTCGCCCTCCGTGGAAGAACCGGAGCGGACGGCTCCTGTGAAGCGAGTTGGAATGTAATGTTGAGTTTCTCTCTGGCGGTGAGTATGAGAGACAAATATTTAAATAATACCCAAATATGAAAGAGCAGAATTATGATGATTAAGTGTTTAGGAGAGCAATCTGTCCTCCAGACTGTGGCCTGGAAGTCATTCAAGGTCCAACACCTGGAGGGACATCACAGTCTATTGAATGTGTGTTTAAAGGCCGCTGTCTTGTGTCTTACTTAAGAAGAGGAGCATCCATGACTTAAGCCACATTGGCTACCTCCTCCTGTCGGTAAAATATGGAAGGAGAGAGTTTTGTGGTGACCGAGGTAGCTGAGCTAGCCTGAGTAAGCTAATAAGTTATTGATTGATGATTTTTCATAGAGAAAGTGTTTAAGTGTTCAGCATCAGGGATTTAGGGGACCATAATACAATAAGTAAGTTTTTCTCGAGTGTATAATCATCTGAAAAAAAAAAACTCTCACCCGCCCTGAAAAAAACAGGGGGCGGGTGAGAGTTTTTTTTTTCAGAGGCGGTGGATGGATATGCCGGACTTTCATGTAGGAGTCTGGTGTTCACTTTCTGTCTGAATGTGATGTTTTTCTTTCCTTTTTTCTTTTTTTCAACACTTTACCATGTGCCTTTTTGACATAAACCAAACCATTTGTGGCCTTGTTGCTTAATCCCACCATGTGCATTTGTTGACATCACGGTAGCGCCATCCTAGAACGTTAACAGCAGACGCAGAAGGATATCTGTAACAAACAGACACAGAACAAAGCAGCAATATGTGACGATTTGGGATTGGAAAGTGTTGGCAATCCTCATTGCTAGATGCCAGTAAATCCTACAATGGGCCCTCAATGACCAAAAACAAAGAAATATTGGGTTGCAAACCAGACAGCATCAACAAAAAATAGCAGCTTAACATAATTATCATAAGATATTTTTTTTTAATTTCAATTTGCATTTAAAATTGACAGGTTCTGGGTGCTTTGTGTTTCTAAGTTACGATGTGTGGTTTGGTCTCCTTGTTTACTGGAAAACTGGTTAAGTTGGTTAAACATTATGAAAAGATGTCTTGTTAAATATGTGTGTTTACCAGATGTATTTATTGTTTTATCAGGGCAAGATGAACGACAAGAATTCTTTTGTTGTACCAGCCGGACACACTTATGCCTACAAGCTCAATGAACTCAAATTCAAAGATGAAACGATTGGTAAGAAACACAACGTGAGTGTGTGCCATTTGTCATTGTTGGATATTGATAGGATTACAGTTTGTTATTGATTTATTGCTCTTTCATTCTTTCAGAAATTACTAACAGGAGTTGCATTGAGTACATTGGTGGTAAAGTGGAGGAACTGCAGCTCGGCCCTGCCCATCCAGAGGAAACATGTAAAAACCTTTGAAACCTAGATTGACATCACTTTTGAGCTGCTGCCAGATACCTGTCACAAGTATTTAACCCTTTGAAAACTGAAGAATTGGTTCAAATTCTTTCAAAAACATGATAGAAAAAACAATATGCCGTTTGGTAAGAGATGTAAATTATTAGATTTTGAAAGCATATTCTTTTTTTTAAAAAAAAGGGAATATGTCTGGGGGGGGAAAGGGGGAAATTATAATATCTTTGACTATATTTATAAATACCATAACTACAATTTTTTTCAGCACTTTTTTTTTCATGTCAGTTCCTTTTTTTTAACGTCCATTTTCTTTTTTTCTTTTTGCAAATTTTCAGGTTATTTTTGGGTCATTTGCTAAGTTGCTCTTTGCCCTCTCATGTCTTTAAAAGAAATTCAGCAAATTTGCTGAAATTGCAAAGGGTAAAGTGTTACTTTTAAGTACTTTAAGCCTTTAAGCCCTTTTTATTTCAACTGCTATTTAATCTCTTTTCCAACTCCACAGGAAGAAAATCAGTATTTTTAAATGTTTCGACTTCAAATTTTCCTCAGAAAAAGTAATCAAGTCTTAACTGTATTTAACCTATCAGCTGAACCAGTCCTGCTTCCACAATCATTTGAACCTGACGACTACACTGAAGAGACCATTGAGACCCTGCAGCAGGTTCAAGAAGGTATGAGTGTGTTTTCTGCAGATTTCATCTTCTCTGCAATTCAGAGTCAAAAATCTATGTTTTACTGTTGTTGTACTACTAACAGCACTGTATTTGCTTCTGTAGAGTTACGGAGGACCGAACTTTTTCTCCAGCAACTAGCTCATCTTCCACGAGTAACTCGTTCTGCTCTGTTCCAGAGGCTCAGCGTGCTCTCAGAGGACAAACACGCTCTGGCTCTCCTCAGACGAATGGTATTGCTGATTTTTACTTTTGACCTCCACACACACACCTCCGTCACCCCTGTTGTTTAAACTTTAAACTTTCACCAAACTATGGATGGGACCAGTCACACGCACACGAAACGCTGAAGGACAGCATCAGGTAACAACGCTGCCAGTTACAGCATAATATAAAGACCACAAATGCGTTCATAAGGCCGGTGGACACAAACAACTGACTTTCATGCAGGAGTTCAGTTCACTGTGGATGTATATTTTTTTCTACACCTCACCTTGTGTCTCTTTTGCCTGTTTTTTGGCTAACACCAACCATCATGACTGTCCACATTGGTTGCCATATGCTGTTATGTAAACATGAGGACCGTGCTGCTTCATCCCACCCTGTGCATTTGTTTACATCACTTTAATGGCTATAATGGCGCAGAGGGATACCTAAAATGTCAAAAGTAGAAGGCATGAATAAAACATAGTTTCAGTTTCCTTGTAAAGAAAGATTAAAAAGTGGATTCGTCTCCCCTCAGCTGGAGCAGTGGCGTGATGGTGAGCCTGTGGAGCAGCCTCAGTCCTCCTCCGTGTCTTCTGTTCTTCATGTGCTCAGAGATGTTGTGTCCCCACCATCAAAACTCAAATCTGGAATGACTGACATGACCCTGGAAGCAGTTTACGTGCTGATCAGCGCAATGGACAGTGAGTCAGCTGAACAGTGTTTCTGACTGTGTGCATGCTGTCTGTGTGGATGTGAAAGACAGATTGTGTTGTCATTACAAAATCAAAGACTGCGTGGTCTCACTGGTAAATGTGCAAATGTGCTGTCTGATTGGTTGTGGTGTGTACATTGTCTGTTAACTTCCTCGGTGCAACTCTTGTCACTAAAAGTGTTTAAAAGTGTTTAATTTAAAAAAAAATAATGTTATAACATAAATTTAAGTATGCAGTTATGATCTTTATAAATAGAACTTTTCTCTAATGGTTAATGAAGATGGTGTAAATCGTGTTAAAATGAACAGACCTCCAGTTGTACTGTTTTAAAGAGAATAACTGGCAGTAGTCGGACATGTCTGAATCTGTCCACGTGTGCCAACAGTTTGTTGTTTTCCACAGAGCTGCCAGACCGTATGCCGTTACTGATGGCCAATTGCTGTCCTGACACACTGACAGGCCTCAACCAGCTGGTAAGTGCACTGATTTCTAAGACCAGTGCTCTGTGTAAAGGCCCAGATGTACAAAAAACATCACCAAAGATCTAAGAAATGAGCATCTGGCAACCTTTTATTCAATATTTGGAGAAAAGTCTAATGCCATTTGATGATTTTTGCCATCAACTGAATGTAGGACCATTTGTATTGGTTGTCTAGGTTGGTGCATTTTTTTTGGTTTTTTGTTTCTTTTTTTGATAGTTAGTATGTTTTTTCTTTTGTCTATTTATCAATAATTTCTATGTTTGCATATATTTGCTAACAATTTGTGAAATTTGATGCTTTAATCTAAAGATGTTTCTCGGCCAAAAAGTTGCACATGAAGACACCTCAAAGACTCCTGCCAGTGGCGAACAGGCCCCCAGGAGATGTGCTGGACTTTTAAGCAAATTTTTGCAGTGGCCAAACACTGGAATTACATTGTACAGGTCTTTTCCCATTGACTTAAATTAGGAAATTCTGGACCACCTTGAGTCCCAGGCTTGGGCATTTTTTAACCAACCTAAAAAACTTGCCAAAACTAAATATTCATTGTCCATACACTGTCCACACAACCCTGCAGCTAATCGCTATGAAAAGTAGCCTAAAAGTGTCCATGATCCCAGATCTGAAGGCAAGAATTCCCAGAAAGCACCACTGTGTTCTTTGACTTGTTGACTCTTGTTTTCCTGCAGGTGAGCAGCCTGAAGGAGCACGGTCAGGCTCATCTCTCCGAGTCTCTGCCTGCTCCTCTGCAGGAAGGAGGGGAGCTCCACGGGCTCGCTGTGTTCCTCTGCTCCTCCGACGAGTCTCTGAGAGAGCTGTCTGAGCTGGCGATAGTGACAGGAGACCAACCAGGAGTGCTGCTGCTGGCCCTGTGTGCCGCTGTGCAGGGACTCAGCATGTTGCTGCAGTGACTCTGCAGGATGACCTCGTACTCAGTCTTTCAGCTGCAGTGATTGTAATGGGAGACTAAAGGATTATGGGTATATTCATGCATGTTTTGTGTTAAGGACCACAGGGATTTAAAGCTCTGGTTACATTATCTGTGTATTCATTAACTGCTTTGTATTTGGAGCGTGGGTATTTCTTATTGCCTTTTTTTATGTAGTTTTCTGTACATTTTCAGTTTTTATTGGTGCTGGAGAGGCCATTTATAATCCTGAAATCTGTGATTGATTAAAGATATAATAATCAAGACACTTGATGGATTTCTGCCACTTATCACTGAATGGGCAGATACAGTAGATTTAGATTTTCAGTCTTTGTATTCAAATCTCTTGACTTTAAGTCATTGGGATTTTGGAGATGTTGATATTTTTTGACATATGCCTTAACATCATCTAGCATGCAGTGATTGGAAATGATTAACCATCTCATGCCTGTTTTTGCCTCAGTGATAGTTCAGAGGCATTATGTTTTCGGGCTGGTTGTTCAACTTTTTGTCCCATTCTTGTGAATGTGATATCTTAAGGATGTTTTGAGGGAAATTCTTTAAATTTGGCACAAACGTTCAAGTGGACTCAATTTTGAACTAATTAAATAATTGATTTAGTGCTCCTTATTTGTCCTGTTTGTACCTGCCCAGGGACTGCAGACTTAAACTAGCTAATAGCTGAATCTGGCATGAATCATCTCTTCTCTTTTTGTGATTAATGTGTTTTATGCATGGTCTTTGTTTAAATAAAGACATGAAAAACTATCCTGTCAGCCATGGCTTCTGGTTTGGTCGGGTGATGATGGTTCTTGTGTGGGTCTGCATCTGTTGATGTGTCAAACACAGAGACTGTTGTTATAAATATCCAGTTAAAAAACAACATGTGTCTTTAGTTGCAGTGTGAGTCAGTTTCACTTTCATGATTACAGCTGAAAGAATAAATCTATGAAGTCTGTGTCTGTGAAGTCTGGGGGGTGGGGGGGATGGACGTGTTGTAACGAAGTTCTCTAGAATTCTTTTGGCAGTATGTAACCACCTCTATTTCTTTTCCTGCCAAACTGTCATTATAAGTTGAATTTAGCTTCAGATGTGAATCACATAACACTGAGGAGGCTGCTGAGCTAAAACCTCGTAATCCAACACGGTAAGGCATAAAATCCATTTTCTTTCCATGTTTTTCTCTACATGCCAGGGAGAGTATTTCATCAGCCTGAAAAATCATGGATGTAACCGTTGAGATTTTCAAACGGAAGATTAAAATCAGTGAAAAAAAATTACTTGAATATTTTTGTTAGCCGTATGGTTGGTTAAAAGGTTTGTGATAATTACAGTGGTGATACTCAACTTGCTTTGCTTTGGAGGAGCTTTAACAAAATGACAGGAGGCCAGGGGCCAGTCAGGATAGCCCCATTGAAAGGATTTTATGACATTTCCAGGATTTCAGGGTGTTTCAAGAATTTGAGGACATTTCTAAGATTTTAGGACATGTCTAAGACTATAGCACATTTGTCAGAATTCAGAGATTTTAAGACATTTCTCAGATTTTACAACATTTCCAGGAGATTTAAAGGTCACATCTGTCATATCATAGGTGTGGTTGACTTGAGAAATGACACAGAAAAGCTACAAGTTTTGTGGCAATTTAAAAAAAAAACAACACATTTTTGACATCTCCCAAACCGTAGGTTTGATTTGTACCAAATTTTCTGTGGATCATTATTGGATAAAGCTCATTACAAGTTATTTGTCTCATTATGTTTTGAAGATAATGACCAATGAACTTTAGCATAGCACATAAATAGACCTTACTCCAGAACACTTGGGCCAATCATCATGAAACCTGCCGAATATTCCCTCAGAAAGTACCTAAAATATACTCTGAATGTTTCATTCAGGCCTGTTGGGGTGCAACAAGTACAAAAAATGTGCTTGGAATAACACAAATCAGACTATGAATCAAAAATTGTTTGTCCAACCATTATAAAACTTGCAGGATATGGTCCATAACAAATCTTAGGTATATATGTGAAATTATTTTGAAAGTGCTCAATAGGGGGCACCACCAGTTTCAAACAGGTGCATTGTCCCGGCACAAAATTTAGACCAATCATGACCAAACTTGGTTGTTATTTTTAAGTGAACAATTAAATCATGTCCCCAAAATGTTTCTGCAATCGATGAATTTAAGGTGACAGTGCTGCCAAAGAAGGGCCTGGCTCAGTAGAGCTTTGGACATGAATGAACAAGCCTCTGTCTCATTGCCATAAAACCTGTTTGTTGTCCTTCGTACAGAGGTTTTGAACGATTAAAGGTCTCGAGCATTCGCAGCTCTCGGTCCATACTGGCCTGAGTGCTGGAATCTTTGTTTGCGGCCTATATTTATGTTTTGCTGTATTTATCATTTTAAATTCTGACTTTCAAATTTTCTAGTTGCTTGAGATTGAGGCTGTAATCTGGTACTTACTTACTGAAGACTGTGTCTGTACACAGATGTTTCAGCAACATCTTCGCGAGGTTCTCAGTCAAGTGGAACCAAAAAAAACCCTCATCTACCAACCGAATTTAGCCGAGAAGGTGGATCTCCTGACACTGGTCAAAAAGAAGAAGGGCTCATTTTCTTCTGATTATGAGGTGATGAGTCTCAGTCTTGGAGATCTTGTCCCAGTATTCGCTGACTTCTCTGATTTTTCAGGTATGTACACATTTGCACACAAAATACAATCTCCACCTGTCAATACTGGACTGAAAGTATCAGCCATTCTTTCCAGAAAGAACCGTCATCAAGGATTACAAGTTCAGTGGCCAGAGGTCTGTGAGCGCCGGCGCACAAGGAGGTGTTGAAGTGGCTTCAGCTAAAGTCAGTGCAGAAGCACAAAGTGAACAAGAAGTTTCATCTGTCACCATTAAAGAAAAGACTGCCGACATTCGCAAGATGAAGGAGAATTATCGTGACCAGTATGCCTCTGTCTTTCTCTTGTGACTCTATTGTGATAAACTGTCATAGATAGTTTCAGACTGACACAATTGTCTTTCTAACGGTCAGCAAATGTTCCTGCACCCAAAGTTGTGGTCAGACGCATTGCTGGCATGTTGCTATTTCAACACAATCTCATTCCAACTCCAAATATCACCACTTGGTCAGTGCTCTTCATGTCAACATATGATGCCTCAGGTACCCTCCTGCATCTGTTGCTGACGTTCAGCAGCGGTGTGTCAGTTTATGCTGGTTTAGAACATTATGTCTTTTCATAATACACTTCAGTTTCTTTTTGTTAAAAGCAAATTATGTTTTTCAAAATTAACTTACAACTCCTCCTATTTACTTTACTTCCTTGTGCATCAAAAACATGTGGTTAGGTTTAAAAAAAAAAAAATGGTTTGACTCAACATCCACACAGGATGCGAACAACAGGTCCAGGGTGAAAGTCCGGGGTTTGTTAGACCCATCCACTTCCTAGTCCACCTGTCTTTTATGAACTTTCTACAATGGCTACCAACAGCATTTCAAACTGACACCTCCCGGTGACATATCGTACCTCCATGATAGATGCAATTCTTGCACCAGTATCTGACACCAAAATCACTGACAAAGAGGCAGAATTTGACACGTTGAACATGAGAACAGATATTGAACAAATGACCATTTTGACAATAACATGTTTGTGAACTCTGTTGATATTGGTACTAAAGATAAAGTCAGTAAGCCCACATTACACAGCAATGAATTAAATAGTTTCACACACATTTATTTTCAGGCATCTTCAGATGATGTCTCCCTGCAGAAGTGCTGTAATGTTCAGAGCTTCTTCTCACAGTGTAAATCTACTCCTTTACCCTCATGGAAGACAGAAAGAAAACTTCAGTTGTTTCTCATCATCTGCTTCATGTCTCACCTGCAGGAAGATAAACACCGTCCTCATGCCCAAACTGAAGAGGGGAGAGGTGCTGGGTTTTGTCAATAAGATCGTGTTCAACACAGAGGATGTTGCCCTTTGTGGAAGAACTGGAGCGGATGGCTCCTGTGAAGCACGTTGGAGTGTGTTTAGTATCTTACTGGGGGTGAGTATGAGAGACAAAGGTTTGAAATATGCAAAATTATAATGACGAGTGTTTAGAGGAGCGATCTGTCCTCCGGTCTGTGGCCTGGAATTCATTCAAGGTCCAACACCTGGAGGGACATCCCAGTCTGTTGACTGTCCTCAGCACACACACCGCTGTCCTAGGAGGAGCATCCATCACATTAGCCACATCGGCCACACATCTCTCTCTCTCTCTTTACGTCTTGTAAGACGAGAGTTTTGTGCTGACTGAGGTAGTCGAGCTAGCTCTAGTCAGCTAATTGGTTAGCGAGTTTGTTAGTTTAGCGTTTCCTTCAGTTTGATGATTTTATGTGATGAATTTTCATACAGTTTTAAAGTGTTCGGTATGTGGGATTTCAGAATTTGCATGTTTTTGTTGCATTTGAATGAGCTGTTCATGTCTACATACGGAGCTACAACAGCCCAGAACAGACAAACCAAACACTCGCTCCAAATAGGGACATTTACGTTTTTTGCAACATACAGTGTAGTTAGCAGCCCCTCGGGGAGAAGCTGAACAGTGTCAGAAAAACATTGATTTTCAACACTAAACTGCTTTATTATATATTTTAACTGGCTTTGTTTGTTTTCAAGAGGAATAGACCTCAGCCATCAGAGACAAACAACAACAAAAACAACTCAACATGATTACCATCTGAAAAAAATGATAATCGTGATCTGTAATTAAAACTGACAGTTTTATGGTGTTTGTGCATTTTGCTTTGTGTTTCTAAGTTGCGATGTGTGGTTTGGTTCTCTTGTTTATTGGAAAACTTGCTTTAGGTTGAAGTAGTTAAAGGTCATGGAAAGATGTCTGGTTACGTCTGTGTGTTTACAGCTGTATTTATTGTTTAATCAGGGAAAGATGAAGGACAACAATTCTTTTGTTGTACCAGCCGGACACACTTATGCCTACAAGCTCAATGAGCTAAAATTCAAAGAAGAGGAGACTGGTAAGAAACGCAGTTTATCACTGTGCACCATTTGCCTTTTTTCAGATATTTATAGGATTCCAGATAATTAATGATTAATTGCTCTTTCATTCTTTCAGGAACTTCTGTCATGATTTGCGCCAGTTCTCATCATAAAAAGGAACCGTTTACCCGCCATGCCCTTTCAGGTGAAACATGTAAAACCACTTAAACTCTTTGAAATCCAGATAAACATCACTTTTGTGCTGCTCCTAGACTCCTTTCACAAGTGCCATTTGGTAAGAAATGTAAATCAATAGATTTTGAAAACATATTTTTTTTAAAAAAGGAAAAATGTCTCAGGGCAAAAAGAAAAAAGCTAGAGGAAATTATTGTATATTTGAACATTTTTTAAGCATCTTTTTTCATGTCATTTGTTTGTTTTTGTTACACTTTCACTTTCTTTTTTTCTTTTTGCAAATTTTCAGGTCATTTTCATTTGTTTTTGGTTTTTTTTTGTTCATTTTTGGGTCATTTCCTAAGTTGCTTTTTCATGTCTTAAAAATAAATTTAGTGAATTGGCTGAGGTTGCTAAGGGTTAAGTCCTTTAAGTCTTTCAGCCTCTTCATTTCAAAAGCCATTTGATTTTTTTTCAAGAATATTTTAATGTTTAAACTTCAAATTTTCCTAAGAAAAAGTGGGAAAGCCTTAACTGTGTTTAACTTATCAGCTGAGCCAGTCCTGCACCCACAATCATTCGAACCTGACGACTACACTGAAAAGACCTTTGAGACCCTGCAGCAGGTTCAGGAAGGTATGAGTGTGTTTTGTGCAGATTTTATCTTCACTTCAATTCAGAGTCATAAGTCTGTCACCAAAACAAATATTAAAATGCATGTTTTACTGTTGTTTTTCTACTAACAGCAGTGTATTTGCTTCTGTAGAGTTACGGAGGAACGAAGATTGTCTCCAGAACCTGGCCAATCTTCCCCAAGAGACTCGGTCCACTCTGTTCCAGAGCCTCAGCGTGCTCTCAGAGGACAGACAGGATCTGACTCTCCTCAAACAAAAGGTATTTCTGATTTTTAGAACTGAGCTCCACACACACACCTCCGTCACCCCTGTCGTTTGATCAGGATGAGAATATGGTTAAATGAACAAATTAGACCCAAGATCCAAACACACACCTACTAAAGTATTACGGCACTCTGCTAACAATAACAACATCTATTCAACAAAATCTGGAATACAAGTGCGCTACAATCAGGACAACAGCTGTGATATGCTGTGTTTAACCATGCCAGTGGATGACTTTTATTTTCACAAAATTAAAGACATT
The DNA here is from genome assembly GCF_026936395.1 of Plectropomus leopardus. Lineage (NCBI taxonomy): Eukaryota > Metazoa > Chordata > Actinopteri > Perciformes > Serranidae > Plectropomus > Plectropomus leopardus. The sequence goes on along the minus strand of NC_142176.1, from coordinate 2,972,674 downwards.
AAAACTGCAGAAATTTGTGCATTCAAATTAGCAGAGAGCAGGAAATTAAGTGTTTGACAACTGAACTTAAAATTTATATTCGTCCTCATCTTTAGTTTATGATTAAATATCTGCAGAACTACGGAAATTTCCATCAGCCGCAGATATCGGCTACTTTGTGTTTACTGCTAATGAGCAAATATTAGCACGCTGACAAGTCAAACTAATTCCTAATGGAATCAGGTGATAGACGTAAAACCATATAATTTTAGTGGAGAGAGAGCGACGCGGTGAAATTACTAGCAACAGTAATGGTAGATGGCATGCTGTCCAAAGTGAAAATATTTTAACTTTTTGCTCACCTTTGCAACAGAATATACACCCAGACATTACAGAGCTCTTCAATAAAATAAGAAAACATTGGTGATCTGAACAATTACTTGACTTTCCCAGAATAAGCACACAAGATAATTACAGTTAAAAACTCCTTTTTAAATTATTCCACCCTTTGTACAACAAAATACAACATCACCAAAGCAACCTCGCCATGCACCTTTCCTTTTTGTGTCGTACTATTTCATTGGACTGTTGGTTTGTTTATTCTTTGCTGTCCAGAGGACACTGTCCCTACATGTGAATGCAGCATAAGACAGTGAATATGATAAACATTATACCTGCTTAACATCAGCATGTTATGTGTTTATCAGCATGCAAGTAAGCTGTTGTTAGTTTTTAGCTCAAAGCATCGCCCTGTCAGCGTACAGCCTGGCAGAGCTGCAGACTCTTGTTGTTTTAATATACTTTTAATTGAAAACAATCATTGTGTCATTTTTAATTATATGTAGTTTTAGTTTGCTCATGTAAGAAAAATTGAAAAAGTGGTTTTGTCTCCTCTCAGCTGGATCAGTGGCGTGCCTTTGAGCGTGAGGAGCAGCTTTTGAAGCAGCCTCAGTCCTCGTCCATCTCTTCTGTCCTTCATGTGCTCAGAGATTTCATGTACTTCCGAGGTTCAATTATAGCATATGACATTCACATGGAAGCCGTTTACCTGCTGACCAGCGCCATGGACAGTGAGTCAGCTGGACAGTGTCTCTGACTGTGTGCATGCTGTCTGTGTGGATGTGAAAGGGTTAGATTGTAAACAAAATTAAATTTTGTGTGTTTTCACGGATACATGTGCAAATGTGCTGTCTGACTGGTTGTGGCGTGTACATTGTCTGTTAACTTTCTCGGTGCAACTCTGTTTTATTCACTGTTTTTAACCCTTTATAACCTGACTAAATAGGCTTGATTTCTTTCATAAACATCAGAAGACAGCAATGAGCACCAAAGAAGACACGACCCAAAAATTTGCAAAAAAAAAGTGAAAAATGAATAATAAATAGATAATTGAAAAATAAAGGAAAAAAGAAAAGTAAAAAAGAAATAAAGAAATGACCTAAGAAAAGTGCTTAAATAATAATAATAATTAAAAAGTAATGTAAATTTAGATATGCAATTGTGTGATCTTTCTAAATAAAGTTTTTCTCTATCTTTTTTCCCCCTAGAACATTTTCATCTCCTAATTTCTTACAATTTGTGGAACATTTCTTACCAAGTTGCTTATTGGGTCTGTTGTCATGTTTTTGACAGAAATTATTTAATGGAACAGACATTGTAAATCATGTTAAAATGAACAGACCTCCAGATGTGCTTCTTTAAAATAAATAACTGGCAGTAGTCTGACATGTCTGAATCTGTGCACATTTACCAACAGTTTGTGTTTTCCACAGAGCTGCCAGACCGCGTGCCGTCACTGATAGCAAAGTGCGGCCCTGACACACTGACAGGCCTCAACCAGCTGGTGAGTTTGGTTTTTGAGACCAGTGCTCTGTGTAAAGACCCAGACATACAAAAAACATCACCAAAGATCGAAGAAATGAGCATTTGGTAACCTTATTATTCAACATTTGTAGAAAAGTGTAACACCATTTGATTATTTTTGCCATCAACTGAATGTAGGACCCTTTGTACTGGGTGTCAAAGTTGAATTGGTTGTGCGTTTTTTTTTTTTTTTTTTGTAAGTTGTTATCTTTTTGGTAGGTTGGTTGTTTTTGTTTTCTTTTGTCTCATTTTTTGTTTTTTTAATTATCTAAAAATCCTGGAGAAGAGTGGTGTGTATACTAGTTTTGCAAATGCATTTATTATATTCATGCTGCATTTGTTTATCAGTAATCTCTATGTTTGTGTTTATTTGCTAACAATTTGTGCAATTTGATGCTTCAATCTAAAGAAGTGCCTCAGCCAAAAAAGTTGCATATGAGCACACCTCAGAGACTACAGCTAGTGGACAACAGATCCATTCAATGAGCAATCAAACGTGAAATTCCAAAGTAAAAACTAATTTACAACCTCAGGAAGTGCGCTTGGCTTTTAAGCCAAATTCTGTAGAGGCCAAACACCAGACCTGCATCGTCCGGGTCCTTCTTGTGATGCCATTGGACACAAAATGAATCTTCCTACTGACTAACACTAAGAAATCCTGGACCACCCTGAGTCTCAGGCTCAGGGATTTTTAAACCAATCAAAAAAAACTAAAAAATAGTCAGTATGCACTTCCACACTGTCCACACAACCCTGCAGCTAATCGCTATGAAAAGTAGCCTAAAAGTGTCCATGATCCCAGATCTGAAGGCAAGAACTCCCAGAAAGCACCACTGTGTTCTTTGACTTGTTGACTCTTGTTTTCCTGCAGGTGAGCAGCCTGAAGGAGCACGGTCAGGCTCATCTCTCTGAGTCTCTGCCTGCTCCTCTGCAGGAAGGAGGGGAGCTCCACGGGCTCGCTGTGTTCCTCTGCTCCTCCGACGAGTCTCTGAGAGAGCTGTCTGAGCTGGCGATAGTGACAGGAGACCAACCAGGAGTGCTGCTGCTGGCCCTGTGTGCCGCTGTGCAGGGACTCAGCATGCTGCTGCAGTGACTCTGCAGGATGACCTCGTACTCAGTCTTTCAGCTGCAGTGATTGTAATGGGAGACTAAAGGATTATGGGTATATTCATGCATGTTTTGAGTTAAGGACCACTGGGATTTAAAGCTCTGGTTACATTATCTGTGTATTCATTAACTGTTTTGTATTTGCAGCGTGGGTATTTCTTATTGCCTTTTTTTGTGTAGTTTTCTGTACATTTTCAGTTTTTATTGGTGCTGGAGAGACCATTTATAATCCTGAAATCTGTGATTGATTAAAGATGTAATAATCAAGACACTTGATGGATCTCTGCCACTTATCACTGAATGGGCAGATACAGTAGATTGAGATTTTCAGTCGTTGTATTCAAATCTCTTGACTTGACTGCAGACTTAAACTAGCTAATAGCTGAATCTGGCATGAATCATCTCTTCTCTTTTTGTGATTAATGTGTTTTATGCATGGTCTTTGTTTAAATAAAGACATGAAAAACTATCCTGTCAGCCATGGCTTCTGGTTTGGTCGGGTGATGATGGTTCTTGTGTGGGTCTGCATCTGTTGATGTGTCAAACACAGAGATTGTTGTTATAAATATCCAGTTAAAAAACAACATGTGTCTTTAGTTGCAGTGTGAGTCAGTTTCACTTTCATGATTACAGCTGAAAGAATAAATCTATGAAGTCTGTGTCTGTGAAGTCTGGGGGGCGGGGGGGATGGGTGTGTTGTAACCAAGTTCTCTAGAATTCTGTTACTTTTGGCAGTATGTAACCACCTCTATTTCATTTCCTGCCAAACTGTCATTATAAGTTGAATTTAGTTTCAGATGTGACACATAACACTGAGGAGGCTGCTGTGCTAAAATCTCGTAATCCAACACGGTAAGGCATAAAATCCATTTTCTTTCCATGTTTTTCTCCACATGCCAGGGAGAGTATTTCATCAGCCTGAAAAATCATGGATGTGACCGTTGAGATTTGCAAACGGAAGATTAAAATCAGTGAAAAAAATGTATTTGAATATTTTTGTTAACCGTATGGTTGGTTAAAAGTTTTGTGATAATTACAGTGGTGATACTCAACTTGCTTTGCTTTGGAGGAGCTTTAACAAAATGACAGGAGGCCAGGGGGCAGTCGGGATAGCCCCATTGATAGGATTTTATGACATTTCCAGGATTTCAGGGTGTTTCAAGAATTTGAGGACATTTCTAAGATTTTAGGACATGTCTAAGACTGTAGCACATTTGTCAGAATTCAGAGATTTTAAGACATTTCTCAGATTTTACAACATTTCCAGGAGATTTAAAGGCCACATCTGTCACATCATAGGTGAGGCTGACTTGAGAAATGACACAGAAAAGCTACAAGTTTTGCGGAAATTAAAAAAAAAAAAAACACATCTTTGACATCTCCCAAACCGTAGGTTTGATTTGTACCAACTTTTCTGTGGATCATTATTGGATAAAGCTCATTACAAGTTATTTGAAGGTTGTTGATGTCTTGTTATGTTTTGAAGATAATGACCAATGAACTTTAGCATCGCACATAAATAGACCTTACTCCAGGACACTTGGGCCAATCATCATGAAACCTGCCGAATATTCCCTCAGAAAGTACCTAAAATATGCTCTGAATGTTTCATTCAGGCCTGTTGGGGTGCAACAAGTACAAAAAATGTGCTTGGAATAACACAAATCAGACTATGAATCAAAAATTGTTTGTCCAATCATTATAAAACTTGCAGGATATGGTCCATAACAAATCTTAGGTATATATGTGAAATTATTTTGAAAGTGCTCAATAGGGGGCACCACCAGTTCCAAACAGGTGCATTGTCCCGGCACAAAATTTGGCCATGAATCAAGACTATTAGACCAATCATGACCAAACTTGGTGGTTACTTTTTAAGTGAACAATTAAATCATGTCCCCAAAATGTTTCTGCAATCGATGAATTTAACAGTGTTGCCAAAGAAGGGCCTGGCTCAGTAGAGCTTTGGACGTGAATGAACAAGCCTCTGTCTCATTGTCATAAAACTTGTTGGTTGTCCTTCGTGCAGAGGTTTTGAACGGTTAAAGGTCTCAAGCATTCGCAGCTCTCAGTCCATGCTGGCCTGAGTGCTGGAATCTTTGTTTGCGCCTATATTTATGTTTTGCTGTATTTATCATTTTAAATTCTGACTTTCAGGATTTCAAATTTTCTAGTTGCTTGAGATTGAGGCTGTAATCTGGTACTTACTGACTGAAGACTGTGTCTGTACACAGATGTTTCAGCAACATCTTCGTGAGGTTCTCAGTCAAGTGGAACCAAAAAAAACCCTCATCTACCAACCGAATTTAGCCGAGAAGGTGGATCTCCTGACACTGGTCAAAAAGAAGAGGGGCTCATTTTGTTATGATTATGAGGTGATGAGTCTCAGTCTTGGAGATCTTGTCCCAGTATTCGCTGACTTCTCTGATTTTTCAGGTATGTACACATTTGCACACAAAATACAATCTCCACCTGTCAATACTGGACTGAAAGTATCAGCGATTCTTTCCAGAAAGAACCGTCATCAAGGATTACAAGTACAGTGGCCAGAGGTCTGTGAGCGCCGGCGTACAAGGAGGTGTTGAAGTGGCTTCAGCTAAAGTCAGTGCAGAAGCACAGAGTGAACAAGAAGTTTCATCTGTCACCATTAAAGAAAAGACTGCCGACATTCGCAAGATGAAGGAGAAATATCGTGACCAGTATGCCTCTGTCTTTCTCTTGTGACTCTATTGTGATAAACTGTCATAGATAGTTTCAGACTGACACAATTGTCTTCCTAACAGTCAGCGCCCACATTGTGTCAGCAGCAAATGTTCCTGCACCCAAAGTTGTGGTCAGACGCATTGCTGGCATGTTGCTATTTCAACACAATCTCATTCCAACTCCAAATATCACCACTTGGTCAGTGCTCTTCATGTCAACATATGATGCCTCAGGTACCCTCCTGCATCTGTTGCTGACGTTCAGCAGTGGTGTGTCAGTTTATGCTGGTTTAGAACATTATGTCTTTTCATAATACACTTCAGTGTCTTTTTGTTAAAAGCAAAATATCTTTTTCAAAAATAACTCACAACACCTCCAATTTACTTTACTTCCTTGTGCATGAAAAACATGTGGTTAGGTTTAAAAAAAACAATGGTTTGACTCAACATTCACACAGGATGCGAACAACGGGTCCGGGGTGAAAGACCAGGGTTTGTTGGACCCATCCACTTCCTAGTCCACCTGTCCTTTATGAACTTTCTACCATTGCTACCAACAGCATTTCAAACTGACACCTCACGGTGACATATCGTACCTCCATGATAGATGCAATTCTTGCACCAGTATCTGACACCAAAATCACTGACAAAGAGGCAGAATTTGACACATTGAACATGAGAACAGATATTGAACAAATGACCATTTAAACAATGACATGTTTGTGAACTCTGTTGATACTGGTACTAAAGATAAAGTCAGTAAGCCCACATTACACAGCAATGAATTAAATAGTTTCACACACATTTATTTTCAGGCATCTTCAGATGATGTCTCCCTGCAGAAGTGCTGTAATGTTCAGATCTTCTTCTCACAGTGTAAATCTGCTCCTTTACCCTCATGGAAGACATGAAAGTCAGAAAGAAAACTTCAGTTGTTTCTCATCATCTGCTTCATGTCTCACCTGCAGGAAGATAAACACCCTCCTCATGCCCGAACTGAAGAGGGGAGAGGTGCTGGGTTTTGTCAATAAGATCGTGTTCAACACAGAGGATGTTGCCCTTTGTGGAAGAACTGGAGCGGATGGCTCCTGTGAAGCACGTTGGAGTGTGTTTAATGTCTTACTGGGGGTGAGTATGAGAGACAAAGGTTTGAAATATGCAGAATTATGATGATGAGTGTTTAGAGGAGCGATCTGTCCTCTGGTCTGAGGCCTGGAATTCATTCAAGGTCCAACACCTGGAGGGACATCCGTCTGTTGACTGTCCTCAGCACACACACCGCTGTCCTAGGAGGAGCATCCATCACATTAGCCACATCGGCCACACATCTCTCTCTCTCTCTTTACGTCTTGTAAGACGAGAGTTTTGTGCTGACTGAGGTAGTCGAGCTAGCTCTAGTCAGCTAATTGGTTAGCGAGTTTGTTAGTTTAGCGTTTCCTTCAGTTTGATGATTTTATGTGATGAATTTTCATACAGTATTTAAGTGTTCGGTATGTGGGATTTCAGAATTTGCATGTTTTTGTTGCATTTGAATGAGCTGTTCATGTCTACATACGGAGCTACAACAGCCCAGAACAGACAAACCAAACACTTGCTTCAAATAGGGACATTTACGTTTTTTGCAACATACAGTGTAGTTAGCAGCCCCTCGGGGAGAAGCTGAACAGTGTCAGAAAAACACTGATTTTCAACACTAAACTGCTTTATTATATATTTTAACTGGCTTTGTTTGTTTTCAAGAGGAATAGACCTCAGCCATCAGAGACAAACAACAACAAAAACAACTCAACATGATTACCATCTGAAAAAAATGATAATCGTGATCTGTAATTAAAACTGACAGTTTTATGGTGTTTGTGCATTTTGCTTTGTGTTTCTAAGTTGCGATGTGTGGTTTGGTCCTTGTTTATTGGAAAACTTGCTTTAGGTTGAAGTAGTTAAAGGTCATGGAAAGATGTCTGGTTACGTCTGTGTGTTTACAGCTGTATTTATTGTTTAATCAGGGAAAGATAAAGGACAACAATTCTTTTGTTGTACCAGCCGGACACACTTATGCCTACAAGCTCAATGAGCTAAAATTCAGGAAAGAGGAGACTGGTAAGAAACGCAGTTTATCACTGTGCACCATTTGCCTTTTTTTCAGATATTGATAGGATTCCAGTTTATTAATAATTAATTGCTCTTTCATTCTTTCAGGAACTACATTTCGGCTTTGCTCCTTTTCTCATCATGAAGAGGAACCGTTTACCCGCCATGCCCTTTCAGGTGAAACATGTAAAACCACTTAAACTCTTTGAAATCCAGATAAACATCATTTTTTTGCTGCTCCTAGACTCCTTGTGCCATTTGGTAAGAAATGTAAATCAATAGATTTTGAAAACATATTTTATTTTAAAAAAGGAAAAATGTCTCAGGGCAAAAAGAAAAAAAGCTAGAGGAAATTACTGTATGTTTGAAAATTTGTTAAGCACCTTTTTCATGTCATTTTGTTTGTTTTTGTTACACTTTCACTTTCTTTTTTTCTTTTTGCAATTTTTCAGGTAATTTTCATCTTTTTTTTTTGTTAATTTTTGGGTAATTTCCTAAGTTGCTCTTTCATGTCTTAAGAAGAAATTTGGTGAATTGGCTCAGGTTGCTAAGGGTTAAGTCCTTTAAGTCTTTCAGCCTCTTCATTTCAAAAGCCATTTGATCTTTTTTTCAAGAATGTTTTAATGTTTCAACTTCAAATTTTCCTCAGAAAAAATGGGAAAGTCTTAACTGTGTTTAACTTATCAGCTGAGCCAGTCCTGCATCCACAATCATTTGAACCTGACGACTACACTGAAAAGACCTTTGAGACCCTGCAGCAGGTTCAGGAAGGTATGAGTGTGTTTTTTTGCAGATTTTATCTTCACTTCAATTCAGAGTCATAAGTCTGTCACCAAAACAAATATTAAAATGCATGTTTTACTGTTGTTGTACTACTAACAGCAGTGTATTTGCTTCTGTAGAGTTACGGTGGAACGAAGATCGTCTCCAGAACCTGGCCAATCTTCCCCAAGAGACTCGGTCCACTCTGTTCCAGAGTCTCAGCGTGCTCTCAGAGGACAGACAGGATCTGACTCTCCTCAAACAAAAGGTATTTCTGATTTTTACTACTGACCTCCACACACACACACACACACACACCTCTGTCACCCCTGTTGTTTCACCAGGACGAGGATATGGTTAAATGAACAAATTAGACCCAAGATCCAAACACACACCTACTAAAGTATTACAGCACTCTGCTAACAATCAATCAATAACCTTTATTTATTTACATAAAAACCCTGGATATAAGTACAGCTCTGCTGTGAATTTGAGTTTCGGTCATAGCTGATCTTAACATAATAACAACATCTATTCAACAAAATCTGGAATACAAGTGCGCTACAATCAGGACAACAGCTGTGATATGCTGTGTTTAACCATGCCAGTGGATGACTTTTATTTTCACAAAATTAAAGACATTAAAACTGCAGAAATTTGTGCATTCAAATTAGCAGAGAGCAGAAAATTAAGTGTTTGACAACTGAACTTAAAATTTATATTCGTCCTCATCTTTAGTTTATGATTAAATATCTGCAGAACTACGGAAATTTCCATCAGCTGCAGAAATCGGCTACTTTGTGTTTACTGCTAATGAGCAAATATTAACACGCTGACAAGTCAAACTAATGCTGTGTTGATTTGGAATCAGGTGATAGACGTAAAACCATATAATTTTAGTGGAGAGAGAGCGACGCGGTGAATTTACTAGCAACAGTAATGGTAGATGGCATGCTGTCCAAAGTGAAAATATTTTAACTTTTTGCTCATCTTTGCAACAGAATATACACCCAGACATTACAGAGCTCTTCAATAAAATAAGAAAACATTGGTGATCTGAACAATTACTTGACTTTCCCAGAATAAGCACACAAGATAATTACAGTTAAAAACTCTTTTTTAAATGATTCCATCCTTTCTACAACAAAATACAACATCACCAAAGCAACCTCGCCATGCACCTTTCCTTTTTGTGTCCTACTATTTCATTGGACTGTTGGTTTGTTTATTCTTTGCTGTCCAGAGGACACTGTCCCTACATGTGAATGCAGCATAAGACAGTGAATATGATAAACATTATACCTGCTTAACATCAGCATGTTATGTATTTATCAGCATGCAAGTAAGCTGTTGTTAGTTTTTAGCTCATCGCCCTGTCAGCGTACAGCCTGGCAGAGCTGCAGACTCATGTTGTTTTAATATACTTTTAATTGAAAACAATCATTGTGTCATTTTTAATTATAAGTAGTTTTAGTTTGCTCATGTAAGAAAAATTGAAAAAGTGGTTTTGTCTCCTCTCAGCTGGATCAGTGGCGTGCCTTTGAGCCTGAGGAGCAGCTTTTGCAGCAGCCTCAGTCCTCGTCCATCTCTTCTGTTCTTCATGTGCTCAGAGATTTCATGTACTTCCCAGGTGCAATTATAGCATATGACATTCACATGGAAGCCGTTTACCTGCTGACCAGCGCCATGGACAGTGAGTCAGCTGGACAGTGTCTCTGACTGTGTGCATGCTGTCTGTGTGGATGTGAAAGGGTTAGATTGTAAACAAAATTGAATTTTGTGTGTTTTCACGGGTAAATGTGCAAATGTGCTGTCTGACTGGTTGTGGTGTGTACATTGTCTGTTAACTTCCTCGGTGCAACTCTGTTTTATTCACTGTTTTTAACCCTTTATAACCTGACTAAATAGGCTTGATTTCTTTCATAAACATCAGAAGACAGCAATGAGCACCAAAGAAGACATGAGCCAAAAATTAGCCAAAAAAAGAAAAAAAAGTGAAAAATGAATAATGAATAGATAATTGAAAAATAAAAGAGAAAAGTAAAAAAGAAATAAAGAAATGACCTAAGAAAAGTGCTTAAATAATAATAATAATAATAATAATAATAATAATAATAATAAAAGTAATATAAATTTAAATATGCAATTGTGATCTTTATAAATAAAGTTTTTCTCTATCTTTTTTCTCCCTAGAAAATTTTCATCTCCTAATTTCTTACAATTTGTGGAACATTTCTTACCAAGATGCTCATTGGGTCTTTTGTCATGTTTGTGACAGATTTGCACCAATTTAATGGAAGAAGACGTTGTAAATCGTGTTAAAATGAACAGACCTCCAGTTGTACTGCTTTAAAGTAAATAACTGGCAGTAGTCTGACATGTCTGAATCCGTCCACATGTACCAACAGTTTGTGTTTTCCACAGAGCTGCCAGACTGCGTGCCGTCACTGATAGCAAAGTGCGGCCCTGACACACTGACAGGCCTCAACCAGCTGGTAAGTGCACTGATTTCTAAGATTACTGTGTGTAAAGACCCAGACATACAAAAAACATCACCAAAGATCTAAGAAATGAGCATTTGGTCACCTTATTATTCAACATTTGTAGAAAAGTGTAATGCCATTTGATGATTTTTGCCCTCAACTGAATGTAGGACCCTTTGTACTGGGTGTCTAAGTTGAATGGGTTGTGTGTTTTGGTTTTTTGTTTTGTTTTGTTGTTATCTTTTTGGCTAGTTAGTTGTTTTTTTGTCTCATTTTTTTTTAATTATCTAAAAATCCTGGAGAAGAGTGGTGTGTATACTAGTTTTGTAAATACATTTATTATATTCATGCTAAATTTGTTTATCAGTAATCTCTATGTTTGTGTTTATTTGCTAACAATTTGTGCAATTTGATGCTTCAATCTAAAGATGTGTGGTGGCCAAAAAAGTTTCTCATGAACACACCTCAGAGACTACAGCCAACGGGCAAAAGATCCATTCGATGAGCAATCAAACGTGAAATTCCAAAGTAAAAACTAAATTTACAACATTTACAACCTCAGGAAGTGCGCTTGGCTTTTAAGCCAATTTCTGTAGTGGCCAAACACCAGACCTGCATCGTCCAGGTCCTTCTAGTGATGCCATTGGACCCAAAATGACTGTTCCCATTGACTTCCATAAGGAAATCCTGGACCACCCTGAGTCTCAGGCTCAGGGATTTTTAAACCAACCTAAAAAAATTACCAAAAAAAAATAGTCAGTATGCACTTCCACACTGTCCACACAACCCTGCAGCTAATCGCTATGAAAAGTAGCCTAAAAGTGTCCATGATCCCAGATCTGAAGGCAAGAATTCCCAGAAAGCACCACTGTGTTCTTTGACTTGTTGATTCTTGTTTTCCTGCAGGTGAGCAGCCTGAAGGAGCACGGTCAGGCTCATCTCTCTGAGTCTCTGCCTGCTCCTCTGCAGGAAGGAGGGGAGCTCCACGGGCTCGCTGTGTTCCTCTGCTCCTCCGACGAGTCTCTGAGAGAGCTGTCTGAGCTGGCGATAGTGACAGGAGACCAACCAGGAGTGCTGCTGCTGGCCCTGTGTGCCGCTGTGCAGGGACTCAGCATGCTGCTGCAGTGACTCTGCAGGATGACCTCGTACTCAGTCTTTCAGCTGCAGTGATTGTAATGGGAGACTAAAGGATTATGGGTATATTTATGCATGTTTTGAGTTAAGGACCACTGGGATTTAAAGCTCTGGTTACATTTTCTGTGTATTCATTAACTGTTTTGTATTTGGAGCGTGGGTATTTCTTATAGCCTTTTTTTATGTAGTTTTCTGTACATTTTCAGTTTTTATTGGTGCTGGAGAGGCCATTTATAATCCTGAAATCTGTGATTGATTAAAGATGTAATAATCAATCACTTGATGGATCTCTGCCACTTATCACTGAATGGGCAGATACAGTAGATCTAGATTTTCAGTCTTTGTATTCAAATCTCTTGACTTTAAGTCACTGGGATTTTGGACATTTTTAACATCATCTAGCATGCAGTGATTGGAAATGATTAACCATCTCATGCCTGTTTTAGCCTCAGTGATTGTTCAGAGGCACTATGTTTTCAGGCTGTCCGTTCAACTTTTTGTCCCATTCTTGTGAATTCAATATCTCTGGAATACTTTGAGGGAAATTCTTTAAATTTGGCACAAACTTAAGTTATGAACTGATTAAATAATTGATTTAGTGCTAGTTATTTGTCCTGTTTGTACCTGCCAAGGGACTGCAGACTTAAACTAGCTAATAGCTAAATCTGGCATGAATCATCCCGTCTCTTTTTGTGATTAATGTGTTTTATGCATGGTCTTTGTTTAAATGACATGACATGAAAAACTGAAAAGGCCGCGCTCCTGGCCCTCAGCAGCCTCGAGAACTCTTCTGTCAGCCATGGCTCTGGTTTGGTCGGGTGATGATGGTTCTCGTGTGGGTCACATCACCAATGTTTTATTACTCCACACAAAGACAGCTCTTATAAACATCCAGTTAAAAACCACCATGTGTCTTCAGTTTCGGGTGTCAGTCAAGTCAAGTCAGTTTTTTTTTTATAAAGCCCATTATCACAAAACACGGTTTGCCCCAGAGGGCTTTACAGCGTGCGACATCCCAGGCATGAGATGGTTAATCATAACCAATCACTACATGCTAGATTATGCAAAGGCATATGTAAAAAAATATCAACAAATAAATAACTTGAAAACCTGGTCTTACCAGGAGGGATGGCATCCATCCCACTTTGTATGGAGCCGCTCTCCTCTGTAGGAATCTGGCCCAGTTTATTAGAGGCCCAAAGCCACGACGATCCCGAGTTGGGACCAGAGGGCAGAGTCGCAGTCTCACACGCTTCTCCGAGCTTCCTCTAGCACAGTGACACACCCATAATGTTAATGTTATAAAAACGCTGTCTGTCCTCCGACCACTTCATTTGTTTAAATCCAAAATAAACAAAAGGGAAGTTGTACAAGGACCTTGTTGTTCTAATAAACTGGGCCAGACTCCTAGAGAGGAGAGCAGCTCCATCCAAAGTGGGATGGATGCCATCCCTCCGGATAAGACCGTGTTTTCCAATTATTTAAGAAGCCCACATTATTTGCTGGACACCCACTCAACAACCAGCAGTTGAATGATGACATGCGGCTAAACATGTCGTCACTGGTCACATTTTTGAGGGGTTCAGAGAAGATGACGGTGTCTGACATCGTCTTTGCGTACTCACACACCGACTCTATGTTAATTTTAGTGACCTATGATTGGCATAACTGGGTGTTATTGACGCCGACGTGAATAACAAACTTACTGAATTTACGCTTAGCCTTAGCCAGCAGCTTTAAATTTGACTCGACGTCACCCGCTCAGGCCCCAGGGATACATCTGACTATGGCTGCTGGTGTCACTGACTTCACATTTTGCAAAACAGAGCTACCAATAGAGTGGTGAAGGGATGACGTGTTTTTGTAGGCCAACCAGGAAGTTAACATCACTGGTTCCCTCGTCAAAAACCTTATGGGATTTTTGAATGAGATTTGCAATTATTGCTAAAAAATAAGCTCTCTGATGATCACAAGTTTATAAGACTTACACATGTTGTTTAGCAAGACGATCTTCACAGATGAACACAATTTTTGTGTGTTTTGAAGCGTAAATGTTTAGCCTAACAGCTATTGTTAGGCTAAACATGAACTACATCGCGGTCACACAGCCTAAACGTCACAACTAAAAACACTGTAAAAACATGTTAAAACATGATAAAAAAAAAACCCAACTAAAAACACTGTAAAAACACGTTAAAACATGACCAAAAAACAACTAAAAACACTGTAAAAACACGTTAAAACATGACCAAAAAACAACTAAAAACACTGTAAAAACACGTTAAAACATGACCAAAAAACAACTAAAAACACTATAAAAAAAATGCTAAAACATGACCAAAAAAAACTAAAACACTGTAAAAACACGTTAAAACATGACCAAAAAAACAACTAAAAACACTGTAAAAACACGTTAAAACATGACCAAAAAAACAACTAAAAACACTGTAAAAACACGCTAAAACATGACCAAAAAAACAACTAAAAACACTGTAAAAACACGCTAAAACATGACCAAAAAAACAACTAAAAACACTGTAAAAACACGTTAAAACATGACCAAAAAAACTACTAAAAACACTGTAAAAACACGTTAAAACATGATCAAAAACCAACTAAAACACTGTAAAACATGATCAAAAACCAACTAAAACACTGTAAAAACATGTTAAAACATGATAAAAAAAAAACCAACTAAAAACACTGTAAAAACACGTTAAAACACGACCAAAAAATATTATAAACAGATACATCTAAAACTTAGAATGTGAGTCTGTAAAGCTGTAAAGGCAGACAAGTGGGTTTCATGATTTTCTGTGTCCGATGTGATGACGTCTAACACACTGCAGTCCCATTTAGCCAATCCTTTGCAATTGCTTCCATACAAGTAAAACCTTAAAAGTTCAAAAATCGGGTTTAAGCGGACGCATTTTATGTTGCAAAACGAAACTTTGAAATATGTTCTGCCTGTGTTAACCACAGACCTTATTTGGAGCATTTTACTGAAAACACATTAAAACACCCATAGACTGGGGGGGGAAGGAAACCTGCTAAAAGGCTAACGGACTTCCACGTTTTCGGACTCGTTACTTCACCGCCCTGTGACCAGGGCTGCGTCCTCAGCAGGTGTGTGGCTGAGCGGGGACGTGAAGGGGGGTGGTGGCGCACCGTGGGCATCGGCCCTCCACGATGCTTCGCTCGGACAGTCACCCAGCCTCCCGGCTGCACGGGGGCCGCCGGGGGACGGCAGCAGAGGATACTATGTCGGCCGCTCCGGCTACAGGGGGCATACTAACTACCGCAGCTACGGAGGGATTTTCCACGGTGCGGAGCCGCGCTTCCAGGTCGGTAAGCCTCGCCTCCGACGCAGCAAATAAACTACACTTACTATCGCAAAAGGAGGAAGAGGAGTAACGAAACATCTGACACACAGCAGAAGAGAGCAGCAGCCATCCTAACGGCTGTGCGATTCAACAGGAAAAACCGCTGAGAGGAGAAGACAGCTGTGAGTGTTGGCGTAAAACTTTCAGTCACAGACAAGTAAAAAGCAGCCGAAGTTAGGAGCAAGTTAGAAGGTTTGCAGGGAACCGCTGCGAGGAGCAGCACAGAGATGCAACCAGACACAGACTAAGATGCACCAGAAGTGAGGTAATACGCTTACCCGCCGTGCGTCATCACGTCAGCTCTCTGCTCTTCTGTCTAAGATACTTTCAGTTTCATGATTAAAGCTGAAAGAATAAAGCTGTGTCATCTCCTCGACACTGAAAAAAAGGAAGCTGCAGGTATCAGTGCTGCTGTTCATCAATCACAGAATTAAACACGGTAAGGCATAAAATCCACTTTCCTTCCATGTTTTTCTCTACAGGTCAGGGAAAGTACTTCATCAGCCTGAAAAGTCAAGGATGAGACCATTGAGATTTGCAAAAGGAAATAATAATGATGTAATGTAATTAATAATAATGATAATAATTACAGTGGTAATACTCAACTTACTTTGCTTTGGAGGGAACTTTAACATGACAGGAGGCCAGAGCTCAGTCGGAACAGCCCCATTCATGTTTTTAGGATTTTGTGACATTTTTAGGATGTTATGGCATTTTTAGGATTTAAGGACATTTCTAAGATTTCTTATTACTGTTTTCTAATTTCTGGTGATTTTTTGGGGCATCTCTTACCAAGTTGTGCCAAGTAGGTTGTTTCTAGGACTTTAGGAGGTTTATAGGATTTTAGAACATTTCCAGGATTTCAGGACTTCTTCAGGATTTTAGGACGTTTAGAATTTTAGGACATTTCTAGGATTTGAGTTTGGAATTTTTGTATTATTTTTTGTGCCTGCTGTGTATAAAAAACAATTTAAAGCTCTTCTCCTGCCTCTTCTGCAGCCTGTTCCATTCAATAGGGTGTGGCATGAAATCCACTTTACATCCATCCATTTCTCTACATGTCAGGGAGGGTATTGCATCAGCCTGCATTTGGATCAAGATCAGTTGATTTCATTTTTTGTTCAGAAATATTTTTGCAAATTCCTGTGAGATGCAAGATTGTAGACATGTTAAATTTTCCTCAGTGATTGAAAGTTATGTGCAAATGCTGCTCAACAAATATAACACCAACTGAACCCATGGGGGCGCTATAATTAAGGCTGAAAAAGTTTTAAAGGCCACATCTGTCACATCATAGGTGTGGTTGACTTGAGAAATGACACAGAAAAGCTACAAGTTTTTAAAGAAAAAAAAAACAAACAAAAAAAAACACATCTTTGACATCTCCCAAACCATAGGTTTGATTTGTACCAAATTTTCTGTGGATCATTATTGGATAAAGCTCATCAAAGTTATTTGAAGGTTGTTGATGTCTCGTTATGTTTTGAGGATAATGACCAATGAACTTTAGATTAGCACATAAATAGACCTTACTCCAGGACACTTGGGCCAATCATCATGAAACCTGCCGAATATTCCCTCAGAAAGTACCTAAAATATACTCTGAATGTTTCATTCAAATCGACCAATTGAGGGTGCAAGTAAATCAAAATGTGCTTGGAATAACACAAATCAGACTATGAATCAAAATTTTTTTGTCCAATCATTACAAAACTTGCAGGATATGGTCCATAACAAATCTTAGGTATATATGTGAAATTATTTTGAAAGTGCTCAATAGGGGGCACCACCAGTTCCAAACAGGTGCATTGTCCCAGCACAAAATTTGGCCATGAATCTAGACTATTAGACCAAACATCACCAAACTCAGTGGTTATTTTTAAGTGAACAATTAAATCATGTCCCCAAAAATGTTTCTGCAATCGATGAATTTAAGGTGACAGTGTTGCCAAAGAAGGGCGTCATGCTGGCCTGAGTGCTGGAATCTTTGTTTGCGCCTATATTTATGTTTTACTCTATTCATCATTTTAAACTCTGACTTTCAGGATTTCAAATTTTCTAGTTGCTTGAGATTGAGGCTGTAATCTGGTTCTTACTTACTGAAGACTGTGTCTGTACACAGATGTTTCAGCAACATCTTCGCGAGGTTCTCAGTCAAGTGGAACCAAAAAAAACCCTCATCTACCAACCGAGTTTAGCCGAGAAGGTGGATCTCCTGACACTGGTCAAAAAGAAGAGGGGCTCATTTTGTTATGATTATGAGGTGATGAGTCTCAGTCTTGGAGATCTTGTCCCAGTATTCGCTGACTTCTCTGATTTTTCAGGTATGTTCACATTTGCACACAAAATACAATCTCCACCTGTCAATACTGGACTGAAAGTATCAGCCATTCTTTCCAGAAAGAACCGTCATCAAGGATTACAAGTTCAGTGGCCAGAGGTCTGTGAGCGCCGGCGCACAAGGAGGTGTTGAAGTGGCTTCAGCTAAAGTCAGTGCAGAAGCACAGAGTGAACAAGAAGTTTCATCTGTCACCATTAAAGAAAAGACTGCCGACCTTCGCAAGATGAAGGAGAAATATCGTGACCAGTATGCCTCTGTCTTTCTCTTGTGACTCTATTGTGATAAACTGTCATAGATAGTTTCAGACTGACACAATTGTCATTGTAACGGTCAGCAAATGTTCCTGCACCCAAAGTTGTGGTCAGACGCATTGTTGGACCCATCCACTTCCTAGTCCACATGCCCTTTAGGAACTTTCTATTTTAATGAATTAATATGCTACAGCATTTTAAACTGATGCCCTCTGGTAGCCTATTATACCTTCATGATAGGTGTAATTTTTGCACCAGTATCTGACACCAAAATCACTGACAAAGAGGCAGAATTTGACAAGTTGAACATGAGAACAGATATTGGAAAAATGACCATTTAAACAATGACATGTTTGTGAACTCTGTTGATACTGGTACTAAAGATAAAGTCAGTAAGCCCACATTACACAGCAATGAATTAAATAGTTTCCAAGACATTTATTTTCAGGCATCTTCAGACGATGTCTCCCTGCAGAAGTGCTGTAATGTTCAGAGCTTCTTCTCACAGTGTAAATCTGCTCCTTTACCCTCATGAAAGTCAGAAAGAAAACTTCAGTTGTTTCTCATCATCTGCTTCATGTCTCACCTGCAGGAAAATAAACACCCTCCTCATGCCCGAACTGAAGAGGGGAGAGGTGCTGGGTTTTGTCAATAAGATCGTGTTCAACACAGAGGATGTTGCCCTTTGTGGAAGAACTGGAGCGGATGGCTCCTGTGAAGCACGTTGGAGTGTGTTTAATGTCTTACTGGGGGTGAGTATGAGAGACAAAGGTTTGAAATATGCAGAATTATGATGATGAGTGTTTAGAGGAGCGATCTGTCCTCTGGTCTGAGGCCTGGAATTCATTCAAGGTCCAACACCTGGAGGGACATCCCAGTCTGTTGACTGTCCTCAGCACACACACCACTGTCCAAGGAGGAGCATCCATCACATTAGCCACATCGGCCACACATCTCTCTCTCTCTCTTTACGTCTTGTAAGACGAGAGTTTTGTGCTGACTGAGGTAGTCGAGCTAGCTCTAGTCAGCTAATTGGTTAGCGAGTTTGTTAGTTTAGCGTTTCCTTCAGTTTGATGATTTTATGTGATGAATTTTCATACAGTTTTTAAGTGTTGGGTATGTGGGATTTCAGAATTTGCATGTTTTTGCTGCATTTGAATGAGCTGTTCATGTCTACATACGGAGCTACAACAGCCCAGAACAGACAAACCAAACACTCGCTCCAAATAGGGACATTTCAACACTAAAATGCTTTATTCTATATTTTAACAACAACAAAATGATAATCGTGATCTGTAATTGAAACTGACAGTTTTATGGTGTTTGTGCATTTGCTTTGTGTTTCTAAGTTGCGATGTGTGGTTTGGTTCTCTTGTTTATTGGAAAACTTGCTTTAGGTTGAAGTAGTTAAAGGTCATGGAAAGATTTCTGGTTACGTCTGTGTGTTTACAGCTGTATTTATTGTTTAATCAGGGAAAGATGAAGGACAACAATTCTTTTGTTGTACCAGCCGGACACACTTATGCCTACAAGCTCAATGAGCTAAAATTCAGGAAAGAGGAGACTGGTAAGAAACGCAATTTATCACTGTGCACCATTTGCCTTTTTTTCAGATATTGATAGGATTCCAGATAATTAATGATTAATTGCTTTCATTCTGTCAGAAGTTATTGTCAGGGTTTGCTCATACTCTCCCGATGAAGAGGAACCATTTACCCGCCATGCCCTTTCAGGTGAAACATGTAAAACCACTTAAACTCTTTGAAATCTAGATCACCATCACTTTTGTGCTGCTCTTTGGCTCATTTCACAAGGATTTAGCCCCTTGAAAACTGAGCAAATTGATTCAAAATCTTTGAAAAACATAGTAAAAGAAATCCCAGTGCGCCACTTGGTAAGAAATGTAAATTAGTAGATTTGGAAAACATTTAAAAAAAAAAAAAAAAAAATGTCTCGGGACAAAAGAAAAAAAATGAGGAAATTGTTATATCGTTGAAAGATCTTTAAGCACCTTTTTTCATTTTTTCGTTATTTCCTTGTCTGTTTGTTGTTGTTACACTTTCATTTTCTTTTTTCCTTTTTACACATTTTCAGGTAATTTTCTTGGTTTTTTTTTGTCAATTTTTGGGTCATTTCCTAAGTTGCTCTCTCATGTCTTTAAAAGAAGTTTAGTCATTTTGCTCAGGTTGCTAAGAGTTAAGTGCTACCTTTAAGTACTTTGAGTACACTTAAATTGCAACATCTTCTTTCAGCCTCTTTATTTCAATTGCCATTTAATTTTTTTCAGCTTTCAACTCCAAGTCAATATTTTTTTCAAAATTTCAAGAATATTTCAATGTTTCAACTTCAAATTTTCCTCAGAAAAAGTAGTGTTAACTGTGTTTAACTTATCAGCTGAGCCAGTCCTGCACCCACTATCATTTGAACCTGACGACTACACTGAAAAGACCTTTGAGACCCTGCAGCAGGTTCAGGAGGGTATGAGTGTGTTTTGTGCAGATTTTATCTTCACTTCAATTCAGATCAAAAGTCTATCACCCAAAAAATACTAAAATGAACGTTTTACTGTCATTGTACTACTAACAGCAGTGTATTTGCTTCTGTAGAGTTACGGAAGAAAGAAGATCGTCTCACGGGACTGTTTTATCTTCCCCAAGAGACTCGGTCCACTCTGTTCCAGAGCCTCAGCGTGCTCTCAGAGGACAGACAGGATCTGACTCTCCTCAAACAAAAGGTATTTCTGAATTTTAGAACTGACCTCCACACACACACCTCCGTCACCCCTGTTGTTTGATCAGGACGAGGATATGGTTAAATGAACAAATTAGACCCAAGATCCAAACACACACCTACTAAAGTATTACAGCACTCTGCTAACAATCAATCAATAACCTTTATTTATTTACATAAAAACCCTGGATATAATTACAGCTCTGCTGTGATTTGGAGTTTCGGTCATAGCTGATCTTAACATAATAACAACATCTATTCAACAAAATCTGGAATACAAGTGCGCTACAATCAGGACAACAGCTGTGATATGCTGTGTTTAACCATGCCAGTGGATGACTTTTATTTTCACAAAATTAAAGACATTAAAACTGCAGAAATTTGTGCATTCAAATTAGCAGAGAGCAGGAAATTAAGTGTTTGACAACTGAACTTAAAATTTATATTCGTCCTCATCTTTAGTTTATGATTAAATATCTGCAGAACTACGGAAATTTCCATCAGCCGCAGAAATCAAACTAATTCCTAATGGAATCAGGTGATAGACGTAAAACCATATAATTTTAGTGGAGAGAGAGCGAAGCGTGAATTTACTAGCAACAGTAATGGTAGATGGCATGCTGTCCAAAGTGAAAATATTTTAACTTTTTGCTCATCTTTGCAACAGAATATACACCCAGACATTACAGAGCTCTTCAATAAAATAAGAAAACATTGGTGATCTGAACAATTACTTGACTTTCCCAGAATAAGCACACAAGATAATTACAGTTAAAAACTCCTTTTTAAATTATTCCATCCTTTCTACAACAAAATACAACATCACCAAAGCAACCTCGCCATGCACCTTTCCTTTTTGTGTCGTACTATTTCATTGGACTGTTGGTTTGTTTATGCTTTGCTGTCCAGAGGACACTGTCCCTACATGTGAATGCAGCATAAGACAGTGAATATGATAAACATTATACCTGCTTAACATCAGCATGTTATGTATTTATCAGCATGCAAGTATGCTGTTGTTAGTTTTTAGCTCAAAGCATCGCCCTGTCAGCGTACAGCCTGGCAGAGCTGCAGACTCTTGTTGTTTTAATATACTTTTAATTGAAAACAATCATTGTTTCATTTTTAATTATATGTAGTTTTAGTTTGCTGATGTTAGAAAAATTGAAAAAGTGGTTTTGTCTCCTCTCAGCTGGAGCAGTGGCGTGCCTTTGAGCCTGTGGAGCGGCCTCAGTCCTCGTCCATCTCTTCTGTTCTTCATCTGCTTGGAGATATCAAGTACACACCATTTCGAGTGAATTCATATAACATTGGCGTGGAAGCCGTTTACCTGCTGACCAGCGCCATGGACAGTGAGTCAGCTGGACAGTGTCTCTGACTGTGTGCATGCTGTCTGTGTGGATGTGAAAGGGTTAGATTGTAAACAAAATCAAAGTTTGTGTGTTTTCACGGGTAAATGTGCAAATGTGCTGTCTGACTGGTTGTGGCGTGTACATTGTCTGTTAACTTTCTCAGTGCAACTCTGTTTTTAACCCTTTGAAAAGTGACTAAATAGGCTTGATTTCTTGAAAAGTACAAGGAAATTACCTGACAATTAACAGTTAATAAATAACTAAAAAAAAGAGAAAAAAGACAATTACCAATTTGATGGTTAATGGAGACCCTTTAAATCGTGTTAAAATGAACAGACCTCCAGTTGTGCTGCTTTAAAGTAAATAACTGGCAGTAGTCTGACATGTCTGAATCCGTGCACATGTGCCAACAGTTTGTGTTTTCCACAGAGCTGCCAGACCGCGTGCCGTCACTGATAGCCAAGTGCGGCCCTGACACACTGACAGGCCTCAACCAGCTGGTGAGTTTGGTTTTTTAGATCAGTGCTCTGTGTAAAGACCCAGACATACAAAAAACATCACCAAAGATTGAAAGATTGAAGATTTTTGCCATCAGCTGAATGTAGGACCCTTTGTACTGGGTGTCTAGGTTGAATGGGTTGTGTTTTTTATTTTTTTATTTTGTTTCGCTGTCAACTTTTGATTAGTTAGTTAGTTGTTTTTTCTTTTGTCTTATTTATTTATTTGGTTTTAATTATCTAAAAATCCTGGAGAAGTGCAGTGTGTATACTAGTTTTGTAAATACATTTATTATATTCATGCTGCATTTGTAAATTTATCAATAATCTCGATGTTTGTGTTTATTTGCCAACAATTTGATGCTTCAATCTAAAGATGTGCCTCGGCCAAAGAAGTTTCTCATGAACACACCTGAGAGACTACAGCCAACGGGCAACAGATCCATTCGATGAGCAATCAAACGTGAAATTCCAAAGTAAAAACTAAATTTACAACATTTACAACCTCAGGAAGTGCGCTTGGTATTTAAGCCAATTTCTGTAGTGGCCAAACACCAGACCTGCATCGTCCAGGTCCTTCCCGCGATGCCATTGGACCCAAAATGACTGTTCCCATTGACTTCCATAAGGAAATCCTGGACCACCCTGAGTCTCAGGCTCAGGGATTTTTAAACCAACCTAAAAAAATTACCAAAAAAAAATAGTCAGTATGCACTTCCACACTGTCCACACAACCCTGCAGCTAATCGCTATGAAAAGTAGCCTAAAAGTGTCCATGATCCCAGATCTGAAGGCAAGAATTCCCAGAAAGCACCACTGTGTTCTTTGACTTGTTGACTCTTGTTTTCCTGCAGGTGAGCAGCCTGAAGGAGCACGGTCAGGCTCATCTCTCCGAGTCTCTGCCTGCTCCTCTGCAGGAAGGAGGGGAGCTCCACGGGCTCGCTGTGTTCCTCTGCTCCTCCGACGAGTCTCTGAGAGAGCTGTCTGAGCTGGCGATAGTGACAGGAGACCAACCAGGAGTGCTGCTGCTGGCCCTGTGTGCCGCTGTGCAGGGACTCAGCATGTTGCTGCAGTGACTCTGCAGGATGACCTCGTACTCAGTCTTTCAGCTGCAGTGATTGTAATGGGAGACTAAAGGATTATGGGTATATTTATGCATGTTCTGAGTTAAGGACCACAGGAATTTAAAGCTCTGGTTACATTATCTGTGTATTCTGTCATTTAAAGTTGATACGTCTGATGATCTCTCTATAATGTGACCCCGGGATTAGACTAAAAACTACTATCGATTCGATCACTTTTACACTCTTTGGGGACTTCTGAGGTCTCTCTTTCCTCCCAGGAGCCCCCACCTTTCTCATGTTCTAATTTTCTGGCTCCGATTCTCATTGTGTCAGACACACTGCAGTGTTTTAGGTACCCTCCACACCTTTAGTTTGTGTTGTATTTTTCTCCTGTCTTACATTTTAATGAGTCTTTATTTACATTTTGTGCTTTCATTGTGTACTTAACGACTCGTGTGTAGAGTGTGATGGATGCACCAACTCATCTGTTATATAGGAACCCTCCCCGGAGCGCTCTGCAGGGAGTCGCTGTGAACTTCCTGTCCTCCCTCATCTGGCCGTGGTAGCCAGTGAAATCTAATCCTGTAAAAAAGTAATCCCGCGCAGGCTTTTAGAAGACGGGCTAAGTCCTTGTAGCCCCACTAGCTGCACCACACAATTCATCATACATTAAAAAGCTGACAGCATCACCTCTGACTGTCTGTCTACAGTTGTCCAACTGCCTGTCCACAACCGTGCACAACTCTCCCTCCTCTTGCCTGACACCTGACGGTGAGCTGCTGCTACGACCTTGTGTTGACTTGACTGGAGAAGGAGCGGTCTGACGTAGATGCATCGTTACGTCGTATGTATTACATCCATCGGGGAACTTTATATATATATATATATATATATATATATATATATATATAATTTTTTTAAAAGGTGCAAGGCACAGGTTATATTTATTTGTCATTTTTTAAACACTATGTTTAAAGAAATGAATTAAAATTTGTCCCTAAATTCTGCTACATCTTTTTTTTTTTTTAAATTATTATTTATTTATTTATTTAAAGCCTCAGAAAGGCTTCGGGTCAGGCAGGAGAAGTATATTTGAGGGTGAAAGATTTCTTTTGCCATTATGCACTTCGAGAAAAAAATCGAAATGACAAAAATAATGTCGAAATGTCAAGATTGAAATAAAATGCAGAGGAAAAACTCCAAATTTTGAGAATAAAGTTGAAAAACACTGTAGATAGAAAAGTAGAAATGTTTAGAGAAAAAGTCCAAATTTCGAGAATAAAGTTGAAATAAAATCTTTTGAGACCTACAAACATGCACTGTTTGAAATTTTTGTTTATTTTGGAGGCAATAAGGTTATTGGATTTCATGTCAAACCCCAATTTTTTTATATTTACAAATCTAAATCTGCCAAATCAGCATCCTGTTAGACCCTGGGACATCTGAATAATAATCCAAAAATCATTGGATCAGCTGGGCAGTGTCATTATACCCAGCTTTTTATACCACAAGGTTTTTAAATAGAGTCTCTTTACTTTTGCGTTTTCATAAAGTTTTGGCCACATTTTCTCTCCATATCTGAAAAACTTCTCTGATACTGACACATGATTAATTTAGTTAATTGTCAGACTCTTTTAGACGCCGTTTGATTTCGCCTTTCCTAGAGTTGCTCTCACAGTCCTTCAGCATTCGACCTGAAATGTTGTCCGGTCCTGCAGCTTTTCGGGCGTTATTGTGGTCAGTGTAGTGTGCTCTTCACACTGGCTGCAGACAGGCACAGAGCCAGGCGATGGAAGCTTCTGTGGAAGCGTATTGTTTTGCGCTTCAAACCTTGAAAAGAAGCTGTCGAGGTTATTGAGCAGAGACTACTTCAGAACCAGTTAGGTGACTTTCACCCTCGGCATGTGTGCTGGTTTTATGTTATGTTACGTCAACAGTCAGATCCTGACTTGGACAAAAATACTTAATCTCAAATCAGGTCAGGACAATCTCCACACATTCACGTTTTAATGTTTATATCACTGATATATATTTATTAGGGTGCCTGCACTGCATAGCAGTGCAAGGAACCCATTACTATTCAGCGCAACACATACTCCAAAGTATGCCCCTTGTGGCCCCTCATGTGGAGAGGGCCCTTATTCGGCCCTTGTGGCCAATTGAAGATGCCAGTTCGTAATAAATGGTCCACTTGTGGGCTATTGATGGACCCCTGTGGTCACTCAGGTGGAGGGGGCCCTAAAGCATACGACATCCCTCTGCCCTTAGACCCTCACATCACCCAAGGAAAAACTCCCGAAAAAGAATCCCTGTAACAGAAAAAAAAGGAAGAAACCTCAGGAAGAGCTTCAGACGATGATGAGGGATCCCTCTTCCAGGATGTACAGATGTGCAAAAGATGTTGTAAATAACAGTTGAATTAAGGAAGCTACATGTATCAGTGCTGTTTGTGTAAGTGTGTGTGTGTGTGTGTGTCTGTCCGTATGTTTGTTTTGTAACCAGGTTCTCTGGTATTCTGTTTCCTCAACCACCCTTTTTTGTAATCCATGCCAAAATGTAATCAACAATTGAGCTTAGCCAGAAATTTGAATATCACAACACTGAAGAGGCAACACAGAATCACAGAATCCAACACGGTAAGGCATAAAATCCACTTTCCCTCAATGTTTTTCTTTACATGTCAGGGAGAGTATTTCATCAGCCTGAAAATTCAAGGATGAGACCGTTAAGATTTGCAAAAGTAAGATTAGAGTCAGTGAAAAAAAAATTACTTGAATATCGTAATTAGCCGTATGGTTGGGTAAAATTTTCATGATAATAATTACAGTGGTGATACTCAATGACAGGGGGCCAGGGGTCAGTCTGAACAGCCCCATTCATGTTTCTAGGATTTTATTACATTTTTAGAATGTTAGGGCATTTCAGGGATTTTTGGATTTGTCTAGGACTATAGCACATTTGTCAGATTTCAGGATACCTCTAGGATTTTAAGGCATTTCTCAAATTTTAGAACATTTCCAGGATTTTAGGACTTTTCTAGGATTTCAGGACATTTAAGAATTTTAGGACATTTCTAGGATTTGAGTTTTGAGTTTTTGTATTATTTTTTGTGTCAGCTGTGTATAAATCAATTAAAACTAATTATCAGGTCATGTTTTTGTTACTGTTTTCTAATTTCTTATAATTTTTGGGACATCTCTTACCAAGTTGTGCCAAATACCAGGTTCCCTTTTAACTAGGTTTAAAAAAAAATTAAATATGAATGAATGAATGTTACTTTGAGAACTTGTTAGAGATATCTGCTATATTTATATTAAAAAAATATTTTGCAGAGTAAAATAATTTAAAAACTTTGGATCTTCAAACATGCAGGACATTTTCAAGTAAAAGGTGACAGTCATGTTCTAACGCATTTATTAGTTCAGTGATTAGTGTAATCCAACTATTCTTCATACACAGCCTGTTCTTCTGCAACCTGTTCCCTTCAATAGGGTGTGGCATGAAATCCACTTTACATCCATTTCTCTACATGTCAAGGAGGGTATTGCATCAGCCTGCATTTGGATCAAGATCAGTTGATTTCATTTTTTGTTCAGAAATATTTTTGCAAATTCCTGTGAGATGCAAGATCATACATTAAATTTTCCTCAATGATTGAAAGTTATATGCAAATGCTGCTCAACAAAAACAACACCAACTGAACCCATGGGGGCGCTATAATTAAGGCTGAAAAAGTTTTAAAGGCCACATCTGCCACATCATAGGTGTGGTTGACTTGAAATTTGACACGTGGATCTCAATGTGCTCTATGAAAAAGCTACAAGTTTTGTGGTAAATTTTTTGAAAAAAACATTTTTGACATCTCATGGACCAAACTGTCTGTGGATCATTATTGGATGAAGCTCATTAAAAATAATTCAAAGGTTGTTGATGTTTTATTGTGTTTTGAGGATAATGACCAATGAACTTTAGATTAGCACATAAATAGACCTTACTCCAGAACAGTTGGGCCAATCATCATGAAACCTGCCGAATATTCCCTCAGAAGTACCTAAAATATACTCTGAATGTTTCATTCAAATCGACCAATTGAGGGTGCAAGTAAATCAAAATGTGCTTGGAATAACACAAATCAGACTATGAATCAAAATTTTTTTGTCCAATCATTACAAAACTTGCAGGATATGGTCCATAACAAATCTTAGGTATATATGTGAAATTATTTTGAAAGTGCTCAATAGGGGGCACCACCAGTTCCAAACAGGTGCATTGTCCCAGCACAAAATTTGGCCATGAATCTAGACTATTAGACCAAACATCACCAAACTCAGTGGTTATTTTTAAGTGAACAATTAAATCATGTCCCCAAAATGTTTCTGCAATCAATGAATTTAAGGTGACAGTGTTGCCAAAGAAGGGCCTGGCTCAGTAGAGCTTTGGACATGAATGAACAAGCCTCTGTCTCATTGTCATAAAACTTGTTGGTTGTCCTTCGTGCAGATGTTTTAAAGAGTTAAATGTTTCGAGCATTCGCAGCTTTCAGTTCATGCTGGCCTGAGCGCTGGAATCTTTGTTTGCGGCTTAAGTTTTGCTCTATTTATCATTTTAAAACTCTGACTTTCAGGATTTCAAATTTTCTAGTTGCTTGAGATTGAGGCTGTAATCTGGTACTTACTTACTGAAGACTGTGTCTGTACACAGATGTTTCAGCAACATATTCGCGAGGTTCTCAGTCAAGTGGAACCAAAAAAAACCCTCATCTACCAACCGAGTTTAGCCGAGAAGGTGGATCTCCTGACACTGGTCAAAAAGAAGAGGGGCTCATTTTGTTATGATTATGAGGTGATGAGTCTCAGTCTTGGAGATCTTGTCCCATCATTCGCTGACTTCTCTGATTTTTCAGGTATGTTCACATTTGCACACAAAATACAATCTCCACCTGTCAATATTGGACTGAAAGTATCAGCCATTCTTTCCAGAAAGAACCGTCATCAAGGATTACAAGTACAGTGGCCAGAGGTCTGTGAGCGCCGGTGTACAAGGAGGTGTTGACGTGGCTTCAGCTAAAGTCAGTGCAGAAGCACAAAGTGAACAAGAAGTTTCATCTGTCACCATTAAAGAAAAGACTGCCGACATTCGCAAGATGAAGGAGAATTATCGTGACCAGTATGCCTCTGTCTTTCTCTTGCGGCTCTGTTGTGATAAACTGTCATAGATAGTTTCAGACTGACACAATTGTCATTCTAACAGTCAGCAAATGTTGCTGCACCCAAAGTTGTGGTCAGACGCATTGTTGGCATGTTGCTATTTCAACACATTTCAACCCCAAATATCACCACTTGGTCAGTGCTCTTCAGGTGAACATATGATGCCTCAGGTACCCTCCTGATGTTCAGGGGCAGCGTGTCAGTTTATGCTGGTTTAGTGCATTATGTCTTTTCATTTTTTCACTTCCGTTTCTGTTTGGTAGAAGCAAATTATCTTTTTCAAAATTAACTTACAACACCTTCATTTACATTTGTTGTGCATCAAAAGCACGTGGTTAGGTTTAGGAAAAAAAAGGGTCAATATTCACACAGGACAGAAACAATCGGTCCTGGGTGAAATTCTGGGGTTTGTTGGACCCATCCACTTCCTAGTCCACCAGTCTCTTATGGACTTTTTATCTTCATAAATTACATTGCTACCAGCAGCATTTCAATCTGATGCCTTCCAGTGGCATACATACCACCACAAAAGGTGCCATCCGGTAGTGTTATCTGCCTGGTGACGTATCATGCTGCTGCAAAAGGTATGTTTTTGCACCAGTATCTGACACCAAAATCACTGACAAAGAGGCAGAATTTGACAAGTTTGAAATGAGAACATATATTGGACAAATGAACATTTTGACAAAGACATGTTTGTTAACTCTGTTGATACAGATACTAAAACTAAAGTCATAAAGCACACAAACCAAAGCCATGAACTGAATTGTTTCCAAGACATTTCATTTCAAGTATTAATAGTCAATGTCTCCCTGCAGAAGTGCTGTAATGTTCAGATCTTCTTCTCACAATGTAAATCTACTCCTTTACCCTCATGGAAGACATGAAAGTCAGAAAGAAAACTTCAGTTGTTTCTCATCATCTGCTTCATGTCTCACCTGCAGGAAAATAAACACCCTCCACATCCCCAAACTGAAGAGGGGAGAGATGCTGGGTTTTGTCAATAAGATCGTGTTCAACACAGAGAATGTCGCCCTTTGTGGAAGAACTGGAGTGGACGGCTCTGTTGAAGCACGCTGGAGTGTGTTTAGTATCTTACTGGGGGTGAGTATGAGAGACAAAGGTTTGAAATATGCAGAATTATGATGATGAGTGTTTAGAGGAGCGATCTGTCCTCTGGTCTGTGGCCTGGAAGTCATTCAAGGTCCAACACCTGGAGGGACATCCATCTGTTGACTGTCCTCAGCACACACACCGCTGTCCAAGGAGGAGCATCCATCACATTAGCCACATCGGCCACACATCTCTCTCTCTCTTTACATCTTGTAAGACGAGAGTTTTGTGCTGACTGAGGTAGTCGAGCTCGCTCTAGTCAGCTAATTAGTTAGCGAGTTTGTTAGTTTAGCGTTTCCTTCAGTTTGATGATTTTATATGATGAGTTTTTATACAGTTTTAAAGTGTTCGGTATGTGGGATTTCAGAATTTGCATATTTTTGTTGCATTTGAATGAGCTGTTCATGTCTACATACGGAGCTACAACAGCCCAGAACAGACAAATCAAACACTCGCTCCAAATAGGGACATTCACGTTTTTTGCGACATACAACTGCTTTATTATATATTTTAACTGGTTTTAATTCTGTTTTGTTTGTTTTCAAGAGGAATAGACCTCAGCCGTCAGAGACAAACAAACAACAACAAAAACAACTCAACATGATTACCATCTGAAAAAAATGATAATCGTGATCTGTAATTAAAACTGACAGTTTTATGGTGTTTGTGCATTTTGCTTTGTGTTTCTAAGTTGCGATGTGTGGTTTGGTTCTCTTGTTTATTGGAAAACTTGCTTTAGGTTGAAGTAGTTAAAGGTCATGGAAAGATGTCTGGTTACGTCTGTGTGTTTACAGCTGTATTTATTGTTTAATCAGGGAAAGATGAAGGACAACAATTCTTTTGTTGTACCAGCCGGACACACTTATGCCTACAAGCTCAATGAGCTGAAATTCAGGAAAGAGGAGACTGGTAAGAAACACAGCATGGCACTGTGTACCATTTTTCATTTTCAGATATTGATAGGATTCCAGTTTATTAATGATTAAATGCTCTATTATTCTTTCAGAAACTACTCTCGGGCTCTGCTCGGACTGTCCTGGTAAAGAGGAGGAACAATACACCCACCGTGAATGTAAAACCACTTTAACCCTTTGAAATCCAGAGTGATATCACTTTTGTGCTGCTCCTAGACACTTCTCACGTATTTAGCCCCTTGAAAACTGGTTTTGAGCAAATTGGTTCAAAATCTTTCAAAAACAAGGTTAAAAAAAAAACAATGAAAAACAAAACAAAACATTGGGCCACTTGGTAAGAAATGTTCATTAGTAGATTTAGAAAACATTTTCTTTTTTTTAAAGGGAAATATTTCTCAGGGCAAAAAGAAAAAAATGTTAGGGGAAATTATTTTATCATTATATCGATTTACAATTACCATAATTACAACATTGTTAAGCACCCATGTTCAGGTCATTTCCTTGTTTGTATGGGTTTTTTTTAACTTTCATTTTCTTTTGTTTTTTTTTATTACATTTTTAGGTAAATTTCTTGTGCTTTTTTCAGGGGGGTTAATTTTTGGGTAATTTCCTGAGTTGCCCTTTGCCCTTCCATGTCTTTAAAAGAAACTGAGCCAATTTGCTCTGGTTGCTAAGGGTTAAGTGGTACCTTTAAGTACTTTTAAATTGCAACATCTTCTTTCAGCCTCTTCATTTTAACTGCCATTCAATCTCTTTTCCAACTGCCAACTCCACATTAACATGTTTTAAAACTTCAGATTTTAGACAGAAAAAGTAACCAAGTCTTAACTGTGTTTAACTTATCAGCTGAGCCAGTCCTGCATCCACAATCATTCGAACCTGACGACTACACTGAAAAGACCGTTGAGACCCTGCAGCAGGTTCAGGAGGGTATGAGTGTGTTTTGTGCAGATTTTATCTTCACTTCAATTCAGAGTCACAAGTCTGTCACCAAAAAAATACTAAAATGCATGTTTTACTGTTGTTGTACCACTAACAGCACTGTATTTGCTTCTGTAGAGTTACGGAGGAACGAAGATTGTCTCCAGAACCTGGCCGATCTTCCCCAAGAGACTCGGTCCACTCTGTTCCAGAGCCTCAGCGTGCTCTCAGAGGACAGACAGGATCTGACTCTCCTCAAACAAAAGGTATTTCTGATTTTTACTACTGACCTCCACACACACACCTCCGACCCATGATCCATGATCCAAACAGACACCTACTAAAGTACTACGGCACTCTGCAACCATTCTCAGTCCAAACTCGTAAAATAGCACAGCTCGGTCAGTTCTTTCAGCATACGAGCGCGACGTCAAAGCCATATTCCACGTCCAACGGGAACACAGCTAGATGGTGTCATACGAGAACGCGCTTGAATAGAACTGGTGGCATCTTTATTGTGTGGTGGTGGACGGCCGGATGGCACCCGGCATATTCACATGAAAAAAAACAACTGACTTTCTAGCAGGAGTTCGGAGTTCGCTGTGTATGTGTTTTTTTTCTAAACCATACCAAGTGCCTCTTTTGCCTTAACCTAACCATCAGTGACTTTGTTGCCATCATGATAGTCCACGTTGGTTGCCATGTGCTGTTGTTTAAACATAAGGACCATGCTACATCTAGCCTAAATTATTACATATCTAAAAACTATTTTGATAGTTTTTATTGGGAAATTGAAAACAAACAGTCATTTAAAATTTTTTTTATCATACACAGTTTTAGTTTGCTCATGTAAAAAAAAATTGAAAAAGTCATTTTGTCTCCTCTCAGCTGGAGCAGTGGCGTGACGGTGAGCCTGTGGAGCGGCCTCAGTCCTCGTCCTTCTCTACTGTTCTTCATGTGCTCAGAGATATCGTGTGCCCACCATCATATCTTGTGTGTGGAAGGACTGACATGAACCTGGAAGCCGTTTACCTGCTGATCAGCGGCATGGACAGTGAGTCAGCTGGACAGTGTCTCTGACTGTGTGCATGCTGTCTGTGTGGATGTGAGAGGCGGATTGTGTTGTCATAACAAAATCAAAGTTTGTCTGTTCTCATGGGACAATGTGCAAATGTGCTGTCTGACTGGTTTTGGTATGTAAAAAGTCATTTAACTTCCTTGGTGGAAATCTGTTTACTCCAGTGTTTTTAACCCTTTGAAACCTGACTAAATTGGTTTGATTACTTTCAAAAACATAAGAAGATTATGATGAGCAAAGTACAAGAAAATGACCAGAAAATGAATAATAATTTAAAAAAATACAAGGAAACTACCTAAAAGTGCATAGTAAAAACAAACAAACAACGAACATCAATGATCTTTATCAATAATCAATATGGTTTTTCTCTGTGCTGCTTTAAAGTAAATAGCTGGCAGTAGTCTGACATCTGAATTATTCTCATCTGAATCCATCCACATGTGCGAACAGTTTGTGTTTTCCACAGAGCTGCCAGACCGCATGCCGTCACTGATAGCCAAGTGCTGCCCTGACACACTGACAGGCCTCAACCAGCTGGTGAGTTTGGTTTTTAAGATCAGTGCTCTGTGTAAAGACCCAGACATACAAAAAACAAATTGTAATGCTATTTGATGATTTTTGCTATAAACTGATATAGGACCCTTTGTATTGGGTGTCTAGATTAGATTGGTTGTGCATTTTGTTTTGTTGTTACTTTTTTGTTAGTTAGTTAGATTTTTTTTCTTTTGTCTTATTTTTTATTCTTTTTAAATTTTTTGTCTTATTTCTTTACTACCTAAAAATCTTGGAGGAAAGCGGTGTATATACTAGTTTTGTAAATGCACTAATTATATTCATTCTTAAGATGTGTCATAAGAGCTGGCTTTTAAGCCATTTTTTGTAGTGTCCAAACACTGGAATTACATTGTACAGGTCTTTTCCCATTGACTTAAATTGGGAAATCCTGGATCATCCCGAGTCCCAGGCTCAGGCATTTTTAAGCCAACCTAAAAAAACTTACCAAAAGTAAATATTCAGTGTGCACTTCCACACTATCCACACAACCCTGCAGCTAACTGCTATGAAAAGTAGCCTGAAAGCATCCATGATCCCAGATATGAAGGCAAGAATTCCCAGAAAGCACCACTTTGTGGACTCTTGTTTTCCTGCAGGTGAGCAGCCTGAAGGAGCACGGTCAGGCTCATCTCTCCGAGTCTCTGCCTGCTCCTCTGCAGGAAGGAGGGGAGCTCCACGGGCTCGCTGTGTTCCTCTGCTCCTCCGACGAGTCTCTGAGAGAGCTGTCTGAGCTGGCGATAGTGACAGGAGACCAACCAGGAGTGCTGCTGCTGGCCCTGTGTGCCGCTGTGCAGGGACTCAGCATGCTGCTGCAGTGACTCTGCAGGATGACCTCGTACTCAGTCTTTCAGCTGCAGTGATTGTAATGGGAGACTAAAGGATTATGGGTATATTCATGCATGTTTTGAGTTAAGGACCACTGGGATTTAAAGCTCTGGTTACATTTTCTGTGTATTCATTAACTGTTTTGTATTTGGAGCGTGGGTATTTCTTATTGCCTTTTTTTGTGTAGTTTTCTGTACATTTTCAGTTTTTATTGGTGTTGGAGAGGCCATTTATAATCCTGAAATCTGTGGTTGATTAAAGATGTAATAATCAAGACACTTGATGGATTTCTGTCACTTATCACTGAATGGGCAGATACAGTAGATTTAGATTTTCAGTCTTTGTATTCAAATCTCTTGACTTTGTTAGAATTTTTGAAACACTGATATTTTTTGACATATGTCCTTGCATAATCTGGCATGTAGTGCCTGAGAATTATTTACCATCTCATGCCTGTTTTTGTCTCAGTGCCAGCAATAGTTGTGGTTCAGAAGCACTATGTTTTAGGGCTTTGTGTCCCATTCTTGTGAATGTGATATCTTAAGAATGCTTTGAGAGAATTTCTTCAAATTCGGCACAAACGTTCAAGTGGATTCAATTATGAACTGATTAAATTATTGATTTAGTGCTAGTTATTTGTCCTGTTGGTACCTGCCCAGGGACTGCAGACTTAAACTAGCTAATCGCTAAATCTGGCTTGAATCATCTCTTCTCCTTTTGAGATGAATGTGTTTTTGCATAGTTCTTGTTTAAATGAAGACATTAAATAAAGTCTCATTCTCGTCAATCTCATTCTTGTAAACGGTATGTGTCTGGAAAACCTTGAGGGAATGTTTTTAAATTTGGCAAAAATGTTCAGGTGCACTGAAAGATGAACTTCTTTTTAAATTTGGTGGTCAAAGGTCAAGGTCACGGTGACATTGCTTTCATCTCATTCTTGTGAAATGTATTTCTCAAGAACCCCTAGAGAAAATTCAAATGTTCAAGTAGACTCAGTGATGAAATGATAAGATTTTGGTGGTCAAACACCAAGGCCACTTTGACCTTTTCGATCTCATTGTTGTAAATGCTATATTTCAAAAAAATAATTGAGGAAAGTTCCCTTGATGGAGCTTATTCCAGTTTAGCACAAACAGTCAGGTGGACTCAAGGATGAACTTCAGATTTTTGTTGTCAAAGCATCGAGCACTCATCTCATTCTTGTGAAAAACAACATCTAAAGAACACCTTGAGTTAATTTCTTCAAAATTGACACAAACATTTGAGTGGACTCAAAAATGAACTGATTAGAATCTGGTGGACGAAGGTCAACAGATCAAGGTCACGGTGATGTCATGTCATGTTTTTCTCGATTTATAACCTCAAATGTTATACAAATGTCTCTTAGGATATAATGC